>NC_141040.1:26602500-27285000 GCF_052040795.2 Danio rerio
TTCATTTTAGTCCTTTTTTAATCAGATTTGTCTGTTCTGTTCTATTTTATGTTCTGTTCTTTTCTATGCTGTTCTATTCTAATCAACCCTATTCTATTTTATAGTGGTGTTAAGTAAAGTTAAAGTATTTTTATAGTTTTTCTTTGTTCTTATTTCATATTCACTGTAAAGATTAATCCGTAAAATTCACGGTAAAAAAACGGCAGCTGTGGTTGCCAGTACTTTACCGTTAAAAACACAGGACAAACTGTAAAAGTAATTTTTCCTTTTTTACTGTAAACTACCGTATTTTATTAATTTATCGAGGTAATATGTCTGTATTTTGAATGATCAACATCTACACATCTTTTGTTACACAGTTTGACACGTTAGCACACCCACATGCAGGTGGTGATGAGTTACATAATGAGCCAATGCTCATCACAATCAACTTTTCCCACAAGCAGAAAAGAGTATTGGCATTTAGAAGGTGCTCAGTGTCATTCACACAGCTACTAAACACCAGTATGGTAACACGCATAAAATTAAAGTCATGAAATAAACATTGTTTATCAACATTAGATGTAACATAAATCTCTAACGTACATAACTGATGGGAAACAACTAAAAAGATCCATATTAATGTCAACCAAATGCATAAAAAGTGACGTGCCATGCAGGGAATTCTGGGAAAGTCAATTTACGGTTATTCGTCTTATATATTAAGGAAACATACCATTAACCAGGTTACGGATTTGTACTGTAGCATTTTTACTGCTTTTTACCGTTGAAATCACGGACATTTTTTACAGTGTTTTATTTTACAAGTAATCTTTTAAAAAGATTTTAAAGTAATCTTTAAAAAATTCCTAGCTAACTTGAAGCATTTATCCACAGGATTTTTCAGATCACGAGAAACATTCACTCTTCACATTCACTCAAGTGTGTCTTGACTTTTGACTGTCTCACTTATTGTTTTAGGTTACTTTCCTGGAGCGCAATGTAGTGTAATATGCAAACACAATGGCCTAGGCATACCTTCCTTTTACAATCTGTTAAAAATTTTTTTTTTTCTTCTGCTTTTACAAGAATCTGCAAGCAACTGTGACCAGCCCATCATGTGATTTATTTTTCACTTATTATTATTTTTTTTTGCTCAACCATTCCTTTCTGCAGTATTGAGGCTGTTTGCGTTCTTGTGTTATCTGTTGTGTTTTTGTACCGTCCCTCCACTAGTAATTCCCGACACAAGTCTGCGCTTAAGAACAACATGCCCCATGTTTATTATGTAGGCTTTTGTCCTCCTCATTTTTTTGTTCCCCCTTTTTTTGTCTCGTTTTCGAGAGTAATGGAGTCAGGGCTCTCTCTAGCACTGCCAAAAGTCTGTCTGGAACGCATTACAGCTGAGATCCAACACATGGCAACTGTTAGAACGAGAGAGAGAGAGAGAGAGAAAGAAATAGACAGAGAGAGAGAGAGGAAAAGCAAAAAGAGCAAAAGAAAAACAGAGCAGGTTTAACATTTGGTTTCAGTGTCAGTAAAACACCCCCACCCTCCATCGCTTCCCTCATATGTGTCTCCCCCGTTCTGAGTTTTAGTCTTTGTTTCATGTACTTCATCCTCACTTTTTTAGTCTCTTTCCCTTACTGTTCTCTCATCTGTCTTCACAGTTCTGCTCATCTACTTGTGTGTTGTTGATTTGTTAATTAATGATGCTACTCTTGATTTTTCAAGGTCGATTCCAATTGTTTGCATTTATTTATTTATGTATTTATTGCAAGCGAATTGGCTGATCCCAATTACAATTATTTCTTTTTTTTTTTATTTATTCTTAAATGAACTACTCACTCTTAACTAGGCATAATTGTTCCCACTTCCCCAACAACCCACATTCACATTGCATTTTCATGTTGCTGAACAGATCCACCACATTTTTCCAGCTCATAAATTTTTATAAAAGTTTGTTGAAGATGAAGGCAGCTAAAGAGTAGCAGGGGTTTTCATCTTTGATAATCTATGAGTTCTCATTCATTGAAAGGTAAGAATGAGTTATAAACCCTTATAGAACAGTCCCTTAGAAGTAACATTGTGTCTTCTGTTTTGTGTTTAAGTGCTTTGCATTTATGCGGCATGCATACCATGCCCTTGGCCACACATTTTCCACCTTTGGCAGTGCAAGCCAACTCACAGTAGTCAAACAAACCAGGATACTTTGGTCAAACGTGCCCAGTACAATTCAGAAAGCCTAGTGTGAATAGGTAGATAGTTGCATGATTTAAAAATAAAACAAAACATAATTATAAAAACCCTGGGGGTGCGCGACGAATTTAAGGACCAGGCAGAGGACGCTTGACTCCTGGGAGATCATCATTCGTTTGAGGGCATCAGGCAGCCTCTATGCATATGCAGGAGACTCCCCGAACTTCCTGGAGCTATATGTTTTTTTCCCCTTATTTGATTTATTTATTTATTTATTTGTTTTGGTGCATATACTTGTGTGGGCTCAGAAAACTAGTGTAATGGCGGCACGCCATCTTTGCCAGACTTGGGCAAACTCCGCCTCTCCTTTAACTCCACCCCGAAGCCCAGAATTAATGAATGAATTCCAGCTGGCCCTCTTTGGCCCAAGGTATTTGGTGGGCCTAAAAAGTCCGATTGCTGCCCCTGAGGAAGCACCAATTTGGCCCGATCAGACCCCGGAAGTGACAGTGGAAACGCGGCTGTCCCTGGCACGCTCGCTTTAGGCACGATAGTGGAAACGCGGCTTTTGCAACCCAATGGCCAATGTTTGTAATTCGCACAGATCCCATTAAAAGATCCAATATTATGCTGAATGTAGCCCATATATACACTTCCTGACAAAACTGTAAGAGCAACAAATAATAACTTATTTGTAATAACTTATAATAACTCACAGAAATCAATCAAGTTTGGTGAAGAAAAAATCATGATTTGTGGTTACATTCAGTATGGGTTGTCCGAGAGATCAGTAGAGTGGACGGCAACATCAACAGCCAGAGGTATCAAGACATTTGTGCTGCCCATTAAATTACTAACCACAGAAGAGGGCAAATTCTTCAGCAGGATAGTGCTTGTTCTCATACTTCAGCTTCAACATCAAAGTTTCTGAAAGCAAAGAAGGTCAAGGTGCTCAAGGATTGGCCAGCGCAGTCACCAGATATGTATATTATTGAGTTTGTCTGTGGTAAGATAAAGGAGTACGCATTGAAGATGAATCCAAAGAATGTTGATCAACTCTGGGAGTCCTGCAAGAACTTTTTTTTTTGCCATTCCACATTATTTTAATTATTAAGTTTTTTAAGTCTTTGTAGGGATGTATGGATGCAGTGCTCCTGATTTTTTTTAACCTTTTGAAACGCAAAACTAAAAAGGATCTTCCACATTTGAGCTATTGTGAACATTACAAAAACAAAAACACATTTTTATTCTTACATTACTTTAAAATTAATGTAGATCATTTCATGTTATATGGCTGCTAGTTAGTATGTCTGTTAGTTAGTTAGCATCTCTGACCTTTATTAACGATCCATTAAACACTTGTTACTGTAAAATCATTGCAGTGCAAGTTAGAAACACTGATGAGCTAAATGAAAACAAAAAATTCACATTTCTCCCTGGTCGACTGTTGCATCTTTGTTTTCCAGACTTCTCATTACCCTGCAGAAGTCACTTCTCTCATCAAGAGTCTATGTAAATCTTCCACTGCTTTATTAAAATGACAAGCAGCACATAAGCTGGAAAACACACACACATACAGTCCAAGAGATGATTAAAGACAGGAAGAGGAGGAGTCAGTGATGAAGAACAGAATGATGATGTCTCATTAGCACATGTCAGAAGAGGAGATCATTTGGCGGATGAGAAACCCTTGCTGAATAATGATTGTACGTTTGCTAAAGATAGAACTGTTTATTACTGATTGAAGGGTAGATGATCAACAGTCCACAGGGAGAGACAGAAAGTCTAAGAAAATGTTCTTTTTAGTCTACTGCAAAACGGGGTTCTTCCTCAGGATATCCAAGATGTAGGCGACTTTTTTCTTAACTAGATGTTTTTTAGCTGAAATTGTGATCCTTAGTGATTAATATGGAGCTGATACTGGCATATTAAGAGTCGAATATAAATATTTATATATACACAGGGTGGAAAAAAGAAACGAAAAAGAAAAATATAGTTCACCCAAAAACTAAGATTACCCAAACTCGAGTGGTTCTAAACTTTTAGGACATCTGATAAACACAAAAAAGACACTATGAAGATTTTTGATTAGAAATAACCTCCGTTGGAGTCAGGAGTAGGAACAAACAATATTGTTTATCTTCCTTTGTGTTCAACAGAACTCAAACGTTTGGAACAGTGGAGGATTTAACTTTTGGGTGAACTTCTCTTTATACATGGCTACTAATAGTATATGAAGAAATTTAAACTAACAAAATTATTTACCTTTAATCCAGCCTACAAATAGTGCTGGATGCATTTGTAACAGTCTATAGAGTGCTATTCTTTTTGCATAATGATAAATGCAGGTTTGTAAACTTAAGTTGCACATGAGCTAACAGTGTTTTTACAACAGAAAGAGAGGATGCGTGTTGTATTATTCATCAAATCGATTTGTCTTCAATGCTGCAATCTTCATTTAAGTAGTTGTAAATGAAGAGTACTCGCATAAACCTCCTCCAATTTGTTCATAAACCCCAATTCAGGAAACCTTACTCTAGATCACAGGTGTCAAATCCAGTTCCTGAAGGGCCGCAGCTCTGCACAGTTTAGTTCCAACCCTGCTTCAACACACTTGCCTGTAGGTTTCAAACACGCCTAAAGGACTCAGTTAGTTTGATCAGGTATGTTGGATTAGGGTTGCAACTAAACTGTGCATAACTGTGGCCCTCCAGAAACTGAGTTTGACAGCTGTTCTCTAGATCAAAATGCTTAAACTAGGCTTCAAAGTTTTGGTCGTTTCATGGTAAATATTCGTTTTGCGATTCAAATGTGTGGTGTTGTTTTTTTTGGAACGTGTAACCGATGGAAAATGTTCAACTGTTTTTCTTTGTTGAAAATTTACTTTGTTATGAAGTTTTTTTGGAAACTTTTTGTTTATGTCTTGTTTTGAGTTCAAAATTTTGTGTTTTAATAAGTTTTTGTTAACATTTGTTGAAGTTTTCTTTTAATTTTGTTGAGGTGTCTTTTAAGTTAATGTTTTGTTCTTTTAAAGTTTTTATGTTTATTTGTTTTTTAGTTATTTGTAGTTGTTAAAGTTTTTGATGTTATTACGTTGATCATCCACTAGTTGTAGTTATTGTAAGTTATAGAAAAACATTGTTTTTAAAGATGGTTTTTTTAACCATCAAAACAAGTCTCTTCATTCAAGAATCAGTTATTTCATATTTTGTTTTTTGATTTTTTTTAATAACATGGATAAAAAATATGAATTTACTGAAGATTCAAAGGGTTAGATGACATTTTAACATTATAGACCCTTTTCACATTTCTGGGTTTCTCAGCAACAGAAGGCATCATATTTGGGTAACTTCCATAGGTAAACTTGGAGCGCAGTGAATGGGACAGTACAACAATTTTTTTTTTTACAATCTTATTTATAACAGCAGCCAAATGAGAGAATAACGTCAAATTTATTCTCAGACTCATAGATGCTGCATTACAAACACCTCGTATAAGCGGGAATTTATTTTGTGCAATTTAATGCAAAGATAATATAATACATTCATAAATACTATAGGGTCTATAAATCTTCACACGCTTAAAAAAATCTAAATATTAAAAAATGTAAAGATTTAAGATTGTGATGACCATAAAATGCGTCAAAACAGTCTTGTGAAAATTATTATTATTATTATTATGTTAAAGACATTATTATTATTATTATTATTATTATTATTATATTTGTTATTGCATATTTTATGTAGCCTTTCTATTAACATCTGCTTTTAATGCTTATGACTGTTGACTCATGTCTCTTGCTGCTCTTTGGTTTAATGTGAATTGGCAATGATAGAGAGTGACCATTTATTACCTGGCCTGTTTTCCACAGATCAGCCACTGCGAAGTTGCTATGGGAGACAATGCTGGTTGCTAAGCAAAAGGAGGCTGTGATAGAAGTGAGGAGGCAACTGGTGGAAGCAGCCAGCAAAGAGAACCTGCCAATCAAAATGAGTCTGGGTAAGGCCAAGCCTACATATAGAGATCACACATACAGAAAAACAGATGAACAGTGCAGATATTCATTAATACTAAATGTCATGATAAAGAACATGTCTAGTATTGTTATTTTGGTTTTATTAATAACTAGACTGACTAAGTATATTCCAATTGTTCACATTGATGATCATCACTGCACCGAATGCAGTGAAGACTTACAAGTCTATGTATTTTCAAATATAAACATTTTCATTTTACTCCGGGCTGTATGTATGTTTACTGTATGGATTGAGCGAATTCTGATTACTTATAGGCCATAGGTCTCAAACTCAATTTCTGGAGGGCCGCAGCTTTGCACAGTTTTGTTTCAACCCTAATCAAACACCGCTGATCCAACTAATCAAGGTGTTTAAGACTAGAAACTATTAAGCAGGTGTGTTGGAGATGTTTGAAGCTAAAATCTGAGCAGTGGCCCATCAGGAATTGAGTTCAAGACCACTCTTATTGACCTATTGGTAGTTAACACGATATAGTAAACATTAGTTTACTTAAACGTTTGTTAACATTAGTTAATTAAAATAATCTGATGATGACTACTTTTAAAGCATTTATTGATCTAATGTTTAACATCAAAATATGTAACATTTTATATTTATTAAAGCCAAAAAATGAAATAAACCAATAAATAACAGGGTGAGAATGTGGTCAAATCTGAAAATGTGGTAAAAAATCAAGCGAGGGCTTTTTATCTGGATTTTTTTTAAACTGTCAGTTGGGTTTAGGGAAGTGCGTGGGTGGGTCAATTTGTGCTTTTGAAAACACTTTTGGTTGGGTTTAGGGGAGGAGGAGGGCGGGTCAGTCAATCGATCAATCAGGCAGTCATTTAGACAGCGGCCTCTGGTGGATTTAAGTGAGAACAGCAGGTGCAAATGGCACTTGCGAGAGAAATTTGAGATCTAAAATGGCGTACACAGCAGCCTCTGGTTCATTTTTAAAAACAAAAACTGCAAAATTAACGTAGCTTCTGGGACGTATTTGGTGCTCTCCAGAAATTTATATGTCGGATTGGCGGTACATTTTCAGAATGAGCCTAGGTTAAAAAATGTCACCAATTCTAAATTAATGAATGCACTAATCTAATAGTATGTTAAAATATTATTTATTTTTCAGTATATATGTTGTTATTATTATTATTATCAGGATTATATATATGTGATGATACAGTTGTTAAGTAGCGCTATTTTGCATTCAGTGTCAAATTCATCATCCTGACCATGTTAAAAGTTTCAGCAATAACTGCTATACAATAAACTTTGATACTGTCATGTTGCCATAAATGAGACACACAGAACTTTCTCAAATATACCTCTCCGCTTTAGACATTACAACCATGCCACAGGAATGGGCATAGCATAGAAAGGGAAAATCTAGAAGCTTCAGAAATCAAGAGTTGATGTTTAATTAGCAAAGGTAAATTTACCCTGAACTTTAAATTGCTGCCAGAAAGAAAATTAGGCCTTCTGCCCAAACAGATAGCCTCCTGCAGCTTTACAGAACCTTTTGTTGCATTTACTGGAGCTTTTTTTCATGTTTGGTGTGTGCGTGAATGTGCATGTTTTTAATGACATGTAAGGACTTAAGTTTGTATAATGACGCAGAGATCTGTATTACCAGAGGAAGCTGATTTATAAAAACATTGACCCATTCTGTCTCTATTTTTCAAAAGGCTTTTTAATTATACAGAATATTTTATAGTTTTTTTTTTTTTTTTTTTTTTTTTTTTTTTTTTAGGAGCAAAAGTAAAAATGCAAAAAGTTTCCTTTAAGGGTAAAGATGTTTTCAGGCTTAGATTTTGGATAAAGTACTTGAAACTGCATGAAAATGTTATTGTTTTGCTTTTAGGATAATTTATGCTACTGAATAGGTAATAATTAATAAATATTGAAATCAAATACAAATATATGTTTGCTTTTGAATAAAATGAAAACTCTGCACATGCAGTGCTATCTACACTGCTATTTATCTACACCCCTTGAAATTAAAATAAATATACATTTAGGATAAAGGATAAATAAAGTACATATTTAAGATGGGTTAAATGACATGTAAGAGAAATGGCAGTAATTCAATGTTGGGCTTGGTGCAAACAACTATATTGTACTTTACTATTCTATACTGTACTATACATTCATTAATTTTCCTTTGGCTTAGTCCCTTATTTATCAAGGGTTGCTACAGTGGAATGAACCACTAATTATTCCGGCATATGTTTTACGCAATGGGCGCCCTTCCTGTTGGAACCCAGTACCTGGAAAAACTCATACCCTCTCACATTCACAGACACACTCATACAATAAGGCCAATTTTGTTCAGTTCTTTGGACTGTGGGGGAAACCGAAGTACACGGAGGAAGCCTACGAGAACACAGGAAGAACATGCAAACTCCACACAGAAATGCCAACTGGCCTACTCAGAACTCGAACCAGCAACCTTCTTACTGTGAGGCGACAGTGCTAACCAATGAGCCACCATGCCCATACTATACTTTAACAATGTATGTATTTATGTATGTATGTATGTATGCATGTATGTCTACCTATATAGATAGATACATGTATGTATGTATCTATCTATATAGGTGCGTATATGTAAATATATAATTTTTCACACTTGTAAAGTTCTTTAAAAGTTTGAAAATGCACATCAAAAGAGTCCTCACAATTCACAAAACAAGGGTGTGTGTGCATGATGCTGCAGAGTTTTTTGTATCCAGACAAAGGTCTCTATTTAAAAACGTCTTGCTAAAGATTTTACATCAAGAGCCATGACACAAACAGTGAATGGGAGAGAGAGAAAGAGAGAGAGAGAGAGAGAGAGAGAGTTTGTGATTGAGTTTTAAAGACTAAAGATAAGAAAGGAAGAGAAGGAATGATATAGTTAGCAAGATTTAGTCTTTTTAAGTCAAAGATCCACAGCTCCCCCTTCAGACAGTAAGCAGCACTATACAAAACACACATCTGGCCACTGAGGAAATAGGAACCTCATGTGGTTTCAAATGCATGCACACATACACATGATCCAGAGGTGCTCTGCAGTTCGTAAGTTAAGTAAGTTGATCAATATCGTCTGAAATGAGGGGTCTTGCTGGACGTTCACCAAGATCTTAAACACACAGACACAATACCTGTAATCAGACTGAATAGTATGTTAAAGCTAAATAGGAGTAAACGTTTGTGTGGAAAAAAAAAACTAAAGGTTTGGGTTTGACTGATTCTGCAGTTGATTCAGTTTTGTCTTGACCATTTGATACTTTTTAACAGGCTTGTGTGCCGGTTTACCAGCAGTTTTATTATGATCGGTTTCAGTTTTGTTTTTGTTTTTGTTTTGTTTTTTTGTTTTTTTATTACTTGAGCAACTATTCAACAATTAGCAGACAGTTAACAAACAATGTCACTAATTATATTTTAGTTTTATAGCAGAATTGATTTTACAATGTTGCCAACATATTTGGTTGTAGTACAGCAGTTCTACATCTCTAATGAAATAAAAATAAATATGAAATAAAATTAGGAAATTAGCCATGGCAACTTTAATGTAAAATAATTTGGTATGTTTATCTTCAGCCCACTGCTTTCAATGAAACTTGGATTTTGGCCCTTCATAAGAATTGGTTTGGGTACCCCGGCTTTAAATTGACTCAAACACCCACTGTAGGTCATCTTGATTTTGGTGTGTCCAAAAAAAGATGACCTTTTTGCTGTTTTTGTGTATATGTTTGCAGATTTAACTGTCAAATTCTATAAAAAAGCGAGTGCCTTTCTGGTTAGTGTGACAACATCCACATCTGTCGCTACATGTTTTCTTAGGACAGATTGAGAATAGCATGATGCCAATATGGGTTTGTATTGCTAAACACAGTCCTGACTCAACAACACATGGGACAATTCTTCCAAAGCACACACACACAAACACACACACTTACAGTACAGAAACTTTAGCCAACCTTTCTCACTGGATCACAGTTATTTCCTGATCGCGAAGCCAACAGAACTTTTACAGTGCCAGAACAATCATACTGCGTATCAAACAGAACAAGCTACACACACACACACACACACACACACACACACACACACACACACACACACACACACACACACACACAAACACAAACATATGCTGTATTTTTGCAATGCAGTCACAGCTGTTATAGATTTTGTTTTTGCTTCATCTCGTAGCATCAGATGCATAATTCTGATGGGCTGTTGTAAAATATGAGTGTATGCGCTCTGGTGGTCTTTACTTTTGTGTGTGTGTGTGAACTCTGGTGGTCTTTTTGGCTGCATGTATGAATGTGAATTTGCTTGTCTGCATGTATGCACTGTGGGTCATTGGTTCCCTGTGTGTGTTTGTGTATATTCAGGCCTTATTTCATGGTCATGTGATAGTTAGTTCTATGTGTCTCTCTTATTTCTCTTCCAGCTTTTGGTTTGTCTCTCTCTCTCTCTCTCGCTCTCTCTCTCTCTCTCTCTCTCTCTCTCTCTCTCTCTCTCTCTCTCTCTCTCTCTCTCTCTCTCTCTTTCTCTCTCTCTCTCTCCCTCTCCCTCTCTCCCTTTCAAGCTGTGGCACATTATTCTGAGTGATTCTTTGGTATTAGAGCTTTTTAAAGCTGACTCAATAACCCTTTTCAGTCTGGATATTTCTGGAACAAAATTCATTTTCTTAACACTATTTTATGTGTTGGCAAAATCCGATTGGTCTTTCTAGACAGTGCCACCATTTTCTTTAACCCAGCCACCCACAGAATGTGGTCGTAGACATCAGAGGACTGCATTTCTACTGATTCATTGCATACAAATGAGCTGGCAACGAGTTCATTATTGAGAAAAAGGCTTTATGGGGTTAGCGGTTCTGACTTTTTGGATTAGCCCAACTGTCTTTTTGTTTTAGAGGTTGTCAAACAGTTTTCGTATGCCTCTGCTCTCTGCCCTGCAGAGATTTTTTGGCAATTAGTTTGCAGTAGTTGGAGAAGATTCTAGACCCATAAACTAAAGCATATCCAGACTTGCACATTCAGATTTAACTGCAGTTCTGGAGGTCAGTGTCCACCTCACGCATACTTTTAAGTGCACATGTCTTAAATCTAGATGTCTTATTAGCAATTATGATTTTATCAAATTTTCGTTTTAAATAGAATATTCAGAATTCCTACACTGTAAAAAAAATCTTGTTTGCTCTTCATTTTTAAGCTGAATCGAATTACAATTTTGAGTTCATTGAACTTATATTATGTTAAAGTGACTTAAAACTGCTTGTGAACTTATAAAATTAAGTTAGAACATGATTAATTCAGTTTAATAAATTCCAACAAACTAAAAACATATGAAGAGTTCAGATGCAAAAACCTCTAAGTGCCGTCTGAAGACCAGGAAAAGGACTTATTCTGTGCCATTAAAATGATTTTACTCAACATATACATGGGAGCTTGATAAAAATGCTGATTTTAGAGGAAACTTTTAGGGGGCATTTAGAGGTTTTTGCATCTAAACTCTTCATATGTTATCACGACTAGTTGATTATAGAATTTTTACAGTGCACAAATTTAAATGATTTTCGAGCATAACGGTTATAAAATGTCAAAAGATTTGTGTGTTTGTGAAATTTGGGCTGTAAAGAGTTTGGAATCATCAAGTAGTTCTGTCATCTCAAGAAAATGACCCTCAGGAGAACTGCAGGGCTCTGTGCTTGGACCGCCAATGATTCAATCTTCTATCGCGTAACCGCCCTCTGGATGTCTGCCTGATTTTTGCTGTTGGTGCGTGGCTTGCTCTAGTAAGTTTTAAGCCAACTTTCATTCTGTGTGCACTCTTCTTGTCGTTTGTGTGTGTGCATTTGGCTGGGCTAAAGCAAACACTGGCTGCATTGGAGCACAGGATATACTCCCACATCTGGTCCTGGTTCATAGCATCAACATGGCGAAGTGGCTTTTTGTGTGAATGTGAACCCAGCCCACCCCCCTCATACCCTCAAAATTTGTAGGTCGAAATGATGCCTCCCCCCAGCTACCGCCCCTTTATTTCTCCTCCATTTTGGCTTTTGCTTTCCAACTTTTAGCTTCAGAAATTTAAACATCTGTTAAAATACAATCACTGGCTGCTTTATTAGGTTCACCTTAGTAGTACTGGGTTTTACACCCTTTTGCTTTCAAAACTGCCTTAATCCTTTGTGGCATTGTTAGTCAGAGATTTTGGTCCATATTGACATGATGGCATCGTGCAGCTGCTGCAGGTTTGACAGCAGCACATACATGATGCAAATCTCTCCTTCCACCACATCCCAAAGGTGCTCAGATTGAGGTCTGGTGACTGTGGAGTACAGTAAACTCATTGTCAGGAAACCAGTCTGAGATGATTCGCCCTTATTAGCATGGTAAACCTGCTGGAAGTAGCCATCAGAAGATGGATACACTGTGGGCATGGATATGGTCCATAAGGGCATGGATATGGTCAGCAAGAATATTCAGGTTTGCTTTAGCGTTGGCACAATGCTCAATTGGTATTAATGGGCCCAATGTGTACCAAGAAAATACCCCTCACACCATTACATCACCACCACCTGCCTCAACCGTTGATACAAGGCAGGATGGATTCATGCTTTCATGTTGTTGACATCGAATTCTGACCCTAACATCCGAATGTCGCAGCAGAAATCGAGATTGATTAGATCAGGTAATGTTCATCCAATCTTCTATTGTCCAATTTTGGTGAGCCTTCGGAATTGTTAGTTTTAGTCTTAGTTAGTTTTAGTCTTAGTTTCCTGTTCTTAGGTGACCCGGTGTGGTCTTCTGCTGCTGTAGCCCATCTGCCTCAAGGTTTGACATGTTGGGCGCTCAAAGAAGCACTTCTGCACAACTTGGTTGTAGCGCCATTCTATCAGCTCAAACCAGTCTGGCCGTTTACCTCTGACTTCTGGCATCAACAAGACATGGTCTCTTTTTCGGACCATTCTCTGTAAACCCTAGAGATGGTTGTGCATGAAAATCCCAGTAGATCAGCAGTTTCTGAAATACTCAGACCAGCCTGCATGGCACCAACAACCATGCCACGTTCAAAGTTTCTTAAATCACCTTTCTTCCCCATTCTGATGCTCGATGTGAACTCCAGCAGATCGTCTTGACCTTGTCTACATGCCTAAATGCATTGAGTTGCTGCCATGTGATTGACTGATCAGAAATTTGCCTTAATGAGTAGTTGGACAGGTGTACCTAATAAAGTGTCCGGTGAGTGTATATTGTAAACATACTGTAGATTGAATGTTTACCCCAGGTAAAGCAGAAATCATATATCACACTAACCAGTTAGTTAAAGGGTTTATGATGGATTGAGGTGCCAAATATCCCAGGTCATGGTTGATTGTTTTGGTCCGAATTAGACACTATTGACTTGAAGTATAGACTATTGACTCTAAGTAACTTCATAGATGCTAAAACATCAGAGGTTAACTAACTCAACTGATTAGAATTTGTAGATTTTTACATTATTATTTGTAATTATTTGTAGAAGTTAATCTACTATTAGATTTATTCAAAGTTGGTAATGTGTCTGTTGTGGAGCTTCAAAATAAAGTGTTAGAAGAAAGCAAGCAGATGCTCTACTAAAACTCTATGTCTGCCAGTTCACATGTAGTTTAAAAGTTACTTGTTGTCAACTGAATGTCTCTGGAGGACCGTCAGTATAATGTGGAACTGAACTCTCTTTCCTGTCTTTGTAAGCACTCCTAAGAGAACCCCAAGGTCAGCGAGGATGTGTTTCTATGTTGAAGTGTTTTCAGTTAAAACGTGCCAATGTAATAAATGAGCTCAGAAGAGGCTTGACCACATACAAACACTCTGAGTATGGGATATATCAGCCTCAATCACACATGCACTTATATTTTTGGCTTGTATCTCATACATGGGGTTGCATTACCAAGCAGTGTGTATATTATATCCATCATTCTCCCAGTCTCAACACACAGGGAGAAACTAAAGCATCCATGATGTGGTTTGGTTTGGTGGTGCGTTTGAACAGCAGCGTGCATCCATAGTGGTCATTTTATGAAGGTAAAATGTCTCTCTCTCCCACAGTGTGTCTGTTTGGGTATTAATCTAAGTGAAACTCAATTCATTCTTGCTTTCACTAGCATTGGGATGTCCAAATAATTATATTAAAACAGATCGTGCAGGGAGTTTGGTTTTCTTGGTTTGTCTGATCTGACCCAAAATGAAAATAATGTACTTAGTCCCGGTTCGCTTAGCAGGCATACTGTCATATTTTAAATTCTGAACTTTTCAGAGAGAGAAAAACAGAACATATTGGTCGTTCAAAACAATGCTCTCTGCTGGGCTGATCACACTTGTATGTGTCTATGGAGGTATTTTTATCAGCTGAGAACTTGTGAAAAGCTTATAAAATGTGTAATGGAGTCAAAACCGTGCCAATAATCCTCTCCTCACACACAAACAAACAGAAAGCTGCTGCAAGAAGACATGTTTCCTGACACCTGGTTTGAGTTGCAATGGACAACATCTAGAATAAAACAAGAAAAAAAACGTGACTTTGAAATACAATCCTTTCTTCAGTTACACACTCAAAAATGTTTTGCTGTTTGTTCAAACTACTTATTTAAAATGAGCTGAAACATTTTTAGCAGATTTATTTTTGCAACTTAATTAAGAACTCAATTGTTTTCTTTTTAAATTAACTTAATTGATTTGTGTCGGGACATTTTGAATGACTTTTGGGGAGCCCTGATTTTTTTTTGCAGTGCTATCATTTATCCAAACTTATGTCCATCCATCCATCCATCCATCCATCCATCCATCCATCCATCCATTTATCCAAACTTATCTCCATCCATCCTTCCATTTATCCAAATGTTTGTCCATCCATCCATCCATCCATTTATCCAAACTTATCTCCATCCATCCATCCTTCTATTTATCCAAATGCATGTCCATTCATCCATCCATTTATCCAAACTTATCTCCATCCATCCTTCCATCCATCCATCCATCCATCCATCCATCCATCCATCCATCCATCTATATATCCAAACTTATCTCCATCCATTCATTCATCCATTTATTCAAACTTATGTCATCCATCCAATAATCCTCTCCTCACACACAAACAAACAGATTCTGCTGCAAAAAGACATGTTTCCTGACACCTGGTTAAAGCTGTAATGGGCAAAATCTAGAATTTGATCCTTTTTCTTAGTTACACGTTCAAAAAATTGTTGCTTATTCAAACTACGTATTTAAAATGAGGTAAAACTTCGCAATTATTAAGATTTTTTGGGGGGGAGGGACAACTTAATTGTTTTATTTTGAAATTAACTTTAAGTTAATAGAATTGTGTTCGGACAACTTAAATGAATTGTGTGGAGCCCACCTGACACCTGGTTTGAGTTGTAAACCTGGGTGGGGGGGGAGCACCTAATTGTTTTATAAGAAGTCAGGGTTCCACACAATTTAAGTTGCCTCAACACAAATCAATTAACCCCCCCCCCCCCCCCCCACCTAATTTTTTTATTAGTTAACTTAATTGATTTGTGTTGAGGCAACTGAAATTGTGTGGAACCCAGACTTTTTTTTTTACAGTTTTGTTTTTTTTTGCATCTTGCAACATCATGTTTAGATCTTTAGTACATGTTGCATTCATGTTGCAGTTGTACTTTACCTAACTTGATCTTGGTCTTCTTGTTTCTTGTGTTTAACATGAATGTAAATAACGAGTCAATTTTGAAAATGAGCTGGTGCTTTGGATAGTTCACTCACAATTGTGTGTATGCACTTAGAATAATGTTGAGTCATTTCCTAGTGTTAACATTGTTGTGTTGTGATGTTATAGGCACGAGTTGGACACACTGATGAGACTGTTGTACAAAATTACTTGTGTGTTTACATTTACAACAGTATGTGTCCAGTAAATTAGTGTGCTTTTAATGGATTTCCATTGATGAGGATTGATGATCATTTTCTCTACAAAAAAGTTTGACTTCAAAGATACAATTGAAGTTAAACACTGAAATCAGAACGACTGAATGATGTTTCTGTGCTTATGTTACTCTCTCACACACTCACTCTTTTTGTTTTCTTCTCAGGCCGAGTTACAGCTGAACAGCTCTGTTCATATGTGCAGTTGTTTCGAGACAGTTGGGGGGCTCTGGAAAGTCACAGTGGGGTCCTACAGCTGGGACTGGCTGCTGCTCAAGCGCTCCGTCATCCTGCTCTCCAGCGCTGGGATGCCTGCCTTGCTTTTGAGAGACTTCTCCTGCAGGTTAGCCAATCATACAGTGCACTGATCTGTCAATAACAGGCTGTAGAGTTCTGATTTATGATATCCTGATGCAATGTGCTGGATATCTCCAATGTGAGAGTTGTGATTTCTGTAGGTCTCTTTTTTTACACTCCTTCTCTTTGTCTAGTGCATACTATTCAGATGTTCATGGCTTTAAAGCACAATCAATATTTGCCAAATTGGCATCTTAAATCTCAAAAGGTCATCACAAATCATGTTAAATCAGTTAAATGGCCTGAAGTAGCCATTGATTTTGAAGCAGGATAATCTATTGATTATGTTCATACATATATTTGTTCTGAGGCAGTAATTCTGTAAAACTCCTGGAAGCTTAATGGATTTAAAAGAAGTGAATACAGACATCTTTCTGTTCGTTGAACCATCCATTATTTCATCTGTCTGTCAATTTATCCATCCATTTGTCTAACCACTTATTCATCATTACATATTTAGCTCTCCATCCATCCATATATCCAGCCAGTCCTATCCATTATTCTGCCAATCTTGCTGTCAATCCTTCCATCTAAAACTGTCCACTGACTCATCCATCCACTCATCCATCATTACATATTTAATTCATGAATTTAGTTGTCCATCCATCAATCATCCATATATTCATCCATATATCCAGCCAATCATGTCTATTACTCTGCCCATCCTTCTATCCATCAATCATTTTAAGTAAAGCTGTTCACTGACACATCCACCCATCCATCCATCAATCCATCTAGCCAATCCAATCCATTATTCTGTCCATCATTCTGTCCATCCGTTACCTATCAATCAATTCTTCAAAACTATTCACCCACTCATCCAACCAATAAATCAGCCCCATTGATTTAACCAGCCAACGCATCCACCCACCCCATTAATTCATCAATCTGCAATATTAATTCATTCAAACTCTCATCTCTATTGCTTTATCTATCAGTTCATCTATCTATTGGACCATCCATCAATGCAACTAAGCCTATCCATCAATCCAACTAAAAACTGACATCCGTCACTGTCTGTCTATCTATCCATCCATCCAAACTTGTCCATCCATTCATTCATCCATCCATCTATCCATCCATTTATCTAAACTGTTCCATCTATCCATCCATCCATCTATCCATTTATCTAAACGTATGTCCATCCATCCATCCATCCATCCGTGCATCCGTTTATCCAAACTTATGTCCATCCATCCATCAATTTATTTAAACCTATGTCCATCCATCCATCCATCCAAACTTATGTCTGTCCACCCATCCATCTAAACTTATGTCCACCCATCTATTTATCCAAACGCATGTCCATCCATCCAATTATCTAAACTTATTTTTATCCATTTATCCAAACTTATGTCCATCCTTCCATCCATCAATTTATTTAAACTTATGTCCATCCATCCATCCATCCATCCATCCAAGCTTATGTCCATCCATCCATGCATCCATCCATCCATCCATCCATCCAAACTTATGTCTGTCCATCCATCCATCTAAACTTATGCCTGTCCATCCATCCATCCATCCATCCATTCATCTAAACTTACAGTATCCATCTATCAATACATCCATTTATGTATACATCCACCTATCCAGTACCTTTCTGTTCATCCATTCATGGTCAGCTGATCATGAACCATGTGTTTGTCTTTGTTTGATTCTAAGCAGCTCTATTAGTCTTTACAAAGAGCTCCATTAGAGTTACAAAGGTTTATTATTGATCTTGGCATCAAAGTTACCTTATTTAAAAATTGTTAATAGCAGTTGCTATTCATATTATTGTAACTAACTCAAATAACTTTTAACAAAGCTTTTATTTTTAATGTAATGTGTCCTGGTCACTTTTAACTTGGCTGTTGTGTTTTTCTGTTTGTACTGTGCTCTGTATAGTTTACTCTAGTGTCTGCAGGTGCAGTGAGTGAGTGAGTAAACAGTCTAAACAGCCTAACTGGCCGCAGCTCTCAGTAAACACCCTCTGTTTGGCTTTGGGGGAAAACAGAGAGATTCTTTAAGCTTCACTAGAGTTTGGATCACAGTGCTCCAGTGGGTTGTTTAGCTCTCCGAGAATGCAGAAGTGAAAGGAAATGCTTTCACTGAAGCCCGTCTGGAGGCGGATACACGCGTGTGCATCACATCACAGGTCAAGGGTCAAATATGTTGAGGACAGAGGGAGTAAGGGAGACGTGGGTAGAAAGAAAGGACAGAGACCTTAATAGGAAATGTGGAAAAAATGCAACCCAAGAGAGAGAAGAAAAGCCAAGTTCTTCAGAGAGATTTTGGGGGGAAAGGGTTTTAATAGAGGGTTGTACTTATCAAAATATCTTAACCACTCTAGAACATGCTGAAACGCGTTCCAGACTAATATCCTCTCGCTCCTCCATTATTAGTTTTCACAGACTGTTTTTGATGGACTTTCTGGTTCCTGTGGCTGTAAAGAGATCAGCGGGAAAGCTCAGCCCATAGGAACTCATTAAAACAAATCAGGAAAAAACACGAGGCAGAAGCAGGCCAGACCAGCCGCATCAGCCAAACCACCAAACAGCTAAACAGCAATCAGCACACAAGCGTGTAAACCTTCAGCTCTCTAGTGGGCATCCTCACTCTGGGGGGAAAATAGAGGAAAGGTGTTTACTAACATGTAAAACATTATGCTAATCACTTGTTTGTGTCCAAGCTGTATAAAATAAGAGCAGCGCTATCTTCAATTAAGAAATGAAATATGAAATGTAATAAGAAACACTTTTTGATGAGATTTTATTTAGATTTAGGCCATACAAATTTATATCTTACTGTTTTTGTGAAACAAAAGAAGATATATATTTTTAAAAATAACATTGGTCTCAATCCCTTGTCATCATACAGACAATATATTTGAACAAAAATACATACAATTGATGATACAGTACGCTGAAAAAAGTTGTACTTTGGATTTACTACATTGGAACTACCTTACTAAATTTAATTTATTTAAATTCAGCCCATATAAATTGTTTGCAACCAATTACCTTAAATTTTTAATGTAAATGTTTCTATTTCAAATATGTGTGTTGTTGTTGTTCTTGTTGTTGTTGTTTTTCATCTTCTGTTTTTCAAAAACATAAGTATCACTGTTTCCACTAAATTGAGCAACAGGCATAGTTTTCAAGAGTGATGATAACATTGTTTCTTAAAGGTGTGGTCCACTACTTTGTCATTTTTAAAACTTTAGTTGATGTGTAATGTGCAAAGTATACAGCGAACAATGTTTGGGGACTAAAAAAAAATACATCCGGGCTAGTGAGATCACAAGTGCTTGAGGTTATGCGCTGCAACAGGGCGTGGCCAGAGGTGCTGTAGTGCTGTAAAATAGCAAACGCTGCTATTTTCACAGAGCTTGTTCTGTTTCTGTATTTGGGCTTCCAAAGGACACGACACAAAGAGAGAAGTGATTACAGTTTAATTTGAATTATGTTCCAGAGAATTATAAAATAACATATAGTTAGCATTTGACAAAGGAGAGCTTCCAGAATCTCTCTGTTCAGTGCTGGATTCAGCTAAAAACTCCTCCAACTGACAAAGCTGTGGACTGTGAGCCACAACCTGTAAGTATTTTTACTTGTTAAAATTGATCTAGTACATGCACAGTTCCTAGTGTTAACTGTATGTTTTAGTGAGGATGTAAGCAAGGGGAAATACTGTTTGGCATTAACAATTTAGCTACAAATTCATATTTATCCGTCAAACCCCTGTAAAAACTTACAATCTTCAGCAGTATCTCTCTATGCCGTTGCTTTCAGTGTCTTTCTAATTATGCAGCAGCTTTTCATGCATTCTACATCTCAAATAACAAACTCGCAAAAGGTGTGTGAACATTTCATATTACTTACACATGCTTATTCCAATAAATGTTAAAGACACATTTTTTATTTTATTTTAGAGAGCTGGTCTGAGGTTCAGTTGTTTGCTTTTCATTTTCTGACTCAATAAGGCACAAACTAATATGGCTGACAGCTAATCTGACTGACTGTTTACACAGCGCAAAAGCAAGGTCTTGTATGTGCGTGACACTTTTCCTGGTGACATGGAGGCGATCTGCAAATCACAGCACATGTTAGCTGACCAATCAGAGCCTCTTGAGGGCGGGTCTTTTGGAGGAGCTAGGAAATATGACAGTCATTTTCATGTAAGCTGAGTCGCTGTTTATGATCTACTACAAATGTTTTCTACAAATGAAGCATGAGCACACATTGGATTGCATCTTATAAACACAACTAGGCCTTAAAAATACACTGTGGACCACCCCTTTAAAGCATAAAATCAGCATTTTGGACTGATATCTTAAAGATTTTTTTTTTTTTTTTTTTTTTTTTTTTTGTGATTGTAGTAATGGCACTGAATTTTCCTGGAATAAATTATGTTAAAGACATCTATCTTGGATATATCTGATGAAGCTTTGTCCCTTGAACTTTAGGAGCACTCCATGAGCATGGTTGTCTTTGTGTGACCCAGCCTGTGTGCGCATTTTATCCCAAAAGTTAATATTCAGTAATTATAAGGCTCTCTATGGGACATCAAATATCTGCATTCAGCCTTGAGCGTATCTTGTTATTTTCTGTTTGCACTCAAAACACCGGCCGTTACAGGATCTCTGACTTTCCCAAGGTAATAAATAAAATGAACCCTTTTCCTCCACCTCACTCTCTCCCCTTGTTTATTATATTTTGTTTTATTTTCCATTTGTTATTTTCTTCCCCCCTCCAATATTTGCATGCTGGATTTCTGAAACCAGAGGCTGAAATTGTGTTACTGAAAACACTGGCATGAGACAGGCTTATTCTTCAGCTCTTGTGGTTACCTCTCTCACCCTCCTGGGGCGAAGTTCGGGAAAGCTGGACCGTGTTAATAAAGGCATCCGTCCAGGCAGGCCTCACCCTGCTGCACTCAGTCTATAGCTCTGTTCTGAAAACTAGATGACCTTAACCATCATAGATGCTCATTAGTTATAAGTTAAATATTGCATCACTCTCTCTGCATTAGCAGCAGCACTAAAATATTGCTCCTCGCAGTTCACTTTGAGTTATTTTTTTGTAGTATTGAAGCAGGTATATTGTACTTTTAAAAGAAATTGTGTTAGCAAGTTTGTTGCTCAGCTAATAACACAATAAAAATATAAAACAAATAGTGTCCAAAATAGTGTCTAAAAGTACTTTAAAGTATTTTTGATGTAAAACTGTTGGCACTTAATGTATATAATATAATTGTATATAATTTTGTGTTTGGTGTTAGTCCACTACTAAGGTAATTGCACAATCCTCGAATGAGAATAGAAATAGTTATCAGTCAGTTAAATGATTAATTAATACATTTTGATTATCACTTCTCTCTCATTGGTCACCATATTAATCTTAACCTCTGTCAAAATTTTATTATTTCCTATATGTACATTTGAAGTCAAATTTATTAGATTTTTTTAACAGATGTTTAAACATAAAATTTCATTCCTCCATTATTTTTTCTTCGGACTAGTTCTTTATTCATCAGGGGTTGCCAGAGCGGAATGAACCGCCTACTATTCCAGCATATGCAGTGGATGCCCTTCCAGCCGCAACCCTACACGGGGAAAGACCCATACATTCTCTCATTCACACACTCATACACTATGGCCAGTTTAGTTTATCCAATTCAGCGTATGTCTTTGGACTGTGGGGGAAACCGGAGCACCTGGAGGAAACCCATACGAATACGGGAGAACGTGCAAACTCCACACAAAAAGGCCAACTCACCACTGGCAAACATAATAGTTTTAATGACTAATTATTTTTGATTTGACTAGTTATTTAGTAAAATTCTAGTATTGAGCTTAAAGGCAATTGATTAAAAATATTTCTTAACTGGGTTAATAAATACTGACCTTAGAAATATTTAAACTATTATATTTTTAACTAAAAATTGTTTATTTCAGCCAAACTAAAACAACTAAACAAATAAAAATTATGTTAAGTGATATACTTTAATAATTACTTGCTCTGTCAAATATTAAATATTTGAAAAATAATACTAATTCTACAATAGCACTAATAATTTTGCCTCCTGCTGTATGTGTTCATTTATTTAATTTCAGCATTTCTCATCTATCTTGTATGCAGTGGCGAATTCACAGGCTGACTATTATATCTTTTAAAAACAGCAGCTGCTGGGTGACCGTGTCCTTGCTGAAGCTGTGGCCTTGACGGTGCCTAATGACAGCACTGTGCTCTGTTTTGTTGACCATGGCTGAGAGTTTTGACAGGTTGGGTTTCTTTGGCTTCTGCTGTCTCACTAAGACGGTTTTAGAGTGCAGCTTAAAGTTAATAAGCTGACACAGAGATGAGGATAGGTGGGCACCGTGCCCTCGGGTCTGGTACGAATGGTGTGCAGCTCTTGCAGCGGAATGTGAAAGTGTTTGCTCGAGAGCGTGTTGTGGTCAAGGAAAGCTGTCAACAAGTACTCTCTTTCACCCATTCCCGTTACCTCACAGTCCAGCATACAGAGTGTGGAATTATATCCATACCAAGTGACTCCTTTTTTTTTTTTTTTAAACACTCCCATTATGTTGTCAAACATGTTTTTATGTAAGTAAACTGGATTTATTTAACATTATTAAATTATTTTACTTGATTTTTTTACATTTCGTGAAGAAATTGTGAGTGGCTTGACCATAAATAAGTCTCCGCCATTATGCACAGGCATTGTAGGTGTTGCCAGGTTATTGCTCGAGGGTTCTTGCTCAAATAAAGTAAAGAGAATTCTCTTTAAATGTCAACTTTGTGAGATTAAACTTTAAAAGTACATGTGTAGGCAGTGTTTATTTGCCAGTTTTTGTAATTTAGCATTTGTTAATATGTCGCTATATTCCGATGTCATTAAATAATTAACATTTGTTAAATGTAAACTAGCCCCCAGACTATGACATTTGAGAGTAGTGGCACTGCTGGAATTAATTACTCAAAAAGCTCAATTACTCAAAAGCTATCAAAAGCTCTAGGAATCAATTGTTCAATCTGAACTGTTATTTAACAAAATTGACACTGGTGAAAGCGTCAAAATAGCCGTAAGTCATTCATTTTCACTGGGAGCTGACAGTGTCAAAGAGAGTTTAAATCAGATCAACTTTTTGGTAATGAGCTATGATGGGGTTTGGTAGCAATCTATTGAAATGTACAAATCCACCGCTTAAGGGGATTTCAGAGAAAGCAGTCCAAAAAACTTTGGTTCAAACTTATTTAGTTCCCAAGCAAATTAAAGCACAGAGGTTGATTATTGCTATGAGGGTTTCCCAGTTTGTAATGTACGATGGGCAGGAATTCAAGTTAACGTGAAGACCAAGGCTAATAAATGTCTTCTGTATACAGCATGTTGAAATTAGACTAGCACCTAAATATAAACACAAAAGCTTCACTACACAAATGGATTGTAATTGGTTTATTTCATTAAAAAAAAACATGTAAACTAATTGGATTGTCAGAGTGACAGTGGCAGGCAAAAGCATCATTGGCGTTATTCTGATGCTCTTGCCAGTGGCGATGTGAATTCAAGGTAACATCCCATTTTTTATTTTGTCATTTTGTAACATTTTTAGATCATGATAACAACACCAGCATCTCACTACCGATGGTTAAAAAAATGCATGATATGATTACTGTGGTATTTATGAAAAAACAGCCAACCACAGACAATTACTATGAATCATGAATTATGAAATAATTTTTGTCATTTAAAACCAATGTTAACTGAAAGGCTCTTTAAATATCTACTTATTTTTTTGGTAAATACTCTTAAAAACCTCTATTATGCATTTAAAAAGGTCATATTTTGCTTTTGGGGGGTCTCCAACAACAGGCTGATATGCATGCAACGTCAAAAAACACTTTCATTGACTGATTTAATATGCATTTGTTTTTACCTAACTATCCCAATGACTCCCATATGATTCGTTCAGAGATTAATTTGTTTCCAAACTTCTCCTTAGCACGATGCTAATCTGTGCTGATTGGTCCGATGACCCAGTCTGTTGTGAATGGTTGAATGCATTCAGCGCGAGACAGAGTGAAAAGCCCACCGCAGCTTATCAATAATTTTGAACTAGTCAGAGTGCAGAGAGTATATGTGAGCCTAATGCAGGAATGCAATAAAGTAATGCAGTTTAACACCAGCATATTGCTCTATTCTTAACCCTAAGTGACACAAATTTAGTATTAGTCCACACAGCGGCAAAAGCTGAACTATTATGAAACTTGATCACTACATGTGTGTAGGAACAGCTGACGGTGGCCGTAGCAATGACAACGCAATAACAAACGCATTTAAAGGGCACCTAGGTTACCCCTTTTTTCAGATTTAATATAAGTCTTTTGCGTCTCTAGAATGTGTATATAAAGTTTCAGATCAAAATACCCATCAGATTTTTCATCATACCTTTTACAAGATGCTGTTTTATACTGATTTCTAGCAGGGGGTGGTTTTGTCGTACTGCGCCTTTAAGACGAGTCTTTCCCGCCCACTATTTCTACATGCCTCCTCCCTTAGCTGCGTCAGGCAACAGACAGACTTAAAGGAAGAAGGTCTCACGTAGCGTTTGTGAGATACTACAGTAAGAACTAACCTTTACTAATCAGTATTGTGAAGTTGCATTGATGAGTTACACACAATATCGTTACAAAGTTAACGCGCGCGCCCGCCCGCGCGCACACACACACACACACACACACACACACACACGCACGCAGGCAGGCAGGCAGACAGACAGCGCGCTTAGCTTAGTTAAGGCTAACCTCAAGTACTGTGTGGATATCTGTTATGCTAATGTACAAAATAAACCTGATTTAACTACCACAAACCGGGATTGAAGCGTCTTCTTTTATAATTGTTCTGACACGCGGCTGTGCTGATGAAGTAAAGCTGAAGTAAAACACTGTAATTAATTACACACATACTCTGTTTTAAAACACTTTAAACATGTGAAACTCACTCTTAATCACATTTGATGATGATTGCTGATCCTAGCGAACAGAACAGACCTTTTATTCCTGGTTGCTTTGCGTATGTCTGCCTGGTCTTGTTGACATATACGCGCGAACATGTTAATGCGCGCAGCTGTCAATCAATTCAGTGGGCGGGGGGATCGCACACCTACGTAATGGTGCGATCGATTTGAAAAAAGCTCCAATTGGCCGACCCTTTTTTTTTGTAGTTAAATTGAAAAAAAAGGACTGGGTGTGTTCATATCACCCCAGTATGACGGTCTATACACTATACCAACACACAGATCTGTCCAAACAGCTTGAAAAGTAGATTTTTTTACCATAGGTGCCCTTTAAATCCGTAAAACAAAGTTTTATGCGCACGCAAGAAATGGCCGGGGCTAGAATTCTGCATCAACGTCATGCCGACACTCCTTAAGACTTGTTACCGCAACGATTCATTTTAACTTCTCTGAGTCGACTCTTTTATAGATGAATCAATAGTTTTAAATGGTGCACTTACAGATTTAAGACTTAGATGAATATTTCACTTCACACTTTAAAAGTAAAACTAACTGATATTAACTAACTAATATCAATAAATCCATTATAGATTGTCCATGCATGTGGCTTGCTGTTTAAGTCTGTTCTTCAAAAAATAAAACATTTATCGATAACTATAAAATTGTTTATGGCATCGGTGCAACATCTAACAAAATAAAATTCCTCTGGCCAAAAAAATGATCGCAAAATGTATTTTCATGTATTCTGTGTAACTATTTAATGATAATTATTCTTCAAAATTTATTTCGTAATACAAATTAAATGACTAATTTACCGTGGATATACTGACAGGCAACGAATGTTGAAACAAAAGACCCTTGGAAATCTGATCACAAGATCTTGCTAGAGATGCATGTTATTCACAGTAGTAAACATCAAGTCCTGCCTGACCATGTGATGATCGGATTACCTGAGATGGATGTAAATGGTTTGTAAGTGTGATTAGTAATAGTGATGCCGGTCTTAGATGTATGTGTAGTGTAAGATGTTTTAGGTGGTCAGTGTTGCTGAGGTCTCTCAGAGGGCAGTGGTGCGGGTGACTGACTGAAGATCTGATTAATTGTGTGGTAAACGTGCTCTTAATACAGCAGTAGTGGAACTGTGACCTTTGGCTTCCTCCACCCCTCACACTATCAGAGCTTCATCCTGCTTGAGCTCAGCTTGAGGCCTGTTTACTGATCAGAACTCTATACAGACTTCTGCTCTGATCTCTGTCTTTTGCTCAGACGTAAAGCTTCTCCGTCTGGTTATCCTCAATGTGTGGCTTAAGATTGCGTGGTAATGTTGATGTACTGTATAGTTTGAGAGATGTTCTGTGGTCACAAGTGAGCCGAGTATACAGTACAATGCTCAGCATAATTAAGTACACCCCATATTTTTATCCATTTTTCAGTGAATACAGGCAATGTATTTTAGTGCATTTAAACAAAACATATTTATTAAACAGATATATTTATTAAATAATATTTTAGTCCCAAGCATATTTGGAAATTGAAAGATAATGCAATTAAATTCAAGCAAAATATTGCAAGAAAAAAATAAATAAATAAATTACAACCTACAAAATTTCAACTTTTTTTCCTCTTTTTATTTAATTTGATTTAATATTTTTCTCTAACATATAAATTTGGGTGTGGTAGTTTTTGGACTGTAATCATAAGTTATTTTGTTAGATGAGCTCCAGATTTGGCTTTAATACTGACTAATCTAATGTATATACACAAATATACTATTGTATAGCTTCCTATTAAAAATATTCATTTACGTAAATGATAGCTTTGTGAGGGGTTCACTTACATATGCTGAGCACTGTATATTCAATAAAAACTTGGATAGTTTATCCACTTATGTGCAATATATTACTGTTTTGAATCATTCTTTATGATTCTAGTTGCATATGGGTCAAAGATGAAAAGGTTTCTGACATCAAAACAATTGATTTCATTTGCATTAGTGTGTCCTGTTTAGTTGTATTCTTTTTGGGGAGAATAAAATGTATCTTGTCTGGTGGGTACATTAGAACAAGAAGCAATATTGTTTGACAGTAATAGACACTCTTCAGTGATCAAAGCACAGCCCTCAAAAATAATTGCAATTTTTAATCATTATGTTTTGCCAACCAGTTTTAAACCACTAAGTTTTGCCTATTTGTCAGCAAGAAGTTTTAAACTATTTAAAATATAAGAGTAATAAGTCAACAAAATGGCTTTTATTTCACTCATAATTTAACTTAGTTTTTTTGTTTTTTTACATTAGAAGGTCATCAAAACTAATCAAGTAGATCGTTTTCATAAAACCCCTTTTAAAACACCAAAAGGACCTAATTGACAGAATTATGAACATGTTTTTTGGTGATAAAAGGAAAATAAGTATTTTAATAACCATGTAACAGATCTGTAAAGTTTCAGTTTTAGTGTTTCAGATTAGGGGCTCTATCATACACCCAGTGCAATAAGGAGCAAGATGTTTTTTGCGCGATTTGTTGCTATTTTCAGACCGGTGCAACCCTAATTTTCACATTTTGCGACACTTTATGTAAATGACAAATCCGTTTACATTACTTTGTGGACTCATAAGTATGCCGGTCTATAAAGGAGGTGTGTTAAAGCGCATTGTTGGCACATTTCTATTTTAAAGAACTGAAATAGGCCACACCATTGACCAAGTAAAAGGTGGTCTAAAGTCCAGTGCAAAGTGCGTTAGTTACCTCCATGCCTTATTCATGTCAGGGGTATTTTTATTTATGACAATTTGCATTTGTATATTGTTATTATTATTATTAGCAGTATTATTTATCATATGCATATTCATATTTGTTTTAATAAAAACAAGTTTAGATTTGTGCGGGTTTTGGAGACGTAGGCATCTCCATATGGGACATAAGAATAGGATGTCTGTTTGGATAGAACTGGATTTTTATAGTTTACTTCATTCATTCATTTGCTGGAAATTAGAACTGACTTTAGAAATAGTTTTGAAACAAATCTTTGCACTTAACAAACTAAATTTAATATGTAGGCTAATTGATGTCTCCAGTGTAGTGCGTACAACACCATTTCCTTTTCCATGAAAGTAAAAGAGTAAAGAGTAAAAGTAAAGTAAAGAAGCCGAATGGAGTAGGCTCGATCTTTATCCTCGCTGCAGATGGTCTGTTTAACTGTTTTCTCACTTCATTTTTCCATTCAGTTTTTTCACTGACCAAGTCCACCATGTAAATAGCAAATGCAACATAGCATTTCATATAATTTGATGTTATTTGTACTACTAGAATTTAACCTGTTTTGACTTTTGTTTTCATTTTACTGTAAAGCACTTTGTGACTTATCTGTGATCTATGAATATGTTTTATTTACTTTTACTAATGTATTGAAAAGATCTTTCCCCTCATCCTTTATATCTCGTATATCCACATGTATCCAAAGCTAATTCTTCACACAGACCCTTGAAGAGCTGAATACGTCTTTACTGTGTCTCTTTTTGTTTTTGAAGAGAGATGGATAACGCACATTTACGCACGCTGTTAAGCTGCATCAGTGGCTCCAGGCCGTCATTAACACGCACACAGACAAAGTTATGGCGCTTCACCTTTGACCTCTGAACCCGTAACCCACCCTCGGGTCGCCCCGTTGCCCTCAGCCTGGAGCCCAATGCCTCATCCTGGATTATATCTAACTGTATGCACACCAACGCACACGCAGAGATGCTTTCTGGACAATTTCTAGGCTTTCTGACCTCCCTAACACAACAAGCTTGTTTTGCCTCCCTCAAACACATGGGAGTCAAAACCGCGTGCCGTTATTCCTGTATGAATGTGCGTCTGGTTTATGTGTGCGTGGGCGCAATTTGTTTTTTGACCCAGTGTCCAAACACCCTTGTTTTTCCTGCTGCCCGGTTTGACAGTCCTAAAAATCCTCCCTCTAGAGCCCCTCATCCGCACCCCGCAAGTGGCCTGGAGCCGGTCCCAGTTCACAAGAGTTACAGTCTCTCTCGCTTCCTTTGTAATTCTGTCACTCTAATGTTTTAATTCGAATCGTTTCATCTCTCCGCTGCTTTGATCGTTCATCTGTTGACTTCCTGCTCTATTTCCTCCCATCTCTCTTATCTTTTATATATCTATAATCCGTGTCAGAATTCTCATATTTTCAGAATATGAACAGCAATTGATCAAGAACTTTTTGAACATCTTAAACTCTGCAGTCCATGGTACAAGGTGCAGAATGACATCACTAATGTTTTCCTTTAAATTGCAAAGGTGTGTAAAGGACCAATATGGTACTATTTGAAACCTTAGAATGCCTATTTTCTTAAATTTTTGACACTTATTTTATCTTATTTTACTTAAATACACAACTAACATTTTTACAAGTCAACACACACATTTATCTATATTTATACCTAAAATAGTATAAATATAATAGTTTAATAGTGCATACATTTGCAAATTTATTAATTTAACATTTTGGTTAAAGTTACAAAAATTAAAGTTATTTAACCTAAATCTAGCTATGCTTACTACTCAGTCAATACAAAAAAAAAGTATTTACATTTTTCATAAAAATATAGCTAAAATACTTGCATATCCAATGAGGCCAAAGAAGTTATCAATGGAAATTAAGTGTATTAAAGATCTGTTGGTTATGTGACATACTGTATATGAGCAATACAACATGAGTAGCAGTGCATGGTTGTATATCGGCACTGGTGGGAGGCGTGTGTTGGCCTTAGTGTCCCACAAGTGACGATATACAGCCACATCCTACTGCTACTCGTGTGATATTGTGTTTGAACAACACTTCGACGGCATAATCGTGTGTAAAAAAAAAAGAAAATCAAACACGGAGAGTCTCAAAACCCATTTGTAAAAGGTAGTACTTTCTTCCTCCATTCATTCAGTATGGTAATTCTAATAGTTACACAATTCTATTTCCACTGTTAATATAGCCTACTCTCATGTCTGTGCTAACGCAGAATGAAGCGAGTGCACCGATGCTCATTTTGACCAATCACAGATGTTTCTGCTGAGCTCCTGAACACACAGCCATTCAGCTCATGCTGATATGCTCTCTCATTGGCTGCAGGTCATCACTACATCTGACCACACGTGGGGTTGAGTCGACCGACTGCTCTGGAATATTTAGCATGCTGAATGTTGGATTTCCGTCTGCGAGGTGTCTGTGACGCGTCAGCGAGCCTCGTTGATGCGTTGTTCAGTAGTTCACCGTAAAGAGCGACGAGCACCGAGCACCCGCAGATTTCTTCTTGATCACAGCCCGATCTGTCAGCGAGCTTGTTAACTTCCAAATCAGGCTCAAATCAGGCTTAAAATCCTCTAGTGTGAACTAGGCATTAGAAGGCTGTTTGTATCAGTCGTACATTTGTTGATCGATCTTCATATTTTATTGTTTAGTAAGTTGAGTGACTCATTATATACCAGCACCATCTACCTTTGAGGTATTATAAGTATATCGCATCACAGAAAACTCTTACAGGAGACAAAATTTAAGAGAATAGTCCGGCCTGTGGTTTAGTGTGTGTTTTATATGACTTATTTAGCCTGTCTGCCTTCCTGTGTTTAGAGGCCAATGGATTATTTCCGGAAACAAGAAACAACTCGTTTACACCCTACAGGAAGTTTCGATATCTCTCATACTCCCTTTCACCCTCCAATATAAACGCCCACACTCACATATACACACACACCACATACATCAAGTGACCACACACTGCCTTAGTACAGTATAAAAACTCACAAACACACAACCTCACACACACCTGACCTCCTCTCACAGCTGTGTTTGTGAAGGAACATCCTGCATGGATTTGTTTCTCTGTGTCTTGTGCATATGACTGCGCATATATGGCAGTTTTCTTCATGCATGTTTGTATATTGGATGTGTGTGTGTTTAAGCCTCATGTGCCTGTTAATGCAACACAGCTGATGTGTTTGAAACAGGCTGCCTGTGTATCAGATAAATCAGAGATCAAAGAAGGAGATCTAAAGATAGATATTCAGATCTGAGGTTCATTTCTTGTATTCTTCATCAAGTTATTAAAACCATATTCCCTAATTTAGAGTTCACACTGTCTGGATTGGCAATGTCGTCTTAGTGGTCAATGGATTTGGGTTTATCAGTGGTTGATACAAATATTTGACTGTGAATGTCTGAGGTTGTTTGTTTGTTGACTTTTACCAGTGGAATAAACAGATTTATTTATTTAATAAAGGAAAATAATATTATATTTAAATAATTGGTATCGTAATTTTTCGTTTCAGGGTGTTTTCGAACAAAATGCTCATCAAGTCTTCATAAATTTGATCAAAAATGGAATTTAACCAATGATATTGTGAATAATATTTAAATAATTGATATATTCGAGTATACATTTTAAAATGCACTTTATTCTTCAAAAGCCAAGCCTAAAAGACATCAATACAAAATGTAGTTTAAAAAAAGTAAATAATATTTAATTTTTTATAACTACAATATTACTACATTTAACTTTTATATTATATTATATTATATTATATTATATTATATTATATTATATTATATTATATTATATTATATTATATTATATTATATTATATTATATTATATTATATTATATTATATTATATTATATTATTGATAAGTTGGTGATTTATTCCGCTGTGGTGACCCCTGATAAATAAAGGGACAAATAAAGGATAAATAAAGTCAAAGGAAAATTAATATCATATCATAATGTTAATGACAATATTAATGACAAAGCTGCATTTTCAGCATTGTTAGTGTTTTGTGTCACTTGATCATTCAGAAATCATTGTAATTTGATGGTTTACTGCTCAAGAAACATTTCTTATTATTTTAAATCCTGAAAATGTCAGATTTTCAAATATCAGAGTTGTTTTGCTTACATTTTGTAATGTTTAGTGTAATTTTTGTAGTGTAAACTGCTGATATTTGACATGTTTGACATTTATCCAAATTGTAATTATTTATTTTATTAGCCTACTAAATATTTCCAGTGCTGTATATATATTTCACTGAAACCAGGAGGCAATCAGTTATGTTGACCATATACACTCACCGGCCACTTTATTAGGTACACCTGTCCAACTCCTCGTTTACTCTAAATTTTTATCTCAATCACATGGTAGCAACCTTAATGCATTTAGGCATGTAGACATGGTCAGGACAATCTTCTACAGTTTAAACCGAGCATAAGGATGGGGAAGAAAGGTGATTTAAGTGACTTAAGGTGATTTAAGTGACTTTGATTGTGGAATCGTTGTTGATGCCAGACGTGCTGGTGTGAGTATTTCAGAAACGGCTGATTTACTGGGGTTTTCACACACAACCATCTCTAAGGTTATACAGAGAATGGTCTGAAAACAGAAAATATCCTGTGTGTAGTTATTTCAGGCAAAATGTCTGAGGAATTTTTCCAGTACCTTATTAAATCTATGCCATGATGGATTAAGGTAGTTCTAAAGGCAAAAAAGGGCCCAACCCAGTACTAGTAAAGTGTACCTAATAAAGTGGCCGGTAAATGTATAACTGAAATTCTCACTGGTATTTTACTTCAGAGAAATATATTTAAGCATTTATTTAACATCAAAGTCCTTTGTGACATTATAAATGTCATCTCTGTCACTATTGATCAATTTAATGTGTCTTTGTCAAATGAGCTGGTGTGCATCATTGTTTCTCAGCACTCACAGCTGCATGAGAGACTCCAGCATCTCTGCAGTGAAAGTGCTGACAGCTCTCTCAGGCTCAAAGCTCATTGATTTGAAATGAAATGCCTCTCACAGGAAACCAAACCAAGACCTGATCAGAACAACTGCCAGTCAGACACATTTAAAACAATGCTGAATTTCCATTTTTGGATTAAATTAATAAATTCTGACACCTGCAGTATATACTGTAGGTGCAGTAGAACACAATCTAAAAGTGTTGTTGATTTTATCTTTAATGTGGGTCAAATATAGACAAGCCCAACTATTGCATTAAATGTATCAGTTATTACATATGATCATTTTAACCCGATGGTTGGGTTTGTTCCAATTTAGGAAGAAACAACCCAGTATTTTTACGGTTCTTCACTGCTGATATAACTTTAATGCAACTCAATGCACCATTTGTGATGTTTAGCATAAGGATCAGACCTGTGTTTGTGTCTGTATGTCGTCCAGTATGTGCATATTCATGTTTGGCTGAGGTGTGAAAACGTGTTGAATGATGAATCAGGTCTATGTTTTGGTTTTGCAGACATGCTCACTGACAGCCGTGTTTGTGTGTGTGTGTGTGTATGTCAGTCTGTACTGCCACAACGTCTGTGTGCTTCAGTATGTCAAGGTGGTCTGTGTCTTTTCACCTTTGTGTTTGTGTGTGTGTCTGCGGACAAGTTGGCGTCAAGCTGCAGCGAATGAACTCTGGAGCTCCTGTCAGACACTGCTGACTTTTGGAAATGCCCTACAATGCCACGCTTTCACCAAGCTGGAGGCGACAGAGAGCTTTCATATAGAGATGGTTTCAAGTTCCTGAATTCAAATATTCAATTCCTCTGCATGGCGGCCAAAAAAGGCACATACTGTCCCTGCGATTTTGGTTTGGTAGAATTTCTTTGTGAATCTTGTGTTAGATTGAATATTGAAAGTGTATTTTTGCTGCACCAGAAGTCTCATGTTACCATTTTCTAGTTACCGTTCTATATATACTTTTTTATGCAAACCCTTTATATGGATCATACTCAATGGAAAAACCCTGAAGTGTTACTGGGGTTATTATAAGACATTCATTCATTTTATTTTCAGCTTAGTCCCTTTATTAATCTGGGGTCAGCAAAGAGGAATGAACCGCCAACTTATCCAGCATATGTTTTACACAGTTGGTGCCCTTCCAGCTGCAACCCATCACTGGGAAACATCCATACCCACTTATACACTATGGACTATTTAGCTTACACCATTCACCTATAGTGCATGTCTTTGGACTGTGGGGTAAATCGCAGTAGTGTCAGCACCTGGAGGAAACCCACCCAAACATTGGAAAAACATGCAAACTCCACACAAAAATGCCAACTGACCCAGCCGAGGCTCAAACCAGCGACTTTCTTGCTGTGAGGTTATCGTGCGACCCACTATGCCACGTGATGCCCCTATTGTAACACATTTATAGCTTAATTTTATTTTTGTTCTAATCAATGTTTATAAAGTTGCCATGTATTTTTTTATTTTATTGTTTTTGCTTGATAAAGAATAAATTAAAGTCACAGCATGAATTAATATACAGTTGAAGTCAGAATTATTAGCCCCGCTTTGAATTTATTTATTTATTTTTTATTTAATTATTTTTTTTTATTTCCCAAATGATGTTAAACAGAGCAAGGAAATTTTCACAGTATGTCTGATAATTTTTTCTTCTGGAGACAAGTCTTATTTATTGTTATTTACTGTCATCATGGGAAAGAAAAAATAAATTAATTGCGAGAAATGAGTTATTAAAATTATTGTGTCGAAAAATGAGTTGAAAAAAAAAATCTCCATGAACAGAAATTAGGGAAAAATAAACAGGGGGCTAATAATTCTGACTTCAACTTTATATGTTATGGGGATAGATAAAATAAGATTTTAGTCATGATTTACTCAATGTCATGTTTTTGAAATATGATTTTCTTTTCAGAAAAGTCAAAAAGGAAAAAATATTCAGACCACGCAGAGAAACATTCGATTGCATTTTTGTTGTTAAAATAGCTGTCACTGCCTCTCATTTATGTCTTTTTGATTTTGTATTTTTTAGAAATGTGCAGGCATTTTTGGTCAAATAAGTTTTATTTGGTCTTTGAATAGACTTACAATAATCACAAATTTCACTATTAATTTTTTTGATATGCCTAAACTTACAATAAAAAAAGCATACAATACGTTTAACATCAAACAACTTTTTACTTGCACAATACATTGCTTTGGGGAAAAGTATTCGGTAACACTTTATTTTGAAGGTCCATTTGAGTATTAGTATTCTGCTTAATATGATGCTCCTTCAACAGACATTTAACTCACTATAAGAAACTTTACAAGTACATCTCAACTTACCCTAACCTAACAGTCTAACAAACAAACCATTAAAATTAAGTGTGACCAGGATTTCCCCATGAAGTGACAGAAGAAAAGCCCCAAATCTTGTGAAATTGTCCAATGTTGCCTTTTAAAAGATATCTGGTTCGTTACAAGTGCAGATATATCTTTAGGAGATTCTTTAGGCCATAGTTTAGCAGTTAAGGATGAGGATAAACATTTTTCCATTGCAATAATAACAGTTTTTTGGCTGTTATTAAGCAATATGTAAGGAATTTCTGTTGTGCACTGCTCAATGAATATGTATAATCAGAATGTCCTAATATAATAAGAACTGGGTCAGGACTTATGTCAAGAACACCTGAAAGCACTTTAAAAACCTCATCTCAGAATCTCTGTATTTTATGACAGAGTTCAAAGCTACTGTATGAGCTAAATCTGCTTCTTCTGATTTGCACTCATCACAAGAAGCGATGTGCAGGCATATTTTAGTTGATCATTTTTTGGGATATTTTTGGGCCATGCACATATTGGATTGTTTTAAATGCACATTCTTTGGTTGCCTTTCTTTTTCTTGAACTATGATATTTTGAAGAATATTGAGGGAGGAGGAGGGCGGGTCAGCCGAAAAATGTCCCCAAATTTTTCAAAAACAAAAACTTTTTGCGACACACAGTATTAAACACTAATATAGCTGGTTTTAAATTGTGGAACTCAAATATTTAATAGCTCTGGCAGCCAATGAAACGGTACCGTCCTTGTGATTTTGGTGAACAATTTTGGTTTTTCCAATATAGCTTATAAGCTTAGTCACAAATACTTTGGTCAAGCCACACAAACACACACACACACACACACACACACACACACACACACACACACACACACACACACACACACACACACACACATACACACACAAGCATGCATTTTTAACTATTTCCAGATTCAACCGGTGACATCCACCTTCAATAATATATCACCTTCAAACACAGTCCTCCTTTGTCCGACCTCCACGCTCCTCTCAGGCCTTAGGCTGTGTGTGTGTGTATGTATGTGTATGTGTTTGTGTGTATGTGTGTGAGAGAGATATTGAAGTGTTGTGTCATGGTAAAGGGTTGTCCAGGGTCAGTTGCGGTCAATGAGATACAGGTTCAATTTTCTCATCACATACCTTTCTCATAACTTAGCTAGAATCCGGAGCATCTTGGGAATTTTCTCCTGTCGCCTTTTTCTTCTCACTGATTGGCCCTGCGGCAGTTGAGTAATTGAATTAATTCTGATTAGTTTCAGAGTACTGCGGTTTAAAGTCAGAGACCAACTAAATGAAACAGCTCCAGGGGTCCAGATGGAGTTCAGATTGTTTGTTGTTTTGTGTTCGGATCTCTCTGAGGAGATCAGTTAAATTTATATTAGAATTAATATTCTGTCAATCTTTACTCACCCTACTTTAATAACCTGAATGACTGTCTTTTTTTGTGGCTGCTTGTACACATAAGATGGTTGGGATGATTTTTGGAGCTGTTGTTTTGTGCTCAGGACTTTCAATCTTTAATACAGACAAAAAGTAAACATAACTTTTGTTCGTGCAACTTTTGCATTGCATTGCAAGTGTTATGAGCCCATGCATTTAGCTTGTAGAATGTAAGTTCCACCAAAAGTTGCATGAACTGACATTTCTGACATTTTTGTAAGATATATTATGTGGTGTTTTAACAGGGGAAAAAGTTAATAAATAATAAATCCATGTTAATATGTCATTTTAGCTCATGTTTTTTTTTTAAAGTATAGTCCAAACAAAAATGAAAATTCAATTATCATTTACTCAACCTTTTGTTTTCCCAAAAAAGGATGACTATAGATGAATATTGTCTTCTTGTAAAAGAAAATGTATTCATCAAACATGTCAAACTTAAAAAAAAATAAAAACGCTAATATGAAAAAACGCTAAATTTTGCAATCCATAATCCATAATAATAACTCCTGTATAGACTCTCAATGACACTTCAATACCCTGTCACTAAAGTTTAGTGGCTGGGAATGAGCTTTTTACAGTGTCTGCTATTGACCTTATTCTAAAATGCGGAAGTGTGCCTGTTTTCGCGATTGTCTTAGAACTTCCGTTTCAGTCGCCTATGGGAGAAATGACAAGGAATAATAAACGGCAAAAAACGGTCAAACTACTTGCTCTACAAACAAATGAATGCATGACTATACAGACCAAGTAGAATAATATAAGAAGGAAATATCAGTTTGCAACGTCAAACAACGAAACGAGCAGTTTTTAATGTCTAAAAATGAATGGAAGTGAATGAGACCGGAAGTCTCGTGCCAAAAAGATTCAAATGGCAGCGCCCACTCGTATGCAGAGAATAAGGTGAATAATGTTAATGTTGTTTTTGTGTGTTTAGATGAATATGGCCACTGTGTACTGTGAACAGTACAGTTGCGAGCTATTGCCGCATTATATTGTTATGATAACATTATATATGCCTTCAGTGATTTCCTGAAGATAAATACCAAAAAATAACCCAACTGAAATAACCACAGCAGTAGCGATCGTAAAACTCATCTGAAACAAAAGATTGCGATGTCAAATGATGATGTCTGCAGGTGCTGTAGTGGTGTCCCATTTCTTAGGGGTAAGCTTTGAAGCCCTTTTCCTTCACTCTCTGTTTCAAGGGCCAAGGGGAAGAGGTAGGGGTACAAAAATAGAACTAGGATAAGGCATAACTTTAAATAACAATAACGTTAACCAGGATGAACAAATACCGTAACAAATGTGTTACTAACTGTTCATGTTAGTAACTATTTAACTAGTAAACAATGGATCATTATTTTAAAGTGTTACCATTAATTCCAACAGAATTTTCCTTTTAGGTAAACTATATTTCTTTAAAAGAACCTTTACTCAGATAAAATCATATTTGATTTAGAATGAATGTTTTTTAATAATGTTATTATTGCCTTTTTTTAAGTATAGTACAATACAATGAAACATAATAGATACAAATTGATGCAATTAATGCAATTCTCTCTGTCTCATTTGCATATGCGCACATTTAAAGGGATAGTTCACCAAAAATAAATCAAGGATTACAGTTTTAGCTGAACATCTGTTTGTTAAGATCTTAATGTGGTATAGTAAGAAAATAAAAATCCCCTGTAACTCTGCCATGTTGAGAAATGGTTGCGCTTGGTGTCACTTACATTGAGAATTGTAAATATATTTTTGTAATTTCCCATTTTGTGTTTCCCAGAAGAACTATAATGATATGGGCTTGGACAGACATTGTGAGATTGAGTAAGTGATGACATGATTTTCACTTTGAATGAACTGTTTCTTAACACGTTTATCTGCATCTGTTCCAGTTTTGCTGCACCAGCAGTTCTGCTCTTGTTGTACATTTTGATTTACAGTCATGGTGTCTGGTTTTTCAGTTTGATGTCGTTTGCGGAGAAACATGAGCGCTGGAGAATGCAATCCACTTTAATGTTGCTTCTCTTTTGTTTCGCCCTTTGTTTACACACAATGAACATTTGGACTATGTTCACTTGATTCTGAGAGAAAATCTAACTCATCTCCCCTAAAGAAGATTTTCTTTTCTTTTTTTTGACACAAGTAGTAAGCTTTACTCCTCCTACTCATTTTTTTCCACACACACACACACACACACACACACACACACACACACACACACACACACACACACACACACACACACACACACACACACATTGTGATTGACAGCGAGACACAGAGGAGGTGGAGAGGCCTCAGGCTCTGTGCTGATGTGTCTGGAAGTATTTATAGGTTTCTCTCCGCTGCTGGTCTGCGCTGAGCCTGTGCAGCATCCCTCAAAACATCACTTTAGTTAGTGAGGAGAGAAGCGCAGCCCATGTCATGTTTGCCTGATGTACTGTACCCCTTTTGAAAGCTGAAATCAATTTTTCATTCTTTTTCTTCCCCACTCTGTGACTTGTTTACTGTTTCATGAGAATAGGGGGGAAATGTCGGTTTATGCAGCTTAACTTGCTGTCATAATAAAAAAAATTGTATTTGGTAAAAAGCACAGTAAATTGTGAAGTTTAAAACTGTTTAAAAACTGATTGATGTTTTCTGGAAATAAGTACATGTTTATTAGAATACTGAAAGAAAATTAGTGTGGTTTAAATCTGGTTCATATATTATTTAGTGTTCATTCATTACTGATTTAATTTCACTGACTCATAAACAGCCACTTGTACTCACTTGCCTTGTAACCCAGAGAGTGTGTATCTCTATAACAGGTTTATTTGTTAATGCTGAGTCACTTTCCTCAAAGTTCCCTTTAAGGATTTGTTCAGCGGTAAATATAAAATTGTGACTAAATAATTTTTTTTTTTTTTTTTATGTTTTGAATAACAAAACCTATAATGAAAGTCAAGTGACATTTTGTCAGCTTTTACAAATGAGAAGATAGAGGGACAATTTATCAAGAGTGTTTCTTAATCTAAACCAAAATAGATTATTTTTGTACAGCTAAAACCGACACTGAATCACTTGGTTGTTGAAGTTTGAGTCAATAAAATGCAAGGAAAATTGAAGGAAAGCTTCGTACCACTAGAAAGGGAATCGCATTGGGCAGGCCTGCATGTAAATAATAGCAAGACAGAGTATATGGTTATGTCTAGATCTCAGAGCACCTCAACGGAACCCCTACAGGTACACTGTAAATCCTGTACAAATTGAAGCTTATCAAATGAAATGAGTGTAGTTAACTCAAAATTGACTGAAAGTTAAATCTAGTCATTTGAAAAGAGTTTTGAACTCAGTGTTGAAGGTAATGAGTTAATTAAATACCTCATTACTTAAATTTGAATGAAGTAAGTTCACAGTATACATTTGTTTCTTTAACTCACATGGTTTGTTGTAGTCAGTTTTCTTTAAATGGTTTGAGTTGCCTTCATTTAATGGGTTTTACAGTACTGAGTTGGTGTGAGTTCTCTTCATTTATTGGGTTTTACTGTGCTCAAATTGCTTTGTTTACGCACATGGAGTAAGTTCACAGTAATAATCAGGATTAGTTTTTGAACTTAAGTTGTTGCAATCGGTTTCTTCAAATGGTTTAAGTTATCTTAACTTTTTAGGTTTTACAGAGTAGAAACTCTGTAAAACACAACTCTTTTTAGCGTGTCCCCAACTTCAAACATCTAGGATCGTTGCTGACAGACAGCAACAAATCCAGAGAAGAAATAAAAGAAAGGTTGAAAGCAGGAAACAAAGCATATTTCAGCATGCAGCACCTCTTTTATTTTTGTTTGTTGAGCTGAGTCAGCAAAAAGAGGCTATACCGTACAGTATTATGATAAATGGTAATATATGCCAGCGAAACGTGGGTATTAACAACTCGGGATATACTGCTTTTTAATGCATGATCTTGAGGAGGATCTATGGAACAGTCTGTGACCAAGGTGAATGGTGGATAAGAAGTAATGCAGAGGTGGCAGACCTGTATGGTGAGCTAAGCCTGGTCACAGAAACGAAGAACCAGTTAAGATGGCTGGGCCACTTAGAAAGATTGCCCGAACAGAGAGGTGTTAAGAAAGTGTACAAGCTAAAGCCAGAAGGAGATGTTCTGGCAGGCCACGGAAGAGGCGGTTAGACGACGTAGAAGATCTACATTTTCTAGGAGTGCGTGATTGGAGAAATCAAGTATTGGAACGGAAAGGCTGGGTAGTGGTTGAAAAGGCCAAGGCTCTACAAGGACTGTAGCACCGCTGGAAGAAGAAGTCACAATAGATTTTTCTTCTTTATTTCTATGTATATTTGATTGAAATATGTAGGAGTGTACCATCTATGATAATATGAATGAATGAAATAATGTATTTATACAGCATAAGGAGCATTTATATAGTATTTATAACCACATAAAGGGCGGCCCCTCCTTACTGCCACTAGTGTGCAGCTTCACCGGGATGATTCAACAGCAAAAACAGCACAACAGTACCAGTGCACTCACCAGACACCAGCTATAGGCAGCATAGAGAGACAGTAATGGAGCCAATTGAGTAGATTGGGATTAAAAAGGCCGTGAAGGGCAGATAAGGTAAATCAAGATCTTGGTTTATTGTCTCATCCAAAGGACGCTGCTTCTTAAGCCTGATTTATTCTTCTGTGTTGACTGGCACATACCTTGCACATTCTGTATAGTCAATGTTTTCATAAGCATTTATATTTCTTCTTTCTTTCTGTGCTGCACTGGCAATAACACTTCCAAAACATAATTAAGCAGTGGAGTTTTGTTTTGTTTTGAGTTTTCTGCCAGTGTTTTAGGTTTATGCCAGAAATGGGTTTGATGCTACTATAGAAGTAATTCAAACTAACTAAAATACTTATTCAATGAAGAAAGAGGCAGGAACTGGCGAATGTTCAACAGCTTTAATCTTAAAATTTAAAAATGTTAAAATATTTGTTTATTTGAAGAAGTCATCTTCTGCTGGACTTGACACTTGATAAACACTTGCACCAAAAGCATCACTCCATTCCTATGGTTCCCAGCCTCCCCCTCACTCATCACCAATATCAACCAATCGCAGCCAACCAATCGCTGATCTCGTTCTCTGTGTTGTCATGACGTGTAGTTACAGTTTTTGAGAGGTGCACATCAGGGTCCGTATTGGGATATGACAGAGGGTATATGATGAACTACAGTAGACATATGGTAGTGCGTGCACTAGACACTAGGGTTGTGCAATTTGGGGAAAATATATAATTGCGAATTTTATTAATATGTTTAATACAGATATTATTCGATTTGATTTGCGATTTAATTTTGTAGTCAAGCTTCAGCTCAGTATTCTCTATCGTAGATTGAGATTACGATTTTGATTAATCGCAAAGCCCTACTAGATGGGATGATAACCTTTTTAAGGTACAGTGTACCGCAGTTGCAAAAGTCAAGGTTTTAAAACCACCAAAATGGTCTGTAATACCTTTCCTAACAACCCAAGCTCATTCTAAAAACATGGCCACGCGGGCGTTTCTTGGAGACCGCAATTTACATGGCCGGTGGTACGTATGGCTGCATTTAGTTTTTTCAAGCGAATGCTACGTGGTGGTGTGATGCCGCTCCTCGCCGGCTGATAGCTCACCTCCGTGTGAAGGGCTTTCCAGCCGCAACCAGTTTGTCAAAACCGAAATCCAAAAAATAAAACGAACGAGTTCAATAACGGGGCGAGAATGTGGTGAAATCTGAAAACGTGGTCAAAATCAAATGAAGGCTTTTCTTTTTCTGGACGGCTTTTGTACGTCGTCGCTTGAGTTTAGGAAAGGAGGAGGAGGAGGGTGGCTGGGTCAGTCAATTGGCCGACCGCCCACCCAGTCAATCATTCAGTCATTTAGCGGCCTCCGGGGGATTTTTACGCTAGAACAGCGAGGGTGCGAATGGCACGCGCTTGCGAAAGGCGTTCGAGACTTTGAAAAAGCATGCACCGCAGCCTCTCACGGATATCCAAAGAGGTCAATTTAAATTGTAAAGAAATCTGGGTTTTAGAAACTAATTAAGGCAGCAGAAGTCAATGATTCATTTGAATTATTTAGCATGACTGCCTTACTGCATCGAAATATTTTAAAGCTTTCACAAAATAAAATATGGTCTTCAAAGGGGAAAAAAAGTTTTTGTTTTTTACCCAGACATTTAAAAATAATATATTTTAGAGCAGTAATCACAATACCATGATTCCATGAAACTGTGATATTGTTATCCAAGGTTATCATACCGTCAGAATCTCATACCGGCCCATGCCTACTACTCGACACAGAAGTATATATCGGCCTATATAAATACTGGGGCATCAAGACACACATATACCTGTTGTTTTTTTTTCAAGTGGACTTTTTAGTGGGAAGCCAATCTGAGCTGCAAAATGACATGACTGTGAATATTGCAAATGCTTTAATGAGGTATGAATTGACATTATATAGAATCTCACTCACTTTTTCACAAATAAGAGAAAGAAATAGGAACATTCAGCTAAATACCAGAGGCGCTTAGAAGCAAAGAAGAGTGAACTGCACTCCAACAAAATGTTAAGGTTTAGAATCTAAATAATAAATTTTAATCCTCCTTAACATTATTAAAAGTATATTATATTTGTTGGTTTGTACCAAATATGATAAGACAATGTTTAGGCTTGATAATCAGGCACACTTTCTCATTTTGTTGTCATCAATCTGGCAACCTGCATTTGAATGAAGTCGTTGAAAGGGTCGGGTGAAAAAATGTATTGATCTTGGACTGCAATACCTAGTTCAACCACTAGGTGTCAATCTTACTGCACCTTTAAGGATTACAATTGCACTTGACTTGTGATTTTATTCTGTGCAAAATACTACCATTTTGTAGATGGCATTTAGACACGATAAACCAAGGGTAAAAAATAAAGGTCTCTTTTTTTTAATCTCATCCCTCTATCGGATGCAGCGTATCTATCCTGACCCCCTCCCCTCCTTCCCACTTATCCATTATCGAATTGACCTCAGTAATTAGAGACACTCTTGCTCTTCCTGTGTGGTTTGAGCGTGTGGTGTCTGTCTCTGCGAGTTAGTCTCAGCTCAGAGAGACTGCGTGCAGTTTCGAGATGTTTTCTGTCATAAACATGGATTTAAGGCTGGTTTATGCGTCAGCTCAAAGAAAGGGGTCTGAAACGCCACATGCTCCACGTGTCTGACATCAATTTGCTTTCCATTTGTGTGCTGTTACTCCACAGCGAAAAATAAATTCATGGCCATGTGTGGTTTTGATATCTGAAGTAGCCGATTCTGTTGTATGAATAGAGAAAGATAGGAGTGATGGAAAGAAAATTTGGTAAGAAGACTATGATTTCGGATGTGTATTTAATACTTGAGTTCTCTTTGTTTCCTCTTTTACTCGTTTAGGGAAGAACATATGAGTAGTGCCATGTGTGTTTGCATGTGTTGTTGTTTTCCATGGAAAAGCGAGGGAGAAATAAAAGAAATGAAAGTAACCTAAACGAGGCCAGCGTGCAACCGCTAATTATGAAGCTATTCGAAGAGGGGGAGACCAGGCCAGCGTACTTTCTTTCTTTCTTTCTTTCTTTCTTTCTTTCTTTCTTCTCTACTTCTTTTTATGTTCGTTTCCTACCTTCCTTCTTTCTTTCTTTCTTTCTTTTTCTTTCTTCTTTCCTTTTTTCTTTGTTCTTTCTTTCATTCATTTTCTTTCCTTTTTTCTTTTTCTTTCTTGCTTTTATTTTTTTCTTTCTTTCTTACTTTGCTTTCTTTCTTTTTCTTTTTTTCTTTGTTTCTGTCTTTCTTTCTTTCTTTCTTTTTTATCTTTTTCTTTTCTTTCCTTCTTTTATTCATTTTTTTCTTTCTTTCCTTCTTTCTTTCTTTTAATCATTTTTTTCTTTTTTCTTCTTCTTTCCTTCTTTCTTTTTTCTTTTTCTTTTTATCTTTGTTCTCCTTTAATAATTTTTTCCTTTTATTATTTCTTTCTATGTAAAGTCTAAAGAAAGTTTTCTTTTTTCTTTCCTTCTTTTTTCTTTTCTTTTTTCGTTCTTTCATTTATTTTATTTCCTTTTTTCTTTTCCTTTCTTGCTTTTATTATTTTTTTCTTTCTTACGTTGCTTTCTTTCTTTTTTATTTCTCTTTCTTTCTTTCTTTCTTTCTTTCTTTCTTTCTTTCTTTCTTTCTTTCTTACTTTCTTTCTTTCTTTCTTTTATTCATTTTTTCTTCTTTCTTTCCTTCTGTCCTTTCTTTTTTCTTTTTCCTTCTTTCTTTCTTTCTTTCTTTCTTTCTTTCTTTCATTATTTTTTTTCTTTTTTCTTTTCATCTTTCCTTCTTTCTTTTTTCATTTTCATTTTTTCTTTTATTCTTTCTTTTTGTGTTTGTTTCTTTTTTATTTATTTCTTTTAATTGTTTTTTCCTCTTTATTTCTTCTTTCCATCTTTCTTTTTCTTAATTTTTTCTTTCTTTATTTCTTTCTTTCTCTTTCTTTCTTTCTTTCTTTCTTTCTTTCTTTCTTTCTTTCTTTATATCTTTGTTTTTTCTTTATTTATTTCTTTCATTCATTTTTCTTTCCTTCCTTCCTTCTTTCTTTTTCTTTCTTTCTTTCTTTCTTTCTTTTTTCTTTTTCGTACTTACTTTTTTCTCTTTTCTTTATTTTTCTTTCTTTCTTTATTTTTCTTTCTTTTTCTGTCTTTCTTTCTTTCTTTCTTTCTTTTTCTTTCTGTCTTTTTTCCCTCCTCTCTTTCTTTATTTTACTTTATTATTTTATTTTTGAGGTTCTATAGTTGTAGGCTGTAGTCTTGTGTCATTCAAGTTTTCAACTGTTTAAAAATTACTTTATTAAATTCTCTTAGTATATGTATGTCTTATTTTTGTGTAAATCCTTAATGCTACCTTTTAATCTGTGTATTTGTCACTTCTTTACTTTTGATATTTCAGTCATTTATAATTACTTTTCTTTCATTCGTTTTTAAAAATTCATATGCAGGGTTATTCAAATCATGTATCAGATGACTAAGATCTTTGGCCTCAGTGTAAGCTCTACTCATCCTCATAAATGACTGTTTTTACTCTTCCCGTAAGTGTCCTGAAGAGTGTGCGTGCATGTGTGTGTGTGTGTGTACACAAAGACTTGAGTAAGACAAAGACTTTTATCCACTCTGTGAGTTTGTACTTGTAATTTACTCTGCTGTGATAATGGCTGTTGGTAATTGTTACAGTGTGTGTGAGCACATAATTTTAGTCTGGAATGAACACACACACAAACACTCACACAATGTCTGCTGAGTCAATGCACTTTACCTTCCATTCTGCATTCTCTCTCCAGTCTCATTCATGACTTCCTAACTTTATCTGTCTGCTTTCTGTTATATCAGAGAATCAGGGTGTGGGACAGAAAAGATATTATAATGTGTGTTGCGAGACTTACATTTGTTTACATGTTTTAGATCAGATTTGGTGAACTTTTCTAAAAATTATTGCAGTTAAGTTAATGTGATCATAATGGATTGTTTCAGGGAGGGGAAAAAGAAAATCCCAGTTATTCAGAAATACAAGCAGGAGATGAGCTTACAGAAATAAGTTGACCAAAGCTCCAGAGATGACTAAATCAACTAATATAAACCGTTTGGATGAGGAAAAAGAATTTTAATGACGTTATATCTTCCAGCAAGATTGAGAAATACACCAGCAGCACTGAAATAAAGAGAAAACAAAAGGACAGGGTGACAGAAATATAATGTGAGAAAGACAAATAGTAGCAAATGAAAAGAGCATTGTGCTTACTAAATGCTGTATTTTTCTTTTGCCGTGTTGATTTTCGCTGAGCTGTAGTTTTGTTTGTCTCATGGGAATGTTGGTTTGCATGCAGCCCTGTTGGTTTTGTTTTTAGTGCTGTATTGTCCTGCTGTCCTGTCATGACCGGTGTGTCAGTCGCTCAGTCTCCATCAAAACAATTGTACGTCTACTCTACATAAACATCAACCATATTCCCAAGTCATAATCCAAATCCTCTTCCATTCTAGGTTGTATGGATGGTAATACAGCATGATGATATTAAAATGATTTATTATTAAATAATTAATATATCATTATATAATTTTCACCACTAGAGGGTGCATATTCACAACAAACAAAGTATTTTGATGTTGTGTGGAATCAAGGGAATTGTCGTCTTCAATCTATGCAGAAATCGTGTTCACAGATGAGGTAAAGTTTTCAGCAATTATAATCATTGTAGCATGGTAGCCAAACAACGTAGGGTTGTCAAAAGTATCAAATACGGTACTCAAATTTTAAAAACATTAATAATATTAGAGTGCTGTTGATCACATTCTTAAACACAGATGATTAGTCATTGTGTTCATGTGCTCAACAGCAATGACTGTGATTGGCCGTGAAGGTGATCAGTTCACCTTTCTTCAGCGCTGTTCACCAAGTGCAAACAAAGATATGGGAGCATTTCAAAAGTCACGAAGATCAGTAGATTAATTTCAGCTTATATACAGACCAGCTAATCAATGCGGCTTTAAAACTCTCCAGTGTCCTGCGATACTTTTGACAACACTAAACGTGAATAGAGGCTGCTGATGATTGATGAGTGTAATGCAGCACGAAAGCAGCTGAGCTTTTATTATGCCACGTTCCACCAATACCGTTTTTTACTTTCTTGATCGCATGGGAAAGAAACAGCACTGTTTTATCAAACTAAATACATTTTAATGTTCTGTTATAATGGTGCTCTATGCAGTCTCATAAACACACAACACAGTGGTGAAGAGTTTTTGGTGTTTCCATGTCTTCTATAAAACCAAGTCGAGGGTGCATGATGTCATTAGCATGGAGACACTGGACATTAAACTGGTGTCATCAGGAAAAAAAAAACACTACTCCAACAAAACCAAACGAGCTTAATTGTTCACCTAAAGAATAGCAATCTGTGCTACTAGGAAAACTTAGTAAATTTTGATTTTGCACAGATTTTAATTAGAGGCAAGATGAACAAAGTACAACAGAAGCTTCATAAAGAAAAAAAAAACAAAAACTTAATTTACTTTATATAAAGTCACAATTCAGTTGGATCATGGTTGGTCTTGCATTTCATCTGGTTTGAATTGTTACATATTTGAATACATTTTCAACTGGTTTGTGGTGTTAAATGTTAATTGTGTTAATTGTTACTGTACATCCTTAATAATTAGGATAAGAGCATTCATTTAAACAAACTCATTTTATTTTTGTCCCTCTACACTCAAGTGACATTGTTAACTTGCACTGTAAAAAACGCAGGTGTTGTATCAACACAAATCGATAAATCGAAGTTAACATAACACATTTAAGTGGCTTGAACACAAAACAATCAAGTTTCCGAAAAAAAATCCCTGGAATTCTGTTGTTTCAACTCATTTTAAGTAAGTAGTTTGAACAAGCAGCAACACTTTTTTTGGGTTTACCTGGCAAAAATTTTGTTGCCAATCCAAGTTTTTGGAAAAACAAATAATTACTTGACTTCTAGTTGATCATTTGTTATCAGAAGTGGCTTTTATGAAAAGCAAAGGCCTCTAGATTACACTTATTTTACCAAAATAAAATATGATTTATTTTAGGACAGTAAGGTCTGACTTTGCTTTGACAAAAGTCTTGTCACTTAACAGAAATAATGTCCAGTATAGAATATAAAGTCATGTTGCAGTGGAAAAAGAATGAATATTGTGTATGACTTCCATGATTTTGGAATACTGCATCCATACATCTCTGAAATGACCTAAATAACCTATTAATGAAGTCATCTGAAGTGGCAACGAAAGCGTTCTTGTAGGACTCCCAGACTTCATCAAGATTCTTTGGATTCATCTTCAATGCCTCAATATGTTCATGTCTGGTGACTGGGCTGGCCAATCCTGGAGCACCTTGACCTTCTTTGCTTGCAGAAACTTTGATGTGGAGGCTGAAGTATGAGAAGGAGCGCTATCCTGCTGAAGAATTTACCCTCTCTTGTGGTTTGTAATGTAATGGGCAGCACAAATGTCTTGGTACCTCAGGCTGTTGATGTTGCCATCCACTCTGCAGATCTCTCGCACGCCCCCATACTGAATGTGACCCCAAACGATGATTTTTTCTTCACCAAACTTCACTGATTTCTGTGAGATTCTTGGGTCCATGCAGGTTCTAATTGGTCTTCTGCAGTGTTTGTGATAATTGGGATAGAGTTCAACAGATGACTTATCAAAAAAATCTACCTCCTGCCACTTTTCAAATTGATCAACGTGACTTCTAAGTTATTATTTGCTGATCTTACAACTGGGATTAATGACAAGACTTTTGTCAGGTAGTCTCTAACCGATTGGAAAAGGCAGTTACTGGATAGACATTCCTTTAATTAATAAGATCTTTAAAGCATCCCTGTAACATTGCCTCTCCCCTACTTCACCTAGAATGATATTCAAAGTGGGCAGAGTCTATGCCTGTTCAAATGTCACTGATACTTTATAACAGAATGAGGAGCGATCAAGTTTTGTCATAGCATCCCTATATTATTTCCACCAAAGCAGAACGGCTTGGCTCCTCTGAGTCGTTTTCAATGCCATGCTCGATCCTCTCAGCGTGCTCATCGCAGCAGCTCCACGTGTCAATCACACACTTCTGCTGACTGTGCACATTGAGCAGATGGAGAGAGAGAGTCTCTACAGCCCTTTTGCCCTTCATCAGCCCTGTAAACACATCTCGCTCACTTTGATTAACACAGACACTGTTTCATCCCCAGACACTGTCACAAGTATTCAAGGAAAGACAAAAATGAAGTTACCTCAACAAAGTAAACAGAAAGGTACTCATATTAATTAGAAACTGTAGGAACTTTATTTGATAAAAAGAGGCAGTTTAATTACTTTCAATGACAACTGACAAATTGCAATCCTCACATTTATTGCAAAAAGATACGTTTTAGCAATATGTTTTGTGCCAACTGTGTAAATATATGTAATGTGCAGCAATATATAAAAATAAAATGAAGAGACCAACAACAATTGTTTAATATAACAAAAAAATATATGTATATAGATAAGAATATAGCCAACATGGTGTAAATTTTCTGCTGGCGTTCTAAAAAACATGGGCACGTGCCCTAAATGTACAATGGAGACAATTCAGGTCTAATCCAAAAGTAGACCATAGAGATATGGTGCACAACAGACAAAGAGCGTCATCGAGAAATAATTTCTTGCTATATATACAGTTAAAGTCAGAATTATTAGCCCCCCTTTGAATTTTTTTTCTCTTTTTCAAGTATTTCCCAATTGATGTTTAGCAGAGCAAGGAAATTTTCACAGTATGTCTGATAATATTTTGTCTTCTGAAGAAAGTCTTATTTGTTTTTCGTTCGGCTAGAATAAAAGCAGTTTTTAATTTTTTTTAAAAAACATTTTAAGGTCAATATTATTAGCCCTTTTAAGCTATATTTTTTAAGCTGTATAGAAGTGTCTTAAAAATATCTAGTAAAATACTATTTACTGTCATCATGGCAAAGCATTATTAGAAATAAATTAATAAAATTATTACATTTAGAAATGTGTTGAAAAAGTCTTCTCTCTGTTAAACAGAAATTGGAAAGAAAAAAAATAAACAGTGGGGATAATAATTCTGACTTTAACTACATGCTCTATACAGCTGCAGTATCTACAGACAGAGTACACATAGCTGCACATCCGAACACCAAAAAAGTATTTTAAAAAATGCTGGTTGCTGGCGCCTATCGACTTCATACCTGCATTATTCAAAATGTATTCTTTTTTTTTGTTCAAACAGAATAAAACAACTCAACTAGGTTTTGAACAAGAGAAGGGAGAGTAAACGCTGACAGGATTTTCAGTTTTGGGTGAACTATCCCTTAGAGCACAGGTGTCAAACTCAGTTCCAAAAGGGTGCAGCTCTGCACAGTTTAGTTCCAACCCTAATTAAACACACATGATCAAACTAATTGAGTCCTTCAGGCTTGTTTGAAACCTACAGGTAAGTGTGTTGGAGCAGGGTTGGAACTAAACTGTGCAGGGCTTCGGCCCTCCAGGAATTGAGTTTGACACCCCTGCCTTAGACCAACTTGACTCAGCAATTTCTTTTTTCAACCAGCTTGGAGTAAGTCATAACATCCCTCTGCAATGAGTTTTGTGGATATATTTAATCTGATTCAAGTAGAATCAAGAATTTGGCATGACTCATAAAAGACAAAACACAGTTAATAAGATTTTACACATTGCTAATATAAAGTTTTTTCTACCCTAATGAAAAAGTCTGATATTATTATATCAGCATATTTTTTGCATGATTTCTGAACAAAGTGGTAGGAAAGAACATGCATTCATAAGAAAGAACATCGCAGAGAGGTATGCATACGGTTGCAAAAAAAAAAAAAAGGAACATATTGATCTCATCTCTAAACCAAATTTGGTCTGGTCTTGTCGCCGTGAGACTTCAGATTGCTCCGAATCTCTTTTCTGTGAATGTGTGGGAGATGAAGAGAAAGCAGAGAGAATGAAAACAGACAGACTGATTAACAACGACATGCTGATTTTGGCTTCTGTTTTCAGCTGCTCTCTCTCTTTCTCTCTTTCTAAATGATAGCAGAAGATGTCTGCACTTGTTTAACCAGCTGAGCCATATGATATACAGCATTTCAGCAGTTTGTTGTTTTGTTTATGTGTGCGTGTAACAAAGAAGGGTGCGCATTCCTCAGTTTGTCCTCTTTCTAGACTCTTGTACCTCACATGTCAGCCTGAACTCTACAGTGTTATGATAGCAGCATTAAATATGAGGTGAACATAGAAAAAAAGAGTACAGACTTGACTAATCCAGCTGCTTTTACCGGGAAAAATGAGCAAACTTCCTTGCACCCCCAGGAAGATGTACAGTAACCCCCTTGAGACATCCCTGTGATCAGCATGATTTTCTCTGAGTCACGTCTTAATCATAAAGCTGCCTTCTTGCCCTAAAGAAACAAATTTGCTTGATGTCAAAATTATGTTTTAAGCGTTTGACTCATGCGATCTGGAGATTCCCTACATAAAAGTGCACTTTTCTGTGTGTGTGTGTGTGTGTGTTTGCGGAGTAATTTGATGTTTCCTGTTTATACCTGAGTGGAATGATTGTAAATGTTTGGATGGTTTAGTTTGTCTAGGTACGCCAAAAGAGCGGTAAACAGATGCTGAAACAGACACATGTTGTAAAGTTGAATTTATTAACCAACAAACTATGCAAAACATCAAGAAGATGGTCAGAAACACACACACACACACACACACACACACACACACACACACACACACACACACACACACACACACACACTTCAGAATGAAGTTCATCTACTGTATGCCGCTGCCACCTACAGACCAAGTATTTGCACTTCCAGAGCCAGCTAATTTCAGTCAGTTCACATATTTGTGTAAAATAATGCGCTTTACATGTCATTTAAGTTTAATAAATGTTTTAAATTTTTATTATAATCAATTATTTATTACAAATTTATTATAGAAAGTTTTTTGGTAGAAGAATGTAAGGCATTTGGCATTAAATAGGCTGTTGTGGAAAACTCTTATTTTGAAACCTATTTCCTCTCATTTTGCATGTGCACACACACACACACACGCACACACACACACACACATAGAACTCAACTCTCTGACAGTGCGTTAGACATTGAAACTAGAATCAGATGGTGAAGTTTAACCCTTCACTTTGCAAACTTGTATGTGTGTGTGTGTGTTTTCAGCAGTAATGTTTTGTTAGGTGTGTTTTGGGGTTTCAGTCTGCCATCAATTATTAGGTCAGAGTCTGTCATTGAGCTTGTGTGTGTTTGTAATGGAGAGAGAGAGAGAGAGCTTTAGCTGAGTGGCAACTTTATTGTGTTTTGTGTGACAGGCTGTTTCTTTACATTCTGCTTTCTAATACAGGAACTGAAGCCAAAATTAATCATTAAATTCGTTAAATGTTATGCAAATGTAACACATTTAAACTCCATATCAAATATGCAAAACTCTGGATGTTAGATATCGATATGTGAAATAAGATGCCGTTACAGGCTGCACTGATAAAATGTAAAACAAATTAATCGCAATGGAAATTAAGATGAAGTTTAATATGAAGGAAGTCATTGCAAATTATTTGAAATTAAGTTGCAGTTTTGACCTCTCAAGTTGAAATATTTAGACCTATCAAGTTTTATGAAGGGCGATATGGTGGCTCAGTGGTTAGCACTGTCGTCTCAAAGCAAGAAAGTTGCTGGATTAAGTCCCAGCTGGGTCAGTTGGCATTTCTGTGTGGAGTTTGCATGTTCTTACCGTGTTCGCATAGGTTTCCTCCTGGTGCTCCAGTTTCCCCCACAATTTAAAGACATGCACTATAGATGAATTGAATTAACTAAATTGTCTGTAGAGTATAAGAATGTGTGTGAATGAGGAGTTTGCATGTTCTTACCGTGTTCGCGTAGGTTTCCTCCGGGTGCTACAGTTTCCCCCACACTTTAAAGACATGCACTATATGTGAATTGAATTAACTAAATTGTCCGCATAGTATGAGAGTGTGTGTGAATAAGTGTGTATGGATGTTTCCCATATTGTGTTGCAGTTAGAGGGGCATGCGCTGTGTAAAACATATGCTGGAGAAGTTGGTGGTTCATTCCGCTGTGGCTACCCCAGATGAATAAAAATATTAAGCTAAAAGACAATAAATGAAGTTTTACGATTTCAATTACAAGAAATGTCTAATTGTAAGAAATGATGGTGCAATTAAAATATAAAATGAAAAGGAAATGTTCAAGTAATTGAGATTAAGTTTTCTTTTCCTTAATCATTATCAGTCGTAAATTATGTTCAATTAAGTTTGCAATAAGTTGCGATTATGATTTTCTAATATGACAACTTGCATTTGCAAGATTAGCAATTTAGAGAAAAATCTATTAGGAATTAACATGCATTTGTGAGAAATAAATATAAAGTTTTGTGTAGTTTTATAAAATCAAACTTTTAACTGTGAGTTGTGCAAGTTTTAGAAAAAAGTAAAATATAAAAAACGTACATTTTTACACAGAAAAAAACAGAAAAACCACAGAAAAAAACAGGCATAAAAAATTAAAGTTCCAAAGATAATTGATTCATAATAACTTAATAGATAGAGCTTTTACTTTTTTCACAGCTTAAAAAACTTCATTAAAATAATACGTGTGTTAACAAAAACCTTATATATGGGGGAGATTTTAAAAGTTTGCATTTGTGGATAAAGAATTTACCATTTAAAATGATAATATTCAAACATGTAAACGTCCAGTCATGTGAAACTGTTCCAATTACAAGTAATACACAGTAGTACACTGTAAATTAATACAGTATCAAAGAAAATAAAGTGGTGGAAATGGTTATTTTTACATTAAGATGGTGACAAACAGCCACAACAAAAGCAATTCCATAAATTAATACATATTAAAAGTGTTTTTTAAATATTTAAGATTTAAATTTTGTTGTATTTACAGAATATTTAGCATTTCTGCTGTGATACGAGTGTGTGTTTGTGATTGTTTTTGCATGTGTGTTTGGATGTGGTTTCAGAGTCGTGTCACAGTGGTCATCTTATGGTCAGCGGTGACACTCCGGGGAATGTGGCCTGTCAACTCCACTTGATTTTGTGCATTTCTGTAAACACTGTCTTAACTAAATGATACCGTCAGCGTAACCATACAATTACAGAGAAAGAGAATGAGGGAGTGCACTTGCACAGTCTGAATCCATCTGTCCACCATGTAAGAGAGAAGGAAAGCACATGTGTGTTTGCATATTGCAGCAAAAGCAACATTACGCTGGAATGGTTCATTTACATACGTCTTTGTCCTTATCCAACGACACAAAACACTTGGAAACCAGAGCTGCACTGGACTGCCTTTATCAGATGGTCTGGTCTTGTTCTAAACCGCTGGACCTGTGAAACAAACACGACTTGGCACTTTGTTTGTTTTTAAGGTAAAGCTGCAGTCCATGTCTTATTGTCTACAATGGCTGGAATATTCTGAGGGAGGATGCAAAACATAAGGTGTCATCAAAAATAATAGATGTGCCTAAGACACTTCACCAACTGCTACTTTAAAAAAAAAAAAACTGTTGTCTAATGGAATTTCATTGTGTTGAGTCAGTTCCAATTAGTCGCATTCTGTTAAGCTAATGATGTGATACAAAAATTAACAATGTTTTTATGCAAATAAAATCTAAAGACTAAACTAGCATAAATACTAAGCTAACTATTGTTTTGCTACACTAACTCTAGTTTAATCAGGGTATATGAAGTTAATCTGTGGTTATACATTTCATAGCAATCAGTACATCAAAATAAATAAATAAATAAATAAAATGAAAAAAAACATTGTTTCTTCAAAGGAAAAAACGCTTTTAAAAGCCATAGTTAGTTTTTATAAGAAAGCTAAATTTTTTTCCATAGTGTATGGGTGTTTCCCAGTGATGGGTTGCAGCTGGAAGGGCATCCGCTGCATAAAACATATGCTGGATAAGTTGGTGGTTCATTCCGCTGTCCCTGATTAATAAAGGGACTAAGTCGAAAAGAAAATGAATGAATGAATTTTCATAAGGGTAAGAACAAAGTACAATATATGCTATTTTAGAAAAATACTTACTAGTAATGAGTAAATCATTTTTATTAGGGACTAAATAAAGTCTTTAATAATAACTAAAGACATTTTGATAACAATTTATTTGAAGTTGTCATTACAAAAACAAAGACATGCTATGTTTTATTTGTGTATGTCAATATTTCCATAGTAAAAATATCTACAAAAAAATGTATTCTTCGATTTTAAAATGGCATACAGTAGATGAGCTAAAGACAATTAATGACAGTTGTCATAAAAATGCATAAAGTCTCGTAAATATTCGTGACGTGTCATGGTATGATGATAATTCTACAGATTACAACATACTCGATTAGTTTGCAGCATGCTAAGTTAATAACAGTGTTGTTATTCTTTATAAATAAGTTTTTGATGATTTCTGTACGTCCATCATCTTCAAACAGTCACTGTCATCACTCAAAGAAAAAAATAAATATTAAAAATACAATATTTTGCACATTCTGTGGTGATAAAAAACGCTACATTCATAAATAAATAGGATGACTTTTCACAATGGCATTTTTTCTTCTTTTTTAATGAATTAATTCAGCATTTAAGGTTTTTAAATGATGGTGACTTTTTAATGGCCTGATAGCTAACAGCTTTATCTTGTATGGTGTTCATTTTGACTAGTTTTTCATAGTCAATGTGTTCTCAAGTGTTTAAACTTATATCTTTGAGAGAAAATAAAGTAATTTATGACCTCATAGAAATTACAAATAATAAAAAAGTTCATACATTGAATAAAACTTTACAAAATGAAGGTATATAAAAAATAAATGTATTCATTCATTCATTCATTTTCTTTTTGGCTTCCTTTTGGCTTAGTCCTTTTATTAATCAGGGGTCGCCACAGGATAACTGGATAACCACCAACTTATCCAGCAAATGTTTTATGCAGAGGATGCCCTTCCAGCTGCAACCCATCCCTGGGAAACATGCATACACTTTTTCACACACATACACTAAGGACAATTTAGCCTACCCAATTTACCTGTACCACATGTTTTTGGACCTATGGGGTAAACTGGAGCACCTGAAGGAAACCTACTTTTAACAATCAAGGATCACCTTATCATGACAACATATGTTTTCTTGTCACTTTCTAAAAAAAGTTAGCCATGTTTCAACTTAATTGTTTTGTTAGACACAATTTAACTTAAGTTACATCAACAAATATCAAGTTTAAATTGCTCATAAAGTCAATTTAAAACAAACAAATTTTGGTTTGAAACTTAAACTAGATGTTTGTATTTTATAGTTGCAGTAAGTATTTTAGCGTATTACTGTATAAAGGGGACCTGGTTTATGCTGCACTCACACACACACACTCACACAGCAGAGGACGGCTCATGTTTAAAAGAGAAGATTCATGAGGATGTTCTTACATAAACTTCCCTGAAACAGGCCAGACCATCTGCCTTTACCTTTAAGAGATCATCCATCAGCTGTATTACCTTTAAACTGCATTACCTTTAAGAGCATCTCATTAACAGTGCAGTTATCGCTTGATCTGTTTAAACCGCTTATGCCTCACTCCATACATCTGCCTGCAGTTCTTTAACTTTCATTGTCTTTCTGTTTTCGCCTTAAAATCTGCCTCTTCTTTGCTGCTTCATCTCATATTCATCCCATGTACTCCTCCATCTGTTTTAGTTTTTCACTGTAGACAGATTGAATTGTATTCCAGTGTCATCCATGACAACCAAACACAAGGCAACTGATGCAAACATCCTAGAATTCGAATGTTTAAAAAAAAAAAACCTACATTTAGTCATCAAGAAAAGTTTTGCTCATTGTGTGGAAATCAAATAGGATGCTAGATAATATATTCAAAATTGAAAAAGAAAAACATTCAAGTCTCAAATTATTATTGCTGTATTATTATTACTGTTTAGAAGTCTTAACTTTGTTTTTATAATTTAATTTAATGTATTACTGTATTATTTTTGTTTTTTTATTTTAGTTCAAAGAGCTCTTTGAAACTCATAACAATTGCAAGTACTTTAAAAGTATGTTAATATTAAAAAAAATATGTTGCAATTTATTTGAATATATTAAAGATGTGTGTAAGCTTTTTTTGATAACAGATACTTTCCAGCAGACATTATTACTCCAATTTGAGTGTCATGATACTTTAAAATTAATTTTACTATGCTGATTTTGTATTTAAGTGTCTTTAATAATCAATGCTGAGGACAGTTGTGCCGATTAATGTTTTGGTGAAAAAAAAAAAATTAATAAAAAACAAAAAAAAAAAAAAAAAAATATATATATATATATATATATATATATATATATATATATATATATATATATATATATATATATATATATATATATATATTTTTTTTTTTTTTTTTTTTTTTTTTTTTGATAACCCTTTGACTGCCTCACCAAGAACCTCTACCAAATGGTTGATACGTCGGTTTATGCTAAAAGTACCGGGCTCAATACATACTTTAAAAAATCTGAAAATATGAAGTGTAAAACCAATTTGTAGCAAAAGCTGATATTGTATAGAGTCGGTTTCTTTTTGCAAACACACACATACAAACTAACCTGCAGCTGGTCAGACATGTGTGCACTGGGTTTCATCTTCATAAACTCCAGAGAGTTGGACTCAATGAGCTGAATGAAATGCCTTTGATCAGGTGTAAGGAGGTCTTTTACAGCCTGATTGATGAAATGAGAGCTGTACTCCCAAACTGTCAGTGACTCACCGCAATCCCCTCGACCCCTCTGTATGTTCACCCACCACAGATCATCACTGAATAACCCTGGGCCCTGTGGTCATCAACCACATCAGATCTGGGCTCTGTCCTCAGCTCCCATCCTGTTCATTAAGATAGCGAAGCCCTTCCTGTGAGATACTGCTCTGTTAGTCTGAAATTACACTTTTGGAAAGTAGTTCATTGGCTGTTCTGTTCGAATGGAGTCCTAGTTTCTTTCAAGAGCATTTGGGACTGGGTTGGTGTTTTGACGGGATGAAACAATGGACCACATACCATCAAGCTGCTGTAATGCTGAGCTTGAGTAGCCATTCCTGACAGCACACCGTCTTTGTTTTGTTTTTGGCGCACAGAATCATTTTTTAGGGTTGATAATTGTTTGTTTTGTGATTTGATTGTTTTTTTTTGTTGTTGTTGTGTTTGTGGCCTGCTATGGTGGAAAGCAGTGACCTGTGACATTCTTATTTTGTGTATTTTTGTCAGGATGAATGATACTTGAAGTGTGTGTGTGTGTGTGTGTGTGTGTGTGTGTGTGTGTGTGTGTGTGTGTGTGTGTGTGTGAGTGTGAGTGTGTGTGTGTGTGTGTGTGTGTGTGTGTGTGTGTGTGTGTGTGTGTGTGTGTGTGTGTGTGTGTGTGTTCATGAAGTTTTACTGCCATTTGATTGTTTACACTCCTCTTTCCGCCTCATTCCTAAATGTCCTCCGCAGACTGAATGGATGACTGATGACATTTTTCCATTTTCTGGACTTTCCTCTGCTTTCTGTCTTTATGTGAACGGATTGCAACATCATATTTTTGTGTATGTGCATGTTAGAGGTGTAGTCCATCCAAAAACAAAAGTTTTCTCATTATTTACTGAGGTAAAATATGAAGTCTTGTTCATTTCCATGCAATTGACCATTCACAAAGCCCACCCTTCCTGCAGTGTCTCACAAGTTTTGGCTGCAAGCCACTGTCAGATTGTGCACTCCCTAGAGAAATAATGAAGAATTTCAGGAAAATGCACATGCTGATTTCAGACAGAAGCAGTCAAGGTCTGCTTAAATTATATAAATTTAGGATATGAATGTGACCCAACATGAAAATTTAACTATCGCATCACCTGATGAAGGTGGATACAGGGTGTCCGTGGGGTCTTAAAAAGTCTTGCATGTTAAAAACAAAATTTTAGGCCTTATAAAAGTCTATTATAAAATGTGGTGTTGTGGGTCTTTAGGGTCTTTGTAGGTCCTTGTATTGTTTTGTGTATAAAGTACTAAATTATATACTGTAGCTACAACTTAACTTTCTACTAACAGAGAACCATCCATGCAGATCATTTGCTCATCCAATCAGAGACTTTTGTTGTTTCTAAGTCAAATATGAAATGTAGGGGTGATTGTACATTCTTAATATTTGCTTCCATTCTGTGGAATGACTTGCTCATCGCAATTAGACTTCCATCTTGGATCGTATGGCTTTATTTTTGTTTGTTTTAAATCAAAGTTTAAAATGTATTCTCTATTGTACATTGCTTTTTATTATATAAATGCACTTTCTTTTGAATTTTTTAATCATCGTCATTTGGTTTTAGTGTTGCTGGTTGTGGATTTTACGTTTTGAGCTTGTTTGAATAGTGCAATATACTGTAAATAAATGGTCACTGTCCTCATAAATTCTGTATACCGTGTCTTATGTAACCCACTGGTCCTACTTCACCCAGCCCGCGGTCTGAGCTGGGATCGATCCGGCAATTCTTTGCATGGAAGTCAGTTGCTCTATCAAGGAGGCTAAAGACAAGGCCTCTAGCGTCTGCTAAAGCACCTGTAGAGATCAGAGGAGTGAGGTTTTACCTGCATATCACTTCCCTAGCTGGCCTCTGTTACACTTAAATAAAATGCATTAGTATATAACTTTTTAAATTAAAATTGTGCAAACTTTTAAAAGCAAAATTGTAGGCCTTGAGTCTCAAAGTAACTGTGTTGTAGGTCGTTAGGGTTTTGTAGGTCCTTGTAGGTCATTTAATTTTCATTTGTCTATGTAAAGCTACCCAATTGGTACAACTAGCAATCCATCTAAAAATATTCATGTTTCATGAATTAATCATGCTTTTGTGTCAAAAAGTTTAAGTGATTCATAGATCCAGTTCATAAAAGTGGTTTGAATAAGTAATTCACAAATCGTAGTCATCTGGTTCTCAAGTTTCTCTAAACTTCATTAAGATTAAATGAAAGCTTAAATTATTGCCTTTTTGGTACTAAGCCATCGTGTGGCTTTTGTAATCTTTACATATAATGTGCAACCACTTTTTGTGATACTTTTAGGGTGATTGTTCAAACAATGAGAGTACATGTAAATAATCTTCTGTCCATTAATGTCCCACTCACGTATGAAGGTAAAACTTTTATTACTTTGTTTTATTCTAATTTTATCTTTAGCTCAAAGAAACTTTAGCACTTGGCCTACAGATCGATGTCCATTCTTGCCTCACATACTGACATCATGCTTTCAACCGCTGACCTTATTTTTGGCTGGTTGTAACCTCTTGACAGCAAAGAGTATCCTTATGGTGCTCTGTTTTTACAGCCTTTCTTATAAAAGGCTTCAGGCATCAAACATACACACATCAACAACATTCCTCCAGCGGTGTGCCCACAACAACAGTGCCCCCTCCCCATAAAAGGCCCGTCTCCCACTATCTTACCCCAGAGTCCCTACTGCCCTGAGGGCCGTAGAAGGGCTCCATTGTGTAGAGAAAGGCACCTGGTTTTGGTTAATGCCAAACTGGATACACACTCTTTCAGACACACACAAACACACACACACACACACACACACACGCACACACACACACACACACACACACTCACAGCAGGGTCAGCTCCCTCTAGAGGCCCATCTGGAGTTAATTTCCTGTCAGACACAGCAAGCCATTACAGGCGTGGTCTGGCAGCCTCGCATGATTGGATGAGAGACAAAGGGCGGGGCCAAACTGCACGGCTGCCTTCATTATTGGCTTCTAAGACCTTTTTTCAGCAATCATTCTAGCAATTTTATGCAATTTAGAATGTTTGCACACATTTTATAGCAGGCAACAGTAAAATTCAGGTTTGGGTAACCTTTTGTTCTGATTGGCCAATGCACAGGCCTGGTTTGTCAAATTTTATGAATTACTACAAGAGTAATTTTTTTTTTCTTTCACCTTTGGATTCCTCTGTTACTCTCAAACTATATTTGTGTGGGCTCTACTAAATATGTGTGGTGAAATCTTGTTTTTTTTACTTTCTTTCTTTTAAACATTTTGAAAAAGTAATCCATTCCTTCATTTCATCAAGGTTGGACAGATATAATTCACTTTTTGTTTGAAACAGTGAAACTTTTAATAAGAACAGGATCATACTCCTGTCACATGACTGCCGGTGCGCTTTAGAGTGGATTTTAAAATCAAATCAAAGCACTAAATTGTACGGCTACATCTTAACTTTCAATCCTACTCCAAGAGCATCAACCATTCAGATCATTCGCTCATCCAATCAGAGACTTTTGTAGGGTTTTGTGTCAAGTTTGAAATGTAGGCTTGACAGTGCACTCGCTGTATTTGCTCCCAGTCTGTGGAGTGACTTTACTCAATTAGACTTTCATCTTTGATCATATATGGCTTCATCTTTTACAGTTCTTAAAGTTCAAAACTGGGCGAGGCAGTGGTGTTGTAGGTAGTGCTGTCGCCTTACAGCAAGAAAGTCGCTGGTTCAAACCTCGGCTCAGTTGGCGTTTCTGTGTGGAGTTTGCATGTTCTCCCTGCCTTTGCGTGGGTTTCCTCCGGGTGCTCCCGTTTCCCCCACAGTCCAAAGACATGCGGTACAGGTGAATTGGGTAGGCTAAATTGTCCGTAGTGTATGAGTGTGTGTGTGTGGATGTTTCCCAGAGATGGGTTGCGGCTGAAAGGGCATCCACTGCGTAAAAACTTGCTGATAAGTTGGCAGTTCATTCTGCAAAAGTTTTCTGCTTGACAAAAATGTATACTTGTAGAATTTGTGATTATACATTGCTATTTTTTTATTATAAAAGCACTTCTTTTAAATTGTACAGTAATCTAAATCATTTTTTGTCATGGGTTTTTACTCTTGCTGTTTGTGGATTCACTCTTTGTAATGCAAATGGTCATGTGAAGTTGGTTTTAAAAGTACAATGTAAATCAGTTGTCAATGACTTCATAAATAATACAGAATATATAATATAATGTATTAGTATATCACTTTTTGATTAAACTTATGCTTAATTTAAACCTAGAGCTTTAGTGGCCATACGTAGACAGCACATTTTAGCTCTTAAGTGGCTATTTAAAATAGTTTGTTATATTTTGTTACAGACATACAGTACAGTGTCATCCTGCAGCTGTTTTGCAGCATATGAAATGTCCCAACACTATTTTTAACTGTCCAAAATGGGCAAAAAAAATTATGTTGGGTCACTTTCATTTCTCTGGTAGTCAAAACATGTTCAAAAAATGTATATGTTATATATGCATTAAAACAGTCAGGAAAAAGTGTATATAAGTTCGAACCACGAGTCCACATATATGGACATAATTTTTCTCTAAAACCACATCATATCAAAAGATGATACTTCGGTTTTTATTCTAATTAGGTTCCAATAATCCCAAATAGCAAAGAGAAATAAAAAATGCATGTAAAAATACACCTTGGACCTTAAAAGGTTAAAGCAAATACATAAACAGCTAGTGTTCAAAACTATCTCTTCATCCTAACCTGATTCGCAATGGTAATCTTGTCAAATGTCTTCTAATTTGAGCGGGACTGGTGGGTTTTTGTAGGAAATATGATCTTCAGCATTCAAAAATTTGCTACATACTGTAGATGATTATCCTGCAAATGACTGCAATTGCAGGTTTGCAGCTTTAAAAAATTATAAATAATTGTTTAATGGTTACACTTCTGGTTAAAGGCTATATTTAGCACAATTCTCCTGAGAAATCTCCACCTTTCAGAGTATTGCATCAAGTAAATTATATCAAAAGAAGACTTTAGTGCCTGTACATTCCCATGAAGCACTGTAAATGGTGTGAGTAAGTTTTTTACTTACTTGTATCTTTGGCTTTTTTCAAATTTCCAAATACTTTTTTGCTTCAAATAAAAGCTTTCTTGTTGCTGGTTAGATCGGTTATGGCTTATAGCTCTAAAAACCTTAAATAAATGTACACAAACAAACAAACAAATAAATAAATCCCTGTGAGACTAAATGAATGGAAAAAAAGACACTCAATGTTGCACTCTTTTCCAAAATGACCAGATATCTGTGAATCTTTTGTGCTAAAATGATAATTACTCTAACCTGTGATATTAAATAATACTTATTTGTCCTTTGTTTAAACTGTTTACTAAGGCATTTAATAGTTTAATGAATCAAAATGATGCTTAATGGCGGCAATGTAGCCATATTAGTTCAATATAAGCTTTGCTGTATGCATGTTTATCTGTAATTGCTGCTAATGTTTATTCTAGCATACAGCGACAATAGGGCACCATTAGCTAATTGTAGTTAATAGCTGCAGTAAGTGATAGCGACGGCGTCTGCACTCTTAATAATTGTTTCCTATGACTATAGTTATCAGCCACATGCACAGACCTTTTCTAGAAATCAAGCCAAAGACTCATACCTCACACTGACTGTTTTTTTCTAGCTACACTAGCTTTTGTTTAACAGAAATACCACTCAACATTTTATTGCCGAAACTGCTTGTTTTGGTTAATTTGGTTTGCGGTTTATTAAGAAAGGAAAAGTGGGTTAAGAAGTGATTGTGTAATTTTATGTCTGTTGTCTTGAGGCTAAAGACTTTATTTAGTGCTTCAAAGGTTAGCCAAAATGTTTGTCTTCCAATATGCTGGCTTTACCCTTTAGTATGTTAAATACATTATATTGTGTTAGGTTTTGTGTACTTGATTTGTTTAACTGTTGTAAGTTAAGTGCAAGTATCCACTTATTTACTTACCTATTCACCTACTTATTCACATTATTCATTCATTTACTCATGTATTCATTCATTCACCCATTCATTTGTTCATTAATTCATTCATTCATTATTTATGTATTCATTCATTTACTCATTTATTCCTTTACTCATTCATTCATTTATTCATTCATTTACTTATTTATTTATTCCTTTACTCATTCTTTCCTTTAATCATTCATTCATTTTCTTATTCATTCATTAATTGACTTATTCATTTATTTACTCATTCATTCGTTTACTTATTTATTTGTTTGATCGTTCATTCATTTACTAATTTATTCAGTCATTTACTTATTCGTTTATTTGTTTATTCATTAATTTGCTTATTATTTATTCTTTTTTTGTTTATTTATTGTATTTTGTTTTCTTTGGTGTTTTGTTTTGAAATTGATTAACAAAATCACTGAAAACAGACATTACATATTTAAATCTTTCCTTACTTTATTAAATTTACAGTGTGCAAAGTCACTGTCATTACAAATATAGATATGTACAAATGTCTGGCTATAAAATGTGGCTGCTTTTGCACATGCATATGATCTTCCTTTTGCTTTAAAGTCAGATTTGTTTGTGTTTTAAGTAACACCATTGCATACTCGAATTTATGAATGCTAATTTGAGTCACATTTGTGTTCATTTCAGCAATGCAAACTATAGCAACTTCATTTTCTATGCCTATTCCTATGGCATATAATTGCAACTCAATAAGAGTGTCCAAGCTTTTTAATTTAATTACTTATTTTTATTTTATTTTATCTAAGACACGTGTTACTGAATCTTTATTTTATTTTATTTTATCTAAGTCACGTTACCGAATCTTTCATTTTTATTTAATTTAATTTAATTTAATTTAATTTAATTTAATTATTTTTTTCTTTTATTTTCTTTTATCTAAGCCACGTTACAGAATCTTTATTTTTTTTATTTTTTCATTTTTATATATTTTTTTTAATTTTATTTTTATTTTGTTTTGTTTTATTTTATTTTATTTTATTTTATTTTATTTTATCTAAGGCAAATGTTTATTTTTATTTTATTTATTTATTTTATTATTATTATTATTTTATTTATTTATCCAATCCACATTTTACCAAATCCTCATATTTTGTGGTTAAGTGCTTCCTTCCAGCCAAGATCTGATTTGATTTTCAGATTTTTCTACGTACTTCATGAATCTATTCATCTGAAGACTTCTAATGTTGGAAATGGGTGGAGAGACAAAATGACTCTCTAAAGACTGAAAGTTTAGTTTTGCGACCTTCCTCCATTTCTTATACTCTATTTTGTCAAGGAAAACCCCTGGAACGTATTGGGGGAAATAACAGCTCAGATCACTACATCAACAGCTGTAAATTTCAAATCTGTACATTATTCTCTCTCTCTCTTTTTATCTGTCTCGCTCACTCTCCCTCTCTCTTGCCAAAGCATTTTAACTATGTATTTCTAAAAATATGTAACCTATTTGCACCACTGAAGTAATAAAAGTGTCAAATAATATGACAGAAAAAGGGAAGAAAAGCTGTCATGTCGTCCTCTCCAAGTATACAGTGAAGTTTAGTGAGTAATTTAGTGCAAAGAATGAATCATTTAACGTTTTAAACGGGGGGAAATTTGTGTGTGTGCGTGCGTGCGTGCCTATGTGTGTGTGTCTGTTCTTGTGCTTATGTGTGTCGCAGCAGGTTACTTTACTGAACAGGCCAATTAGGTGAACGTGACCCTCATGCAGATGTCAGGTGCTATAAAGTACACAAACACAGGCCTATTAGAGCTTTTAAAAACACACCACACACACACTTTGCTCTCGGACAAGTGCATGTATGTGCTTGGCCTATAATTAACATTCGACAAATGTTTAATACAGTTTACTGTAAGCAAAATTCTGTGCTGACGAGTTATTCAACACTTGGCTTTAATTAATTCTAACAATTCCTGAGAATGTAATATGGTTTAGTGTAAAATCAGAGAAAATTAGAGTACAGCGATTGGATAATTTAAATCTGTAATCTGATGCACAGTGCTGTTTTTTTTTTTTTTTTACTTGAGCGGTTTATGATAACAAAGTTTTCAGTGTCTTGGAGGGACTCAGATCACACGCAGTAAATTATTCACACAAACCTTACAAATGCTCAAGTGTGAGTCACTTATAATGTGCATTTAAAATTGCAACATCCAAACTTCTTGAGAATGATATTTAAGCCTGTTTTTCATAAAGAGAAACGTTCACAAACTTTTCTTTGCAGTTTTCTGCCAAAATAAAGGCTTCACATTCAATGCTTGAATGCAAATAAACACATATTTTTACACTTTTTTTCTACTTTTTTTTTGTTAAGCAATAAAGAATAATATTACTTTTATAATTTTGTTGTTAATGTCTAATATTTTTACTGATAATCTGTAAAACATTTTGTCTAAATTAAATTTGCAATTAGATGTGTTTTCCTAATTATTTCATATGCACTTATAATAATCAACAACAAAAACTGAGGAAACACTTGATTTAAAGGTGTCTTTGTTACACATGCCATGTAAACACTATAATAATTACAAAAAAATATGCATAATTGCAAGGAATTAACCTTAAACCTAACCTGCATTCTAACATAATTACATAAATGAATCACTATTACTCGGTTGTTAAATATATAATAGTACTGTTGAATTATTACCATCCCTGTTTATTTTTTTCCCTATTTCTGTTTAACAGAGAGAAGATTTTTTTTTCAACAAATTTCTAAACATAATAGTTTTAATAACTCATTTCTAATAACTGGTTTATTTTATCTTTGCCACGATGATATTTTTTCAAGATGTTTCTATACAGCTTAAAGTGACATTTAAAGGCTTAACTAGGTTAATTAGGTTAACTAGGCAGGTTAGGGTAATTAGGCAAGTTATTGTATAATGATGTTCTGTAGACTATCAAAAAATAGCTTAAAGGGGCTAATAATTTTGACCTAAAAATGGGTTTTAATAAAAATTAAAAACTGCTTTCATTCTGGGCGAAATAAATCAAATAAGACTTTCTCCAGAAGAAAAAAATATTATCAGACATACTGTGAAAATTTTCTTGCTCTGTTAAACATTTGGGAAATATTTCAAAAAGAAAAAAAAATTCAAAGGGGGCTAATAATTCTGATTTCAACTGATGCTAAAATAAAACCTAATATACCTTAAAATAAAGTGTAACCCAAACTGCACAAAGTTTCATAGCAGATAACAAGCCAGTATTTATGGCAAGTAATATTTTTTCAAGCCATTAGCAAATGTTTAAAAAAACTTTAATGTATAATGTAAAAGTGACATAAAAAGTGTCATTTAAAATGATAAATATTTATTTAATAAATTAAACATTATATTTTAGACTTTAAAGGCCAGTGAAGCTAAAATGAAATCAATAGTTTTAAAACAAGCTGGGGAAAAAAATCCTTAAGTTTTTTTCTCTTTTTTTTTTCTCTTTCTGTTCATGTTATATCATGTCGTGGCAACCAACCGAGACAGGACTGCAGCTGGTTCAACCTGCCATGTGGTTTGTGAAGTCAGATGATATTCCTATGGTACATTAGCAGTCAAAGGTGTTGTTGAAAATCGCTTCCCATCATGATGCAATGACAACACCATACAAGAATTCTCTTTTTTGCGCACTGTCTCACTTTATATCTTCCATCTTTCTTTGGCCAGTATGTGAAGTAAAAAAGAGAACGCCTATTTTTTTGTTTTACAAATATTTGGGCTAAGGGTTCAGCATGGTTTTGATTTCATAATGTCAAAGGATAAAAATGTGTTTTGTGGTAGAGGCTGAGTGAGTCATGGGCCTTTACGGGAGTTCATTCTTGTTTCACCCAAAATGTACTCATTGTCCGATGTGAATGTGCTGGATATCAGACTGGTGTTAATTTCCTTAGAAAATAAAGCAACAGTGACCATCAGCATGGCTGAATTACATATATGCCTTCTGTGCAGTGTATGTTAAGTTTAAAAAGTAAGTTAATACTAATGACATCATTAAAAATTGCATTTAAATTACCTTTCAAATAACTTTATCTGAAAAGTAACTTATTTATTCAATCAGTAATTACCTGAATCAATCTAAAAAAAACACATAAATAAACATTCATTCATTTATTTTCAGCTTAGTCCCTTTATTAATCTGGGGTTGCCACAGCGGAATGATTCGTCAACTTATCCAGCATATGTTTTACGCAGCGGATGCCCTTCCTGCTGCAACCCATCTCTGGGAACCCACCGTATACACTCATTCACACTTATACACTACGGACAAATTAGCCTACCAATTCCTCATTACCGCATGTCTTAAGACTGTGGGGGAAACAGGAACACCCGGAGGAAACCCACGCGAACGCAGGGAGAACATGCAAACTCCACACAGAAACGGCAAGTGACTCAGCCGAGGCTCGAACCAGCAACCTTATTGCTGTGAGGTGACAGCACTACCTATTGCGCCACTGCGTCACCCATAAATAAACATATGCAATATATATTAAACTCTTAATTGACAAACAAGACCTTCTTATTCTCTTTTAAAAACATTAACACCGACCAGGGTGGGGCCAAGTCAGAGTTCTCACTCAGGTCCACCGAGCTCTGCATTGGTTGGGGTTATTCCACATTGAACCAAAACAAATGATTACAGTTGGCTTAAGATTGGCAATCAAAATTCGGGACATTGCAACCTTCAAAATCTGGGAATTAATAAAAACAAAAAACATTAACACTTACATTTTAAACAATATATGAATCAAACACAAAACATTTCAAATAAATGACACTAAATGTCATACATACAGCACCTTACATTCACAAACATTCCTAAAACTTTGCATTGTTTCTTAAGCATGCATTGTCAAAAAAATAAAAACCCAAATAAAACCTTTAGTTGAAATATTAAGATATTATGCAAAATATTGAAATAAATGGAAAAGTAAAATTTGGTACATTACTGGTTGTGTCTATCTAATGTCACTTTTCCTTTAAAAACATTGTATGCTTGTATTTTGCTGATAATTTTGTGATTTAATGATTTATGTGTTCAATATAATATACTGAAACCGACAGTGAAGCTCACTGTTGTTTTATATCTTGATCTTGATGATTCTTTGTTTCAACATTTCAATAATTCTCTGATCTCCTTCCATCTAATTTTGCACAGGTCCCTGAAGCAAATCTTAAAAAGTGAAAGAAAAGTGGCAGCCATATGCGCCATCATTTGAAGAGTTTGACAGTTGGCTTACGAGACCCACATTCATTTCTGACAGAATTGGGTTGTTAGTAATTAATGACCGTTTTGCTGAAGTGCGTTTTACACTGTATGTCAAGATTCACAATGGCTACTCTCATAGAACTGTTCACTTTTAAATGCAGATCCTGTCATTTAGGGTTTTGTAAACATTTGACACATTGCAGGTGTGACTCCATCCGATTCCAGTCACCCAAGTCGATGTCCTCCCTACATTTCCAGGCCTGCGTTTTAGAATGATTTTGTTCAATGGAGTTAAAGTGAGTTCCTCTTATCCAGGCATTCTGGCTGGGAAGTTACAGATTTAAATCAACTTGCTGGGGTTCCACTTCCTCTAACTCTTTGAGTTCCCCCAGATCACAGTCTAAAACATCTTGAGAAGTCATGAGGAAAGAGACATTCTATAAATCAAAGACATTCTAATTGCTTATCATTTTTCTTTTAACATTCTTGAGTGTGAATGTAAATTACAATCTAAGAAATGGTGATATTTTATGCTTAAAGGAGCCAGACCGTAGAATCTCGTGGGTATTCTAATCTACTTTTTTTTTCTTTTTCTTTTTTTTACCTGGTACAGTGTTAGCATGCATTCAAATTTGTCATTTGTGACAAATTTTATTGAGACCCTACCCTACTCTCATTCTGCCATACAGCTACGAGGTGCAGTCATTACATATTTGATCAAAAAAATTATTAAAGCCTAAAATAAGTTTTGTAACATCTATTCTGTCTTAGAAAAAAAAAACTTGGTTCCATTTTGGGTCCCACTTTATATTAAGCGGCCTTAACTAAAATTTGCTTACATTGAAATTAATGATTTGTTACAATGTATTTATTGTGTAAATGCATGTTTTGACATTGTACTTCTACTTGATTGTATACATGTATGTAATTATGTTGTTATTAGTTTCTGTAATTTCATTTATAATTATGCTGTTGACCAGCCCTTATACCTTAACGGGTAAGGCTTAAGGCAACTCTAAACCTTGCCATACCACCAAACCTGTCCCCAACCTGATCCTTAATAGCACCAGAAGTCTTCTGCAATACATTACGAACACAGTAAGTACATTGTATTTATTTTTTGATGCAATTAAGGTCATTTAATATAAAGTGGGACCCCATTTTTTCCTATATTAGAGAAATGAAAGTGTTAAAGTTGGCTTAGTTACAAAATCCAAACTGGTGTAAAACTATTTATTCAGTTTTAGTGTTGGCATAGATACTGCACTTTGCCTATGTAGTAGTGTTGTCACGATAATGGAATTTCGGTACCAATTGGTACTAACATTTGAGCGCTTTTGAGCGCATACTTTAACACCTCTGACTGGCCATCTTGTTCACATGCTCAACATGAATGACTGTAGTGATGTGGCATTCCCATCCAATCTAAATTTTATACATTTCAGAACCAATTGGTACCGAAACTCCAGTATCATGACAACTCTACTACAGTATATAGGGTAGTATCGTGTCTGTTTTCACAGAAGCACAGGTACAAACTTACTGAATGAACAAACTTATGTTGTGTGGCTTACAAGCAAGCAGTAAGCAGACAAATAATCTGCCCCTCTACCATGATAGACACAAGTTTTCCGAAAGGCCATTGATTTGCCAGCCGTTTACTGCAATCCACTTGATTAGAAGAAACCTGTTCCCCACTGATCTGGTTCCCCCCAATTTCTCAATTTCTGGAAATGATGAACCAGGGGTCCCTTTGCCTCTGACACCTTCGGTTTGCTTAGCTATGCTGTTCTCATTTTTCATGATGCAACAGTTGTTCATTGGTATTCAACAAGTATTCATTGGAAAGCTGCACATAACTAATGCCCAATTTCCATTGAGCAGTACAGTACAGTTTATTATAGTACAATATTATTAGGTACAAGTTACCATGATCAGACTTGCATTTCCACTGCCAATATTATTCTTCCTAGGTAGGCATGACAGAAAGTTGTGATGGATGTCATTCTTACTTGAAGAAAAAAGCTGTACTGGCTGTATACTTATATCATCATTTCCGTGTTGAAATTAAAAAAAAAATGTATATGCACAGTAAGTGCACGCAAATAGAGAGAGGAAGCGACGCCCCTTGTGCTTTTCATGTGTTTGCAACTTGGCATGTGGCCCATCGTCATAAGAAGATGACAAGCTTTGTTTTGAGCATAGACAGTATAACTGTGGGTGGAACCAAGCCGAAAAGAGAATGAATGAATGAATGAATGAATGAAAGTTTTTACTTGCATATTTAAAAATAGTGCATCCTTTGTTGTCATCTTGCTGGCTTGCACAAGTATGGTTTGCTATTTTAGTACTTCTGACAGAGGAAACAGAGATAAATGCGTAATGTAGTAGGCCGTACCAAACCGTTCTGCTCAGTAAAAATTAACCATATACGTTATGCTTACGCTCAACATTTTTACTTCTGTCACAGTGCAAAGGGCCCCTGGCTCAATTTAATTACATTTTTTCCAAGAAAGTATCATACAACACACTCCTTTATTTCTCTTCTGATGGACCATAGTTACCTCATTTGATGTTTCAGGTGGCCCATTCATGTTGGGATTGAAGGATGACATGCGGAGGCCTAGTGGACCGAGACTCCTTGTTTCAGTACTTAGGAATGTATTGTTTGCTTGTCATTGTGCTCTCAGGCTCAGAGGGAGGATTTTGTAGTTTTCAGATATGAGATTTTGAAGCAAGGCCAGTTCGGCTCTCTCTAGAGAAAGAAAGTGTGTTTGTGTTGGGCAGAACAGCTCTGCTGAGCTCAATGGGGACGTTTTTCATTGCAAATGAAATCCATCCTCAAGGTTATTAGATTTTAGAGTTTTCTAATACACACAAATGATAACACAAGCACGTAGTCGCACTAAAACTCACACGAACACACACAAGCATGTTGATATGTATCTCAACAGTCCATCCTTATGTAAACTAAGGAGTTTTCCTGTTAGCAGAGTTGTGATATCATCTCCTGTGGACAGATGGCACAATAAAAAGATATCATTTGTGGACATTTTTTGGGCTCGTCTGCACTTCACCATTATTTTGCATGCATTGTGGAAATGTAGGCTATGCTCCCCTCATAGGTTTTCTGTGTAGGTGCAGAGACCTACGCAATTAGCAAGAAAATGCCATTGTGAATTTTCTGATATTTTTCTCAATATATGAGTGAAAAAAATTTTCTTTTTTTTTCGTTCTTTTTAGTTCCCTATTTATCATTGTTCACCACAGCGGAATGAACCGCCAACTATTCCAGCATGTTTTACGTAGTGAATGCCCTTACAGCTGCAACCTAGTACTGGGAAACACCCATACACTCAAACATTCACACACTCATACACTTTTGTTTATTCAACTCACCTACAGTGGATGTCTTTGGACTGTGGGGGAAACCGAAGGAAACCTACACGAACACAGGGAGAACATGCAAACTTCACAAAGAAACGCCAACTGGCCCAGCCAGGACTCATACCAGTGACCTTCTTGCTGTGATGCGACAGTGCTAACCACTGAGCCACCATGCCGCATGTAGCTGATGTATTTAGTTTAAATGAAATGATATGTTATAATAAATAATATAATAAATATACATAAACCGTTTACATCATTCTCTCACACCACTTTTAATTGCCATTTTTGTTCATAGTTTAGTCACATCCTGATTAGACTAATGTAATTCCTTTCTGTTTGGCCTCCCTAATAAAACCCTTCATAAATTGCAACTGGTACAAAATGCTGCAACCTGTATTATCACAAACACCTCCTCTATCTGTCACATCACACATCTACAATAGCTTCATTGGCTTCCCATCTTTTTCAGAATTAATTATAAAATATTTCTTCTCACTTTTAAAGCCATCCACAATCTTGCTACTCCATATCTTACTAGCCTTATTCATATCGCCACACCTTCTCGAACACTCAGGTTTTCTTCTTCCATTCAACTCACTGTTCCCCCTCTCTGCCTTGTCACCATGGGGAGCATGCAAATGAAATCCTCCTGATCTCCGTAATCTAAACTCTCTTTTACAATTTAAATCTAAACTCAAAACACATCTGTTCAAAACAGCCTACTCTCTATAACTCAACTGCACATATGAACTGACTGTTCTTGCTGTCCTGTATGGTGATCTTGAGTGTTAAGAAAGGCGCCTTTAAATAAAATGCATTATTATTATTATTATTATTATTGTTATTATTATTATATAACCGATTACTACTGTGTAACTGATAAATCATTCAAATCTGGTTGTTTGAAAAATGGTATATCTGTATATAAGCAGGGCTCGAAATTAACTTTTTTACTTGGTAGCACCGGTGCTCCCAACTTCAATTATTTAGGAGCCCCAAAATAAATTTAGGAGGACTAGAAAAAATTTAGGAGCACCCACCAAAAATGATTGAGCACCGCTGCAAATTGCTTTTTAAGGGATTTATTGTATTTTAAAACAACATCAATAGGACTGACAAAAACCAGAAACAACTATCTAACTAATGCTGCGAAGACATTGATATTTGTGTGCAATAATTCCAAAATGAATGTCTAATAATTATAGAATATTAATGATGATGAAAATGACAATAATAGTAACAATGAATTACATTTCTCTTTATGATACTGCCTTGAATGTGCATGAATGTAGGTTATCTGCTATAAAAAGTCTGTTACTTTATGAAAAATAATTGTAGTTTGCATCAAACAAAAATGAAGCATTGCAATAAGAAATATTTATTTTGTACTGCTGTATTTATATGCATGTCAATTTAATAAATAATATTTCTGCTACAAAACAAACAAAAGATTATAATAAATCATTCAATTCAATGATGAAAGCTGCAAAGCAGTCATCAGTAAATAAATAAAAAATACAAATAATATACACCTCAAAAAAGAATAGACAAAAGAAAGAAAGTAAAGTCTCACTTCTATCACTCTTTAAAAGATTTGGTTTCAGTTTGTGTCAATTTAAAGGTCTGAGATTATCTTCATTTTTCTGTGTTAGTGGAAAAGCTGGCGAGTCAGCCGACCCAATTTATGAGCAGGCAGCGCAAGATTCTTGCAATGACCACCGGCGGAATACCGCTGTTTGTTATGAGACGCAGTTTCAGTGTAAACTTAGTAAAGGCGAGCTTCTTTGGCGATGGTATTAGATTTGACTTTTAGCGGACATTTGCGCTGAACACGCAGTGAATGCAACGCATGAGATTCGGGCGCCTTCTCCATGAAGCGCGTACTCGATTGATCTCAGCTGGTGGATCATTATTCACCACGTGACGTGTCATGATCGCTTTCATCTGCGCCTCAACTTTAGGTGGGGTTTGTAAACCTGTATGCTTTAAGTTTTTACTCTTCAGCCGTTTGCATTTCCCGTGGTCATAAAAGCTCCTTCCCTGTCATCTGACAGCGGAATACCTTGAGTGATTGACAGCTAATATGAACCAATATAGCGGCAGGGAAGAGCGATTCAGCACGTTTTTACAAAAAATCAAAACAGGTCGCACTACAACCATTATCTGCAGTCGCACTAATGCTCCCATATATATTATGAGGTCGCATAGATTAATTTTCGGGCGCATATGCGACCAAAACGGTCGCAATTTCGAGCCCTGATAAGTATATAGGTATATACGTTTTAAATTACTTTTTTTTCTATAATCATTTACTCTGCATTAGATTTATTCTTCTGCTGATAACAAAATTCTGAAAAATGTTGGTAACCAAACAGTTGGTGGGGACCACTGACTCTCACAATAGATAGCAGTCTTGTTATTAACAAGATTTGGTTGGTTGGTTGGTTGGTTGGTTGGTGGATGGATGGATGGATGGATGGGTGGGTGGTTTGTTTGGTTGATTTATTGATTGGTTGTATATAAACTATTGCAATACTAAAAATCATTTTTCAAAATCTGTATTATAAGTTACCTGTTGACCCATATATATATATATATATATATATATATATATATATATATATATATATATATATATATATATATATATATATATATATATATATATATATATATATGTAGACGGTATAAAGTTGCTTTAGCAAAAAAAGGCTTAAGTACAAGAAGACATTTATTCCCACTGCCATTGGCTTTTTAAATGGGATTTTTAAAATAGGATTTTTAAAATAATTGTGTAGGTGTATTTATGTTTTGTTGTTGTGTGTCAGCCTACTGTATATCTAAAGACATTTTTCTAACCCCTGGGATAAACAATACAGTTTACTGAATTTAACAATTCTTTAAAAATAATAATAATTAATTACAAATTCAGATTTTTTATAAATGATTTATTATTTTATTCAGCAAGGACACATTACATTGATTGATTATAAAACATTTAATATTAACAGTTTTATATTAATATGTATCAAATAAATGCTTTCTTTTGAACCTTTTATTCATCAAGGAATCCTAACAATGTGCATCGTAATTTATACAGAAATACTAACCAGCACAACTGTTTTTAACATTGATCATATGAAATATGTCATTAACCCTAAATCATCATATTTAACAACACTTATAAAACAATAAAAACTCTGCAAAAACATGCACACGCTTCACCTTTAAAAGATATTTTAGCAGATTTCATCCATAAATGGGCTCTGTAACTGAATTAAGCATTAGTTCAAGGTCAGAAAGAGTAGTTGCTCCCTTCAGACCTGATTTGCTAAAGAATTTGACGTGCGTACAAGTGGAAAAGAGTGTGGTGGAGATCTCTGGCATAATGATTGATGGTGTCATGGAAATAACTAAAGCAGAACTTTTGTAATTCCTGCTAGATAAATGTCACAGCTGTAGTTTGATAGATGCGATGCTACATTCTTAATAGTCTTAATAGTACTGATGAATGTCTCATCTCTGTTCTTCAGGCCTTAGGAGACTCAGACCTGGCAGGGGTTCTGAAACAACTTCTTCCCCTCATAAAGTCAAGTGAGTCTGGAACGGGTTCTGACCTGAGCATGGATGATCTTCTGGTGCTGCTGGTTTATGTGTACTCTGTGGCCAAAGAAGCCTGTACGGGTGGTTCTGAGGAGGAAAAGCAGGTGGAGAAGGTGGAGCAGGAGCTGATTGGTGCATTAACACTTCGACTTACTCGTGAAACCACATTAAGCCCTCTGGTGCAGGAGGTCACAGGTTAGTAGTGGAATACTAGTTCTGCATGATCGCAGTGCCATTATAATGAAATAATAATGTTCAGCTGCTAGGCTTCTGACGTTATCACATTTCCCACTTGTGATTATTTGCTGATGCTTTTGTCATGATACACTGTATTGTATTATTATGATATTGACCTAAGCTGCAACAATTATTATTTTAACAGGTGTATAATAACCCAAAAACACTCAGTGTATTGCTTTATTGAAAGTGAAAGTTGACGTGCGGCCCAGTATGGTGACCCATATTCAGAATTTGTGCTCTGCATTTAATGTGCACACACACAGCAGTAAACACACACACACACTGAGTATGTTTACAGGGACACCAATTATCTGATTTAATACAATTAAGACAATACTCTGATTAAAAGTCTATCATGTAAACATGAATTTTTGATTACCTTAACCTGATTATGGTCATAATCGAACTAAACAGAAATTGAATTAACACGTGGGGTTTGCCGACAATAGTTACATTATTGAAGTGCAGTACAGACATGTAAACACCTTAATCAAATTATTACCGTCTTGTAGGATTTTCACCGCATCTGCGGCAGCATAATCTATACGCATGCGGCTGTTTGACACTGTTCTCTGCACCTACCGAGTCAGTGAAGGACCACAGAAATCTGCATCATAAAATGTGAAGGTTTTTCCCCATACGGCATGCTATATCAAACTACACTCTTCCAGCAGTTCATACTCTCATCCAATATCTCGGTAGTCACGGGGGCATGCATGAAATATTCCTAAATGAAAGTGAAATTCAGTCAAAGTCAACAAATAAAAAGGAAACACCCAAAATTACATGAAACTAGAGGAAATGTGCATAGTGTGGTGACGCAATGACATTAATAGATCTATGTACCGTAATATGTAAAACAGGATCATGAAAGAAACGTTCACAAAGCAACTCATGTAAACACCTTAATCATATTATTGTTTTTTTCGGATTAAGGCAAATAATTTGATTACTGATGTCTATGTAAACTTGTCACTGTGAACACTCACCAGGATCAGTGGGCAGCCATTGCTGTATGTTGCATATACATGTTAAGAATAAATATTTATAAATATATGTTTAATAAAAACATATCAGCTAAGAAATTATAAATGCTCACCAAAGATTAATAAATGCTTTTGTAGTTTTCATAATTTAGTTAAATTAACTACAGAGTTATTTAACAAAAGCCATATAATTAGTGATGAATATTGTTTGAAAATAATTAGGCTGTTAAATCTTTAAAGCATTTGATGCTGTGATGAACAATCACTGTTGATAAAACAATCAAAATATTCTTAAAAATCACTCTTAAAGTATAATATAGAATGATATTTGAAATATAATTTAAACACGTTAGGAGTTAGGGAATTATAAAAATTCAGCTTTATTATGACTGCAACAATTACATACTAGAATAGAAAACAATTTAAATTGCTATAATGTTTCACAATATTACTGTTTGCTTGGTCAGCAAAAGAGAATTTGGTTTGCAGACTTTCCGTGTCATTGACACATATTTTTGCCATTTTTGATTATTTTTTTTAACATAACACAGTTGAAGTCAATTCTTTTAAAAATATTTCCCAAGTGCTATTTCATCTAGGTTTTTTTTCCCAACACATTTTTAAACATAATAGCTAATTTCTAATAACTAATTCATTTTGTTTTTAGGCAACTGATGTTACTTTACTTGACAATATATTGGAAAAGAGTGGTTTGTTCTGTAGCCAATCAAAAAAGAAAAAGAAAAAAGAAAAACATTTTATATATATATATATATATATATATATATATATATATATATATATATATATATATATATATATATATATATACTGTATGTATTTCTTGTAATGTGTGTATTTTATATAGTGCATTTATCGTGTATGGCTATCAGGGGCATCAGGGGCATCACCAGTGTGCTTACCACAGCCCAGATAGGTGGAGTGGAGAGACAGGGACAGTAATAGAGTCCAATTTGGGTGATTGGGATTATTGGGATGATTGACATGATGGTTAAGGGCCAATGGAGTAAAATTGGCTAGAACACTGGGGTTACACCCCTATTCTTTATGAGAAGTTCCATGGGATTTTTAATGACCAAAGAGAGTCAGGACCTCGGTTTAATGTCTCATCCAAAAGACGGCGCACACTGACAGTATGGTGTCCCCTTCACTATACTGAGGCATTAGAACTCACACAGACTGCATGTTGAGCGCCCCCTGCTGACTCCACTTTCAACAGCAACCTAGTTTTCTCATGTGGTCTCCAATTCAAATACTGACCAGTCTGCTTAGGCTCAGTCCTTCTTAGCTTCAGTGATTAAGGGCTGCAGTGTCATATGGCTGTGGCTGTCTTAAGGGGGCTAATAATTTTGATTATAAAATGTGGTTTTAAAAATGTTTTTTCATTTCAGCCAAATTTAAAGAAAACAAATAAGTACAGAAAAATATTATAGTAAATACTTTAAAAAATGTCCTTGATCAGTTAAACAGCCCTTGTGGAGTATTTGAAAAGTATTTAACATTCATAGGAGGGCTGATAATTCTGACCTCATCTGTATTTTCTTATACTGTAAGTTGCTCCAACAGACTTGTCTCTCGGTCACTGCACTGCATGTTAAAGTAAAATGAAAGGATGAAGAGAGAACTGGTTCAGAGCGACGATCAATCTGATGGTAGAGGTGAACAAGTTAAGATAAATAAGTGAAACCGCTCTGTCGTCTTTTGTCCTCAGGAATACTCACTCATACTCCATCATTCACACACACTTCTCTCTTTTAGGCTGGAGTCCACTTTGAAAGTAAAAGATTCAAATCTTTGATTTACTTTTTCCTCCAGCCTTCTCCTTTCCTTTTTTCTTTTTTTTTTCCCCTCATGCTCTCCCTCTCTTGGTTTAGTGACAGCTGATGGAAGCCATCTGAATCTGTGGCCCATATGAGAGCCTGTAAACCTGATTCAGCCTGATTTGTGACTGCACGAATGAACTCTGTACACTCATACTTTAAACCAGGCTTTAGTTTCTTAGTCATTTTCGCTAGCCGCCTCCATAATGTTGTGTTTTCAAGGTTACACGGAGGTTTCTTGTGTGCCGTGCATCTTTTGAAACATGACTACAAGTTAAACTTTTCCAACCTTGAGCGCTCTGCTGTTTTGGTATGTGTGTGTGCATAAGCTTGTTTTACTTGTGCTATGATTTGATGTTGTGCTAAAGTCAAATTCAAAGTGCCTATTAGACTGGTAGACACACCCTGAGAGTCGCCATCAGTGGCGGGCATTGGAAGCGAGTAATAGATGCTTTTGCCATGGTGGTCAGACTGGCGTGTGGTCCTCCATCTTTACCATGCCCATTCAAATCAGCGTGTGTGTGTCAGTGTGGTTGGAATAAGGGTTTTTAAGTTTTTACGAAAGTTTCCGTACCTGTGGGGTTCTTAGAGGAACAAGCTGGCATAAGGTTGCATTGCGATTGTTGGAAAGTATGTTGTAACTTGAGTGTTCTTCTGCAAGGTTGATGCCTATTATTCATTATGGACCTTGCTTAAATAGGGTATATTTTAGGGAAAGATGGAAAAAGATGTCCTGCTCTTGCTTTTAAACTGAAGCATATTTACTGTATAAATTTAACATGACCAGGATGGTGATGCATCAGCCAGTGCATCATTATGGAAAGCAAATGGAAATATTTGCTAATCTAGATGTTGCACAATGAAATGAATAATTGTACACATGACTTTTGGTGTAATACTTTATATATAAATATATAATTACAAATATAGGCTTAGTAGTGGCTCAGTGGTTAGCTCTGTTGCCTCACATCAAAAAGGTTACTGGTTCGAGTTCCGGCTGTATCAGTGGGCATTTCTGTGTGGTTTTCCTCCAGGTGCTCCAGTTTTCCCCACAGTCCAAAGACATGAGCTATAGATAAACTGAATAAAGTAATTTGGCTGTAGTGTATGAGAGTGTGTGTGTGAATGGGTGTGTTTAGATGTTTCCCAGTACTGGGTTGCAGCTGGAAGGCAATCAGCTGCGTAAAATATTATTATTATTATTATTATTATTATTAATATTATTAATATATTTTATTATTTATATTTTTATTACAGATTTTATAACAACATATTTATTTATTTTGTTTATTTATTATATACTTTTTCATTATAATATAGAATATCTCATTTTTTAAATATTGTTTTATATTTTTAAATAATAATATATTTTTGTCTGCTTTTTATAATATTGTTGTTGTTATAATGTATTTTATTTTAATGTTTAAATTAAATATAATAGCGTGTTTTTTTAAATGCAATTCTATAAAATTGTTTTGCAAATATACAGTTTTTTTTTCTTTAAATGCAAATATATATATATATATATATATATATTTGCATCTAAAGAAAAAAAAACTGTATATTTGCAAAACAATTTTATAGAATTGCGTTTAAAAAAACACGCTCAGTCAATTGCAATGCTTATTTTGATTTGGTTTTTAGTCAACCGTGAGTTTGCGGGGCCGTTTTCACTTTGCACTTCATGTTTCTGCGCCTTTCACTTTGAGACCCTGATTTGACAAGGGGGTGGAGTCAAGGGAACCTAGGTGTTAATGGCAGGCCCAGACCTACTGGGCTGTATTACTACCTCAGTGATACTGTGTCTCCAGGTGATGACATCGCTTTAAGGAAGGCAAACAGCCTCGCAAACTCATGCAAATCAAAATAAGCATTGCAATCGACTGAACAGGTTTTGTAAAGACAATGCTATAAAAAATGTTTTGCAAATATGCATCTTTTTGCAATTATTTTAGGATTTTTTGCACTGCTTAATTTTTATTTGCAGTTTTTTTTTTTTTTTTGTTTGCAAAATTTATTTTATTAACCCAAAAATGAATTTTGTTCAGTTTTTATTTCTCAAAACCTAATTTTCCCTTTGCAGTTTTTTTTATTTTTGTTGGCAAATTTTATTTTAATAACTAAAAAAATTATTTTTGCTTTGCAATTTTTAAAGATTTGCTAAATATTAAACTTTTTTGTTCAAATTATTTTTTTTTTACTTTTTTAAATTATTACTTTTTTGTATCAAATTTATTTTGAAAGTATATATGGCCCTAGATTGACTTCAAAATAATGTAATGCTCAGTTTATGTTTAATTCTATTAGTAGAATATTAAACAATTACATTTTCTGTTATACAAAAATATATATATATTTTACTGACAGAATTATACTTTTTTTCTCTCTCTCTCTCTTTCCTCCTTCACTCTAGCCTTTCTTTTCTTGTCTTGCATTAATGAAGAATGCTTTGGCTCTAGTGAACTTCCTGCTCTGCTCGGCCGAGGGGCCCCTCTCTCTCTCTCTCTCTCTCTTTCTCTGTCTTTAAAAGCTTATGACTCTTTCATATAAACACTGGCCTGCCAATTACAGTGCCAATGCACACCAGGTGTGTCCAGGAACATGTACGACCGCTCATTGACAGCTATTTGTACGTTTAAATGGTACTTCAGAGCGAATGAACGTTTATATGTGTGTGTGTGTGTGTCTGGACTCACGTGTGATGAAACCTTTACCATATGTTTTCATCGTCAGTGTAACAATCAAATTATTCAACAATACAAGAACGTGCAGCTGCGGCTGGTGTACTTGTACTATGTGCTCAGTAAAATATATATCGATTGTGACATTTACTTCAATTACATCGGTCCGAAAAGAAAGCAGGCTTGACTTTATACGCGCACACACATATATTAACGTGCACTCAGTCCTGGTCAACACTAGAAACACTTTGCCTGAACCCTCGTTTCAAATCCGTGGAAAATCAGAGAAGACTGTCATAATGAAAGTCACCCACTCACATGTAAACATATTCACAGAAAGCTTCAATAACAGGACACACAACCCTACACAAATACACAGCAGAAGAGCCTGTCTGAGCAAAACACACACTGATGCGGAGGGCGAGAGAAGTTAAAAACACACTCAGAGATGCGTTTGCTCCTCACAGATCTGACGAATTACAGAGCGTCTCCGGACGACACAATTACAGACGGGGCTAATGGTGTAAGTGCTGGTGTAACATTCACAGCTGCCTTTCATTATGTGCGTCGTCCTGTTTACCAACATCAGCTGTGCAGTCTGACTGTCTGTCTGTCTGTCTTTATCTATTTATATTTTACAAGCGACTTACAAGAAGCACTTTAAATCATCAGAGTAGCAGTATAAGTTACTAAATCATTCATTCATTTTCCTTCAGCTTAATTCCTTATTTATCAGGGGTCGCCACAGTGGAATGAACCGCCAACTATTCTGGCATATGTTTTACACAATTGATGCCCTTCCAGCTGCAACCCAGTACTGGGAAATGTTACTAAATCAGCAAACCAAAATTATTATTATCATTTTTACTCCAAGCATATAGAGAGGAGAGAGTGTGACCTGCAGGTGGTTTGTCTAGCCCACTCACCTGCAGAGCACACCAAGAATTGGAAGATGTTTTAGAAAGATGGAGCAATAGAGAGTTAGAGAGTGTGTAGTGCATATAGAGAGGAGAGAGCCTGTAACTTACAGTACAGGTGGTTTGTTAAGCCCACTCACCTGGGGCCTCGTGTACAAAAACTTGCGTTGAATTAATACTAAAACATTGCGAACGGACAAAGCTGTAAATGTACGTACGCAGTAAAAAAATCAGATGTATGAAACACTGTGTACACGGAATCCCACGCATATTCTCTTTGTACATCCAAGTTAACGTGAAATTGAGCGCAACATGCACGAGCGCAAAACCCCTCCCTGCTTTCTCCCCCGAATGAATATGCTAAAAACTCCACTTTGGCAAAACTAAATGAAAAAGCAATGGCAAAAGCAAGCAAGAAGAGAAACTTCGAACTCTGAACGAATTAAAAAAGAAATGGCCCGATGTAAAGGTGCAGGTTAAGAGGAGAACAGCGGCGCACCGTCCAAGTGTGGACCGAACAGGCGGGGGAACAGGGGATGCTGAACTAACACCCTTTGAGGAGAGAGTTGCCTCAATTGTGGGTGACACTTTACTGTCTGGAGTCTATCTGTGGGAGAAACAGATGTTTTAGAGGAACACTTTGTTAGGGCAGTATAGCAGCACCCCTCCGCTCTTATTAAGGCAGCGCCACCAGCATTTCAGCTGCCCAATCGCCCGCTCTACAACTGACCAAGTGCGGGAATGGGCATCATTGTATCTGCGCACTTGTTCAATTTGTGGGATGTTGAGGGGGGTTTACAGCCATGTCTTTAACGGATAACCGCGCTCTCCTGATATGCAGTTAAATAATTACGCTCAATAAAAAAAGCTGGAATTATATCGTTAAATACATCACTCACCAAGAAGCCATACATCATGCACCCTGCCACCTTGGAGCCGTCGGGTTCGACCATTGACAATGTCCTTTAATAAGGCCAGTACTGCTTTTGCCATAGACTAAGGGTTGTATACATGTGCATGACTTACTGCCACGTCTTTAATGGATAACCGTGGTCTCCTGATATGCAGTCAAATAATTCCGCTCAATAAAAAGAAAAAAAACTCCCCAAGAAGCCACCCATCGTGCACCCTGCAACCTTGGAGCCTCCTCGCTGTCTCTCTTTCCAAATTTGGACACAACTCCGCACAGAGCTCCAAGAGGATAGCTAATATAACGGCTTATAAGCCAGTCATCATTGTGAACCAGAAAATCACTGTGATCCCTAAAAATGCGTTCCCTTCAGATCCGACCATTGACAATGCTAATAATTTAGCATTTAACATAATAAATTTAATTTAACATAATTTCCTCTAGGAGTCGCCAATGGAAATAAAACAAACTCATACAAGAAATACACGTACGCCAGACATGAAGTTGGTATGGACCAACGCACATTTTCACATTAATTTTATCGTTAGTAAATCCAAACGTAAGCATGAAACCTGCCATATGCTAATTTTTTGTGCATACACAGCATTGATACATAAGGCCCCTGGTCACCTGCCTCACGTGGGGATAGAAAAACACATACTTTGCCAGGATCAAACTGAGTCACCCTGGTAGAATTGCAGGTCTTTATACTCATAGGTCTTCACAAAATGAGAGCTGCACAATAGAATCGCTGATGTGATAGATTTGTCTATTTTATATGCTTCTGACGAATTGATTCGTTATTTTAGAAGGATCCATCTTGTTGTTAATGATTACAAATAACTAAACCACCTCCTGCGCGATCAGATGAGAGTATAGCTCACAAGCTCACGTGGTCAACACCATCCAAACACAGTGATGCTAAACACAGAGATGATTGCAAAAAACTTTCTATAAATAAACTTTTAGTACACTTCACAGCAAGAAGGTTCCTGGTTCAAATTCTGGCTTGGCCAGTTGGCATTTCTGTTTGGAGTTTGCATGTTCTTCCCGTGTTGGCGTGGGTTTCCTCAGGGTGCTCTGGTTTCCCCCACACTCCAAAGACATGCATTATAGGTGAATTGAACTAAATTGCCCGTAGTGTTGGTGTGTGAATGTGTTTGCCAGTAATGGGTTGCAGCTGGAAGGGCATCCTCTGTGTAAATCATATGGTGGATAAGTTGGCGGTTCATTCCGCTATGGCGACCCCTGAAGAATAAAGGGGCTAAGTTGAAGGAAAATTAATGAAAGAATGAATGAATGAATGAACTTTTAATTTAGAAAAAGCCTGATTGAGTGCTTATGGTGAACTTCTGTTTATTTAAGATCTGGTGTCTGATTTATAAAATTTGCATTATAAACCTTCCTTAAAGTGAACTTACACCAGAATAAAATGCAATTTATTTATTAATGATTATGGCTCATATGGTTAAATTAAGTAAATTTTTAAGTTAAATATATTTAATTAAGTTTTACTTACTCATATTCTCCCGTCAAATTTGTTTTTTGTGAGTTTTTATAGAGCTTTTGTGTGCAAAGGGGTGTACGCTCAAAACGGTCAGAAATGTGCGTACGCCAATTTTATAAATAAGACTCTTTGTTTGTATATCAATGATCTTCACTTGCTGATTGAGACACAATATAAAGTTGATCTCACAAAGGGCAAGACGCACAGCATTAAATTCCATTGTTATGTGCAATGTTTTTAAAAAATATAGTCATTTATTTTGCGACAAAATTTTCAAAAGAGTTTCTGCACTCGTCTGCTGCTCCTGACGCCGCTTGTATTAAAATGGCTTTTCATCTTATTTTATGCTTAAACAAATAAATGAATGCTCAAGTCTGCATTGTTAAGTTCATTCATTCATTTTATTTTCAGCTTAGTCCCTTTATTAATCTGGGGTCGCAACAGCGGAATGAACCGGCAACTTATCCAATACGTTTTTACGCAGCGGATGCCCTTCCAGCCGCAACCCATCTCTGGGAAACATCCACAAACACTCATTCACACACACTCATACACTACGTAAAATTTAGCCTACCCAATTCACCTGTACCTAATCTTGTGAAACTGAAAATAGACACATCAACTTTTCATTGCAGGTTTATTGGTGGCTGGAAATGTTCTGTGCATATTTTTATAATGCATTATTTATCCTTAAAAAACTAGAAAACTCCAAAAACTTCAACCTAACAAATGTGTTTAATGTATTGCAAATTACATTTAAAAATGTAATAATATTATCTTGATAATCTATAATTATATCCTGAAAATATTTTATGTTTTGATGCTTCTTCTAAAAGACTTTTGAGTGACTCAAAGAGCTTAATTGGATGTTTTTACAACCAAACTACCTGATTGACTAAAATGAATGTCTGCCTCCAGTGTCTATCTGTCCATCTGTATAATTACATGTAGAGCTTGAGAGGTTGCTCTTTACTTTGTTGCTTCTGTGAGTGTGATCTACTGCAGTGTAGGGGGGCTGTGTGTTCCTCGACATGTTATTATGATGTTATTGGAGTTCAGCGCTGTCATCACTGAAGGCTTGTGGCTTCACAGAGCAGCGGGTAGAGAGTCAGAGGTGAAGCAGTAAAGTTCCTCCACACACAGAGGTTGAGGAGCACAGCATAACTGAGAGGGGGTTCACTTCAATATAGAGGATGAACTTGACAGAATCTGACTCTTAATCTGTCTCTAATTGTTGATGGTTACCTGTGTTACTTCCGGTTCTAAGTTAAGGATCATTACAAATTTTTAAATATGTTTTTTAAAGAAATCTATTCTGCTTATTAAGGCTGCATTTATTTGATCAAAAATACACTTTTAAAAATATCTGTTAAGTAACAGTTTCCTTTTTTTTGTGTTTTCTGTCTTTTCACGGTTTTGCATTTCATTATGGGACCTTGATCTCTGCTCTGTCTATTTTTGATGTTGAAAATTCAACTCTACAGTTTAACAAAGTGACTTTTATTGACATTTTAGTAGTTTGAAATAATATAATGTATGAGGAATAATAAATAAATGAATCTGTAAAATAACAGAAAATATACGTTCAGCTTATTACATGGTCTTTACAGCATAAAATACAACACCAACCCAGACAATATATGACTTTAAACTATTAAAAATGTTCATTAAAGTCACTTTTTCTAACTTTTTTATAGTCAAAAGTTTTCAGAACAAAGATAGATGTCTCATAATGCGATTCAAAAGCATAAAAAATGAACAAATTAAAACAAATCACAAAAAGAAAGCTGTTCATTTACGGATATTTTGTGGAAATAGTAAAATTGTGAAATTTGTTTAAAAGCTAAATTTTCAGGATTATTCTTCTAATATTTAGTGTCACACGATCCTTTAAAAATCATCATGTTATGATAATCTACTGCTCAAACAAAATATATTATTATAATTTTTTCATTATTATTATTATTATTTAGTTAGTTATTTAGTTAATGTTTTCATTGTTAAAATCTGCTAGGCTTCTTAATGTTTTAATGGAAACAGCAATAAATTCAAATTCAAAAGTACGTAACCATTACAATTGTTTAGTTTTTGCTCATCAGAGATGCATAAAGTTGTTTAACACAAAAAAATGACATTTGTTGTTTGTTCAAACTACTTATTTAAAATGAGCTGAAACAAAAAAAAGAATTAATTTCTTCATGTTGTCCCAACACAAATCTATTGTGTGGAACCCAACATTTTTACAGTAAAAAGTGTAAGACATAATCATAATGTAAAAAATTATGATTTTATATCATATAAATCATTTATTTTTAATACTGTTTTGCATAAATTCAATTCAGTTCAATTCATGTTTATTTGTTTAGCGCTTTTACAATGTAGATTGTCAAAGCAGCTTAACAAGTTCTAGTAAATTAAAACTGTGTCAGTCCAGTTTTCAGAGTTGAAGTTCAATTTAATTCAATTCAGTGTGGTTTAATTTTCACTGGTGTAAGTCCAAACACTGAAGAGCAAATCCATCAATGCAAAAAGATTCAAAAAGTTCAATAACAATTATTTTCAAGTGTAATATTATTTCAGAACTTTTAAAGTTTTTACTGTATTTTAATTATATGAATGCAGCTTTTTTTGAGCCAAAAAAAATAATTCAAATCTTTTGACCGGTGGTGTATGCATATGTGTGTGTGGCTGTTTGTAATTAAAGCACAAGTCTGTTTATCTAAGAAAATTCTTGCATTTCAAGTCTTACATCAGAGGAAACATTTTTGAGCAGCCAACTCCACACATGTTACCTGAGTGATCACTGCTGCACAGAAACAAGAAATATTATTGGATAAAGAGGCCTCCCGCTGGGCTGAAACATCAAATGTAATTGGATGAGCTTGAAGGCTTTTGTGCGCAACAGAGAGTGTTATTGGCGGAGGTGTTGACTTTCTGAAAAACTACGGTGCTACTGTGTCTGTTTATAGAATTGGACGAGCCCCATCAATAAATAAAACCTTGAAGACTGTTTATAGAGTGGGATTGTCTGAATTAGGAGCTGATGGATTGCACGTGAATCACAGACCTGTTTTTTTATTTTTATGGTTCGGTGCTTTGAACGGTGAAGAGTGTTAGAAATAGACAAGCATCTGCTCTGCGTTACGGATAATGATTTATTATTCTGAATGGTATTAATGTCTGCTGGCCACGTCAAGGTTTAAAATCTGCATAAGGAGGTATAGTTTTCTAGTGATAGAGGGTATTGGATTTTCTTATATCAATGAAAATTAGTTGGATCATTTTATCTTATTGCTTGTTTATGGAATAAAAAAATGATGATAAATCTTTAGTAGTGTTCAGAGATTAATTAAATAATAGCATTAAAAAAAGTTTTGTTTACATAGAAAATCTGTGTGTATTGTTTGTAATGTATATGTATTATTTATTTTTAAATACACATATCCGTGTATGTACAGTACAGTTGAAGTCAGAATTATTAGCCCCCCTTTAATTTTTTTTTCTTTTTAAATATTTCCCAAAGGATGTTTAACAGAGCAAGAAAATTTTCCCCATATGTCTAATAATATTTTTTCTTCTGGGGAAAGTCTTATTTGTTTTATTTCAGCTAGAATAAAAGCAGTTTTTATTTATTTAAAAACCATTTTAAGGTCAAAATTATTAGCCCCTTTAAGCTATATTTTACAAACCATCATCAATAACTTGCCTAATTACCCTAACCTGCCTATTAAACCTAATTAACCTAGTTAACAATTTAAATGCCACTTTAAGCTGTATAGAAGTGTCTTGAAAAATATCTAGTAAAATATTATTTATTGTCATCGTGGCAAAGATAAAAATAATTCAGTCGTTAGAAATTAGTTTTAAAACTATTATGATTAGAAATGATAGAATGTGTTAAAAAAAATCTTCTCATCGTTAAATAGAAATTGGTGGAAAAACAGGTGAGCTAATAATTATGACTTCAACTGTATGTAAATTGGGATTGCACAGTATATCGATTTAGCATCGATATCACAATGTGTACATCCGCAATAGTCACATCGCAAAGATATGCAATGTTGATTCTGAATTATAGTTGAGCAGGAGCTGCACAATTGTATTCATATGATTTTTTCAAAAACAAATCATACTTATAATTTTTGTCTTGTTTCTAGTTCAAATATCTTCATTTCAAACATCTAAAACTAATTTTGACTCATTTTTTTTCTCATGATGAAAACAAAACAATATTTTTACTTGCTTTAGGATTTTTTTTTTTTTACATTTTTGATGTGAGACAATGAGACAAATATATAAATATATATATATTTTTTTTTTTTATTCAACCATCTTGTGAAACTGTGTTCATATCTCAATATTTATCAGAAAAACAGATGTTTTAAATATCATGCAGCCCTAATGAATATGTTTATAAAATGTTTATATATATTTGTATATACTATAAATATCATAGTTCACATGTTTGTGTGTGCACTTATTCATGCATAATAAATCTGCATAGTACATGTACACATATTATGCATCTAGTTATGATATTTTGATGAGATTTGTCACAACTAATCATTAAATAGATTATTCTGGTGAATTTTTTCTCCAAATTATTTTATAAATGTGCGATTGAGGAGTGCAATTAAAATGTTTATATATTTTATATACGTTGAGTAGAATTTTTGTTTCAAGTTTACCTCTTATCTTTCCCTTCCATTTTTGATTGTCTCTGGGGAAAAAAAATACAAGTTAAAGAACTTACTTTACTTAAGTTAAAGATTTTACTTTATTTTTATTTAATTGTATTTTTCATCCACCTCATGCTAAATCAGTCTTAATAACTTAATCATAAGGTCAGATTCTGAGTATTTTTCAAAATGTAAAATGTATATTACTTATGCTGCTTTATGCATGGTGACTCGATGGTTAGCATTGTCAATTTAAAGCAAGAAAGTCGCTGGTTTGAGTCCTGGCTGGGCCAGTTGGTTTTTCTGTGTGGAGTTTGCATGTTCTCCACTTGTTTGTGTGGGTTTCCTTCAGGCGCTCCGGTTTCCCCCACAGTCCAAAGGCATGTAGTATACAGTAGGTGAACTGAATAAGCTAAATTGGCCGCAGTGTATGTGAATGTGAGAGGGTATGGGTGTTTCCCAGTACTGGGTCGCAGCTGCAAGTTTTTTTTTTTTTTTTTTTTTTTCTGGATCCACTGCGTAAAACATTTACCAGAATAGATGTTGGTTCATTCCGTTGTGGCGACCTCTGAAACAGAGACCAGAGAAAATGAATGAATGACCGAATGAATGAATGTTGCTTTATATCTGTTAATAACGTTCGCATTTGTTTTATAGTGGACCATTTCATTGACCATAATATATGACGTGAGGCATATATTAGGAATATTGTTCTAGAAGACTGCCGGCAGCTTCACTGTATCTGTGTGTTATGAGGAGACAACAAACTAAGTGCTGTATCTGTCTACAGAATTATTAACAGACTTACGAATACACACATGCATAATTTATAATTACACACAGTCACATTTTGGAAAGCATTCAAAAACCTGCAAGGATAAACAAAACTGCACACAAACACGCTGAAATAATTGCATGTAAATGTCAAAGTGTCAGCACACAAACGCATTCACATAATCTCTCTTTCCCTCTTTTTTCGGTTTACTGCCAAAACATAGTGATTTAACTGCACACATCGACAGGACAAACTCAAATCCCACTTCATCCACTCGGCCAAGAGCGTTTCATCTTTTACAAATACACACGTTAAAAACAAATACACATGCACACACATTCACATTCACACACAGCACTCAATAAAAATAAAAATATTGTTGAGTTTATATTTTGTGTGTTTGTGTGAGATGTGGGTCTTTGTGTGTTTTTCTAAATCTGTGTGTGGCCTCAAACGTGTGTGTGAATGTGTGTATTTGTTTTGGTGGACGGATCAGATATCACTTATACTGCAGTGATGGTTTCTCTTGGTGTTTATGTTTGACGTTTTAGCTTTAAATTACGATACAAGATATATGTGTGTATACACGTTGGACAAAACGACTGGTAAACACATTCGGCATGGGTGATATTTTACCATTATACGATAACAATTCTTCCTATGAAAATAATTCCAGTCATATTGTTATTGCTATATATGTTTCTATACAGTGATGAAGGCTATGTTGGCTAGCATTGGATTATAAATACACCTCAGTCATTTCAAATACTCATTCTAACTTAAAGAACACAGATAAAAATATTGCTACAATCTTGTGTTTGTTGGTGTCCCTTTTGTTCCGGTTAAAGTACAGTAAGTGTTTTTTTTTTGTAAATTTTTTTTTGTTAGTTTCTGAATGTGCATTCGAACAGTGTTTGTTTTGTTGATTTTAGTTATTTCTTTAAGATTTTTACAGTGCATTCGTAAAGTATTATTTTCTCAACATTCCACACACAAAACCCCATAATGACAATGTGAAAAAAAAGATGTTTTGAAATTGTTGTAAACTTATTTAAAAAAAAAAAAAAAGAAAGAAAAAGAAAAATCACATGTACATCAGTGTTTACAGCCTTTGCTCAATACTTTGTTGATGCACCTTTGGCAGCAATTACAACCTCAAGTCTTTGTAAAGATGATGCCACAAGCTTGGCACACCTGTCTTTGGGAATTTTTGCCCATTCCTCTTTGCAGTACCTCTCAAGCTCAGGTTGGATGGGAAGCGACGGTGTACAGCCATTTTCAGATCTCTCCAGAGAGGTTCAAAAGGATTTAGGTATGGGCTCTAGCTGGGCCACTCAAGGACATGCACCGAGTTGTTGTGAAGCCACTTCATTGATATTTTGGCGATGTGCTTTGGGTGATTGTAATGCTGGAAGATGAACCATCAGCCCAGTCTGAGGTCAAGAGCTCTCTGGAGCATGTTTTTATTCAGGATGTATCTGTACATTGCTGCATTCATCTTTCTTCTATCCTGACTAGTCTTCCAGTTCCTGCTGCTGCTGAAACATCCCCACAGCATGATGCTGCCACCACCATGCCTCACGGGATGGTATTAGCTTGGCGGTGCCTGGTTTTCTCAAAATGTAACACCTGGCATTCACTCCAAAGAGTTTAATTTTAGTCTCGTCAGACCAGAGAATTTAGTTTCTTGTGGTCTAAGAGTCCTTCAAATGCCTTTTGGCAAATTCCAGGCAGGGAGTAGCGTCCGTCTGGCCACTCCACCATACAGGCCTGATTGCTGCACAGATGGTTGTCCTTCTGTAAGGTTCTTCTCTCTCCACAAAAGAACGCTGGAGCTCAGACAGAGTGACTATTGGGTTATTGATCACCTCCCTGAATAAGGCCCTTCTCCCCCAATCACTCAGCATAGATGGCTGGCCAGCTCTAGGAAGAGTCCTGGTGTATCCAAAAATCTTCCACTTACAGATAATAGAGACCAATGTGCTCACTGAAACTTTTTTTCTGTACCCTTCCCCAGCCTTTTGCCTCAAAACAATTCCTTTGTCTTCATGCTTGGTATGTGCTTTGAAATGCACTGTCAACCCTGGGGCCTTATTTAGACAGGTGCATGCCTTTTCAAATCATGTCAAATCAACTGAATTTACCACTGGTGAACTCCAATTAAGCTGCTGAAACATCTCTGGAATGATCAGTGGAAACAGAATGTACCTCAGTTAAATTTAGAGGTTTACAGCAAAGGCTCTGAATACTTATATAATTAATTCTGTACATTTTTTTTTTTTTTAGATATTTTTTTTTTTGCAACAATTTCAAAACATATTTTTTCACATTGTCATTATGTGTTATTGTGTGTAGAATTTTAAGGAAATAAATAAATTTAGACATTTTGGAATAAGCGCTATGAATACTTTCCGGATGCACTGTATATACATTGACTAATGTTAATGTTTATTAGTATAGTCCAGCTAAATTAGCTACTATTAATAAGAGATTTTTGGTTTGTGGCCAGAAGCATTTTCAAAACTATTAAATTGCTTTGCTTTGATGTCATGCCTCAGATGTATTTTTTGTTTGTTTGTTTTGCTTTGCATTGTGTTATGATATATTGTATTGTATTGTTTGTTTGTTTGTTTGTTTGTTTTTTTACTTTGTACCTGGGTTTTCATTTTTTTTTTTTTATTAATTTATCAATTTATCTATTTATTTATTTTTTGCTATTTATTGTTTTGCTTGTTGCTACACTTTCTGTGCTGCACAGCTTTGTCTTTTCTTCACTTTGCTTTGTTGTTTGTTGTGTGTGTATATTTGTCATTCTTCTTATTGTTATTGTTTGTTCATCTGCTTTGCTTAGCTTTTTATTCTTTCTTTGTTTTCATTTATTCTTTCCAGACTTTTTTTGCTATGTTTTTGTTTCACTTTGCTTAATTATTTGATTTGTTTTTGTTTTTTGCTTTACCATTTCTTGTTTCTTCTTTTGCTCAACATTTGCTTTGCAGTTATCTGAAGACTTGCATCTTTATTATAGCTCCCCTTATACTTAAAAGCAAAACGATGTTGGTCTTCAAAATTAGGTTATATCTGATGTTTTGCTGGCTTGTCAAAACTTCTTTTTGCTAATGTCTGTGGTATGAGACAAAGACGTTGTCTTCTTTAAATATCTTCTCATCTATCTCTTTGTTCCTTTCAAAGACTTTCAATAAACATTGCTTGTTTTGATTCACTTCCAATGCATGCACATATATGTTTAGGTAGTAGTTTTGCACCCCCTGTGTTTCAACAGAGGAAATTAATAGTCATGCTTTAATTAGATGGAAATTAAAAGTCTCTTCTTTAATTATAGGAAATGAAATGTTCTTCAGCTCGAGGACAGGAAACACTAAAAGACAAGCTCATTTATTGGAGGATTACACCTCTCATATCATCCAATCACAATCTGCCTGCAGGATATGTCAGTAATGTTTGAACTCTTGCATGTAAAGTAAAAACGAGAATAAATAAACAATACAAGATTAAGTGTGTGTATGCTGTACAGTACGTTCATGAAGGAAGTAAAAGTCTAATAAATGCAGTTAGCACGTATTTGTGACAGGAAAGCTGGCAGCTCATAAAGAAGGCTTTAAACAGTAATCACAGCCGCAGGGGTCAGTCGTCCTCGCAGATGGAGACACACGAGCGAAGGGACGTCCCCGCCGTCTCACACACTGCCAAACACACGTCCACATTCTTTCTGGTCATATCGCTCCTCTGGGACTGGTTAAGATCACTCACTTACAGTCTCTCTCTCTCACTCTGTGTTTGTCCTCTCTTGGGGTCTGTCCTGCTCACCCTTAACGCACGCTTCTGCATGTCTGTCTTTGTCTGGGTCACTGCAGAGATGTAACTTTCCCCCCCCCCTCTGATCCTCTCTTCATCTCCCAGCACATCAGCAACTGTGTTTTCAGTCTCTAAACTGTTGCAGTTGAGATCAAGATGTGATATGCCGCCTAAAGGTTTTTTTTTTTGTCTTTTATTTTTCTTTTTTGCTTAATTGCTCGTTTGCTCATTTGTTTGTTCAGTCATTTGTTTGTTCATTAGTTAATTATTTCATTCTTTTGTTTGCTTGATTTATTTAGATTTTTTTTTGTGGGGGGGGTTGTTTTGTTTTTCACTTGCTTAATTATTTTGTTTGTTAATTGTTTTGTCTTTCTTTACTTTGTATTGCTTTGCTTTGTTCTTTTTTTTGTTTATTTTTTGTTTTTATTGTTTGTTTGCTCAATTGTTTGTTCAATCATTTGTTCATTAATTCATTCATTCATCTTTCTGTTTGCTTGATTTGTTTAGATTTGTTGGATATTTTTAGTTTTTTTTTTTTTGTTTTCCTCTTGCTTAGTTATTTTGTTTATTTATTGTTTTGTCTTTTTTACTTCCTTTGTATTACTTTGCTTTTATCTTTTTTGTGTGTGTGTGTTTGTTTGGGTGTTAGTTTGCTCAATTGTTCATTTAATCATTTGTTTGTTCATTAATTAATTTATTCATCCTTTTTATTAGTTTAAATTTTTGGGTTATTTTTAGTTTTTTGCCACTTGCTTAGTTATTTTGTTTGTTTATTGTTATGTTGTTATTTTTCTTTACTTTGTATTGGTTTGCTTTAATCTTATTCTTATATTTTTGTTTGCTTGATTGTTTGCTCAATTTGTTTATTCAATTATTTGTTTTTTCATTAATTTATTCATTCATCCATTTGTTTGCTTGATTTGTTTGATTTTTTTAGGTTATTTTTCTTAGTTTTTTGTTTTGTTTTTCATGTGCTTTGTTATTTTGTTTGTTTATTGCTTTCCTCAGATGTTTGTTGTTAACTTTTTTACTTCGCTTTATTTTGTCCTATTTAGCTATTTGTACTGATTTGTTTGTACGTTTTCTTTATTTGTTGCTTTTTTCCTTTTTAGCTGTCTTTTGATATGTTGATATTTGGCATTTTGCTTTGCATTGTTTTTTCACTTTGCTTAGTTTTTTGTTTTTTCACTTTTAATAATATTTTTTGTTTGCTTTTTTGTTTTTTGTTTCATTCTTTGTTTTTCACAAAAAAAAGATGTTGGTTTGCATTCATTCGTTTTTATTTGTTTTGCTTAGATTTTGGGGGTGGGTTACTTTGTTTTGCTTTGCTGTTTTTTTTTCTTGTACTTTTTTTCTTTTTGTTTTTTTTTTTGCTTTTTTTAAGAAACAATGAAAAAAAGAATTACATTAACTTCCATCAAAAAAATGGCTGAATTGTAATATAAACAACAGGGCATTTTTACATAAAACTGTTTGTAAAATGTTTCGCATCTCTCAGCAAATCTCAGTGGATTTGTGTTCATTATCCATGTGAGCTGTTCATATACTGCTTTAATGAGTGGAATTTGCGAGCGAGAATGGGAAGCTCTTATAATCACTTCGGTTTTGGTGAAATCAGTGTTGGTTTTTATCGTTCTTTTGTTCTGGTCGTTCAGATGTGTGTGTGTCGGGGCTTATGCAGCGCTGGGCTCCAGATGGAAGGCGTCCCGTTGCTCGACGTTGGCCGGGTCATTTCCTGTTTGGAGGTCTGGTGTTAATCAAGGCCTGAGCAGGCGGAGCGGCCCCTATATTTTGCTCCTCAATCCACCACAATAACCTTGGCTTTCCTTTCTCAAGTCTCTTCGCTATCTATTTCTTTCTCTCTCTCATTTATGTAGGTCTCTCTGCAGGGGTCGAGTCCTCTCTCTATTTCTATCGTCTCCCAGGTTGTTGTTCTTTTCTTCCCTCAGCTCTTTAATCTTTTCTCTTGATCCCTTTCTTAAATTCTGAAACTTTGGTGGAGGTCTTTATGACTGTGTCTGTTTTTATGTTGATCGTTATTTATAAGTTTATTTTTTAATTAAGTAGATGTTAATTCTCTTGTTTACTGATAAGGGAGTTAATGTTCATATTGAGTCTTAATTTTTTTATTACCGACATTATGCAGACAGACATGAGCTATTGATGCTTCCCAGAGGGAAGTTAGAACTGTTAGTTCTAACACAATGTTCCTCTGTTGCTGTTAAAGGCCATTTTTATTTATTTAAGATTTAGTTTATGCATCTAGACCTGTTGTAGCTCTATTCTGTTGTAAGGATCTATTGATATTAAATTTGATATTAAAGATATTAAAGTAAATATTAATTATTGTTTTATCTAATATCTAACAATTTTAAGCTGATAAAACGTTTTATTTTATTATTGAAATTGATTAATGTTATCTAAATTAATTAAAAATGGTAGCATCTTTTATTTTATATTCTATCCACAATTTTTTTATTTATAAATATAATTTTAATTATGTATTTAATTATTATATTTAAATGTTGAACACGTTTTTTTTTTCTTTTTAAAGGCTTATTTTACAAGTCATCTTTAAACAGTTATGTTTAACTATTTCTGTTTTTATATTTATTAATTAATTTATTTATTTATTTATATTAACGTAATTTTTTTTTATTTATGAGGCAAGAACAGGCTTCCATATAAAAGCAAATAAATTAAGGATTAATTTTAGATTTTTTTTTATTCAAACCACATTTAAAATACTTTAAAAGCCAAATTTACATTTATATTTTTACTATATTATTTATTATGTTATAGATTTATTTATTTGATTTATTTTGCTGTTTTCTACTGTGGCCGAGAGAGCTTAACGCGCTGAAATTTAGGAAAACTGCAAAAAATGTATAAAATATCTTCATCAGATTGACAGCAAATGCATTGCAAATCACATTTTTGGGTCCCTTTGAAACATTTTCGTTGTGTTCCACATTTGTATGTGAGAAATTGCTGTCTTAATTTGTTTGCGTTGTGAAAATTTACAGCATGTTTTCTTAAAGTGTTTGCATTGTGAGGATATGCTTTCAAACCGATGAAGATCTTTTAATTTGCTGGTGTTTTTTGTAATTGCATGTGCTCTCTCAGCCACCATAGTTTTGTAATTTGTTTGTTATATTATTTTCCCCTCTCATTTTTGGTTCTCCCATTGAAATAATTTAAAAAGTATCATCTAAATCTTCCCAAAAAGATTAGTTTGAATGAAGAAATTCATCAATTCTCATTTGATTGATGTATTGATTTCTGTGGCCATATATTGGTGTTGCATATCTACACTAGAGGCCTGTTCTGCCTCATTCTAGTGAACACTGACTTTGTCATGTTCTCTGTCTCTCTATCTTTCCCTAGCTTCCTCTCTTCCTGTCTTTTCCCTCTCTTTTCACTGTATCTTTCATTCTTATCTGAAGCAAAACGTGCTCCACTGCTGCCTTGTCTTCTTCATTCTCTTGACAAACACACACACACACACACACACACACAGAGAGAGAGAGAAGGTCATCTTTACCCTTTGATGCACAGAGCTGCTTTCCATCAAGAACATGTGTGTGAGTTCAGCTCTGATCATCATATGTGCAGCTCCACATACACACTTCTCTTAACCATAGGCCGTGATGAAAATACTGCCATTAAAAAAAAAATCTTAGTGTGTGTTTTCTGTTATTGTCAATGTTATTGGCACATTTTTGAGCACCTGCAGCATAGCAAGTTACTGAGCGGGTGTTTTATGGTTGAGTTGAAAAGCGCAGCGCCCATAAGTGTCACTTTTGAACTCAAGTGGTGGGACTATACTACGCAAATGTCACCACTACTGCAACTGTCAAAGAAAAAGGCTCCCCTGTAAAAACGCTTACAGCTGAGCAGTGCTCTAAACGCTCTAGTGGACACACAACCTAATAGCTGCACCGCCCCATAGCTGTAAGGTTCCATTTCCCACTGTATTCTCTCATTAACTCAGAGATCTTGTATAGATAGACCTCGTGACCTCTGCCCCTCAAAAATATCCAGCCTGAAACCGGTCTAGAGTGTATGTGTGTTTTATTTAGCTCTATTTTGGGCTCATGTTTTAATTTCCTCTGCATTTGTCGAGCTCCTTCATCCAGCCATACATCCACCTCAGCTCTGCCTCCTCTTCCGGCAGAATGTGCTTCTCATTTTCTCCTGTTCTGCATCCTCTTCTCTCTCACTCGCTCATCCGCTGCTTTCTGCTTCTTGGCCTTGCCTGATTACAGCTCTTTTGTGTTCACCATCACTTTTTTTTCTCATTTCCTGTTGGATTTTGAGCTAAATTTCCTGCTTGTAGTTTTGATTTTTAAATTTTTACATCCTCTCTGACGCACATACACACATTCATGGTCTTGTGTTTCTCACACATCTGTGGATCAGGTGTGAATGACTGAAGTGCTCAAGAACCAGAATACACATATAATTCACAGACTCTTTAAACTTACTGTAAATGCTCAACAGGGATTCAACACCCTACAGTATCACAGCAAGTATTGCTTGCCTGATTAGCTGCTACGTAGTGTCACATTTAATAGGACAGGTTAAAAGTACATTACAAACACCCAACAAAGAAATGTCAACCTTTCTTATTATCTTGATTAACTTTTATTAACTTAATTATCTTGCAATATAACTCTTATGATTTTGAGCCTTAATTTGGCCACAACTTTCTCTGTGTTTCAGCAAATGGAATGTTTTTTTTTTTTTTTTTTTGGTGAAAAGTCCTATTTTGACACGTTTTGGCAAAATGCTTTGAAATTTTTAAAAAATTCAACAACACACTCTTGGCAAATTTACTACCCTTTCGTTATTCGTGGCTGTTCTTGCCCTTTTGACTTTCTATACATTTTTTGACATTTTTGGATTGCCAATCTACGACACCATATAATCATGCATTCTTGATTGCTGCTGGTTTTCCCTGTTGGGAAGAAGTACATTTACAAATATTAACTGTTGATCATCAGTTGCATTGCAAAAAATTCTTAGTTTCTGGATAACAATTAAATGGTTATATGAAAGATGTACTTGGACATATGCGAGTGCATGAGAGTGTGAGATGTTTGAGAAAAAAAAAAGCAGCTCAGCTCTCATAAGATAGTAAACATAGTATGTTTATTTATGTACACACACACATACTATAAATTGCTGTATTACTCTATAGAAATCCATATATGTATGTATGTATGTATATATGTGTGTATGTATGTGTGTATATAAATATATATATGTAAATTCGCCAAAAAAGGAAAGTGTTAATAGTTTTGCTGCAAATATGAAAATCTTTTTTAGAACTCTTGATTGAATAGAAAGATCAAACGTATAGTGCATATTTGAAATGATAATTATTTTTGAAATATAAATGTCTTCACTGTCACCTTACATTAACTGAAGGCATCCTTTCTGAATGGCATCAGTGTCTCATTCATTCATTTTCCTTCAGCTTAGTCCCTTGATTCATCAGGGTTCGCCACAGCTGAACGAGCCGCCAACTTATCCAGCATATGTTTTACACAGCTGATGTTCTTCCAGCTGCAACCAAGTACTGGGAAACACCCATACACACTCATACACACACTCACTCATACACTACTGCCAATTTAGCTCATTTAATTCACCCATGTCTTTGGACTGTGGGGGAAACCGGAGCATCCGGAGGAAACCCACGCAAACATGGGGAGAACATACAAACTCCACACAGAAATTCAACTAGCAACCTTCTTGCTGTGAGGCAATAGTGCTAACCACTGAGCCACCGTGTTGCCATGTCTTATTTATTTTATGAAAAATAAAAAGTTATTTTATGTACCCTCATAAAACTCTACGACTCTCTCTGAACTTTCTCACTCATTAAACACAAAGTGCTTGTTTTAAACTCAATCTAGAATACACATCCGCTGTCCGCCTCTATCCAGAATCTCTCCGGCAGCTCAGAGTCTGAGACACTGTCCTCTATTGTGCAGCAGATCTACTTTCCCAGGATGTGTGTATGTGTGTGTGTTATTCAATTCACTAAACCTAACCTCCTCAGGCTGAGGTTTAAACACTTTGTTGTGAAAGCTGAAAGTTTAACACATGCACCCAGCAGAGCACTCCATAATAATATTATCATAATATACAGTGTGCTTTATATATGTATAGTCAGAACTCTGTGGTACTTTAATACAAATACGGGTGAGTGGTTGTCTTTTCATTTTTTTTTTTTTTTTTTGTCTGGTTATAAAATCTGTTGCTATATAGGGTTTTATGAATTGAAATGAAACACATTGTTCATAAGAGAGTTAATGGTCTGGATTTGTGCTTCCATTAAGTGAACTCTAAAGACACAGACAAGCATTGCATGCTTTATAAGCTTATTAAAGGGATAGTTCACCTAAAATGAAATTTTGCTCTTTATTTACTCTCCATGGAGCGGTTCCAAACATTTATGAGTTTCTTCATTCTGCTGAACACAAAGGAAGATGTTTTGGAGAAAGTTGGAAACCTGTAATCATTGACTTTCATAGTAGGAAAATCTAAATATATGGAGGTTATTAGTTACGGGTTTATAACATTTTTCAATATGTTTAACAAAAGAAAGAAACTCATAAAAGTTTCGAATAAGTAAAGGGTGAGCAAATCAAAAGAGAATTTTCAGTTTCGTGTGAACCCTTTAATAATGCAGTGCATGAGCAATGTGGTCCCACAGCCTGGGAATGTTTTTCATTGTAAGTCATGATACTCTATGAATGTTTGGAGTGGGTAGTATAAAACATATTAAACTGAAACATAATAATATTTTCAATAATAATATATTTCAAACGTTGGTTTGTTGGTCTGCTTTGATGAGCTTATTATAGTATTAATAAAAAAAAAAAACATTGTACCAACCCCAACTTAGACTAAACACAATTATAGTGTATGTTATCACAATAACATGAATTTTTTATTACTCTGAGCTGATGATGTTGATTTAAGAGTTTGAGAATGATCTGAAAGGCATTCAGCAGGAAATATAAATTCTTATATACTTACATTCTTACAGTTTTTAGCATATCTGCTGTCACAAATCTCTCTTTTAAATTCATATTTGTAATAGGAAGCTATACAATATTATATTTGTGCATATACATTACATTAGTCAGTACTGAAGCCAAATCTGCAGCTAATCTAACAAAATAACTTACGATAACAGTCCAAATACTAGTACACCCAAATCTGCTATTGAAAAATATTAAATACTAATTTTTAAAAAAAGAGAAAAATCAAGAGAAACAATAAAAAAAAATATTCATTTTCAAATTGGGGCACTGTACATACAAATTCTTGATCTTTTTATAATCCAAAAATGTTAAATAAATAAATAAAGTATTCCATATTTCTCCTTTCAATTACTATTTTCTATAGGATACTTTACATATTATACATTATATTATACATTACATTATATATTTGTGCATATACATTAGTCAGTAGCCTAATCTAGAGCTTATCTAACAAAATAACTTACAAAAATAATGAAAAAAAATTATTAGGCAAAATTTATATGTTATAGAGAAATATTAAATACAATTTTCATATTCAAATATACTTTGTACAATTTTGTTTAAATGTTGTAGTTTGTAATTTTAAAAAATATAGTTAGCATGAGAGGCAAAGCAGTGCCGCAGTAGGTAGTGCTGTTGCCTCACAGCAAGAAGGTCGCTGGTTCGAACCTCGGCTCAATTAGTTTCTATGTGGAGTTTGCATGTTCTCCCTGTGTTCGTGTGGGTTTCCTCGGGGTGTTCCGGTTTCCCCCACAGTCCAAAGACATGCGGTACAGGTGAATTGGGTAGGCTAAATTGTCCGTAGTGTATGTGTATGTGTGTGTGTGTGTGTGTGTGTGTGTGTGTGTGTGTGTGTGTGTGTGTGTGTGTGTGTGTGTATGTTTTCCAGAGATGGCTTGCGGCTGCAAGGGCATCCGCTGCATAAAAACCTGCTGGATAAGTTGGCGGTTCATTCTGCTGTGGCGACCCCGGATTAATAGAGAGATTAAGCCGACAAGAAAATGAATGAATTAATATTTAGCATAAATTTAATTGTATTATCTTTCCATTTCTAAAGATTTTCTATGACTAAAATATTATTTTAATAAATATAGCTGTTTAATAAATCTGTTTTGTTTAAATGCACCAATAAATATATATATATATATAAAAGTATTAATTCATATAAAAGAATACAAAATTATTCATTTACAAAATGGGGTATACTCAATTAGTTTTAGTGTTATTAAGTAATCCATGTTTGGCAAAATAACCCTGATTTTTAATCAACAGTCAATTAACATTTTCTGTTTTGTTTTGTTTTTTCTTGTTTTGAAATTGGAAGAAATGTTATATGCCTTCATAGAATTAAACAAATGTTAACATCACTCAAACACACCTACACATCCTGAGAATTTTTAAGTGTTCTCTTAATTTTTCCAGGGAAGATATTTGAGCATGGGGACAACATTGTAACCCATTGGCTTTGCATTTATTTAACTGGGAAACTGTTCAGTATAAAAGTCTGAAGTGTCATACAAGTGAATAAATGATTAAATAATCTAAATCGTTTGGCTGGACTATAGTTAAACCTTCCCTTTATAAAACACACTGTTTTTTTAACTGTTTAATCATTATCCATACACAATATGCTTCTTCAATTCTCTCATCCACACAGGGGAAAGATCAAAGTTGAATGGTGTGTTTTCATCAATCGTGTCTCATGGGTCTCTGTCTGTCCTCCCCTCACTCATGAATGAATGAGTCTCATCTGAATACGCAGTTCTAGCTCCACGATTCATCGAGTATGTGCTGCTGACGCTCAGAAAGACATTTTCACACTTTTTCCCTAAGAAAATAGATCTTGTGGTTGCCCTCTTATTTTCATCTGCTCTTTCCATCTTTCTATTTCCCTCCTGTGGAATGTGTTTCTCCCTCACCGTAAAGATTTAACACCAGCTCTCCTCATAAAACTCCACATTGATTTGACAAACACTCGTATGAGGCTCAATTCAATACTTTTGTTTCTGTAATAACTCATAGTGTGTGTTGGAGCGCTGATTGCAGATGCAATATTTATGGAAAAAATGTAAATAAAAGAAGCGTAATTAGTTCACATTTTTGACTTTTCAGAATGTTTTCCTTCAATATGTTATGCAGAGAGGAAAATGAAGGGGATTGTTGTGCATTCTTAGACATTGTGTGCTGTAAATAATCATTTAATAGGAAATAGTTTTTCACCCATCTGTGCAGCTCTGAGAAAAGAGTCTGAATGGGTTTGGAGAGAATAGGGTTTTCAACAGATGCACTTACTGTGTCTGTGGTAAGATGGATCCTGTGTTTGATGGCTTGCCTTGCAGAGTTTCAGTCTGTGACGATTTGCATTCATTTATTTTTCCAACCGTCCATCCGTTCGTCCGTACTAATGTCCGTCCGTTCATCCATCCATCCATCCATCCATCCATCCATCCATCCATCCATCCATCAATACTTATGTCCAACCATCTATCCATCCATACTTATGTCCATCCATCTATCCATTATGTCCATCCATCCATACTTGTCTGTCCAGCTCTCCATCCATCCATCGACACTTATGGTAGTCCATCCATCCATTCATCCATCCATCCATCCATCCATCCATCCATCCATTTATCCAAACTTATGTCTGTCCATCCATCCATTTATCCAAACTTATGTCTGTCCATTTATCCAAACTTATGTCTGTCCATTTATCCATTTGTCCAAACTTATGTCTGTCCATCCATCTATTTATCCAAACTTCTGTCCATCCATCCATCCACTATTATAAATATTAAAGCACATTATAAACCCATAAACATTATAATTTCTTTACACAAAATTGCTGTAAGACAAAAGCAAAGGTGGCATGATCAAACAAACTAATAGTAGACTATTTTTGCAAAAATTGCTGTTTTGTTTTTAAGTACATTTTAAGTACACTACTAAAAACCTTTATATTACTTTCTATTTTTAGGCTAACATGTAAATCAAAATGTCCATATGTAAAAACAATAAAAATTGTAAAAGCGAGTGATGAGAGTGCATTTGTCCATTGAGATTACCTATTTTTGTGTGTTTGTGTGTGTATCCGCTTGTTAAGTGGTGACGTGTTTGTGACGTATGTAATACTGTTTCCGGGCTCATTTGAGTGGAGAAATCATTCGTTTATGATCACGTTTTATTCCTATCACAGATTAAAGTTAATTTTATATAAAGTCATAGTGTACACAACGATCTCTGGGCTTGCTGCATAACAAATACCAACATTTTTACAATTTATAAAAAATTAATCACTTTCTGGCCATCGGATATTAGGCATGGACATATATACTGCAATCGTGATTTTTGAAAACCTTAGATCGATTTGTAAACGTTTATTATTATCATTTCATGAGTCTCCCCATTCAGTTGAATAGAGCGATTGGACCCGGAAGCCGCTTTGCGTGATGTCACACTTAACAAGCGGATTGCACGCTGTTTCAAATATGGGGAAGATGCTACATTAAATTTAAAATTGTACCGATAAACTGAAGTTCAATTATTGAAATGTCGCTTTTAGTTTTAAAGACATTTTCTTTATAAATTAAAGCTTTTTTTTATTTTAAAACGTATTTCCTTGTTTCAAGATGCAAAAATAATTGTAGTTTTATGGTTTTAGTTTGAAATAATATAGTAACTGATTTGAAAATATAAAACTGCAGCTTAAAATTGTTACTAGCTAAAATAAAATGTTTAATATGTATTATTTATGGGCGTCAAGGTGGCTCAGTGGTTAACATTGTTGCCTAGCAGCAAGAAGGACGCTGATTCGAGTCTCAGCTGGGTCAGTTGTCCCATGTCCTATTAGTGAAATGAAATGTGTTGTGAATGCGGTTTCATGTTGTCTTTAAAATACAAATGTTATCTTTATTAATGTACTCATTTGTCATCAGTGTATTACATGACTAATCATTATGTTTATAGTTAAACGCAACCACACACACACACACACACACACACACACACACACACACACACACACATATACCAATGCTTGTTCTCTAGAGTCCGTCTCATGTGGACTGAGGGGGTGGGTGGGTGTGTGGTATGGTTTGGCAGCGAGGCAAAATTTCATGCTGGATCATTGGTAAAATAACTGTAAGTCATGCCAGAGTCTCGTCCTACAGAGCAGCCTTGCACAACACTGATGACAGCTCACTAAATACCCTTCATGTCTTACTCCAGACTATACTGTATATATATATACACACACACACACACACACACACACACACACACACACACACACACACTCAACTGCATTCAGTCTAAATGATAATTTATGACTTTATTTTTGTTGCATAAAGCTAATTATAATGTTGACAGTGTAACCAAAGCATCTTTTCAATAAGTAAAAAATAATTGAGGATAGGCCATTGAATTATTACTTATTTCTCCCAATACCATGTCTCAATAAATTGTTCAGATGTTGTATTTCATCACATATTTATTAGGCTTTTGTCCTTAAACAGATACTGTTTGGGACTAGCTTGTATCTTAAACATCTTCTCACTGCCTTTAGTTGATATATGATATACTGGCAAGTTATAAATTTTAGTCATATAGTTAAAAATTTGGGAGTGAATTTGAACGTTAGTTTAAAATTTGATAAACCGGTCAAGGCCAGCTTTTTCCAGCTTCACTGCCTTACCAAAGTCAAGGCATTTCTGAGCCAGCGTCAGGCCCGTGCAGAGAACGTCCGGGACCGAGGGTGTGCCGCGTCGCGGGGGCACTTTTGATAATTTTGGAAGGGCACTTTCTATCCTAGACTAAAAAGGGCATGTGCACTGGGGTGATCGTTCAGTTACAGTGGCAGGTCCAAAATTGTAAAATACCCTCCCTTTAGAACTTTATCACAAGTAAACTTAAAACCTGTTTATTTAGACTTGCTTTTAATATTCAGTAGTATAAAATGCTCTATTATTGACTGATTAAAATATAAATATATATAAATTATATTAAAGTAAAATTATTAAGTGTAGTGATATTGCATCTAAAACTGCTTTGAAAATGCAAGACACATTACTTTTTTCACCAATTCCAATGCACTTCCAGGCGTCTGCTTTTCTAAACAAACATCAGCTGTGCTTTTATAGCAACCACCACTGACAAACCTATGCTGTAGCTCTGATATAAGTTTATTAGTAGAGAAATTTAGGTCCCACAGTGCTCTGGTTTAAATTAGTGGTGTAACGGATCTCAAATCTCACGATTCGGATCACACTACGGTTTTTAAGTGACTTATCAGATAATTTTTCGGATCAGCAAAAAAGGGAGGAGGCAAATGTCATTTGCTTTTCATTTCGAAATATATTAACAACAAAAATATAGTAACAAACATGTTACTGCAAAAAACATTGATTTTAACAAACAGATCCTTTTATTTTAATAAAAATAAAAATCAAGAAAGAACCAGCTTAAAAAAAAGGAAAATATTCAATACGAAAAATGATCTTTGCTACTGTTTCTGATAATGCTAAACATATAAATCTAACATCTTGCACAACATAACATATATTTATTTTCAATTAATGATTCAACAATTCACACATAAAACTTCATGTTTCGTTATAAATGTATAATTTTTGAAAACCTATTCAGGTACATAATTTTATGGTTGTTAGTCATTACCTATTGGTTAAACAATGTAATTGCTACAACATTCATCAGCATAAAAGTTCCTTAAAACAGTGACTTTAATCTTTACCATAAACATCAGTGTTTATATCTCAACTATTAGATGTTCTCCCAGTACGTCTTTGTTATGTAATTATTTGTAACTAACTAAAAAAGTGTAAAAACTGAATCTCTCTCGATCAAACACAGATTTGAATGCAGCACTTCGAAAGATTAATAAACATGCAAATCATTATCATTCTTGTTGCACAGGTTTGAATTGAGATCACAGTCTTTTAATATATAATACTGCAGCTTTACACTAAATGCATTAATGCATGCTAAATAAACTGTGACAAGAAAACCTTTATTCAATAAAGGCATTTACGTCCCACCACAACCTTTTTTTATATCATTATATTTTACAGGGAAGCCAAAATGCTTTCACACACATGATTTAAATGACAAGGGAGGCGATCTCTCTGCAATTGTTTAGAATGCTGGAATAATCTATGAATTCAAAAAAGTTGTTAATCCGCAGGTCACGTGCGTTTCGAACCATGGGTTGTGATTTGTACAGATCATGGATCAGCCGTGGTTCGTTTCACCCCTAATAAATACATAAATACATATTTCTACAGCTATAAATCTCAGGTTCTCTTTATTTATAGTGATGTGTTGGAGTAAAACAATCTCTTATTCCTTAAAATTCACAAAAATGCTCTAGATGACAATATTTTTAATTGAAACTTGGAAAAAATGTTGTCAGAGCTTTACAGAAAAAAGCCTAATAAATATAGAGAAGCTGAAGAATCAAGTGGTCTCTTTTGGTGTCTGTACTGGTCTTGTAATTGGTTTAAATACCATTATTATTGAATTGTGGATGACATATACAAAGTGTGTGGCTGATTGGTTGGTTCTTGTCACGATGCAAAGTTCACTTGAGTCATTCAGAAAAGTTGAAATGTTTTTAACTCACTGCGCTGTGGGTGTAAATAAAGTCAAAGCCTGCATGGATCTACTTTACATCAGAATGTTTATCAGCCAATCAGAGTCATGTATTTTTTAAAATCAAGTAATATACTTAATATATTGCTTTTCCCAAATAACAATATCTTTAGTCAGCTTTAACTCCCTTCTGGAGCCAATTTTGTCCCTTAAACTAAATAAACACGCGTACAGAGAGACCTGGGGCTCTTGTTCATGTATCATTGTAAGCTATAGCAGAGGTCATCGTAGCATACACATTCATATGCACACCACATCGCTTATGAAAACTCCAGTGCAGTTCAGGTTTCACTCTTGAACATAATGCTGAGGGCCGAGCCAGAGGATTCAGCCTCAGATCACATTACACACACTCACTTCACTGCCCTCATTGGCTAATTAGTACATCATGTCTGATTAAACGCGTACGCTCATTTTACTGATGCGTTCTGCTGAGAGGACTTGAAGTAGGTCAGCAGTTTGACAACTCAAGTTTCATACTTAAGTTCTCAGTGCGTGAGTCGATGAACTCAGAAATAACATGCTCAGGTTTTTTCATGTTATCCTAGAACAAAATCTGACAACTTTGGATCCCTATCTGTGTTTGGTGGGTTTTATGTAGCATGTTTTTGTCTTCTCAATAAATTTTCAATTTTGCAGTGATTATTTCAATGATAGAAGAAAGACAATATATTTCAGATTAAAAAACACTCACATTTTCCTTGCTATGTGGTTCAAAAATTAAAATTGGTTTAAAAGCATTCAAATAAAAAAAAGTATTAGAGTTGTTAATTTACGTAAGTTATAGTTTGCCCTGTTTAATTTTGAACTTGATTGATTGAAAATTAATGAATCACATATTTTCAGTATAATTTAAATAACAAAACAACAACAGGTCATTTAATGTACAGTTTATATATAAAAAATACAGTATTATCAGAAATGTTTAGAATAAGAACAATTTTATCATCTCAAGAAAAGAGATTACTTTATAACACTTTGCAAACATTCACTCACCGGCCACTTTATTAGGTACACCTTTCTAGCACCGGGTTGGACCCCCTTTTGCCTTCAGAACTGCCTTAATGCTTCGTGGCATAGATTCAACAAAGTTCTGGAAATATTCCACAGATATTTTGGTCCCTATTGACATGATAGCATCACGATTTGTCGGCTGAACATCCATGATGCGAATCTCCTGTTTCACCACGTCCTAAAGGTGTTCTAATGGATTGAGCTCTTGGGACTGTGGAGGCCCTTTGAGTACAGTGAACTCATTGTCATGTTCAAACCAGTCTGACCATTCTCCTCTGACCTCTGGCATCAACAAGGCATTTGCCGCTCACTGGATATTTTCTCTTTTTTAGACCATTTTCTCTTTTTGTGAATGAAAATCCCAGTATGTCATGTCTAGCACTATAATCCATGCCACGTTCAAAGTCACTTAAATCTCCTTTCTTGTCCGTTCTGATGCTTGATTTGAACTGCAGAAGATCGCCTTGACTATGTCATGCCTTAAGACATTAAGTAGCTGCCATGTAATTGGCTGATTAGAAATTTGCATTAACAAGCAGTTGGACAGCTTTACCTAATAAAGTGGCCGGTAAGTGTGTATTTTGCAAACATTTGCCATTATGCACTTCCCGACTTAATAAATGATTTCACAGAAATGCCTGACATTATACACTACACAACTGAGGATTATATACTATCAGACTTTCAGGTCTTTCCAAGCACAACAAACTTGCCTAGAAACATGTGGCTTGCTGATAGAAGATGCAGGACAGATGAAGCAAATGTGGAAATATACTGTGCAGGAGATGAGCACAGTAAACAAGCACAATAAACAAGCCGCTGATCACCACCCAACTTGCTGTTGTGATTGTTGTCCATGTAATGACAGCGTTTGTTCTTCAGCAAAATATATATTTTTTTCTTGTCTATGGTGGAGCTCCAGTTTTTTTCTTTTCTCTAGGAACTTATCTGCATTAACTAATTTGCATATTTCCATTAGTGAACCAGGTGGTAAGATACCACAAAACAAACAATTCTACCATTCTCTTTCTTTCTGAGACCAACATCTGTGTCATTTCTCACACTTCTTTCAGTTAAACAAACACCAAGATGTATCTCAAACTGTGAGAACCATTTGTTTGTGTTGAAATCAAGACAGAAAGTATTGAGAAATTGCACAATCGAGCATTTTCTCAGGCTTTCTCACTGTTTCATGGGACCTGTGCTCATGATAAGAAGGGACCGGTTCGCAAGTGAGAGACGATGAGAAGAAAGGAAGGTATAAAAGAGAGGGAGGAAATAGAAGGATGAAGGAAATTGTGAAGGAGAGGGGCACATCTGGGCTGCGTATATAGTGCCTTTTCTTGCCTTTTTTTCCTGTGTATTATAAAAAAGAGAGAAGTTGGACGAAGCTAGACTGACGCTAATCTCCCGGAGGAAAATGAAATAAAATGGCCAAGTTTTACTACAGTGTGTGTGTGTGTGTGTGTGTGTGTGTGTGTGTGTGTGTGTGTGTGTGTGTGTGTGTGTGTGTGTGTGTGTGTGTGTGTGTGTGTGTGTGTGTGTGTGTGTGTGTGTGTGTGTGTGTGTGTGTGTGTGTGTGTGTGTGTTTAACGGTGGGTGTGTTTAACGGTGGGTGTGTGCCGATGACTTATATCTCATGGGGGAGGACTGAAATAAAGTTGCCAGCAATCAGACCACCTGATTCTTGGAGCCACAGTGCCCCCTTTTGGTTCATAAAAACTTCACCACCACATTACCATGAAGCCACTATCCCAAACTGCCCTTGAATGCTGCATTGGTGTTCTCATATACTTTTAAATGTGTATTTTATTACATATGCATGCATATTTGTGGGTGCGTAACCGAGTGGTTCACATTTCCTTCGTCTTTGTTTATAGTTGAAGTTTTCATAGAGTTCTATGGTATGTAAGTGGTTAAGTGTCTGTTTTACTGTTGAATGTTCACAGGCAGCCTATACTGTATGTGACACGTACATCTTATTTCAGCAGCGTTGACTGTACCTGTTTCATCCTGCAGGGGGAGGTTAATAAAAACTTTATAACTTTTAAACTTTTATAACTTTTGTATAACGTTTTTGCCATTTTTAGACGGGAAAAGGTATTTTAAAGTCTAATCTTAGTAAGGGGTCATATGCTTTTTTTGCTAAAATGAGAGTTGTAGTGTGGTACTTTTTTAAACAAATAATGGAGAGATGTGCACAAAGTAACACTTTTTGGTTTTGGCCAAATAATGAACAAAGTAATGGGGTTAGATAAACCATATATATATATATATATATATATATATATATATATATATATATATATATATATATATATATATATATATATATATATATATATATATATATATATATATATATATATATATATATTTTTTTTTTTTTTTTTATATATATATATATATATATTTCTTTTTTTTACTAACGAAATACAAACCTCTTCTACAAATGAACAATGAATTTATGCTCGCCAGACTCATAGTTTCTGTGCAGTATTGCCAAAATTACCAGGAGTAAAAATGTTACTATTTACCTCACCTGCGAGCCAAGTTGTAACAGTCAGAGGGTTATTTGTAACATGTGCTTAAATAGCAGATTTCACACAATTAATTTAAATGCAGATTACTTTAAATAGTAGCTATATTTCCTCAGTACTTGGCTCAATTTTTTATTCTACATAACACAGCATGTTTGTTTGTTTATTTATTTATTTATTTATTTATTGGATAAACACATTTGGATTTATTTCCATTATTACCCATTTATCCAATAATATACAATGCATTTATGTGCATTATAGCAATAAATAAAATTCTATTTAAAAAATATTTTCTATTAAAAAACATTTTGATATAAAAAGTTCTTAACATGATAATCAAAATTCCAAAATGATTTTGTTAGTTTATGGTGTACACTGTTGATGTTCAATAGAGAAGATTAGCCCATAATCAAAAATATGAATGACAAGTTTTTGGTATACTGTGCTCAAGTAATTACTTAAATCGTTTAAGTAAAAAAGTATGATCATTAGCTCATTAAAAAAAAAATCAACAATACAAATTCTAAGAAAAAAACCTACGTAAAACGGTAGAACTTGAAGACTCCGTTTTGTTTTCTACACAGACTCATATTTATAATTAACATTTGTTTTCTCTATTGCCCCCCATTTTGCCTGTCAAATAAAAATGATGTGTGTTTTACACACATGTTAAGCAGAGACAGAGGAGTAAATGAGAAATGTAGTCACCGCAGATGGATGGCTGAATGCACACAGAAAAGGAGAGATCTGTAGTTATGAAACAGGGTGAAACAAGACAGGATGTCATAAACATGTCTTTCAGGGTTTGTCTCTGAGGACCACAGTGTGTTCATTGAGAACATCAACACCCATTTCTTCAACACTCACTCTTACAGTGTGTGTGTGCGTGAGCGTGAGCGTGCACGTGCGGAGATATGCTTGTTGTACACCAGAGCCGTATGTTTGTTTTTCAGAGCCGTAATGGGAATGCCAGGTGTCATTTAGCCCAAAGGGAGAAAGAGCATTTCCCCCAAAACACACACACACACAGATTCATGCGGTGAATGCAGACACACTGCAAAGACCTCTTCATCTCTGATACTTAATCACTTCACAGCGGGATGCACAGGAAACCTTGCTTAAGACTCAAGTTCCTCCTATGCTTAAGAAAATATGAGTATTCATTCAGAACATTTCTTCATTTCTGTCACCCGATTTGAGTTTAGGTTCTATTGTTGCCTTTGGCTTGCGTAGTTGTGGCTTAAAATATGCCTAATATGCAGAAATTCGATTGATTTCTAAATAGTAACTACACTAGTGAAAGGGACTAGGCCAAAGATTTATGAAAGAATGAATGAATAAATGATTGAATGAATGAATGAATGAACGAACGAACGAACGAACGAACAAATGAATGAACTACACTAGTGTTATTGGAAAAAAACAAGTAGTTATAACTGCTTGTAGATCAACTAAGTCTGCTTCATAATTAATGATCTGTACATATTTTAACTGAACTTAATGACAGCTAAACAGAGCTGAATATAATCTAGTTGTCTAGATTAATCTAGTTGAGCTGTTCATTTTTAATGCTGACTGTTTGCATCATTGATTCTTGTATTTTGTCACAGTAAACCTGCTTTGTAAATGATAGAAAGTCGTATGTTTGCGAGCTAACACCAGAGGGCAGTGTTTCATGAATTATTATAGTTCAAGTGTACACAAATATGTTCCTGGAGGACTGTTGTCCTGCAGAGTTATGGAGAGCTGTATGTATCGCTGATTGCTGTAGCCCTCCAGAACCTGTTAATTAGCATCTTTATAGTTACTCAAAATTCCCAGATAAGTGTGTTGGAACAGGTTTAAGTTAAATTAGGACAACCTTGTTTAGTGGATGCTCAACAGACTTCTTTAGGTGATGAATCTCATGGCCCTGTCTCAAATGCAACACCAAAGCTCTCACAGTTTTCATTCAACATTTACATGCACTGATGTCAAATGAGAGGTCCAATGAGAAGTCTTCTGAAATCTAAAACTATGATTGAGAGACACTTCCATATTGCCCTTCCAGATGTAATGGACATGCATGCAGTATGTAGTTGTGATTGTAAATCCACTAGGCCACATGTAGTCATGACGTGAATTGCTGTTGCAGAACTGTGGCCTTTCAGGAGCAAGAGTGGAGACTTTTTTATTGTAGTGGATGCCCAAAAGAGTCCAGATGTTGGTGATGTAAATCCTCAGCGGTCTAATATCACCATATTGGCACCCTAACTGCTTTGACTGTTGGATTTTCTCTCAGTCTCTGTAGTATAATCAATCTTCTGAAAGCTTAATGGTCTAATCTTGGAAATTTTCCTCACCAGTAGGGGGCACGTTACTTTACAATTCTCTTCTCACCATGTACTGCCTTTGTCTGATAGCAGCTGACTTATCACCTCATTGCCCTGTGAGGCAGTCACTTTGCAGGCAATGATTGTGAATGAATTTACCTCACAAAACCAATTTCGGACTTCTAAGGCAGCATCCCGGTTGAATAAGGTACAGTGCATCACAGTAGATCCCTTTGGCCCTGTTTGCTGAGACTGCACTCCAAGCAAATGTCTGCCTGACTGTCAAAACAACATGAAAGTACAGCCTCAGAGAAAGACAGTTATGGTCTAGGCTGCCAGATGGGACTGAGCCACTTACAGTATGCTACTTTAGAAAATTGATCATAAGATAATCTCTGTTGACAGGATGTTACATAAATGTGCACTGGATGAGCCTTGATGACCTCTTCTGCTGTCTGGGTTTTTTTTTTTTTTTTTTTTTTTTTTTTAGGTTTTGGACAAAGCAATACACATAGTGATGGCTATCCAGATCCGTCTACTTAGAAAGGCCTCTGATTTAACTTTATGCATGTTAAAAAACTTTGGAAACTGTCAGTGCAGCTTTAACTGATAGCCACTAGTTGGCATAGTTGACTTGTTTTCCCTTTATAATACTTTGTGTTCCTTTTCTTTTCAGTTTAACCCTTTCAGGCTCAAATTAAGTTTTAGAAACAGGCTAAATCTATGCTTTTAACTGTTGCAAATCAGCAACGCCTGCCTTGAGAGGGTTAACAATTTTTTCTGCAATTAATCAGTTTCCAGCATTTAGTCTATTAAGATTCCTTTGCCTTGTGTTTGTGGGCCTTTACAGAGAGTTGAGTTTGTGCACACAGTGTTTGTGTTTATCTGTGAATCCTGACAGATCCACCTTGATTTATTGTTTTGTTGCCACTTTTGTCTTTCTCCTGAAAATTTCAGGAATACTTCTTAAGTGTTTGTTGACATATACATCATCTAGCTCTCACATCACTTCTGTACTCCAACAGCTTCACTGGCTGCCCGCTAAGTCTCGTATTGATATTAAGACATTGATTTTAACATATAAAACGGTTCATGGTTCTTTTCCCGGTTACATTTGTGATTTGATACCTATTTCTTCTGCCTCTTGTTGTTTAAGCTCTGCTTCGGGTCCTTTCAGCCTTGTAAACTCAGCACCATGTGAGGTAGGGCACTTACTTACCATGCACCCAAACTATGAAATGCTCTTCCTCCAAACATTAGGAAGCGACTTAAAACTTATCTTTTTCGGACTGTTTTTAATTTGTGATCTCTTTTATTCTCACTGTGTCTTTATTGCTTGATTTTGCTTTGTTGTTTTTTTGCTGTTTTGTAAGTGCTTTAGATCTGAGAAAAATGCATCATAAGTAACATTTATTATTATTAATAATAATAATTATTATTATTAAATATTTACAATAATAATAATAATAATAATAAATGTGTATTTTATATAGTTCCTTCTAGTGTTTTGCTGCATTAAAATGATCTAATCTCAGGTTTTCTACTTTGTAAGATGCCAAAAATATATATTTTTGAATCCTGATGAGTTCATTCATAAAAAAATATTTGTATACTGTTTATGACATGTTATCATGAGTCATCCTCATTCACTGGTGTCGTATTGTCTTGAACGTTTGTAAAATGTGTATGTAAGCTATATTTGGCAAGATTATGACAAATCTGTCTGCCACAGTTATGCTTTCATTTACAATAATGATTTGTTTATTTATTTTGTATTGTTGGTTACTTTAGGAAATTGAGGTTTACATGAATCAGATACGAGTCATTTTTAGTCACAGATGCTAGGAAGTGTCAATTGTGATTTTTAAGTGTGCGTACACAAACACATTAGTGATTTATTAAAGTGTATGAGTTTCTAGTATGTGGAATCAGATTAAATAAACTGCTTATGGTTACTTGGGAGTTTTGTTTGTATTGTTTGGTGCCTGTTAATGAACTATATGCAAACAGACTTTTAATTTCAGTCAGGCAACCCATTGGGCTTCCGGTGAATTGTCATTTTATACAAAATCACTGCGTTTAAGTTCTGATTTCTTAAAAAAAAAAAAAAAAGAAAAAAAAAAAACAGTGATCATCACTGCCTGGCTGAGATACAATATAAAGTGGGTCTCAGACCAAACAAGCATTAAATTATATTTTTCCGCACCATGTCTTCAAAATATGGAAATTAATTTTACCCCTGTATTTTCAACTGAGATTTTGTACTAGTCTGCTGTGCAAAAAGCCCATTAGCTGTATTCAGGGTGTTTTTATTCTATATGGTCCCCTATAGGGGGCAATAGAGCCACAGAACATTATAAAATGTCAAGTTTGAAAGGTCAGCTGAAATAATGCTTAAATTCTTCACATAGTGTTTCTTTTAGATAAGTTTTTAGTTGACAGAATCATAATTATAATCACTCAATACCTAACACTAAGCAAAGGGAAATATTGTTCCAAATTGTGACTTAGTATTTTTCTTGTGTTTAATCCTTGAAACAGGCCTCTGAATTTAATTTGGCCTATTTAATAAAGTGTTTGTGAGTGGCTCTAAAATTCATTCATACGGATGTGGATAATTGCAACTAACCTAATAAGTCACAACAGCCACAAAGCAGCTGTTAGAAAGATCCATATTAATGTGCGTAAAACCGGCTACAGCAGGTCCTGTCTGAGTTAATGTAACATAATGAACTCATGCATATGCCCACTCGCTCACTTTATTTAAGCCACACATGCTCACTGTTTACATGACCGTAATAAATAGATTCACCCTGAAATTTTGCAACGCGTCTCTTGAATCCTAATTTCTACTTCTAGTTTTCATGTGTATATATCACTCTCATTCTGTGGAAGCATCACTCACTTGCAGGCCCATTAAATGATCAAATGAAGTTTACCTGAGGCTGCTCTGGCTATTTGTCTATAGCAGTCTATATTATAAACTCTCATAGCTCAGGAATTCACTTGTATAACAGATGGGAATGTATGTGTGTGTGTTTTTCAGGGTTATGTAAGAAACTGATATGGCCAGCATTTCTATAGAGCACTGCATATACTGCAGCCAGTCAATGTCCCATTCGAATGTACAGGCACATGGCACATGACACTTTATATGGGATAATCGGATCAGACAGTGTGAATTTGATTTTTATTTGGGTTGAATTATGTCTGGTTTTACAGTAGTGTTGCATGAACTTCCACAGCACACTGTCTGCTTCAGGGATGAGATACCAAATGAGTAGCTCAGACTATTGATGAGTTTAGGGATGTGTTCTGTTAAGCAATCCCCACTTTCTCATGCACAAGAAGAACATGTACTGTATTTGAAATATACCTGAAGTAACAAATGTTCAAATTTACAAAAGCAGTGCCCTTTACTGGATTTGCTATTTGAAATGTGTAACAAACCATACCTGGCACAACATCTTTTTCGTTTTACAAATGTGTTGGCTGAGGCACGCATTTCAAGTGAGCCAGGTGTTGAGATTATCATAAAACTATTTTCCAGAAGGTTCTTTGCAGAATATTGTTATCCCCTCAAAACAATACCCTAGTACATAATTTGAAAACTAATATGGTATAATGTTTGCATCACATCCGTATGGACTTTTGGACAACTTGCTTGGTGTATTACCTAGTAATTACAATGTTGCTCTTTTAATCCACACTTTTGAGCGTAAAGTGTCTGTACCTTAGAAGTACAGCATGTGTTTGTAACCAAAAGGTGCAATGGTATACCTTTTGATAATTTTAGTAATAAAAATAATATGTAAACCTAAACCTTTAAGGTACCAGTATGGGCCTAATAGTCAATGTCAAACTAATAGTTTGGTTTTAGGGTAAGGATTTAATATTTAATGTTGTTTGCGGTGCACTGTAAAAAAATGCTGGCTTCCACACAATTCTTTTTTGTAATCCCAACAGTTAACTTAATAATTCTTACAAATTTATGTTGGTTTAACATGAAACAATTAAGTTTTCTTATAAAAACATAAGAATTTGTGTGGTTTCATCTAACTTTAAATAAGTAGCAGCAAAAGTTTTGAGTGCATTGTAAAAATGCTAGGTTCCACACAATTGGTTTGTGTTGGCACAACAAGAAGGAATTAAGTTAACTTGCTAGTTTTTACAAATTTAAGTGAATTGAACATAAAATATGCTATTAATTCACCTAAAAATTAAAATGTAACCACCTATTAAGTGGTTCCAAACCGTTGTAAGTTTCTTTCATGTTTTGAAGAATTTTAGAAACTGGTAAGGATTGACTTCCATTGCCAAAGAACAAAAAAAGTATATATATATATATATATATATATATATATATATATATATATATATATATATATATATATATATATATATATATATATATATATATATATACATACACACACTATGAAAGTCAATGGTAACGGGTTTTCAGCTTTCTTCAGAATATCTGTTGTGTTCAACAGATGAAAGAACCTTAAACAGATTTGTGACAAACTGAGTTGACCTCAAGAACTGGATCAGGCCAATATGTGAACAAATCATTCAGACCAATTTTGTTAAAAGATCTGTTGAGCGGTTTGTTTACACGAAGAGCTACCTGTATTGCGAATTTCTGTGTGAATAAATAACATTTTGAGTGCACACAAGTCATATGGATCACTTTTACAATGTTTTTGTTGTGTTGGAAAAAAAAATACTGCTAAATATTCAGTTCCATGCTGTATTTCTGTTTAACTCCAGTATACCGACAAGCTAGCTAAAGAAACAGCAAACATAAAATAATTTGCAGCATGTACTTCAACTAAACCAAAGTCCAGTCATGTGTGTCTTATGCCACCATCCCCAAACACTTTGCTTTTGTAAAAAGTAAACATTTGCATAACGTCTTTCTACCCATCCACAGCATCATAACTTCTCAAAAATAATTGGCTTTTAACTCAAGTACACTAAATGTCTACACGTGCAGAGTGAAATAGTCACTAAACTCACTGCAGCATTAACGTCAAGTACACAAAGTATCCTGCTACACGTGTCCTGTGACACAATCACCATATAAATTGTGGCCTTTTCTCAAGTGCACGAAACATTTAGGTACACGTGCACACTTACCAAGGGAAACTCAGCTTTTACCTTAAGTGCACTACATGTCGAGCCACCTGTGCCCTGTGGCACCATCACCAGACAATTAACTGCAAGCTTTTTTCTCAAGTGCAATAAATGTCTTGTTCTGAACACAAAGTGGAATCAAGGTAAACAATCCATCGTTTTTTTTTTTCAAGTGCTCTAAGCGTCAAGGTGGATGTGTGCAGTGAAGAAAAAACAAAGCTGTATTTACCTCAAGTACTCTACATGTCGCCACCAAATCCATAGCTTTTCCTTCAAGCATGCTTACTGTCTAGCTACAAGTACACACTGTGTGTTTATAATAGAGATGACGTTCTTCATCTGTCTAATTGTACTTGGCATAATGAGTAATTAAATATTTGAAGATTTAAATTATAGCGCTAATTATGTTTCTATCCAAAGTTGCAGATTTAATTTATGTGAAAATCTGGAATAACAAATAAAACCTTTGCAAATAAAGCACTGATTCCATCCAATGCCTCAAAGAGAATGAAACACAGTATATAAACCTTAATATAATGTCAAAAAGAAAATTGGATTTACTTTTATTAATTTTTTTTGGGGGGGGGGCATTTCATATGGAGTGGTAATTTAAAGTACTTTTTATACACATATATACTTATTTAATAACATACTTGACATGTCAATTTGCACATAACAGCTGCACATACAGTATAACATTGTAAATAAGTAATATACCTGTACATACACTTGTCAATTTGTATATTTGCATTCACTACTTAATGTTTTTAAATATATATTTATTATCTGTTTTTTGTCCTGTCTCTGTAGTTCTGTTGAACTGTAGAAGCTCTGTCTTGAAAGCAAATCGTTTGTCTGAACATACCTGGCAATAAAACTCTTTCTGATTCTGACTCTGATTTACATAAACAGGAATAAAAGACACATATAAGTAATAAAAAAACAAAGATTTAAAATTATTAAAAATAAATAAAAATGGGTTAAAGTGGGCTTCAAAAGAACTGTAAAAAAGAAGGAAAGACACAAATAATGTGAGCTGTTGGATGTAGCACAGTGCTCATCAGAAAATAAAATAATTTTGGCAGTGTGAGACCGCTCTTTGGGAGTGCAGCCATTTAAAACTGTTCTGGGGGTAATAATACTGAACCACTTTGATGACAGACTTTGGCTTAGGGATTTTAGAAAGTCCAAAACTTTCAGATACTTTATAATGTAGTTGGTGTGGTGGTTTGTCCATTAATGCCATTCCATTTTTTGTTATCTCAGAATCTGTTAAAACAAAATCCCATGACTTTTTTATGCTTGCACACTGGTGTATTCGGTAAATGTGTTTTCATTATTTAATTTTTTTCATATTGAATAATACTTTTATCTTATTCAGTTGCACGCATACTTTTTTTTTTACACGTCTTGTCATTTCCATCCAGCAATTTTTTTTTCAATATTATAAAATCTGCATATTAACAGGTTTGATGGAAACCTAGCTTCTGTTTTTTTTGGTGCATACAAACAGCACCAAGGCATTACCAATACATTATTTAGATCTTTACAGAACTAGACTGGCACATTTTATAAAAATGAATTACTGCTTTAATATAGGATTGAAACTGAACTTTTAAAGTTCATGTTAATGCACTCACTGACTTCTGTATGGGCAGATCTTAATGCAATGTAGACGCTGACCTGCAGCTGTACAGATCATGTACAGAATAATATCTCTCATCTAGATTTTATATTGTAATCAGTGATTTCTTGACCTTCGCCAATAGCACAGAATAATCGCAGAGGAATATTCATTTACTTTGGAAACTACTATGCCCCACTTTTTCCTGTCAATGAAGGTCATGTAATTTCTGAATAACATTACATTCATATTCCTGATGAGTCGTTCCATCTTGACAATAATTAAATCTGTAAGACTGGGAGTTTTGGAATATTTTAAATAATCAAGCTTAACATTTTCATATATTGGTGACCGTTCATCTCAATTTGATTTGCAAATCAGATTTTCAGTTCAACCTTGTTGTCCATGCATATGTTCCAGTTTTATTTTAATGTTATTTCAATATACTTCAGTTATATTTCAGTCACACATTAATTTAAGTACCAATTCTCATTATCAAGTACTGTCTTTTTGCCTGCCTATTATTAGCATTTTGGCTGTTTATTTATACTTATAAAGCACATATTTGGCATGATCTTATTTTAAATCCAACACAGTCTCATTGGGAATGTGTGCACAGGTATACATTTTTTTGAGAACCGAGAAGTATGTACTTGTGGGTACATATGGCTGCATTTTGTGTGTAAAACGAATAATACAGGGCGGTATTTACTTCCATATGGATGACTTTTTTATGCCATGATTAGTTAGATTATACATGTTTATAGAGTACCTGGGTCAAAGTTCTGCGAAGGACAATTCCAGAAACCAGGTGTGCGTTGTTGTAGTAGAAGCACGTGGCCAAGATGCCTTTTCTTTTCTGGTTTGCTTTTGAAAACACTAATGAGTTAGGTTAAGGGGGTGGGTGGGTCAGTCGATATATATATATTGCTAATATATAGTACATGACAACAGGCCAACCGACTTCACTTATGGATGTGCATGACAAAGACGTTAAGATACGCAACAATATACACACTGGCCTCTGGTGGAATTATGAAAAATGGCACATACAGTATGAGAGAACATGCCACAATGAGATGTAAACAAATATGAATCCCAGGGCACATAATTGAAATGAGCCTGGGTTATTTACCTTCCTAATTCTACCCAATGCATAAACCCAAGTACTACCTTAATAACTATTATTAAGCAGAACATTAGGAGCTTATTGAGCTAAAACTCTTAGTTAATGGTTTAATATGAGAATTGTAACTTAAAATGTGACCAATATAAAAAAAAAGAGTATATATGTATTCCAGTTTGTTATTTTCAATTGTTTTATGGTCTGTGTTTATTTTTTATACTTAAATATTTTAACAATTTTTTAAATTATTATTTTATCTGATATTTATATTTTTTATTCATTTTCAGCTCATTTTATTAAAGTTAACTTATTAACACTAATTAGCTTTTTATTTTATCTCTTAGCACAGTCCAAAGCAAATACATTTGTATTTTGGCATTTGTCATACTCCATAGCTATTTAGAGTTGACATTTTATAAGTTCATGCGTTTACTGGAACAAATTATCTTCACAATTGTTCACTCTAGCTTTTTGAACATAGCGACATAAATGCAATTTGTGCCCTATAAAACCCTTACTAATGTCATTGTCTCTGTATAATGCTCTGCTAGATTTTGACCACATACAGCCTCCAGGTTAAAGTGGGCTGATAGCGCATGCTCCGTGTCTTCATTTGATGAGAACAGTGAGATGGATTGTTTCAGAGCTCATACTTTCTACTTTACTCACACTGCAGGGGCAGAGATGGAAGCCTAGTTTAAGTGTGTGTGTACTGTATATCCAGGAGCACCATAGCGTGAGCTACCATAATTGAACCTCAGCGCTAAAAATACAGCCTGCTGCCTTGGTCTTAATCTATACTTCCTATCAAAAGCATTAACCTTGAAATAATACAACTGCTAAAATCAAATATTCACATCACACGCAACTCTGAAGGAAACAAAGCAAGTGAAGACCATAGAGAACCAGCAGCCAAGGCAATCTAATAGCGCATTGCAACCAATTAGACTGGTTGTTTGGTGTGTGTTTGCTTTCAAGACAGAGAGATTGTGTGTAATTGGGAGCCAAGAACTGAATGTGCGTAGGCATTGGTTGTGTTAGTTTTCTTTTTCTTGGGAGTTAAGACAGTCAATGGAACCATATGGTCAGTGTGCAACGAGTACAAACATCAATCTGACCTACTCTGGGATACTTTAGATCACATCAGATCAGATCCAATTTTCACTTTCACATTTGAAACATTTGTCCTAAAAACAATGTTATGTCCAGTGTTGGGGGTAATGCATCAAAATAACGCAAGTTACGTAATAATAATACTTTTCTAAGTAACAGGTAAAGTAACACATTACTTTTAAAAAATAAGTAATAATATTTGAGTTACTTCTTTAAAAAAGTATTGCAAGCTATAGTTTTCAGTTTAGTCAACTCACTTTTAAAACATAAACTGCTGAATTAAAATGAACGTAGTCACTTTGAATCCTGCATGCAATGAGAGACTGCAAAGCCTTACATTTCAGTTATGGAAATTCATCAAATATTATTACTATTTTAAACACATGGAAGAAAATAAAAAAGAGGATTATCTGAATAGACAGTGATTTTACTTTTTAATAAGACAAAAAGTACAAAACTAACAAACCTATTGCTTCAAATTTCATTAATCTGTATGTATGGCATGTATGCATAGCTTTGGTGTCAGGAAGTTCTCTGAAGATAAAATTATTCTGCATTAGTTTTTTTTTATATGTTTTTTTAAGGTAAATGAAGGTTATACAGTCTGTTGTTGACTGCAGACCTCCTCTATTTAAAAAAAAAAAAAAAGAAGAAGAAAAGAAAAAAAACTGCAAGTTCTGAATAAGATCAAACCTCAGCCAGGTCAGAAAAAGTAACTCAAAAGTAACATAACACCATAAAAAGTAACTAAGTAACACAACTAGTTACTTTTTTGGGAAGTAACTCTATATTGTAATGCATTTTATTCTAATGTAACCTTCCCCAACAATGGTTATGTCATCTTATTTCTTGAATCATGCTTAAAGCAACAAATTTCAGCACAGTTTTAGCAGTTTGTGTACTGTATTGATGCTGGTTTTCTATACTGGCCACCATCTTGTAATTTTGACCACAACACACTTTTACAAACTTGTCTCCACACTTTTCATCAGATGTCAAAAAAGTGGTGGATCATGTTCCAAAAATAGTCAGCTTAAAATCTTGAAAGGTTTTTAAAATAAAATAAAAAATCTAAACCAACGTAAGGTTGCATCCCAGCAAACCATTAGTTTACAGTTCATCATGTCCATTTAATATGTTATGGTACTAAAATTATTTGCTATATTCTGAACATGAAGAAAGTTTAGAGTCTTACAGTGTTCAACAATACCAGTTATATAATGAAAAAATTGGCTGTCCTCCATTTTAAATTGTGACTTAAGATGCTGTATATTGCTACTGTGATGCATTAAAGCAAAATTAGACAAGCACCAATGGCACTGTTGACACTTTGTTATATAACTTTGTTAAATAAAACACAATTTTTTTTACAAAAATGTTTTCTTTAGATGTTCCAAAGTTTGGGGTTCTAAGATCTCGAGACCCATCAGGCAAAAATGTTTCCTAATCCAAACCATTTTATGTAGAACACCAAGAAAATTGCCTTTGGAAATGGCAGTCGTTTCAGTCAAGCACAGTTGTACATTGTCAACACTTTAGTTCTCACCAGATTTGGCTCTCAAACCGGAATGTCTCTTAAGTTTAAACCTTATTGTGTTTGACAAGAGGTATGAATGTCTGTTTGGCGATGCACCAAAGCTAAATTAGTATTCTTTGTTATTGCACCACTTGATGTAGTCTTGTGCAGAGCACAATGTAGGTCAAACTGCCTAAAGTACTTATTCCGATTGGCTCGTATAATTGTTTGCAGGTTTATTGTTATGACAGGCTTGTACTCGGACATCTTATAGTATTTATGGGCACAAGGATGTTTCTGGGTTCAGTCTTCATAAAAAAAGTTCAGACTTATTCAGGCCATCTGTGTGTGTTTTTCTTATGTAAGACCACTGTGTGATCGGAACCGTCCTACATCTTGACCTAAATTCAGAAGAGCAAGAATTATAGTATATACTTAATGTGCATATTGTCTAAAGTATACTGCTGTTTTAGCACATGTGATGCAACTTATGTTTTATACTATGCATACATGTGCAAACGTATTTTTCTAAAGCTTTTAAAGTATGCTTTTTATGCATTAGCAAACTACAACATTAGTAAACTACTTTTAAACAATTATAAATAAATGTTTTTATTCTTCATACAGTAACTTATGAAGTGAAAAAAAGAGGAATTACACTGGACTATAGCCTATTTTTTATTCACCATTTCAAAACAAGTACACTTAGAAGGGCACATATATTAAAATGTACATCAGCTTCAACTGCTTGTGTGTATATAAGCTCTATTTTCTATACAGTGACTATGTACATGGTAAATAAGCATGTAGACAGGTCTTTATGATCATATCTGTATGTTTACATGAACTCATCTGAAAGAGCCTACTTGAGGAAGGCCAATCTGCTTACTAGTACACATATCTGCACTAATACAGTATATTGCTTTACTCCTTGCTTCTTTTTTAATCAGGTTAATACTTCAGATGTGGGATTTGAACAAAAAAGCTGAAAGTAATCCAATAATATACAAACTCTTACATGTCCAGAGCCTTTGATCTTAATTTTTCCTACTGAAACTTCCTTTCTACATGACTTGATATTTTATACACACACGTACGCCCAAGTGATAGGTCACACACTGTAACTCCTGCTCTTCTTCCTCTTCTGTGTTTTTTGTTCTCTCTCTCTTATTTTCTCTCTTTCTCTCTCATCCAGCCATGGTTTAAAAGGATTATTATGAGTCCCACATTGGGGCGAAGTGGTTATGGTTTAAAGGATTAGAGTAGCAGAAGTAAAGAGGGTTGAAGTGTTCCTGCCGGATTTCTCCTGTTTCCTGGATAACCGTTCAGCTTCAGAGATCAGCATTTATTTCCTGCCTTTATCCTTTGTTCTGCATCTCGAGACCTTTCAGATGTATACAAAGTATCTTGGGTCTTGACCTTGTCCTTCAGTTTCACTCAACTCTGGCCTCTTAATAGTCTAGTATGCGTGTATTTTATATACAGCTTTTGTTTAGTGTGCATTAAATTGATCAAATGTGGCTGTAAATGCATTATTAATGTTCCAATAGATGCTCTAGTTCAAATAAACACTGTTATTTCCTAATTGCTAAGAATTATGTACAGTTAGGTAATGTGTTTTTAATAATAATAATATTTCACTCCGTTAATTTTATAATTATTGTATTTTTATTAAGTAATTTGGGGCATAATAGTCTAATACTTGAATATTTTAATATGTTTTAAGTTTCAGATGCTATAACTACATCCCAACTATTGGTTCCATTGTATATGTAAACATTCAAATGAGCGTAAAGAAACAAACCAGTTTCAAAGCCTTGAACTCAACTGGTGTTGTTGCTTTGAGAGCTGGCTTGTGTTTTGTTTTTGGCTGGTGTCTAGATCTCACTTATAATCTTGAGCTGTATGGTCTTGACTATAACAAGGTGGATGGCCAGATAAGGTCAGTGGAGTTGGAACCATGGGTGCCAGGCAGGCTGTGATTAATTTTTCTTCAAGCCAGTCGGGTGATTGAACAGATGCTGGTGCCGCTGCAGCCTCCTGGAGCTCGACCCATTGACAACAATACAGATGACTGTAGACCAACAGATGATGTCAAGAATGTTAAACTTGCCCAGACTTTATAGCCCAAATTTAAACAAACTATCACCTTATCCTCATCTACTTTATACTTGTATACTTTAGGTAGGTCACTAAATTAATTTTTATGTGTTATATTGGCAACAATATCCAACAGTTCTGTCTGGTTCTCGAATCTGATTGGCTGATAGCCGTGTAATGTGCTGCAAATCACAGCACTCGTTTAGCCTCCTTTGGGTATTACTCCGCCCAAATAGTGACAGCAGATTAATAAACTCACTACGGTTTAACAAATATTGCTGCTGTTGGACAACATAATGTACTTTTGAGGCTTTTTTAGGCGAGAATGTAGTTGTAAGATTGCAACTATGCAGTTTATTTCTAAGGATATGTGCCTATTTTAAATATTTATAATTTCGACAGCACAAATCAAAACTGATCAAAACATTCTAAAATTGGTGATTCAATAAAAAGTCTCTCTCTTTTGTTTGTTTTAGTGCTCTATTTATTGCATACCATAGTAATTGTAGTGTATTGAGTGTGTATTGAGTGTATTGTAGTGTATTGAGTGTGTTGGCCACTCTTTGTATACCCCTGAGTTACTTTTTGGTTGGCCATCTGTTTATTTCTAATGAGCCTCCTGTTTTCGTTACTGCAGACTAGTTCAGTAAAAAGAAAGAAGAAATGCTCACAAGTGTTTAGCGTTTTTCCTTATCGCAAACAAAACATTAATCTGGTAGTGATTGCGTTGCTTTGACTTTTTCGGGGTTAAATATTGTGATCTCTCGATTGCAACAGAGAAATACTGGAAAATATCTCTAGACTGATGGCATTTCATGCTATTCAGCCTTATAATCTTAAAATGTTAGTTAAATTACTCGTTTTGTCGTTACTTTACACATTACGCTAGAGAATCATTCAAAAACTAGCTCTAAAGTGACGTTGGTGAATTAGTAATGGTTTCTGCTGGTCTGACGTCAGCTGCAGATGTGAAGCAATGGCAGAAGAAAGTAGTTCCTCATACGAAAAGATTTTTAGACTCAGTGTTTGATTTCCTTTTTTTATATACATGATTGTGTTGTCGAACTGTTGTATAAACCCAATATCACACTCGTAGCAGTGCCATATAGCTGTATAATGTCATTGGTGGGACACTAACGACTGATTTATACTCCTGCATCAACCGCATGTGTATGATGTGTACGCAGCCTTTACGAGGTCGCATAGCCCTCACCGTGGCTGACGCCGATGCTGACACGCACCTTTCAAACATCGCAACGACACATAGCGCAAGCTCTGTGATTGGTCAGCTTGGTAGCTGTGACCCGTGTGGGTGGGACAGAGAGCCACGCAAACCCGTTGGAGCCAGTGTTTACAAGTGTGGAGTCCCGTGAAGTAGCTCCATGGGGAAAGATTTGTTTTGTCCTTACCGTATGAATAATGTTGTTGCATTTCTGCTGGTTTCCACCTCAGAAGGAGCGAGTTATAGCTACTTGTTCATTTAGGGTAGCATTCAGAAAAACCAAACACCAGAGAAGAAACATGAACGTAACATAAAAACTTCACTGTCATGTAACGTTTGGGAAGTGTTATTCCAGAGCAACACAAACAGCAAGCAGAAGTATAAATGTACTTCAAAGCGCAAGGCAGGCACCATGGATCCCACTGATCACTCGACACAGAAGTATAAACCAGCCTTAAGGCACTTTCCTCTCTTAAGTGCCAATATACAGCCATATCTCACAGCTACTCATGTCTGTATATATATATATATATATATATATATATATATATATATATATATATATATATATATATATATATATATATATAGGGATGTAACGGTATCAGAATTTCACGGTTCGGTAATACCTCGGTATGAATGTCACGGTACGGTATTTATTGAATCATTTACAGGAAAAAAAAACTTTTGAAAATACTCCAAAAAAGTGCCAAAAGTGTCAATGACATACAAATTAGCCATCTATCTGTAAGCTTTGAAACACTAACTTCAATTTTAATAACAAAAAATTATTAAACCATGTAAAAAAATTAAGTTTCAATTTAGTATTGTTGAAAACTCACCACATTCAACATTTAATCACTCACTCACTTAGATAGAGATGGGTTTAAAGAAAAATTATCATATAACTATAATCTGGTAAAAGCTGGTATCTCTGGGTATTTACAATGTCCCCTGCAACAGAAAAAAAACCCTCTCATTTGGGACTGGGGTTTCTGGGACAAGAGAGATATGACTTGGCCCATGTTGACAGCAGTGGGTAACGTTGTGCATTGTCTTTCCACCACTTGAGAAGACAAACCATGAGTGAGATAGAGATCTCTTTGCGGTACAAGTCAATGTCTGCATCAATCTGAACAGTGTGCTGTGTTTCTGCAGTCCCCATGACTGTTATTAGTCGTATTCCCCAACTTGCAGGCACGTGCACACATAGGGCTCAACCTGTGCAGTGCACATGCCCTTTTTAGTCTTGGATAGAAAATGCCCTTCCAAAACGATCAAAAGTGCCCCCGCGACGCGACACAACCTCCGTCCAGTCCAGCCCTTCAGTAGGCGCGCGACAACACCTCTCTTGAATATGCGCGCTCAACCCCCCCTCGGCGCTTTACAATACGCGCGCCACAACACAGCTGATCAGAACGCGCGCCACAACACAGCTGATCAGAACGCGCGCGACAGCACCGCTATTCAGCACGCGCGCGGCGACAACACCCGCTTTAGGTTCGATCATTTCCATCTTTTTTTCATCTCCGCTACTAGCAGCACACTCCATTTCCGCATTACTGGATCTGTAGCGACAACAGACCGCAAAGGATTATGGCCACGCCTGGGCTGATGGGAAATTAAGTTTCAGCTACGTCCCGTTCGCTTCATTCGCCTGAGCAAATTTTCTCAGAAGACCTATAGTTTTACCGAGTCATGCGACTTCGGTAATATCGAAAAAAATTTATATTGCGGTATGACGGTATTTACAATACCGTTACATCCCTAATATATATATATATATATATATATATATATATATATATATATATATATATATATATGCTGGTTGCTAGAGTGTTGTTTTTGTTCCATCTCCATTTATTTTATCATTGTAAAATAATGACCTGGTTGTTATGTTTATGTATATGGTACATATTGGGCTGCGCATGTTGTAGTTATGTACTGTACTCTTGACAAAATGTGTGTCATCCTCACTGTATGCATAATCTAGCATATCCATAAATGTACTCTAATAATAATTAAGATATTATAATAGTAATTTAAAGCCAACATAATAAAACAAACCAGCAGTGAATGCTGGTATTTAACACTTTCCATATAGTGATCTGTCATTTCACTGGTTGTACTTTAAGACTGATACAACATTGGTTGGTTTCAAGTCTTTGATCCAGTTCAACTGATTCAAACTACCTGATTCATTCTGAGTCATTGAAACATGTACTCAACCCATTTATGACCCTGGACCACAAAACCTGTCATAGGTGTCAATATTTAGAAATCAAAAGCAGAACAAATAATATTTTCAATAGCTATGTTTTATCCACCTACTGTATTTTTATGTGCATTTTGGATTTGCACATAAAGAAAGAGTTGATGGAAACACCATGATCTGCATAAGTTTTAGAAAATGCACATAACTAAGTAGGATAAACTTTTGTAAACTATGATGGAAAGACTTCTGCTAAACAAATTCCATTATAGCCATTAAAAAGAGCATGTGATTTTGTTATAAGAGATCATGTGATGATAAAAATGTGTGTGAATGGACAAATCAGCAGGCTGAGTGCATTGTAAAATATCTGAAAATGTTGTTTTGGTCATTGTAAGGAGTCATTTGGCATTAGTGTTATTATTGTATATTATTAATTACCTCCAGAATCAAGAGTATCTGTGCTCCATGTCTGACGCCTTTAAATGCCACCACCTGTTCATTGCTTGTTGGCATCGTCTTCTAAGGTAATTTATTTTCAAGACAAATGTTAAGATAATTTATTAAATATAGAAAAGATTGATGCAGCTTCCCCTACCGCAGCAAATAAAATTTTTACTGTTGGTATTTGGCGCCAGTTGATCAGGAAGTGACGATTTTGTTCTCTTTGACTCATTGGATAAAAACGCTGCTTTATTCACACATCTTTTATGCAATATTCCGATTTTGCGCATACATTTAATTTGCATCTTTGGATGAAAACATAGCTACTGATGCATGGTTTGTTATGATTCAACAATATTTGGCCAAGATACAACTGTTTGAAATCTGAAATCTGGGGGTTAAAACAAATCTGAATACTCAGAAAATTTTAACTTTAAAATTGAACGAATTTAGTACAACGCATATTACTGATCAAAAATTAAGTTGTGATCTATTTACAGTACGTAATTTACAAAATGTCTTCATGGAACATGTGAAAAAAAAAAAACATGTTACCTTGTAAACATATCAGGTTGGAATACAGAACATACCAGTTACTAAATATCAGCATCTTGTTTTTTAAAAGGGAGTACTGTATCACACGTGATTGCTGATCTGAATATCAAAATAGCTGTCTTTCCCCCAAGCACTTAGTCTCCATGTAATGTTCACAATAGCCAATATGTTAAATTTCTATTAACTTTATATTACCTCATATCCTCAATGTTAATGAATTTAATGACACATTTTATGTTTATCATGACTTTGGGACTCGCCAGGTCATAATACTCATCTACTTGACCAATAAACTATTTTTGGATCATAATTTCCCTCAGTCCCCGAGGCTTGAGATTTGGTCCTTCTATCCACTTATTGAACTCCTCCAGGGAGAAACTGTGGAAAAACTTTAGTAAAACAGGACCCTTGGTGATGGTGAAGTGTAAAGTTTGGAATGCTAGAATATTGTTTGCCGTCTCTGGAATGCTGAATGTGAGCCAGCACTGCTGTTGATTATTTGGAGGTGTTGAAGACTCCTCAAACTGCTGACAGGGCTGGTCGAATAATGTAAGGTCGCTGCCAATCTTACGGAATGTCATTGACCTTATTCTGGGCATCTGTTGCCCTATAATGATTTCTAGAGTGCTTGCACTGGAGTATCTCTCTAGCATCTCCGAGGAGGATTTTTTTGTCGTTGTGCACCACCTTTTGTCGATTAGACACCACTATACTTATTTTTACTTTCATAATATATTTTTCAATCTCAACTTTTGTCTTTCTCCCTCGTACACAGTTTGTACATCAGTATCTTCTTGCTTAAACAGATGCATGTGTATCTGAATAGCATTACCAAGTTATATAATGTTCTGTTAGAGATTAGAGTTGCAAGAATGCTGTGCTGAGAGAGTGGAAGTAAGACTCAGCATCAGTCTGTCGTTAGAATGGGAATGTGTGGCATTTTTCTGTCATTTAAACAATTGCCTGAGCCAGGCTTAGTTTAATCTTGTGTTTTCTGCTGGATCTTGATAAGGGGATTAACGAACAATTGCGGAATTTTTTTGCTTAAGATTGTAAATATTTTAAGCTCTCATATCCTTAATTCCCATAGCAATGGCTCTCAACAGATTGTTGACTCTATTAAATTACATATTGATCATTTTTAGGCACTGTCACTAATGTGCATTGCTATTTGGGGCATATACTGTGGAAATATTGTTATATTCTTTGAAGGAAATAGGATATAAAATATGATTTTATGTAGTTTTTCTTGCAAACACTTCCCAGAATTGACATAGGCCCTGTTTCCACTGGTATAAATATAATATTTGGTTGATTAGAATGCAGTCAGATGAGAGATACAAATTCACATTTACAGCTGGTCATTCATCAGTTTTGATAGCTGCAAACATTCACTAAAAGATCTGTGAATCTTTGTTAAAAATCACTCTGGTAAGAGAAAATTGTACTCTTTATGTTTTTTTATTATTATTATTATTCCTATTTTCTGCCTAATGCCTAAACCAAACTTGCGTTTTAGACCACAAAGTCTCAATTAACTCAAATAAATCCATTGACTTATATAGTCATTGTTGTTCAGTTGTGATGAGATCAACATATATGCATCTTGCACTCTAAAAATACTTTGTTGTTTCAAACCAAATCTGAATCAAATATAACACGCTCATATACACTCACTGGCCACTTTATTAGGTACACTTTAGTAGTACCGGGTTGGACCCTCTTTTTCCTTCAGAACTGCCTTAATCCTTCCTGGTGTAGATTCAACATGGTACTGCAAATATTCCTCAAAGATTTTGGTCATATTGACATGATAGCAGACTTGTCAGCTGCACATCCACGATGCGAATCTCCCGTTCCACCACATCCCAAATGTGCTCAATTGATTGAGATCTGGTGACTGTAGAGGCCATTTGAGTACAGTGAACTTATTGTCATGTTCAAGAAACCTGTCTAAGATGATTCTTGCTTTATGACATTGCGCATTATCCTGCAGGAAGTAGCCATCATGGGTACACTGTGGTCATAAAGGGATGGACATGGTCAGCAACAATATTGATAGGCTGTGGTGTTGACACGATGCTCAGTTGGTACTAATGGGCCCAAAGTGTGCCAAGAAAATATCCCCCACACCATTACACCACCAGCAGCAGCCTGAACCATTGATACAAAGCAGGATGGATCCAGGATTTATCTTGTTGACGCCAAATTCTGACCCTACCATCTGAATATCGCAGCAGAAATTGAGACTCATCATACCAGGCAATGTTTTTCCAGTCTTCTATTGTCCAATTTTGGTGAGCCTGTGCCAATGGTAGCCTCAGTTTCCTGTGATTAGCTGATAGGAGTGGCACCTGGTGTGGTCTTCTGCTGCTGTAGCCCTTCCGACTCAAGGTTGGTTGTGTGTTCAGAGATGCTCGTCTGCATACCTTGGTTGTAACGAGTGGTTATTTGAGTCACTGTTGCCTTTCTATCAGCTGGAACCAGTCTGGCCATTCTCCTCTGACCTCTGACATCAACAAGGCATTTGCCCCCACAAAACTGCTGCTCACTGGATGTTTTCTCTTTTCAGACCATTCTTTGTAAACCCTAGAGATTGCTTTACGTAAAACTCACAGCAGTTTCTGAAATACTCAGACCAGCCTGTCTGGCACCAACAACCATGCCAAGTTCAAAGTCACTTAAATCGCTAAAATCATCCTAATGCTTGGTTTGAATTGCATTAGATTTTTTTGACCATGTCTACACACCCAAATGCATTGAGTTGCTGCCATGTGATTGGCTAATTAGAAATTTGTGTAAACAAGCAGTTGAACAAGTGTACCTAAAAAAAGTGTCCAGTAAGTGGATAAACATAACAAAACCATTTGTTTGGTAAACAATTGGGTTTGTTCAATAATTGCCCCAAATTTGCTTTGAAACTATGGAAGCATATGAGTAGCATAATTCAATTCAAAATGTAATATGCAAAATGGCAATGCAATATGTTAAATGGCAATGTATTTCTGTATTTGAATTTGCATTTTCCAAGACATATGAGCAATGTTTGGTGCAGAATGAAAATGTAAATTAAATTACATTGTTTGCATTTCTCATTTCAAACACTGTTTTAATATGTAAATTGTATCCACATTTTAAAGCTTTATAAGTAGCAAAATTAAATTGAAAATGCTATACACAAACTGAATTTGATGTGAATAAAGTACAAGCAGAAACTGTAGCAAAATGATAATTTAAATGTTATTTGTCCTAAATGCATTTACGCTCGCGTCTAGGAAACGCAGGATTACATTTTCAGAATAACAGCATGGGATGTGTGTAGCAAAATTAATTTTGAAATGTAAAATGCAAAACGATAATGCAGTATGTAAAAGGCAGTGTATTTCTGTATTTCAGTTAGCATTTTCCAAGACATATGTGCAATGTTTGCTGCAGAATGAAAATGAAAATGAAAAAAACATAATGCATTTTCATTTAACACATCGCGACGAATGAAAGCCAATTTGAAATTGAAAATGCATTCTGGCCTGGCCACGCCCACAGACGGCCACCGTTGCTGCAAGGCGGGTTTTAGGTTATGTCGTCACAGCTGCCGCGAGGACTATTAGGGACATTTGGCAGCATAAACATGGCGAAGTCTGTTCCTCAGCGGCTTCGTGAAGCTGCACGAGCCCTCGAGCGTAAACTGGGAAATACTTTAGAAGAGCAATCACCTCCTAGCTCAGTAAAGTTGGTCTTAGGTTTGATATTCGCGCACGCAGTTTTAGGGATCATCTGCGATTTACATCAACAGAACCAAAACGCACAGTAACGCAAAGCAGAAAAAAATTGAGGAGATTCCAATAAATGGTTAGAGGCCAGACTGATTTAATACAGGTAGCAAAGCTACTATACCTCTAACTATATGGTACATACAATGCAGAAATAGGCAATAGCTCTTGTCATAAGCATACAGTACACATCAGCTAAAGCCCCTTTAGGTTCTGTCGATGTAATTTGCAGATGATCCCTAAAACTGCGTGCGCGAATATCAAACCTTAAGCCAAGTTTACTGAGCTAGGAGGTGATTGGTTTTCTAAACTATTTCCCAGTTCAAGCTCGAGGGCTCGTGCAGCTTCACGAAGCCGCTGAGGAACAGACTTCGCCATGTTTATGCTGCCAAATGTCCCTAATAGTCCTCGCGGCAGCTGTGACGACATAACCTAAAACCCGCCTTGCAGCAACGGTGGCCGTCTGTGGGCGTGGCCAGGCCAGAATGCATTTTCAATTTCAAATTGGCTTTCATTCGTCGCGATGTGTTAAATGAAAATGCATTATGTTTTTTTCATTTTCATTCTGCAGCAAACATTGCACATATGTCTTGGAAAATGCTAACTGAAATACAGAAATACACAGCCTTTTACATACTGCATTATCGTTTTGCATTTTACATTTCAAAATTAATTTTGCTACACACATCCCATGCTGTTATGCTGAAAATGTAATCCTGCGTTTCCTAGACGCGAGCGTAAATGCATTTAGGACAAATAACATTTAAATTATCATTTTGCTACAGTTTCTGCTTGTACTTTATTCACATCAAATTCAGTTTGTGTATAGCATTTTCAATTTAATTTTGCTACTTATAAAGCTTTAAAATGTGGATACAATTTACATATTAAAACAGTGTTTGAAATGAGAAATGCAAACAATGTAATTTAATTTACATTTTCATTCTGCACCAAACATTGCTCATATGTCTTGGAAAATGCAAATTCAAATACAGAAATACATTGCCATTTAACATATTGCATTGCCATTTTGCATATTACATTTTGAATTGAATTATGCTACTCGTATGCTTCCATATGAAACAGTCCAACATTTTTTAAATTCTATACAGTAAGTAGGGCCATAATTTAACTTCATTTTGACCAGCAGGTTACCTATAGTTTCAGTCATTTTGGAGTGAATTTTGCCGGTATCATTACTAAATGTCAGTACAGACATCAATCTCTGAGAAATGTTCAAATGTTCCAGCATCCATGCCGAAAAGAATGATACCTTAAAAAGAGGAGTTAAATCAAAGACACAGTTCACCAAAACAAAACGTTTGAGTTTGAGTTCTTTCTTATATTAGACACAAAAGATATTTAGAAGAATGTTGGAAACCTGTAGTCTTTGTCTTCCATATTTTCCATATTAGCAGATTCCTACATTCTTCAAAATGTCTTATCATGTTCAACAGAAAAAAAAAAGCTCTTAAAGTTTAAAATCACTTGAGGGTCACTTTAAGGTAGTTCTGTAATAAAAACTGGTACTAGCAATGTGTAAGAACCAATATTAAAGAATAAGTTTACCCAAAAAAAGAGAAAAGTTACCCACCCTTGAGTGATTTCAAACCTTTGGGTTTCTTTTTTTCATTAAACACTAAAGAAGATATTTTGCAGAAAGCTGAAAACCTGTGATCACTGACTTCCATATAGCAGGAAAAACTAATAGAAGTCATTGGTTACAGGTTTCCAGCATTTTTCTAAATATCTCATAAAGGTTTGAAACAAGTAAAAGGTGTGTAAATTGTGACTGAAGAGCCACTACTCCCTTTTAAGGATTTACACCTACCTAACTTTAAATACTAACAGTTCCTGACCCCAGTGCTACAAGCATAAATTAGGTATCATTGAAAAGAAGACACTTTGGACTTTACTATGCCCCATCTAGAAGGTTTAATTGTAAAACATATATGAAAAGTTAAACATTATGAAGTAATGAGAAAGAAAAAAATGTACTGTATTTAATATTTATCCATATACAAACACAGGGAAACATTAATGTAATTGCCTAGAAAAAATATACATTGAAAACCAAGTGTCTCATGACTTTATATTTTAAATTTGATGAAGATAGCATGCAAAATAAGATTTCTGTTAAAGGTTTTATGAGACTATATCGGTGACCTTCCTTCCCTCACCGTCAAAGGCACTTTCTAAATGATCTTCCCAAACTGAAATAGTAACAGTTGCTAAATAATGTGGTCTAATCTATTAGTAAACACTGAAATGTTAAAAAAAAAAAAAAAAAAAAAAAAACTGCACCCCAGTGCATCCACGTCCTGATGCTGGCTAAGATGAATTGTCCCTTTAAATTAAATAATATCAATATTGCTAATATGGCCTGTAAGTATATTATATATATATATACTTTTAAAAAGTATTTAAAAAGTCAACCTTGGCATACATTCATTGACTCTCTACTGTGTCTGCTGCATTATAAGCTCTCTTTCACTTTTTTACAATGCTGTGTTTGAATACTAAAGAAAATGCAGCAACATTCCCAGGTCTAAGCCAGAATTCCTGTACGGATTAACATTATACAGAGATGTTCCTCTTTTATTCCTGTGCCAAGAAGACAGCGCTTTGATTCAGTGATTCACATACAGAACACATGAGTGCACTCACGCATATCCTGCTCTACATCACCTTTTTAGTACGATTACTAAATCAAGCATTGCTATTAATAGTAGCAGAGACTGAATTCCTCTTTAAGCATCTCGAAACTGTAGCTGGTGTGATTGTGTGAAGACACTGATGGAGAAAAGAAGGAAGTTTATTAAGGTGTCTGCATTCCTTCCAGGACGGAGCGTTTTTTAGTTGTCTGGGAGATGTCTGTTTAGTGTAGTTATTAGCCCTTATTGCATTCATGAGATTGTTATGTTATTGTCTTGGGGGAATGAAGTAAAGGAATGTTCTTTTGTCAAACTCGTTCCATGGGCATTGATTACAGGGTTTATGATACACCATTGTGCTATTTAAATAGACTGCTTGTAGAATTAAATGAACTAGCATGCTGAGGATCTGTGAAATAAATATTAATGGACAAAGAAAATATCTTTTATTTTCTGTTTAAGTGCAAAAAAAAATGTGGAATTAATAAACTTTATGTAGACAATTCACGATTTGTGCATTTAATAAGAATCATTTTATTGCTCTATGCACTGAAAATGTAAGAGTATTTATTAATACTAAATATTTAAATGGGCCTTTATTGTTATGTTGTCATGTTTTCATGTTGTCTAACATTTTGATTCTTATCATTTCTAATTCTAAATTATTTCATATTTTAATTATTTCTTTACATACATGCTTTCAGAAATAAATAAAGAGTTTAGTCAACAACATGTACAGATTGGCACAGTCTTACATTTATTATATCTGCAAAGCATAAAATGAAATTAATGGCATAAATTAAAGAAATAAAGAACACCAGTATTACGAAGCTAAATGAATTTAGGCATATTTTAATTATTGGTGGTTTCATATTCCTGCTGATAACAATTCTGACATTCCATCCACCAGATTTGTTTTTATCTGGTACTGTGGAAAGTCTAAAAGTCATTTTTGGGTAAGGTGGTGACGTCTTTTTCCATTTTTGATTTTTCACAGAATCCTTCATTGTTTGGTTTCCAAGAATGTTGCCTCTGCCCTTTTCCACGGCTGGATTATGGTCACAAGATTGTAGTTGGTGGACAATAACAGACTCTCACTAGTTTACAAAATAATAAAGACTGTATTTCATTTCATTCATTTATTTATTTATTTTTGCTGCATTAGTGTGTGGTTGATTGCACCCATTTACTGGTAAAATACAGGTATGCATTTCATCCAAATTTTGTCAAAATGACTTTCTTATTGTGAAATTGAAACTCATTTTTAATAAACAGAAATAGATGTAGGACAGGACTTGGTTCCTGGAGGTAGATCTGAATGCAAGTTTACCCCTTGTAAGGAAAAATATAGAGGTTAGATTAAGACCAAATTTACCCATGCTATTATAATGCATCTTCATTAGTCATAAATGGATGACTCAATAATACAATGTATACCAGGTCGAAATATTTAGAACTTGTCCTTCAAAGGTCAAATGCATTCAAACAGGCACAAAATACCATCTACTTTTCTCCTACTGACTGAACACATGCTTATTTTGTGAAATAATATAACAAAGTGCACCATATTGAGAAAGTTACACATGGCTACATTGTACCAAAACACATGAATTATGATAAAAATATATTTTCCACCTATATTAACTCTTTTTTCCACTCACATATTATGCAGCTTACAAAAAGGTAAGAAAGCAAACAAATGAAAAAGATATGGATGCGATCTATAGACATATATCTAATCATGGTTAAAATATTTTTTACAACAATTGGGCTAAAACCGAAAGTTCTTGATGCACTTTTCTAAAAACTGAATCTGAAAATGCTTTGTAATATTTCTTTACTATTTTATTATATATTATAAAGCAATTAATGGTTTTTAAATCAAACTCAATAACTTAAATTATACTGATTTTAAAAACACAATCAAATATTTAAAAAACACATTTTATTGACAGTAAAAATAAAAAAATATATATATATATATATTTAAATTTTTAAAAATGCACACTATTTGAGTGGACTTTTGCTTGCCAGTGAGCATGTGCAGTACATGCATAGATAAGCATATGTGTATATATGCAAATCTACAGTGCAGTATATTGATATTATGTATTATATAACTTTCAACATGTCCCAGGCACACACAAGCTAGTTGACGGTGCTTTGCTGCTTTAGGGCTTGCAGCAAGGGCATCTATTACAATAAATGGGTTCCATAGCTCAGAGCTGCACTTTCCTCATGCTATGTGAAAGCTGCTTTACACCACATAGAGAATATGACTGGAGGGAGTGTGAAACCAGCATCCTGAACATTTCTGTGTGAAGTGGTGCTGCATAGCCTTTTTTGACTTGCATTTTTATCTGTTTTTGATGATGATGAAGATAATGATGTAGGCCACAGGTGTCAAACTCAGTTCCAAAAGGGCCGCAGCTCTGCACAGTTTAGTTCCAACCCTAATTAAACACACCTGATCAAACTAATTGAGTCCTTCAGGCTTGTTTGAAACCTACAGGTAAGTGTGTTGGAGCAGGGTTGGAACTAAACTGTGCAGGGCTTCGGCCCTTTTGGAACTGAGTTTGACACCCCTGCTGTAGGCCTTCACCGGTCAGTGTTAAGTCGCCTTTCCACTGCACACGACATTTGGACACGACTGTCAGATTACGCCTTCTTGTGGCGGTCGCACAGAATTTTCAGTTCTGATGTGCACCATGGGAGAGAAGCTGTTCTCGCAGTGTCCGAAATAAAAGCAAGAGCCTATATTCTCTGATGTTGAATAAATGAATGAATACTAGAAACTCGTAGACCGTTAAGAATATTGGAGGGAAAGTGGAGACAACATAAAAATATATATTTTTATTACTTTATTACTTACATTTATGAATCGATATGTTTTTTTTTTTTTTTAAATATAGACTTTTTCGGATTTAAAAAATAACCAAATAAACTACTATTTCTCATCTAGCACACATGGACCTGCTTGAACAACACTGAAATACATCACGTCCGGTCAGCCGGTTGCATACGGTCTAGTCGCAGGAGTTCAAATATTTCAACGGGTCTGCAGCTCAATTCGGATTTGAATTTTCTGCATACGGAGATGATCGGAGCTCCACGCAGCTTCCGGACTGCTCTCCATTGTAAATGAATGACTTCTGGTCTGTCGCTTGTCGTGTGCAGTGGAAAGGAGGCTTTATCCTAATTCTTATCTTGAGGCATGACTGATTGTCTGAGATGGCGTCATTGGTGGCTGAAGAGGCCAATACAGGAGAGGCATTCTTTGCTGCAGAAGTCGCATCGATAGGTGGCTCCCTGCCTGTCCATGTTTCGCACCTTTCGGCAAATTCGCTTTGTCTCCGATGCACTCATCATGTTGTCACCTGACTTTGAGCTGTTTGGTCAAGGTGCACCTCACTTAAGGCGGTCTGCTGCGTGGTCTTCCCAGGACTGTGTGTTTATGTTGAGGGCTTTCATGTCTCTCTTCACAACATCTTTAAATCGCAGAATCGGGTGCCCTGTGGTTCTCTTCCCAGATGAAACTCAGCATTGTTTGGCGCCACTGCTGATGCTGAAAGGCTTGAAGCAAGTTTTGTACCTACCACCATATTCACTTTTTCTAAATCTTGAGTTTTAAATTCCGCTAAAATGTATATGCATGATCGCCAACCTTACATGGAGGATTTCATATCAATGATTTGATTTGATTTGATTTTGAAAAGCCTGTCTCTGCTGACCAGGTCAAAGGCTTTGGTGTAGTCAATAAAGGAGATGTAAAGGTGTGGATGATGATGATGGTAAAACACTTTTACATGTTGTGAAATATTGACCCCTCTAACCATACACAAACATCACACATTTCAGGGGAAAACAGGTCAGAAAAGAGGTAACTTTTAGAAAGAGGAAAAAAAATACATTAGGGAAAAGGGAGGCGAAAATGCTCCCTTAAGACTTTGAAGTAGAGCAGTGTGAGATCTGGGACAAAAAACCTCAGCAACAAGCATATAATCACATATACATAAACATAAAATCGCAACGGGATGTGGAGATAGTCCTATAAAGACGACAGCCATATGGTCCTGCAGCCAGGGGGCACTGGTCCCAGACTCGCCTACCCACACCGCTTTTTCTCTTTCATCCAAGAATTATCACACAATAATTTTTGATGAGCAAAAATTGTGCATCCCTAGAAAAAAAGAATGAAAATTGGTGACAAATAAATGGTAATTCACACAAATTCATGGTTTATCTTTTAGGAAAATACCATAGGATTTTTACCTCCTTTAAAAGCTAACTCCATTAGGCACGTCTTGGTGTTCAATTCTGCAGCCGAGTGATTTCAGCGTGACTAACCTCCCTCACCTATCTCATTTGATATCATTAGGAGTGTACAAAGCCATATTTTACACACTAATTCATTTAACAGACTGCGCTTGGTTTAGTCATATGAGCACATCTTGCACCTTTTGTCCTCTGCTGTTTCTAGCATCTTCAATCAACTGTCCTCTCTCTGCCCTGTTGTTTGTTTAAAGCATGCGGACACACTCAGGAGGATCTAAGTTGTTTGTTTGCATGTTTATAAATGAAATCTTCTGTTCTCTCCTTTGGTATAGATTAGCGTAAAAACAGAGGAGGCTGTTACGCACACACCATCTGTATTTCAAAGAGAAGGGTTTGCGTGAGAGGAGAATGTGGGGGATATGCACATGTGTATGTATGTGTGTGTTTGTGTGACTGCCGTCTGTTCTCACACCAGCACCTGGCTGCATCTCAGGATTTGGTGTTGTGATCACCATTACCATCTAAACCGCAGCCAACACCCACTTGCACCACCGCACTGTTGCTTTTGGCACAAGGTCAAACGACCGTCTGTGGCTACATGTACACACACACACATATTACTCATGAACCGTCTGCTTTAGATCTCAGCAGTTTCTTATAGGCCAAGTGTTAATGGAAGGATTTGATTGTAGAGATACATTTATATATATTACATTCTTTATTTTTGAAAGGGGTATTCACACCCTTAATCTAAGCTTTTTAACTCAATTTCCTACTGAAAACTACAAGTATTTGTAGTAATTCCAATTTCATATTGCCATGTGTGACTTTATTAGAATTTTGTTATGCAGTCTTTGATTGGTTGGTTCGTCGCCCGTCTATCCTTCCATTCTTCTGTGGTAAAACTACTTGCTGAAAATAACAGTAAATACATTTTTCTCCTGAACATCCCAGGACATAAGTTTCCGTGCACTAGTTTCAACAATATCTTTTAATAATTGTTCACTGGACACTGTTAACGATTTTTGTAAATTACACAGTATTTTTCTGTAATATGAACTGTATTTTACTGCAGGACAGTTGTGCAGTATGTTAAAGTATTTTAGAGTTACATTGTGAAAATTACTGTACCTTTTAGACTAGGGATGCTCTGATCGATCGGCCAGAGATTGGTTTCGGCCAATAATCACATTTCATGACTTAATCGGTACTCGCTAATCTGGCTAATTTCATGAACGATCACAATTGTTTGTTTACGAGTTTACAAGCAGAGTACATATAGGAACTGAAAGTTCTGTGTTTTCAACATTATTGCTAGTTCATTAAAACATGGCTGAAAATATTAGGTAATTAAAATTATATATATATATATATATATATATATATATATATATATATATATATATATATATATATATATATATATATATATATAAATGCCAATTTTAGAGTAAAAGATATACATACAGTTCTGTAAATGCAGTGGTCTTTAGTTAATTGTGGGAGTTACATTCTAAAAATAGCCCGCAATAGGTGAAATCCGCGAAGCAGTCTGCTTTATATTTTACAATTATCGTAAATGTTTTATGGCTGTAAAACCCCTCACTACCCTATTTTTTTAGATAGATATTAACATATTCACACTTTTCTTTATAGTTTAAACACTCGCATAGCTTCAACCTTTTTTTTTGTCCAGAAGTCCGACTATTTATGTGATGGTTAACATCTTCCTCTGCCTTTTGGGTGCTATCGTGGGTGCCTTTGATGGCGCAGAATGTTTTGTCGACATTGTGGGGAGAAAACTTGCAAACATACATTACAGTACTTCAGTCACACTACTAGCGATCAAAGATTTGTGTAAATTTGGCAAGCTGAAAGCATTCAGTACTGTACAGGAGACACGACACTGAGGAGATTGATTGACAATGGTATACAGCCAATCAGGACGCAGAACACAATGCGCTGTTAAAAAAAAGAGCCTGTCAAATTGAACCAAAAAAAAATCTGCAAAACTGCGAGAGCTTGAAAGGAAAACCACAGTATGGCAAGGGACCATGGTACATATACAGCAAGATAAATGGTGCTGTAAATGTAAATACAGTATTTTTACTGGGGAACTGCTGCCAGTAAGTTACTGTATAAAAACTACAGGAAATACAATGTATAATTGAATTATTAAAGAAGCAAATTCTTAATTTGCAAATGTGAAGAGATCTTTTATAGCATGGACTGTTTTGAGGGAAATAGTATCTGTATATAAAATGGAATAAAAAAATAAACACTTTCAAAAAGTTTAAATGTTTTGTGTTATAATAGCAGCACAATCAATTTCACTCTCACTAAAGCACACTTATTTTGGTTACTAGTTGTTCTACCTTTCTAGATACCTTGATTTTCTTCAGGCATGTTATATTTAACATGCCTTTCCATCTTCCGGAAAAGCAAACATTCACATCCGAATCTGCCAGCATCCTTCTATCCTTATCTCCCACCAAGCTGTCAAGATCGAAAGAGCAAGAGAAAAGAGCAGAGACAGAAGAGGCTAAACAGCACGCATTTGGGAGAAAAAAAAATGAAAACAAGCAAATCAAAACATAACCAGCAGGCTAAATATGAACCCAAATATATTTGGCCTGACAGTAAATGGTCATAACACAAAGATAGACAAGAGACTGACTCATGCACTCGTTCCCTTTTATTTTTGATTTGTTTTGATATCAAGCTTTATATCAGGATTTCTAAAATCATAGTTAAAACGACTAGTTGCAACCACAGACTTTTGGGAACCAAGAAGGATATCTTTAGGCAGTTTAAACTGCAGCTGCTTGGGCAAAATTAACATATTTATCTTTATAAATATTTATACCAAATGCAGATTATAACTTTACACAAATACACACATTTGCGACTGTTTGTGTTGGGCTTCCCCCAATATGGTTTTTGTGGAGCGATTATATAACTGCAAACACACACACACACATACTGCAGGCACAAAGAGTTCATAGAGGAGAGTGTTCTACTTAAAAGCATCAATCCACTCCAACAATGTCTTTATGTCCTATATGTCTTGCTGCAGTGAACACAGTGACACGTTTACAGTAAACATACTCAATGGCTGGAGTGAGTCTATACAGACCAGACCGTGGGTCCTACAGCCACAGAAGACTGAACTGATAGTTAGTGAAAGCATTGCATAACCATTCCGCATAGATTTTTCAATAGATCATCCAGAGGTCTAGTCATAATTATAACTGAGCAGCTTGTAAAAGAATGAATGAATTTCAAAAGGACTTTGGCATTCTTTTGGAAATGTGTATTACTCATTTAATTTTTGCTATGGGTTGTTTTAGTTTCCTATTCCCAGGTCTTGGCCTTTCAGCTAATAGCTGTACATAGTTGTGTACTTGTCTGGAGAAGTTGACATACTTTGTCTTAGCGAGAGTCTTGGCTTATAAACTGGCTAAAAGTAATAATTCATAATTTCACCTTCGCTTACTGTTGTTTCTGGCTGTGTGTAGCACCTACATCTCTGCACTATTTTTAAATCAATATCCTTGTCAACAGTTTGAACTTGGTTTCAAAGTGCGATTCAGGCTTGGCAAAGTCAGGGCTTCAGACTGCAACTTAATGGTCATATTTTGCAATCTTTTCTCCCTGCGAGTGCAACTAAGAGGTTGTTAGAGGTTGCACTGGTACCACTATCTATATACCGAACTGATAAGCAATGACATTCTGTTGCTTATAAAACGCATCACCAAACGCACCAAAAGTCAAACAAAACAGTGCTACTTGTTTAAACACTGCACAGACCGTTTATCGGTTGCGAGAACTAGAGCGAATGTGTTTTGCTGAAGCAGTCATTTGCATGACCACTAAACAGTACTCATGTTTGTTACAGAACCCTCTAAACCAAACCACAAATAAAACTTTGTTTAAAAAAAATCTTTTAAGCAAATTAAGTAATGAAAGAGCGTCTTTGTTCTACACGACACTGATGCAGAAAACAGCTGAAATGTTGTCTAAGAACAATAAAGCGTTTCGTTTTACAGATCACAAGCTATTACATGATTTTAATGCGGTAAATTTTAAAGGAACTATTAGAAGATATATGGGATTTTCCTTTGGATTTTGTATAACTATACAAATTGTATTGTATTATGATATACAGTTTTTTTGTGAAAAGTTATAATTTGCCTTTATACCAAATGGACTTGTTTAGAATGTGTTTGGGTTTACAAAGCAAGTCAAGTCGAGCTAAATTGTCATTTCGCTAGGTGTGGACATACAGAGGAACAAAATGTTGTGTCTCGCAAGACAACGGTGCTACATAAATTAATTCTAAATACAAACACAACACTGGACATAAGAGCTATTGTAAAAATATGAGATTTCAGAGGGGGTAAATTAACGGGAGTTGAAAGCTCTAATAGCATGTTTCCACTGAGTGATACGGTTCGTTACACTTTTATGGCCGTTTCCACTGTCCAAAGGTACCTAAAAATTTAACTGTACCACTATTTGGGTACCCTTTGGAAGGGTACCTAGCATAACAAAAGGGTACCAAAAGTCGGAGCAAGACATCACTAGCTCGTGGACAAGCAGGAGAATAAAAACAAAGGAACTGACATTTTTAAAAACACAGCTGAAACATTACACCATAATAATATATACATATAATAATGAGTCATGGTCAACCCGAGCTTAAACTAACCTTGTCGTTGTCTTAATATAATGAGAAAGTACCTGAATGGCCAGAAGGAAAAGATAGTGTAAAATAGGGCATCCTTGTCTGATACCCCTCTGAAGGCTAAAATGACTTGAAGTACCAAAAAAAAATTTTATGAACAATTACTGTTAGCATAAAGTGTCCTGATGGCATTATAAAAAAATCACCAAAACCAAATTTTTTAATACAACGAAAAAAAAAAAAATTGTGCTCTACCTTGTCAAATGCTTTGGAAATGCAGTTTATTTTAATTTCCTTTGAAAAAAAAGGAAATTACTCTTTTTGTAATTGAGAATGTTGATGAAGACTTTTGCTTACTTTGGGCAACATGTTTTGTTTTGTTTTTTTGTTTGTTAGTTTTTTGTTAATTATAAATCAGAAGCTATACGTAAAAAGAAAATATATTTTCTTTATCTCCTTATTAAGAAGTTGGTTTTGTTTTTTGTTGTTGTGTTTTTGTTTTTTAAAAAATGTGTTCTTTTTGTCTTCTAATTTTCTTTATAATGTACTGTGATTGTATATTCTAATTTTTCGCATAAAAAGCAAAAAAATAAATAAAAATTGTCGTTGTCTTGCTGAACAGCCACAAAGCCAAGAAGAAAAGCAGAACTACCCTGTGGCCTGTAGATGTTTACAAGGCCGTCTAAAACACGAGTGGCTTTACTTTCTCGCTTTCGCTCAGACAACAGACAAGCCAGAGAGTGAAGTCCAACAAAACAACAGAGCAAATGATTCTTTCAGCAACCTAAAACATGAACAAATGCCATGTTTAACTATTATCATCACCTTTTGGACTATTATGAACTCGGAATGACAGAATTACTTTCTAACGGATTACATATGCTGGTGCAGATTAAAGATACAGATGAGAGGTTTGCTCTGACTGTGGGCTTTATGTTGCATGTTGTTTTTGACTAAATGTGTGCTGTGTGCAGTGTATATGTAATTGGTAACATTTTGGAGACTGTATGGGTCTGTATGTGTTCATATATGTTGCATTTATTTATTTTATATAATTGCAGACGTTACAGTAGGCTATTTTGCACATCATTGATCTGCATTTATAATCAAATCCTGTTCATAAAAATGTTAGTAATGAACACTTATACATTTGTATTAAAGCATCTGTTTTGTGCTTTTCATATGATATATAAACGACCCGTACAGCTTTACTTTGGCATTTCTTTAAGTGAGAATGATGTACACTGAAACTTACTGTCATACACCACTTCCACCAATCATGGTCTCAAATATCGGTAACCTTTTGGCTGTGGAAATGCAAGCCTGATAAAGGCTTGTAATATACCATACTGTACCACTCAACGGGCCATAACAGCCTGTGGGAAGAAGCTGTTGATTAGTCTAGCCGAGCAGGCTCTAATACTTCAAAATCTTCTTCCTGATGGCAGCAGCTGTATGAGACTGTGGAAGGGATGAGTCGAGTCTTTCACAATACTGATGGCTTTGCTGGGTCACTATGAGAGGAAAATGTTCCGAATGGAGGAAAGAGGGGCACCGATGATCTTTTTGGCTGACATGTCATGGAATGCATAAAGTTAGTCTACCTTTGTACAGCTGTTAAAGTTGTTCTCATGATCAACAAATATATGAGGCTTCTTTTGTACATAGCGTTGAAAGTTTTATAATTTTTTGTTTGCTGGGAGGTAAACGCACATCTGAGATACATAAACTCCATAGTTCCATACAGTAATACATTATAAAACCACATATAAATCACACTGTGTCCATAAAGTCCAAATGATGTGTTGCATTTGGGCTGTCGGATTGAGATTTTGGAAATTATGATTTCAAAAACCAGCACAGCTATCCATTGCTTGCATTTTTCTCCCATTAATATGAGTCTTACATAAGTGTACTGCTCCGCTCAAGTCATGCATCTGTGGGTTTGGCAGGTCCAGAGGGGTTTAACTGGCAGGGCTGAATGTCTTATTCCTCAGGTGTTTAGATCTGGGTGAAGGATGGGCGTCTCTCTCATTTCACATCTGGCGTGGTAGACGTTGTGTGCCAACTTCACCCACCCCGACTGCTGTCTCGTCCTACATTTGCCTTCTCTCAGACTCACTTTGCTTTCAGCACCATTGGTGCTGCAGGAATGACAACAAAGTTTGTTTTTGTCAAACACCTTTGTTCAAGCTTTCTCCCCTTAAATGAAACTGAGACATTCGCTCTTTCTCTTTCGCAATCTCCCACTCTCTCTCACTCTCTTTTTCCCCAGTGTCTGAGTTTACCGAGTGCACATTAAATTTTGATTAACCCAGGAGCTGTTGCCTTCAAATGAAAAGAGCTTTTGTCCTCTGAGTCCCTTTTCAGCAATAGAAACTCAATCTGATGCACTGCCCTTGCAACATTATATGCAACCCAGTATATGTATTTATAATATATTTTAGGTCAACGTATATGTTATATACGTTATATATATATATAAATTGTGAAGTTTATAGGAAGTCTGGTCACACTTTATTTTAAGTCTTGCTATCAGCAAACCTGTAACTAAAACTTTTAGCTCAATAAGCTTCTAATTTACTGCTTATTAATTGTTAGTAAGGTTGTAGTTGGATTTAGGTATTGGGTAAGATTAGGGGTGTAGATTAAGATCATTCTTTTGTAAGTACTAATAAACAGCCAATATCTTCATAATAGGGAGGTAATAGTAAGTCAGTACTTTAAAATGGGAATCTGTAATTAAAGTGTTACCAGAAGTCTCTAAGATGCACCAAGGCTGTTTATTTGGTGACAAGTACAATCAATAACATTGCGAAATATTTTTGCAGTTCAGGTGTAGTGTGTTCTATTTTACTCATTTGTAAATAGAATAGAATAGAATAGAATAGAATAGAATAGAATAGAATAGAATAGAATAGAATAGAATAGAATAGAATAGAAAGCTTTATTGTTATTGGATACAGGTGCAATGATATTACAAAGCGTCTACTTAAGGTGCTCAACTAAAAAGACAAAAATGGATATATGAAACAAACAAATGGCCATTCACAGAGAACGGGTCTTTGCATCAAACATCAAATGCAGCAGTTTCAATTTCATTTTTAACATACCTCCACCGTTATGTAGACATCAAATTGTTGCTAACTTACTACTTTAAACAAAGGCTTACAACACTTGCCCCATCCTCACATTCTTCTGATTGGTTCACTGTTTTAAATTCAGTTAACTTGACATGGGTGACTATGGGTGACATGGTGGCTCAGTGGGTAGCACTGTTGCCTCACAGCAAGAAGGTCGCTGGTTTAAGGCCCGCCTAGAACAGTTGGCATTTCAGTGTGGATTTTGCATGTTCTCCTGGGGTATAAGTGAACTGGGTAAACAAAATTTGCCGTGTGTGTGTGTGTGTGTGTGTGTGTGTGTGTGTGTGTGTGTGTGTGTGTGTGTGTGTGTGTGTGTGTGTGCGTGTGTGTGCGCGTGCGTGCGTGCGTGCGTGCGAGCGAGCGAGTGAGTGAGTGATTTCCAGCATGGTGCTTGGTTGCAGCTAGAAGCCTGGTGCATAAAACACATGCCAGAGAAGTTAGATATATTCCACTGTAGTGAGCGCTGATGGACTAAGTTGAAAGAAAATGAATGAATGAACTTGCCACATTGTCTTAAAAATGCACTCATGTGCAAGGCCAAAGAAACCTAGTTACTATAAATTAACTTTTTTTGAAACGCTTTACAAACGGATGACTATGTTGCTAAAATAATCCTTGTTTACAATTTATTTATTTAGTTATTAATAATCAGTAAAAAGCATATATCAGCCCAATCTCACAAGGAAAGTTCAGTCATACGAGTATGGTTTTTATAGGAGGTGTGACACCAAACCACACCCCTAAACCCAACCATCATTGGAGGATGAGCAAATCATACTAAACTGTACATATGAGATCATTTAAATTCATATATATTAGCTACTAAATCAAGAAGTAACTAATTGGAATTAGATAGCATTATATTTATTATGCATGTGAATAATAAATACAATGTCAAGTTTATTTATATAGAACATTTCATACACAGTGGTAATGCAAAGTGCTTTACATAAACATGAATAAAAGACAAGTATAAGAAAATAAAAACTAAGAATAAAAATGATTAAAAACAAATTAAAATGTGTTAAAACTGGTCATAAAAAAATAAAAAATGTAAGAAAAACATAATAGTGCGATCTGTTGGACATAGCTCAGTGTTCATTCAGTAAAAGTACAGCTTAACAGATGTGTTTTAAGTCTGAGTTTTAATTTGCCTAATGTTGGAGCACATCTGATCATTTCTGGAAGCTGATTCCACCAGCAGTGGGCGTAGTAGTTGAAGTCGTATTCACCCTGCTTTAACTGAATTTCTAGTTTACTTGATAGTAAAGATCTGAGTGATCTGTTAGGTTTGTGTTCAATAAGCATGTCATGTATTGAAGTACTAGGCCATTTAGTGATTTATAAACAAATAGTAATACTTTAAAATCTACTCTGAATGTAACTGGGGACCAGTGTAAAGACCTGAGGACTGATGTGATGTGCTCAGATTTTCTGGTTCTGGTCAGAATTCTGGCAGCAGTGTTCTGGATGATCTACATCTTTCTGACTGTCTTTTTAGGAAGGCCAGTGAGGAGTCCATTACAGTAATCCACCCTGCTGGTGATAAAATCATGAACAAGTTTCCTCGCTGCACAAAACATCTAATTCTTGCAATGTTTTTGAGATGATTGCATGCTGATTTACTTACTGCTTTGACATATCTACTGAAACTCAGATCTGACTCCAGAATAACACCAAGTTTCTTGACCTTGATAAGCAGCACAGTGGAGGATTTATTGCCAATGTAGTGTTTGTATCTGACTGACTGTCTTATCTGTGTGTATATCTGCAGGAGTGTCGTGTCCTGAGGAGCTGACGATGGAGTGTGCTCACTCTGTCCTGGAGAGCATGTTTGGGACTTTGAGGGGAGTTGCTCGTGCCCGAGACCACCTGAAGAACTTCAGCTCTGTGTTTACTCCGGGTGATGGAGCCCACCAGGTCAGACAGCCCTGACATAACAGGCAATTCATGGTTCTCAAACACGCAATGCTACATAGAGATGGCTCACACAAATATGAACTTAGGATATTTTCACCTTTCATAAAATGCACAGCAGGTGATTTTTTGTGTTTTTGTGGGGTGGAGGATTTAGGAAGATTTGTATTTGAAACCATGCTTCATAGGGCTTCATTAAAAGTAGAAAAAATGGGGTGTGGGAAAGGCACATATCTTGGATGGCCTAAGGCTAATAAAATTAAGAGCAGATAAAATTTTTATATATATGTACAGTAGTATGTAATAGCTGTTCTGTAACTTTCAATAAATAAAGATAAAGGCATTCTGAGGCAACTGATGATGTAAGAAATAACGAGGATTAATGATCAATAATTAAAAATATAAAAGCTCAAAATATGCTTACATCATATGCCAACACACTACAAATGTATAATAATAATAATAATAATAATTATTATTATTATTATTATTATTATATAAAAATAATATTAACTAATATTTAAAGGGTGCTTATTTAACCCCCTTTTCAAGATTGAAGCTTTTTGTGTCTCCTGAATGTGTCTGTAAAGTTTCAGCTCAAAACACCCATCTGGTTATTTATTAGACCTTTCAGAGTGTTGAAATTTTCTGCTCTGTACACAATGTACCTGTTTTAGTGGCCTGTGCCTTTAATGCTGGTTTTCCAATTCCACCATCCTCATGTGCCTGTAAGAGTGTCTCCGTCTCCGCCAGATAAGCAGCACAGTGACAGACATGAAGGAAGCTTCCCTAAGATCTCACGTATAATTTGTGAGAAATACTTCAGTAAGAACTATGACAATGATTATTTGATGTATGTCTTGTGGAGTTAATTCAAGCTTTTCTGCAATGATGAGTCAAACACAATGTTGTTACAAAGTATACGTTGTTGTTACAGTTTATGTTACAAAGTTCACACACACAGCAAACACACTCTCACACACACACACACACACACACAAACACACAGTTTTTGCATGGCAAATGTGGTTAATATGCACTACTCTATGGATATCTGTTATGTTAATGTACAAAATAAACCTGATTTAACGTCCACAAACCAGGATTTTCTTTTATCACAGATTTTATAACTGTAGTGATAAAGACAGTAAAATCACTGTAATTCATTACAAACATGCTATTAAAAAGGTTTTAAACTTGTAAAATTCATTCTTGATCACATTTGATGATGATTGATGATCACAGTGAGCTCAACAGATCTTTTAATCTCAGTTGCTTTGTGTACATCCTGTCTTGTTGATAGGATTATACGCGTTACTACGGAGACATGTTAATAAGGTTGACGAAGAAACCACACTCCTACGTCAAGTTGTGTATAGGGCCTCAAAATGGAAGCGATTTAGATCCTATTTTAATGTCAGGAAATTAAAATATCACTCCAATATGACTGTGGACACACTATACCTACACACAGTTCTCTCCAAACAGCTTACAAAAGATGACTTTCATCATAGGTCCCCTTTAACTATATGTTATGTATTTACTTTGTTATCTAGATATGTTCAGTGCTGCTTAAATGTTTTGAAGAGTCAAAAAATTGTACAGTAAAGTTGGTTTTACACTTGCTTGCCAACTTTATCAGTGTAATGAATTATTTGTAGCCAAACTGCGCATATAAAAATCGAATATTACTAATTTAGGTAACACTAACTGTTCCAGGGAAAGATTAGCGAATGAAGAAAACATCTGTCACAGTTTGCTTATTGTCTAAATATAATTGACAAGAAATCAATTTCCAGGATACTTAGATATCTTTTTTTATTATTAATAAAATAAAAACAGAAATCTTCATGTTTGCTTCATTGACTGACAGAGCCTTGTTCGTCTCGTGATGCTATGAGTGACATCAGCTACATAATTTCACCAACAAAATACATTTTTTAATAAAAGTAATGAATGTACGGTACTGTATCTCAGCTCACGAAAGAAAATTTCTCTGTTCAAACAGCTCAGTTCGCTCAGTGTATCTGATCAATACACAGCAGAATGTCTCTGTGATTCATACAGATATTATAATAATTTTCTATCCTGTTTCCTCATAAATAGCATCTCTAGTGCTTTCAGCTAACTGTATTGATGCAGGACCGGTGACAGACTGTGTGTGACTGTCTTTGACAACTAGAAGCCGTAGTGCGTCAATGGCTTTAAACTATCAGAAGCGAACATCCACTCTTGTACCTGTAAGAGTGTTTCATGTGCTCTTGTGTGCATTTGTCTACTGAAAACAGACCCTGAAAGAGGGGCAGAGGGGAAAAAAGAGCTGCTTATGTAACACAGTAATGTCTTCTAGTAAACACAGAGCTCCTGCATTGTGCACATTCAGAGATGGGTCAATAATCTGTGCTAGTTTTTTTCATACTTATTAGAGACTAATTAGCTAATAAAGTCTTCTATTTATAAATAGCTTTTCACTGCAAGTTTCTTAACATCTTGTAATACAACATAAAAAGAAAAAAAAAGAGCTTGGTTGAAAACCAGCAGATTGATTTTTATTTAAGGTAATTTAAAGGTTGTGCCGTTTGTATGCTCTTTTCTGAGAGCTTCTATTCTACTCTTTAAAACATAAAGCAAATGCTTAAATATTTGTTTAAAATAATGTGTAAAGAGCCATTGCTGTAACAATAACACTTGACACTTGAGCTAAATTCTATGACTACTAGCTTCTATTGAGGTTTTAGAATTAAATTTAATATTTAATAATAGTCATATTTAATGAAGTCATTACCCTAAAAAATATAATCATTTATCTAATAGACCATATAAATGTGTTTGATGTACATGACCTTCCCCAAATGGGAATTTCTTATTTTGTCCGGTGAATGGTAAAACTTTTTTTAGGGCTTTTAAAACATTCTTTTTTAAATTTCAAAAAGTCATGGCTGAAATAAAGTTGTATTTTTGCTATAAAAACAGCAGTACAGCAGATAAAAACAATACTAGAATCAACAAACATTTAGGAAAGGTCAGGGTAGGGCTGCACGGTATATTTTTCAGCATGGACATTGCAATGTGATCATTCGCAATAGACACATCGTAGGATGTATGCAATGTTGAGTTAGTATTTTTTACCATTTTTTTGCATTTGTTTTAATGCCTGGAATTATATAATGATTTTAAAAGCATTCAGGCATAAGAAATTGTACCACTTTTTACTTTAACAGCGATTCATTTTAGATAATTATTTTTATTTATCATTCAATTACTGTTCTTGAATACTGTTAGGTTTGGCAAATGATAAAACACTTATTTAATTCACCAATCTCTGACTAAACACGTGCATACAAATACTGTACTCACAACACATGCAAATAAAGAAATGTGCTGCAAATAGCACAGACCACAATGAAAATGTGTCAGGGAACCTTACAGATTTTATGGAGATACATTCCTATTGCAGAATCATCCCAATCAAGCTAACATTATGATTTTTTTTTCCAAATAGAGATATGAAGTCATCTGGTAAAACTGTATTCATATTGCAATATATACCGTATTGCAAAATAAAATAAAAAATATCGCCATGCTACATTTTTGCCAACATCGTGCAGCCTTCAGGGAATACTGTTGTTGTATGGGTTTTGGTTTACAGGTATTTGGGTTTAATTATGGGTAATGACCATATCTTCACAAATTGAGTGTGACTGTTTATGAGTCATACAAAAAAAAAGGATAAATTCAAACTGTAATATGATAGAGTCTGTATTCTCGATTATACTTGATAGTTAAACTATAATCATAGCACTTTTAATACCCTCATCTGTCTGCATGATGCTGGTATGAAGATACATACAATTTCATGATCAGTTGCTTTTTTTCAGCTGCTTTTTAATGCTGTAATTTTTTTTTTTGTGCATTTATTTTGTAATTAGGAGGAAATGCATATATTCATGAAATAAATAGCTTCCAACTGCATGGAGAGTGCATCTTTATGTTTGTTAGCAATTTATTGCTGCAAAAGTGCTTCCGGTCTCTTACTTACAAAGAACATAAAAGTAATTTTTTATTATGACTATTGTATATCAGAGCATTGAGTCACGTTGAGTCATTGAGTTGCTGTCTGTAGTTCACCTATTTGCTTCTGACGCCACTAATAACAAGATTTTCTGAATTGTGTGGAGGCTCTTTAAAATAACAGCAGCTTATTTGTCTTAATATTAGTACTTTTTTGCTATTTTTTTTTCAATCATGTTGGGTGTATAATTATATATATCACTGTTTTAACTTTCATATGCATTTTATATTTACAGTCTGACGATTTAACATGACATTTTATCAGAGTTAGTAAAATATTTTAGTTTCATGAAGTCAGATTTTATATTTAGTTTGTGTTCATCCTAAATATGTTTGGATATAACATTTTACACTACACTCTTATAATTAAAGGATCCAGAAGAGTGTTTTTGCTGAAATGTGATAAACCAGTTTATTCCACAAGTAACCTTTCCCTGGGGAAAGGGTCACGAAACACCAAAACACATTTTTTGAGCTGTTGACAGTCGTATATGTGTCCCACAATGCTAAAAACACTATTAGGACACCTATATTTCACTAAAAAGTGTAAATTGGTTGTTTTTGCGTTATTTCAAGCAAATTTGTACTTCCTGTTTGAAACGAATTTTTGAAGCTGCGTCACGGCCATGACATAATAGCGTGTATTCCAGCGTGCAGACTGGGCGTCTGTGCCTGAGTGAGTCTTATTACGTCTTACAGTGTGATGCATTAATGCATGAGTAAGGCTTGGGTCAAACCAATCAGCGCGCTCTATTGTGCAACTTCATTAATATTCATTATTGTCACTGTGTTTACATCACAAAGACGCCACGTTGTGTTGGCTAAACAAGCGTGAAGTGTTGCTTTTATAGTTTGCTGCTAAGTTTCGTTTTCATTTTCTCTCTGTGAGAGCTTATCTGGATCACGTGTGGATTAACAGTGTACGCGACGCGCGACAACAATAACTTACTTAAGTTATTAAGTATAATTAATAACTTCTTCTTTAAAGAACCAAAAAATAATAATTTTCTTATTCCTTAGTGCGATGCATGTTTTATGAATATGAAGCACCTTTTCCACTATAAATTATCTTTTTTGTAACGGAAAGATTCCTTGTATGATACTTTGAAGGTTTTTTATTAAACCATCAATGGCAGTAAATACCTTTTATTTGTTTATTTTTGTTATGTTTTGTTTTTGCAATCTCATTCCTCCTCAGTAGTTCCCTTTAAAAAGTTTGTGGTTGATAATAGATTAAATATCTATCTTAATAGATTTCTTTCAGAAAATAAATAGCTTTGAATGGTAGTGTGTAATTATATGTAATTGTTTAAAATAGTTAGCTGCTAATCATTAGTATGTTAGCAGCTTTTTTAAAAGAGAAGTTTCTCTTGTCAAGCTTGTAAACTGGCAAACTACATTTTGGCTAACACTTTACTTCATGGATTTTTTATTTAATTGCATTTGAATTCTTCACAATATTGTCTATTTAACTGTTTTTATTCTAACTTTAAATCAGCCTTAATAATAATGAATATGGTGATCTGTGGAGTTTAATCTGCTCTGTTCTTCCAGTTGTTTTTGAGCAGATGGAGTGTTATAAAACTGTAAGTGAGACTTCACATCAAAAAACTCTTACATCACCGCTGCTTTCATGATTGAATAGCACATCTTTATTTTCAGCGGTAGCCTAATCTAATTTTTGTGATGCTGCTTTGTTTTTTGTTTTGTTTTTTGTTGTTGTTTTTTTTTTTTTTTTTTTTGAAAATGCAAGAACATTTTGTCCTACAATTTTGCCTTTAAAGTCAGTTTTTGTTTGGTTATCTCACGTTTTGCTGTGAAAATACATGAGATCTCAGGGAGACACAGTTGTAAAGAAAAGCTGTTGGCCTCAGATTACTTCTGTAGATATGCAACGCTTCAATAGCTTTGAGCCGAAGGAAGTGATAAGGATGTAAAACCAACAGTGGAAAAAGCTGTTGATACTTGGAAAATGTTTAATAAATGGGGCACAGAAAATATGTACTGCAAGGGAAATGTCAAAGCCGTTTAGTCACCCTTTAAAATTGTATGTTCGTGCAAGACATTGTTTTTTTTTCATCCGCTGTTTTTTCTCAGTCCACTCACTCCTTAATAGTTTTCTGTTGTTTTCACTAATATTGACTAAAATTGCAAGTTGTTTTATGGTTTTGTCTGGGGAAAAAATGTGATTGTTGTAACAAATGTCATTTATTCCTCTGTTGGCAACGCATCAATATTTTAATCTGCAATCCGTCTCATTATCTTTCCAGTTTAAGTTCGAGTTGCTTTATTGGCATGACATTTTGTACAGTATTGCCAAAGCATTTTGAATATGTATAAGATATGTAATATATTAACATAATTAAATTTATAAAATATACAGTGAATAAGAAATAAATTATTAAAAACAAATAATACATTTGATAAGTAAAACAGCTACAATAATAATAATAATAAAAGTCTAGATTATTTAAACAAGACACATGAATTTACATTAACTGTTTCTTATGGTGTGTAGGGTGTATACATATTTTGCAGCTAGTTTAGATGTCTATTCATCCTTACCGAGTACATGGTAAAGTTTTGTCATTTGAGTAAACAAAATTATTATAGAAATCATTGTAATATGAGGATTTTCTAAAGCGGCATTTCTTATTATTTCTTTGTTTTCCTTGGATATAGGAAATTCACCTTGGAAATTCTTTGAATATAAAGATACTAAATGAAAACAATTATGATTGTCACTTTTGAATGACACAATTCAGATATTTTAAATTGTAATTGTGAGTTTGTCTCAAAATTCTGACTTTTTTGTTTGCAAGTTATTGAGACACTATTTACAGTTGTGCTCAAAAGTTTACAGACTCCTTGAAGAATTTGTTAAAATGAGAATAATTTAAACAAAATAAGACAGATCATACAAATTGCAGATATTTTACATAAAAGAAGTTTGCATATAGTACACTACACAAAACTCTAGCTGAAATTGTTAAAATTCCAGTTCCTGTGCGGTTTCTGCGAGTAAATGTGCTAATATTACGACATATGGTGTACCTTGATGCGTTTTGTTTGTTAAAACATCGAATATGAGTCACTTTGTGACCATGGCATTCGATCAATTTCATCACAGTGTGGTAACGTTAAAGATAAAGGGCCCTATCATACACCCGGCGCAATGTGGCGTATTTTTGTAAAATATTACAAAACATATTCATTTCTAGCCTACATGAATTTAAAAAACACTGCCTTTATACTTTCTTCATCTCGGGAAGCTTTTTCAGTTAATTCAATTTGCTTTTGTATAATCTTATTATTATAAGTAGTAGTATTATTTATTATATCCATATTTATATTTGTTTTATTAAAAACAAGCTTAGATTTGTCCACCTGTCAGGTTTTAGACCATATGGGGCATAGCAGGTGTATTTGGAAATAACTCAGTATTTTGATCACACTTTGTTATTATTAATCATTTATTAGTTTGCTGGAAATTAGAACTGAATTTAGAATTTTGAGACAAATCTTTGCGCTTAACAAACTAAATTAATTATTTATAGGCTAATTGATGTCTGCGGTAAAGTTTCCCTATTCATGAGAGCAAAAGAGAAAGTCAACTTACTTTGCGTCCTGTAAATAGCAGTGCGCTTTATGGCGCGACGCAGCTGGCTCCTAAAGGTAATGGGAGATGAGACTCTGATTGGTTTATTCTCAAAACACACCTATAACTCATTAAGAAAATAAACTCAACCCTTTAGTTAGCAAAAATGCGTTCTGACACGCCCTCAAAGCGTTTGCGCCCTGCGTTTTGTGTCAAAATAGAGCCCAAAGTTTAAACAATGCCAATGATCTTACTTAAATCTTTTTTGTGTGATTTTCCTAAAACTTTTATATCCATTTAGTTTTAAACTGTGAACTCTGAAGAGGACAGTAGGCTACATTTAGCCTCGAAGTTTTATTTGAGGGCAACTTTGCAATGCTTCAGGTAATTCAGTAATTTGTTGTTTCAACATGTACGTTATTAAGATGGTTATACGAACAGTTATACGATATAAACATATGTAGTGTTAAATTAACTGTCTCTTTATGGCTGTCGAGCTCACTGCTGGTTAAATATTTTCAGTTACATTTCAAATGATTTTCTAATTAATGTTTCTCTGTTAAGAAGTTGCCTTATAACAGCTTGTTAGTGTTGTCATGATACTGTATTTCCGTAACTATAACTGAAATTCTCTGTTAAGCGCTGTCCTAAACCCCGCCGTTTGACCGTTAAGGTCATCATCATTTCACCGCACTTAACGGCTTTTTACTGAGTGCAAACACTGATAAGGACTGTGGATCGTTTTAAAGCTGTGATTCATTAACTGATCTCTTATATGTCCGCCCATCAGCCCCGTGCAGAGACTATCTAAGGGGCATGTGCAGGATAAAAAAATTTTGAAGAAGGGGGGGGGGGGGGGGGGGCACTTCAGATAATTTTGGAAGGGTACTTTCTAACTAAGACTAAAAAGGGCATATGCAGTGCACATGGTCCAGGATAAACATTAGTGAATTTAAATCTTCATGGTCCAAAATCAACATCAGTGAATTTGAGTTTTGATGGTCCAGGATCAACATCAGTGAATTTAAATCTTGATGGTCCAGGATCAACATCAGTATATTTTAATTTTGATGGTACAGGATCAGCATCAATGAATTTGAATCTTGATGGTCCAGGATCAACATCACAGAAATGTAATCTTTACATTCCAGGATCAACATCGATATATTTTAATTTTGATGATCCAGGATCAACATCAGTGAATTTGAATCTTGATGGTCCAGGATCAACATCAGTGAATTTTAATCTTGATGGTCCAGGATCAACATCAGTGAATTTGAATCTTGATGGTCCAGGATCAACATCAGTGAATTTTAATCTTGATGGTCCAGGATCAACATCAGTATATTTTAATTTTGATGGTCCAGGATCAGCATCAATGAATTTGAATCTTGATGGTCCAGGATCAACATCACTGAATTTGAATCTTGATGGTCCAGAATCAACATCACAGAAATGTAATCTTTACATTCCAGGATCAACATCGATATATTTTAATTTTGATGATCCAGGATCAACATCAGTGAATTTGAATCTTGATGGTCCAGGATCAACATCAGTGAATTTGAATCTTGATGGTCCAGGATCAACATCAGTGAATTTTAATCTTGATGGTCCAGGATCAACATCAGTAAATTTGAATCTTGATGGTCCAGAATCAACATCAGTGAATTTTAATCTTGATGGTCCAGGATCAACATCAGTGAATTTTAATCTTGATGGTCCAGGGTCAACATCGGTTTATTTTAATTTCGATGGTTCAGGATTAACATCACTGAATTTTAATTTTGAAGGTCCAGGATCAACAACAACGAATATTAATCTTGATGGTCCAGGATCAACATCAGGGAATTTAAATCTTGATGGTCCAGGATCAACATCAGGGAATTTTAATCTTGATGGTCCAGGATCAAAATCTGTGAATTTTAATCCTTATGGTCCAGGATCAACATCAGTGAATATTAATTTTGATGGTCCAGGATCAACATCACAGAATTTGAATCTTGATGGTCCAGGATCAACATCAGTGAATATTTAGCTTGATGGTCCAGAAACAACATCACTGATTATTAATCTTGATGGTCCAGGATCAACATCTATGACTTTGAATCTTGATGGTCCAGGATCAACATCAGTGAATTTGAATCTTGATGGTCCAGGATCAACATCAGTGAATTTGAATCTTGATGGTCCAGGATCAACATCAGTGAATTTGAATCTTGATGGTCCAGGATCAACATCAGTGAATTTCAATCTTGATGGTCCAGGATCAACATCAGTGAATTTGAATCTTGATGGTCCAGGATCAACATTGGAGATTTTTAATCTTGATGGTCCATGATCAACATCACTGTATTTGAATCTTGATGGTCCAGGATACACATCACTGAATTTGAATCTTGATGGTCCAGGATCAACATCACAGAAATGTAATCTTTACATTCCAGGATCAACATCGATATATTTTAATTTTGATGATCCAGGATCAACATCAGTGAATTTGAATCTTGATGGTCCAGGATCAACATCAGTGAATTTTAATCTTGATGGTCCAGGATCAACATCAGTGAATTTGAATCTTGATGGTCCAGGATCAACATCAGTAAATTTTAATCTTGATGGTCCAGGATCAGCATCAATGAATTTGAATCTTGATGGTCCAGGATCAACATCACTGAATTTGAATCTTGATGGTCCAGGATCAACATCACAGAAATGTAATCTTTACATTCCAGGATCAACATCGATATATTTTAATTTTGATGATCCAGGATCAACATCAGTGAATTTTAATCTTGATGGTCCAGGATCAACATCAGTGAATTTGAATCTTGATGGTCCAGGATCAACATCAGTGAATTTTAATCTTGATGGTCCAGGATCAACATCAGTAAATTTGAATCTTGATGGTCCAGAATCAACATCAGTGAATTTTAATCTTGATGTTCCAGGATCAACATCAGTGAATTTGAATGTTGATGGTCCAGGATCAACATCAGTGAATTTTAATCTTGATGGTCCAGGATCAACATCGGTTTATTTTAATTTCGATGGTTCAGGATTAACATCACTGAATTTTAATTTTGAAGGTCCAGGATCAACAACAACGAATATTAATCTTGATGGTCCAGGATCAACATCAGGGAATTTAAATCTTGATGGTCCAGGATCAACATCAGGGAATTTTAATCTTGATGGTCCAGGATCAAAATCTGTGAATTTTAATCCTTATGGTCCAGGATCAACATCAGTGAATATTAATTTTGATGGTCCAGGATCAACATCACAGAATTTTAATCTTGATGGTCCAGGATCAACATCAGTAAATATTTAGCTTGATGGTCCAGAAACAACATCACTGATTATTAATCTTGATGGTCCAGGATCAACATCTATGACTTTGAATCTTGATGGTCCAGGATCAACATCAGTGAATTTGAATCTTGATGGTCCAGGATCAACATCAGTGAATTTGAATCTTGATGGTCCAGGATCAACATCAGTGAATTTGAATCTTGATGGTCCAGGATCAACATCAGTGAATTTCAATCTTGATGGTCCAGGATCAACATCAGTGAATTTGAATCTTGATGGTCCAGGATCAACATTGGAGATTTTTAATCTTGATGGTCCATGATCAACATCACTGTATTTGAATCTTGATGGTCCAGGATACACATCAGTGAATTTTAATTTTGATGGTCCAGGATCAACATCGCTATATTTTAATCTTGATGGTCCAGGATCAACATAAGTGAAATTTAATCTTGATGGTCCAGGATCAACATCAGTGAATTTTAATTTTGATGGTCGAGGATCAACATCAGCGAATTTGAATCTTGATGGTCCAGGATCAACATCGCTATATTTTAATCTTGATGGTCCAGGATAAACATCACTGAATTTAAATCTTGATGGTCCAGGATCAACATCACTGAATTTAAATCTTGATGGTCCAGGATCAACATCAGTACATTTTAATTTTGATGGTCCAGGATCAACATCAACGAATATTAATCTTGATGGTCCAGGATCAACATCAACGAATTTTAATTTTGATGGTCCAGGATCAACATAAGTGAATTTGAATCTTGATGGTCCAGAATCAACATCAGTGAATTTGAATCTTGATGGTCCAGGATCAACACCACTGTCTTTGAATCTTGATTGTCCAGGATCAACATCAGTACATTTTAATTTTGATAGTCCAGGATCAACATCAACGAATATTAATCTTGATGGTCCAGGATCAACATCAACAAAATTTAATTTTGATGGTCCAGGATCAACATAAGTGAATTTGAATCTTGATGGTCCAGGATCAACATCAGTGAATTTGAATCTTGATGGTCCAGGATCAACATCAGTGAATTTTAATCTTGATGGTCTAGGATCAACATCAATGACTTTGAATCTTGATGCTCCAGAATCAACATCAGTGAATTTGAATATTGAAGGTCCAGGATCAGCACCACTGTCTTTGAATCTTGATTGTCCAGGATCAACCTCAGTACATTTTAATTTTGATGGTCCAGGATCAACATCAACGAATATTAATCTTGATGGTCCAGGATCAACATCAACGAATTTTAATTTTGATGGTCCAGGATCAACATTAGTGAATTTGAATCTTGATGGTCCAGGATCAACATCAGTGAATTTTAATCTTGATGGTCCAGGATCAACATCACAGAATTTCTATCTTTATGGTCCAGGATCAACATCACGGAATTTTAATCTTGATAGTCCGGCATCAACATCATGGAATTTGAATCTTGATGGTCCAGGATCAACATCGCTATATTTTAATCTTGATGGTCCAGGATCAACATCACTGAATTTAAATCTTGATGGTCCAGGATAAACATCACTGAATTTAAATCTTGATGGTCCAGGATCAACATCAGTGAATTTAAATCTTGATGGTCCAGGATCAACATCAGTGAATTTTAATCTTGATGGTCCAGGATCAACATCGATGACTTTGAATCTTGATGGTCCAGGATCAACATCAGTGAATTTTAATCTTGATGGTCCAGGATCAACATCAGGGAATTTTAATTTTGATGGTCCAGGATCAACATCACTGAATTTAAATCTTGATGGTCCAGGATCAACATCAACGAATATTAATCTTGATGGTCCAGGATCAACATAAGTGAATTTTAATCTTGATGGTCCAGGATCAACATCAGGGAATTTTAATTTTGATGGTCCAGGATCAACATCAGTGAATTTGAATATTGAAGGTCCAGGATCAACATCAACGAATATTAATCTTGATGGTCCAGGATCAACATCACAGAATTTCTATCTTTATGGTCCAGGATCAACATCACTGCATTTTAATCTTGATGGTCCAGGATCAACATCACAGAAATGTAATCTTTACATTCCAGGATCAACATCGCTATATTTTAATCTTGATGGTCCAGGATCAACATCACTGAATTAAAATCTTGATGGTCCAGGATAAACATCACTGAATTTAAATCTTGATGGTCCAGGATCAACATCAGTGAATTTTAATCTTGATGGTCCAGGATCAACATCAATGACTTTGAATCTTGATGGTCCAGAATCAACATCAGTGACTTTGAATATTGAAGGTCTAGGATCAACAGCACTGTCTTTGAATCTTGATGGTCCAGGATCAACATCAATGACTTTGAATCTTGATGGTCCAGAATCAACATCAGTACATTTTAATTTTGATGGTCCAGGATCAACATCACTGAATTTAAATCTTGATGGTCCAGGATCAACATCGCTATATTTTAATCTTGATGGTCCAGGATCAACATCAGTGAATTTTAATTTTGATGGTCCAGGATCAACACCACTGAATTTGAATCTTGATGGTCCAGGATCAACACCACTGTCTTTGAATCTTGATGGTCCAGGATCAACATCACTGAATTTAAACCTTGAATGTCCAGGATCACCATAACTGAATTTAATTCTTGATGGTCCAGGATCAACATCAGTGAATTTTAATCTTCATGGTCCAGGATCAACAAAAGTGAATTTGAATCTTGATGGTCCAGGATCAACATCAGTGAATTTGAATCTTGATGGTCCAGGATCAACATCAGTCAATTTTAATCTTGATGGTCCAGGATCAACATCAGTGAATTTGAATCTTGATGGTCCAGGATCAACATCAGTGAATTTTAATCTTGATGGTCCAGGATCAACATCAGTGAATTTGAATCTTGATGGTCCAGAATCAACATCAGTGATTTTTAATCTTGATGGTCCAGGATCAACATCAGTGAATTTTAATTTTGATGGTCCAGGATCAACATCAGCGAATTTTAATTTTGATGGTCCAGGATCAACATCAGTGAATTTTAATTTTGATGGTCCAGGATCAACACCACTGAATTTGAATCTTGATGGTCCAGGATCAACACCACTGTCTTTGAATCTTGATGGTCCAGGATCAACATCACTGTATTTAAACCTTGAATGTCCAGGATCACCATAACTGAATTTAATTCTTGATGGTCCAGGATCAACATCAGTGAATTTTAATCTTCATGGTCCAGGATCAACATCAGTATATTTCAATTTTGATGGTCCAGGATCAACATCAGTGAATTTTAATCTTGATGGTCCAGGATCAACATCAGTCAATTTGAATCTTGATGGTCCAGGATCAACATCAGTGAATTTTTAGCTTGATGGTCCAGGATCAACATCACTGATTATTAATCTTGATGGTCCAGGATCAACGTCAGTGAATTTGAATCTTGATGGTCCAGGATCAACATCAGTGAATTTGAATCTTGAGGGTCGAGGATCAACATCAGTGAATTTTAATTTTGATGGTCCAGGATCAACATCAGCGAATTTGATTCTTGATGGTCCAGGATCAACATCGCTATATTTTAATCTTGATGGTCCAGGATCAACATCAGTGAATTTTAATTTTGATGGTCCAGGATCAACACCACTGAATTTGAATCTTGATGGTCCAGGATCAACATCAGTGAATTTTAATTTTGATGGTCCAGGATCAACACCACTGAATTTAAATCTTGATGGTCCAGGATCAACATAACTGAAATTAAATCTTGATGGTCCAGGATCAACATCAGTATATTTCAATTTTGATGGTCCAGGATCAACATCAGTGAATTTTAATCTTGATGGTCCAGGATCATCATCAGTGAATTTGAATCTTGATGGTCCATTATCAACATCAGTGAATTTTTAGCTTGATGGTCCAGGATCAACATCACTGATTATTAATCTTGATGGTCCAGGATCAACATCACAGAGTTTGAATCTTGATGGTCCAGCATCAACATCAGTGAATTTGAATCTTGATGGTCCAGGATCAACATCAGTGAATTTGAATCTTGATGGTCCAGGATCAACATCGCTATATTTTAATATTGATGGTCCAGGATCAACATCAGTGAATTTTAATTTTGATGGTCCAGGATCAACACCACTGTCTTTGAATCTTGATGGTCCAGGATCAACATCTGTACATTTTAATTTTGATGGTCCAGGATCAACAACACTGAATTTAAATTTTGATGGTCCAGGATCAACATAACTGAATTTAAATCTTGATGGTCCAGGATCAACATCAGTGAATTTTAATCTTGATGGTCCAGGATCAACATTAGTCAATTTGAATCTTGATGGTCCAGGATCAACATCAGTGAATTTTTAGCTTGATGGTCCAGGATCAACATCACTGATTATTAATCTTGATGGTCCAGGATCAACATCAGTGAATTTGAATCTTGATGGTCCAGGATCAACATCAGTGAATTTTAATCTTGATGGTCCAGGATCAACATCAGTGAATTTTAATCTTGATGGTCCAGGATCAACATCAGTGAATTTAAATCTTGATGGTCCAGGATCAATATCAGTGAATTTTAATTTTGATGGTCCAGGATCAACACCACTATCTTTGTATCTTGATGGTCCAGGATCAACATCTGTACATTTAAATCTTGATGGTCCAGGATCAACACCACTGAATTTGAATCTTGATGGTCCAGGATCAACATCAGTGAATTTTAATTTTGATGGTCCAGGATCAACACCACTATCTTTGAATCTTGATGGTCCAGGATCAACATCTGTACATTTAAATCTTGATGGTCCAGGATCAACATAACTTAATTTAAATCTTGATGGTCCAGGATCAACATAACTGAATTTAAATCTTGATGGTCCAGGATCAACATCAGTGAATTTGAATCTTGATGGTCCAGGATCAACATAACTGAATTTAAATCTTGATGGTCCAGGATCAACGTCAGTGAATTTTAATATTCATGGTCCAGGATCAACATCAGTATATTTCATTTTTGATGGTCCAGGATCAACATCAGTGAATTTTAATCTTGATGGTCCAGGATAAACAAAAGTGAATTAGAATCTTGATGGTCCAGGATCAACATCAGTGAATTTGAATCTTGATGGTCCAGGATCAACATCAGTCAATTTTAATCTTGATGGTCCAGGATCAACATCAGTGAATTTTAATCTTGATGGTCCAGGATCAACATCAGTGAATTTGAATCTTGATGGTCCAGGATCAACATCAGTGACTTTTAATCTTGATGGTCCAGAATCAACATCAGTGAATTTGAATCTTGATGGTCCAGGATCAACATCAGTGAATTTTACTTTTGATGGTCCAGGATCAACATCAGCGAATTTGAATCTTGATGGTGCAGGATCAACATCGCTATATTTTAATCTTGATGGTCCAGGATCAACATCAGTGAATTTTAATTTTGATGGTCCAGGATCAACACCACTGAATTTGAATCTTGATGGTCCAGGATCAACACCACTGTCTTTGAATCTTGATGGTCCAGGATCAACATCTGTACATTTTAATTTTGATGGTCCAGGATCAACATCACTGAATTTAAACCTTTATGGTCCAGGATCACCATAACTGAATTTAAATCTTGATGGTCCAGGATCAACGTCATTGAATTTTAATCTTCATGGTCCAGGATCAACATCAGTGAATTTTAATCTTGATGGTCCAGGATGAACAAAAGTGAATTAGAATCTTGATGGTCCAGGATCAACATCAGTGAATTTGAATCTTGATGGTCCAGGATCAACATCAGTGAATTTTAATATTGATGGTCCAGGATGAACAAAAGTGAATTAGAATCTTGATGGTCCAGGATCAACATCAGTGAATTTGAATCTTGATGGTCCAGGATCAACATCAGTCAATTTTAATCTTGATGGTCCAGGATCAACATCAGTGAATTTGAATCTTGATGGTCCAGGATCAACATCAGTGAATTTGAATCTTGATGGTCCAGAATCAACATCAGTGATTTTTAATCTTGATGGTCCAGGATCAACATCAGTGAATTTTAATTTTGATGGTCCAGGATCAACATCAGCGAATTTTAATTTTGATGGTCCAGGATCAACATCAGTGAATTTTAATTTTGATGGTCCAGGATCAACACCACTGAATTTGAATCTTGATGGTCCAGGATCAACACCACTGTCTTTGAATCTTGATGGTCCAGGATCAACATCACTGTATTTAAACCTTGAATGTCCAGGATCACCATAACTGAATTTAATTCTTGATGGTCCAGGATCAACATCAGTGAATTTTAATCTTCATGGTCCAGGATCAACATCAGTATATTTCAATTTTGATGGTCCAGGATCAACATCAGTGAATTTTAATCTTGATGGTCCAGGATCAACATCAGTCAATTTGAATCTTGATGGTCCAGGATCAACATCAGTGAATTTTTAGCTTGATGGTCCAGGATCAACATCACTGATTATTAATCTTGATGGTCCAGGATCAACGTCAGTGAATTTGAATCTTGATGGTCCAGGATCAACATCAGTGAATTTGAATCTTGAGGGTCGAGGATCAACATCAGTGAATTTTAATTTTGATGGTCCAGGATCAACATCAGCGAATTTGATTCTTGATGGTCCAGGATCAACATCGCTATATTTTAATCTTGATGGTCCAGGATCAACATCAGTGAATTTTAATTTTGATGGTCCAGGATCAACACCACTGAATTTGAATCTTGATGGTCCAGGATCAACATCAGTGAATTTTAATTTTGATGGTCCAGGATCAACACCACTGAATTTAAATCTTGATGGTCCAGGATCAACATAACTGAAATTAAATCTTGATGGTCCAGGATCAACATCAGTATATTTCAATTTTGATGGTCCAGGATCAACATCAGTGAATTTTAATCTTGATGGTCCAGGATCATCATCAGTGAATTTGAATCTTGATGGTCCATTATCAACATCAGTGAATTTTTAGCTTGATGGTCCAGGATCAACATCACTGATTATTAATCTTGATGGTCCAGGATCAACATCACAGAGTTTGAATCTTGATGGTCCAGCATCAACATCAGTGAATTTGAATCTTGATGGTCCAGGATCAACATCAGTGAATTTGAATCTTGATGGTCCAGGATCAACATCGCTATATTTTAATATTGATGGTCCAGGATCAACATCAGTGAATTTTAATTTTGATGGTCCAGGATCAACACCACTGTCTTTGAATCTTGATGGTCCAGGATCAACATCTGTACATTTTAATTTTGATGGTCCAGGATCAACAACACTGAATTTAAATTTTGATGGTCCAGGATCAACATAACTGAATTTAAATCTTGATGGTCCAGGATCAACATCAGTGAATTTTAATCTTGATGGTCCAGGATCAACATTAGTCAATTTGAATCTTGATGGTCCAGGATCAACATCAGTGAATTTTTAGCTTGATGGTCCAGGATCAACATCACTGATTATTAATCTTGATGGTCCAGGATCAACATCAGTGAATTTGAATCTTGATGGTCCAGGATCAACATCAGTGAATTTTAATCTTGATGGTCCAGGATCAACATCAGTGAATTTTAATCTTGATGGTCCAGGATCAACATCAGTGAATTTAAATCTTGATGGTCCAGGATCAATATCAGTGAATTTTAATTTTGATGGTCCAGGATCAACACCACTATCTTTGTATCTTGATGGTCCAGGATCAACATCTGTACATTTAAATCTTGATGGTCCAGGATCAACACCACTGAATTTGAATCTTGATGGTCCAGGATCAACATCAGTGAATTTTAATTTTGATGGTCCAGGATCAACACCACTATCTTTGAATCTTGATGGTCCAGGATCAACATCTGTACATTTAAATCTTGATGGTCCAGGATCAACATAACTTAATTTAAATCTTGATGGTCCAGGATCAACATAACTGAATTTAAATCTTGATGGTCCAGGATCAACATCAGTGAATTTGAATCTTGATGGTCCAGGATCAACATAACTGAATTTAAATCTTGATGGTCCAGGATCAACGTCAGTGAATTTTAATATTCATGGTCCAGGATCAACATCAGTATATTTCATTTTTGATGGTCCAGGATCAACATCAGTGAATTTTAATCTTGATGGTCCAGGATAAACAAAAGTGAATTAGAATCTTGATGGTCCAGGATCAACATCAGTGAATTTGAATCTTGATGGTCCAGGATCAACATCAGTCAATTTTAATCTTGATGGTCCAGGATCAACATCAGTGAATTTTAATCTTGATGGTCCAGGATCAACATCAGTGAATTTGAATCTTGATGGTCCAGGATCAACATCAGTGACTTTTAATCTTGATGGTCCAGAATCAACATCAGTGAATTTGAATCTTGATGGTCCAGGATCAACATCAGTGAATTTTACTTTTGATGGTCCAGGATCAACATCAGCGAATTTGAATCTTGATGGTGCAGGATCAACATCGCTATATTTTAATCTTGATGGTCCAGGATCAACATCAGTGAATTTTAATTTTGATGGTCCAGGATCAACACCACTGAATTTGAATCTTGATGGTCCAGGATCAACACCACTGTCTTTGAATCTTGATGGTCCAGGATCAACATCTGTACATTTTAATTTTGATGGTCCAGGATCAACATCACTGAATTTAAACCTTTATGGTCCAGGATCACCATAACTGAATTTAAATCTTGATGGTCCAGGATCAACGTCATTGAATTTTAATCTTCATGGTCCAGGATCAACATCAGTGAATTTTAATCTTGATGGTCCAGGATGAACAAAAGTGAATTAGAATCTTGATGGTCCAGGATCAACATCAGTGAATTTGAATCTTGATGGTCCAGGATCAACATCAGTGAATTTTAATATTGATGGTCCAGGATGAACAAAAGTGAATTAGAATCTTGATGGTCCAGGATCAACATCAGTGAATTTGAATCTTGATGGTCCAGGATCAACATCAGTCAATTTTAATCTTGATGGTCCAGGATCAACATCAGTGAATTTGAATCTTGATGGTCCAGGATCAACATCAGTGAATTTTAATTTTGATGGTCCAGGATCAACATCAGTGAATTTTAATCTTGATGGTCCAGGATCAACATCAGTGAATTTGAATCTTGATGGTCCAGGATCAACATCAGTGAATTTTTATTTTGATGGTCCAGGATCAACATCAGCGAATTTGAATCTTGATGGTCCAGGATCAACATCGCTATATTTTAATCTTGATGGTCCAGGATCAACATCAGTGAATTTTAATTTTGATAGTCCAGGATCAACACCACTGAATTTGAATCTTGATGGTCCAGGATCAACACCACTGTCTTTGAATCTTGTTGGTCCAGGATCGACATCACTGAATTTAAATCTTGATGGTCCAGGATCACCATAACTGAATTTAAATCTTGATGGTCCAGGATCAACATCTGTACATTTTAATTTTGATGGTCCAGGATCAACAACACTGAATTTAAATCTTGTTGGTCCAGGATCAACATAACTGAATTTAAATCTTGATGGTCCAGGATCAACATCAGTGAATTTTAATCTTGATGGTCCAGGATCAACATCAGTCAATTTGAAACTTGATGGTCCAGGATCAACATCAGTGAATTTTTAGCTTGATGGTCCAGGATCAACATCACTGATTATTAATCTTGATGGTCCAGGATCAACATCACAGAGTTTGAATCTTGATGGTCCAGGATCATCATCAGTGAATTTGAATCTTGATGGTCCAGGATCAACATCAGTGAATTTTAATCTTGATGGTCCAGGATCAACATCAGTGAATTTTAATCTTGATGGTCCAGGATCAACATCAGTGAATTTGAATCTTGATGGTCCAGGATCAATATCAGTGAATTTTAATTTTGATGGTCCAGGATCAACACCACTATCTTTGTATCTTGATGGTCCAGGATCAACATCTGTACATTTAAATCTTGATGGTCCAGGATCAACATAACTTAATTTAAATCTTGATGGTCCAGGATCAACATCAGTGAATTTTATACTTGATGGTCCAGGATCAACATCACAGAGTTTGAATCTTGATGGTCCAGGATCAACATCAGTGAATTTTAATTTTGATGGTCCAGGATCAACACCACTATCTTTGAATCTTGATGGTCCAGGATCAACATCTGTACATTTAAATCTTGATGGTCCAGGATCAACATAACTTAATTTAAATCTTGATGGTCCAGGATCAACATAACTGAATTTAAATCTTGATGGTCCAGGATCAACATCAGTGAATTTGAATCTTGATGGTCCAGGATCAACATAACTGAATTTAAATCTTGATGGTCCAGGATCAACGTTAGTGAATTTTAATCTTCATGGTCCAGGATCAACATCAGTATATTTCATTTTTGATGGTCCAGGATCAACATCAGTGAATTTTAATCTTGATGGTCCAGGATGAACAAAAATGAATTAGAATCTTGATGGTCCAGGATCAACATCAGTGAATTTGAATCTTGATGGTCCAGGATCAACATCAGTCAATTTTAATCTTGATGGTCCAGGATCAACATCAGTGAATTTTAATCTTGATGGTCCAAGATCAACATCAGTGAATTTGAATCTTGATGGTCCAGGATCAACATCAGTGAATTTTAATCTTGATGGTCCAGGATCAACATCAGTGAATTTGAATCTTGATGGTCCAGGATCAACATCAGTGAATTTTACTTTTGATGGTCCAGGATCAACATCAGCGAATTTGAATCTTGATGGTCCAGGATCAACATCGCTATATTTTAATCTTGATGGTCCAGGATCAACATCAGTGAATTTTAATTTTGATGGTCATGGATCAACACCACTATCTTTGAATCTTGATGGTCCAGGATCAACACCACTGTCTTTGAATCTTGATGGTCCAGGATCAACATCTGTACTTTTTAATTTTGATGGTCCAGGATCAACATCACTGAATTTAAACCTTTATGGTCAAGGATCACCATAACTGAATTTAAATCTTGATGGTCCAGGATCAACGTCATTGAATTTTAATCTTCATGATCCAGGATCAACATCAGTGAATTTTAATCTTAATGGTCCAGGATGAACAAAAGTGAATTAGAATCTTGATGGTCCAGGATCAACATCAGTGAATTTGAATCTTGATGGTCCAGGATCAACATCAGTGAATTTTAATCTTGATGGTCCAGGATGAACAAAAGTGAATTAGAATCTTGATGGTCCAGGATCAACATCGATGACTTTGAATCTTGATGGTCCAGGATCAACATCAGTGAATTTTAATCTTGATGGTCCAGGATCAACATCAGGGAATTTTAATTTTGATGGTCCAGGATTGACATCACTGAATTTAAATCTTGATGGTCCAGGATCAACATCAACGAATATTAATCTTGATGGTCCAGGATCAACATAAGTGAATTTTAATCTTGATGGTCCAGGATCAACATCAGGGAATTTTAATTTTGATGGTCCAGGATCAACATCAGTGAATTTGAATATTGAAGGTCCAGGATCAACATCAACGAATATTAATCTTGATGGTCCAGGATCAACATCACAGAATTTCTATCTTTATGGTCCAGGATCAACATCACTGCATTTTAATCTTGATGGTCCAGGATCAACATCACAGAAATGTAATCTTTACATTCCAGGATCAACATCGCTATATTTTAATCTTGATGGTCCAGGATCAACATCACTGAATTAAAATCTTGATGGTCCAGGATAAACATCACTGAATTTAAATCTTGATGGTCCAGGATCAACATCAGTGAATTTTAATCTTGATGGTCCAGGATCAACATCAATGACTTTGAATCTTGATGGTCCAGAATCAACATCAGTGACTTTGAATATTGAAGGTCTAGGATCAACAGCACTGTCTTTGAATCTTGATGGTCCAGGATCAACATCAATGACTTTGAATCTTGATGGTCCAGAATCAACATCAGTACATTTTAATTTTGATGGTCCAGGATCAACATCACTGAATTTAAATCTTGATGGTCCAGGATCAACATCGCTATATTTTAATCTTGATGGTCCAGGATCAACATCAGTGAATTTTAATTTTGATGGTCCAGGATCAACACCACTGAATTTGAATCTTGATGGTCCAGGATCAACACCACTGTCTTTGAATCTTGATGGTCCAGGATCAACATCACTGAATTTAAACCTTGAATGTCCAGGATCACCATAACTGAATTTAATTCTTGATGGTCCAGGATCAACATCAGTGAATTTTAATCTTCATGGTCCAGGATCAACAAAAGTGAATTTGAATCTTGATGGTCCAGGATCAACATCAGTGAATTTGAATCTTGATGGTCCAGGATCAACATCAGTCAATTTTAATCTTGATGGTCCAGGATCAACATCAGTGAATTTGAATCTTGATGGTCCAGGATCAACATCAGTGAATTTTAATCTTGATGGTCCAGGATCAACATCAGTGAATTTGAATCTTGATGGTCCAGAATCAACATCAGTGATTTTTAATCTTGATGGTCCAGGATCAACATCAGTGAATTTTAATTTTGATGGTCCAGGATCAACATCAGCGAATTTTAATTTTGATGGTCCAGGATCAACATCAGTGAATTTTAATTTTGATGGTCCAGGATCAACACCACTGAATTTGAATCTTGATGGTCCAGGATCAACACCACTGTCTTTGAATCTTGATGGTCCAGGATCAACATCACTGTATTTAAACCTTGAATGTCCAGGATCACCATAACTGAATTTAATTCTTGATGGTCCAGGATCAACATCAGTGAATTTTAATCTTCATGGTCCAGGATCAACATCAGTATATTTCAATTTTGATGGTCCAGGATCAACATCAGTGAATTTTAATCTTGATGGTCCAGGATCAACATCAGTCAATTTGAATCTTGATGGTCCAGGATCAACATCAGTGAATTTTTAGCTTGATGGTCCAGGATCAACATCACTGATTATTAATCTTGATGGTCCAGGATCAACGTCAGTGAATTTGAATCTTGATGGTCCAGGATCAACATCAGTGAATTTGAATCTTGAGGGTCGAGGATCAACATCAGTGAATTTTAATTTTGATGGTCCAGGATCAACATCAGCGAATTTGATTCTTGATGGTCCAGGATCAACATCGCTATATTTTAATCTTGATGGTCCAGGATCAACATCAGTGAATTTTAATTTTGATGGTCCAGGATCAACACCACTGAATTTGAATCTTGATGGTCCAGGATCAACATCAGTGAATTTTAATTTTGATGGTCCAGGATCAACACCACTGAATTTAAATCTTGATGGTCCAGGATCAACATAACTGAAATTAAATCTTGATGGTCCAGGATCAACATCAGTATATTTCAATTTTGATGGTCCAGGATCAACATCAGTGAATTTTAATCTTGATGGTCCAGGATCATCATCAGTGAATTTGAATCTTGATGGTCCATTATCAACATCAGTGAATTTTTAGCTTGATGGTCCAGGATCAACATCACTGATTATTAATCTTGATGGTCCAGGATCAACATCACAGAGTTTGAATCTTGATGGTCCAGCATCAACATCAGTGAATTTGAATCTTGATGGTCCAGGATCAACATCAGTGAATTTGAATCTTGATGGTCCAGGATCAACATCGCTATATTTTAATATTGATGGTCCAGGATCAACATCAGTGAATTTTAATTTTGATGGTCCAGGATCAACACCACTGTCTTTGAATCTTGATGGTCCAGGATCAACATCTGTACATTTTAATTTTGATGGTCCAGGATCAACAACACTGAATTTAAATTTTGATGGTCCAGGATCAACATAACTGAATTTAAATCTTGATGGTCCAGGATCAACATCAGTGAATTTTAATCTTGATGGTCCAGGATCAACATTAGTCAATTTGAATCTTGATGGTCCAGGATCAACATCAGTGAATTTTTAGCTTGATGGTCCAGGATCAACATCACTGATTATTAATCTTGATGGTCCAGGATCAACATCAGTGAATTTGAATCTTGATGGTCCAGGATCAACATCAGTGAATTTTAATCTTGATGGTCCAGGATCAACATCAGTGAATTTTAATCTTGATGGTCCAGGATCAACATCAGTGAATTTAAATCTTGATGGTCCAGGATCAATATCAGTGAATTTTAATTTTGATGGTCCAGGATCAACACCACTATCTTTGTATCTTGATGGTCCAGGATCAACATCTGTACATTTAAATCTTGATGGTCCAGGATCAACACCACTGAATTTGAATCTTGATGGTCCAGGATCAACATCAGTGAATTTTAATTTTGATGGTCCAGGATCAACACCACTATCTTTGAATCTTGATGGTCCAGGATCAACATCTGTACATTTAAATCTTGATGGTCCAGGATCAACATAACTTAATTTAAATCTTGATGGTCCAGGATCAACATAACTGAATTTAAATCTTGATGGTCCAGGATCAACATCAGTGAATTTGAATCTTGATGGTCCAGGATCAACATAACTGAATTTAAATCTTGATGGTCCAGGATCAACGTCAGTGAATTTTAATATTCATGGTCCAGGATCAACATCAGTATATTTCATTTTTGATGGTCCAGGATCAACATCAGTGAATTTTAATCTTGATGGTCCAGGATAAACAAAAGTGAATTAGAATCTTGATGGTCCAGGATCAACATCAGTGAATTTGAATCTTGATGGTCCAGGATCAACATCAGTCAATTTTAATCTTGATGGTCCAGGATCAACATCAGTGAATTTTAATCTTGATGGTCCAGGATCAACATCAGTGAATTTGAATCTTGATGGTCCAGGATCAACATCAGTGACTTTTAATCTTGATGGTCCAGAATCAACATCAGTGAATTTGAATCTTGATGGTCCAGGATCAACATCAGTGAATTTTACTTTTGATGGTCCAGGATCAACATCAGCGAATTTGAATCTTGATGGTGCAGGATCAACATCGCTATATTTTAATCTTGATGGTCCAGGATCAACATCAGTGAATTTTAATTTTGATGGTCCAGGATCAACACCACTGAATTTGAATCTTGATGGTCCAGGATCAACACCACTGTCTTTGAATCTTGATGGTCCAGGATCAACATCTGTACATTTTAATTTTGATGGTCCAGGATCAACATCACTGAATTTAAACCTTTATGGTCCAGGATCACCATAACTGAATTTAAATCTTGATGGTCCAGGATCAACGTCATTGAATTTTAATCTTCATGGTCCAGGATCAACATCAGTGAATTTTAATCTTGATGGTCCAGGATGAACAAAAGTGAATTAGAATCTTGATGGTCCAGGATCAACATCAGTGAATTTGAATCTTGATGGTCCAGGATCAACATCAGTGAATTTTAATATTGATGGTCCAGGATGAACAAAAGTGAATTAGAATCTTGATGGTCCAGGATCAACATCAGTGAATTTGAATCTTGATGGTCCAGGATCAACATCAGTCAATTTTAATCTTGATGGTCCAGGATCAACATCAGTGAATTTGAATCTTGATGGTCCAGGATCAACATCAGTGAATTTTAATTTTGATGGTCCAGGATCAACATCAGTGAATTTTAATCTTGATGGTCCAGGATCAACATCAGTGAATTTGAATCTTGATGGTCCAGGATCAACATCAGTGAATTTTTATTTTGATGGTCCAGGATCAACATCAGCGAATTTGAATCTTGATGGTCCAGGATCAACATCGCTATATTTTAATCTTGATGGTCCAGGATCAACATCAGTGAATTTTAATTTTGATAGTCCAGGATCAACACCACTGAATTTGAATCTTGATGGTCCAGGATCAACACCACTGTCTTTGAATCTTGTTGGTCCAGGATCGACATCACTGAATTTAAATCTTGATGGTCCAGGATCACCATAACTGAATTTAAATCTTGATGGTCCAGGATCAACATCTGTACATTTTAATTTTGATGGTCCAGGATCAACAACACTGAATTTAAATCTTGTTGGTCCAGGATCAACATAACTGAATTTAAATCTTGATGGTCCAGGATCAACATCAGTGAATTTTAATCTTGATGGTCCAGGATCAACATCAGTCAATTTGAAACTTGATGGTCCAGGATCAACATCAGTGAATTTTTAGCTTGATGGTCCAGGATCAACATCACTGATTATTAATCTTGATGGTCCAGGATCAACATCACAGAGTTTGAATCTTGATGGTCCAGGATCATCATCAGTGAATTTGAATCTTGATGGTCCAGGATCAACATCAGTGAATTTTAATCTTGATGGTCCAGGATCAACATCAGTGAATTTTAATCTTGATGGTCCAGGATCAACATCAGTGAATTTGAATCTTGATGGTCCAGGATCAATATCAGTGAATTTTAATTTTGATGGTCCAGGATCAACACCACTATCTTTGTATCTTGATGGTCCAGGATCAACATCTGTACATTTAAATCTTGATGGTCCAGGATCAACATAACTTAATTTAAATCTTGATGGTCCAGGATCAACATCAGTGAATTTTATACTTGATGGTCCAGGATCAACATCACAGAGTTTGAATCTTGATGGTCCAGGATCAACATCAGTGAATTTTAATTTTGATGGTCCAGGATCAACACCACTATCTTTGAATCTTGATGGTCCAGGATCAACATCTGTACATTTAAATCTTGATGGTCCAGGATCAACATAACTTAATTTAAATCTTGATGGTCCAGGATCAACATAACTGAATTTAAATCTTGATGGTCCAGGATCAACATCAGTGAATTTGAATCTTGATGGTCCAGGATCAACATAACTGAATTTAAATCTTGATGGTCCAGGAACAACGTTAGTGAATTTTAATCTTCATGGTCCAGGATCAACATCAGTATATTTCATTTTTGATGGTCCAGGATCAACATCAGTGAATTTTAATCTTGATGGTCCAGGATGAACAAAAATGAATTAGAATCTTGATGGTCCAGGATCAACATCAGTGAATTTGAATCTTGATGGTCCAGGATCAACATCAGTCAATTTTAATCTTGATGGTCCAGGATCAACATCAGTGAATTTTAATCTTGATGGTCCAAGATCAACATCAGTGAATTTGAATCTTGATGGTCCAGGATCAACATCAGTGAATTTTAATCTTGATGGTCCAGGATCAACATCAGTGAATTTGAATCTTGATGGTCCAGGATCAACATCAGTGAATTTTACTTTTGATGGTCCAGGATCAACATCAGCGAATTTGAATCTTGATGGTCCAGGATCAACATCGCTATATTTTAATCTTGATGGTCCAGGATCAACATCAGTGAATTTTAATTTTGATGGTCATGGATCAACACCACTATCTTTGAATCTTGATGGTCCAGGATCAACACCACTGTCTTTGAATCTTGATGGTCCAGGATCAACATCTGTACTTTTTAATTTTGATGGTCCAGGATCAACATCACTGAATTTAAACCTTTATGGTCAAGGATCACCATAACTGAATTTAAATCTTGATGGTCCAGGATCAACGTCATTGAATTTTAATCTTCATGATCCAGGATCAACATCAGTGAATTTTAATCTTAATGGTCCAGGATGAACAAAAGTGAATTAGAATCTTGATGGTCCAGGATCAACATCAGTGAATTTGAATCTTGATGGTCCAGGATCAACATCAGTGAATTTTAATCTTGATGGTCCAGGATGAACAAAAGTGAATTAGAATCTTGATGGTCCAGGATCAACATCAGTGAATTTGAATCTTGATGTCCAGGATCAACATCAGTCAATTTTAATCTTGATGGTCCAGGATCAACATCAGTGAATTTGAATCTTGATGGTCCAGGATCAACATCAGTGAATTTTAATTTTGATGGTCCAGGATCAACATCAGTGAATTTTAATCTTGATGGTCCAGGATCAACATCAGTGAATTTGAATCTTGATGGTCCAGGATCAACATCAGTAAATTTTAATTTTGATGGTCCAGGATCAACATCAGCGAATTTGAATCTTGATGGTCCAGGATCAACATCGCTATATTTTAATCTTGATGGTCCAGGATCAACATCAGTGAATTTTAATTTTGATAGTCCAGGATCAACACCACTGAATTTGAATCTTGATGGTCCAGGATCAACACCACTGTCTTTGAATCTTGATGGTCCAGGATCGACATCACTGAGTTTAAATCTTGATGGTCCAGGATCACCATAACTGAATTTAAATCTTGATGGTCCAGGATCAACATCAGTGAATTTAAATCTTGATGGTCCAGGATCAACGTCAGTGAATTTGAATCTTGATGGTCCAGGATCAACATCAGTCAATTTTAATCTTAATGGTCCAGGATCAACATCAGTGAATTTGAATCTTGATGGTCGAGGATCAACATCAGTGAATTTTAATTTTGATGGTCCAGGATCAACATCAGCGAATTTGATTCTTGATGGTCCAGGATCAACATCGCTATATTTGAATCTTGATGGTCCAGTATCAACATCAGTGAATTTTAATTTTGATGGTCCAAGATCAACACCACTGAATTTAAATCTTGATGGTCCAGGATCAACATAACTGAATTTAAATCTTGATGGTCCAGGATCAACATCAGTGAATTTGAATCTTGATGGTCCAGGATCAACATCAGTGAATTTTAATCTTCATGGTCCAGGATCAACATCAGTGAATTTTAATCTTGATGGTCCAGGATCAACATCAGTCAATTAGAATCTTGATGGTCCAGGATCAACATCAGTGAATTTTTAGCTTGATGGTCCAGGATCAACATCACTGATTATTAATCTTGATGGTCCAGGATCAACATCACAGAGTTTGAATCTTGATGATCCAGCATCAACATCAGTGAATTTGAATCTTGATGGTCCAGGGTCAACATCAGTGAATTTGAATCTTTATGGTCCAGGATCAACATCAGTGAATTTTAATTTTGATGGTCCAGGATCAACACCACTATCTTTGAATCTTGATGGTCCAGGATCAACATCTGTACATTTAAATCTTGATGGTCCAGGATCAACATAACTTAATTTAAATCTTGATGGTCCAGGATCAACATCAGTGAATTTTAATCTTGATGGTCCAGGATCAACATCACAGAGTTTGAATCTTGATGGTCCAGGATCAACATCATTGAATTTGAATCTTGATGGTCCAGGATCAACATAACTGAATTTAAATCTTGATGGTCCAGGATCAACATCCATGAATTTGAATCTTGATGGTCCAGGATCAACATCAGTGAATTTTAATCTTCATGGTCCAGGATCAACATCAGTATATTTCAATTTTGATGGTCCAGGATCAACATCAGTGAATTTTAATCTTGATGGTCCAGGATCAACATCAGTCAATTTGAATCTTGATGGTCCAGGATCAACATCAGTGAATTTTTAGCTTGATGGTCCAGGATCAACATCACTGATTATTAATCTTGATGGTCCAGGATCAACGTCCGTGAATTTGAATCTTGATGGTCCAGGATCAACATCAGTCAATTTTAATCTTGATGGTCCAGGATCAACATCAGTGAATTTGAATCTTGATGGTCGAGGATCAACATCAGTGAATTTTAATTTTGATGGTCCAGGATCAACATCAGCGAATTTGATTCTTGATGGTCCAGGATCAACATCGCTATATTTTAATCTTGATGGTCCAGGATCAACATCAGTGATTTTTAATTTTGATGGTCCAGGATCAACACCACTGAATTTGAATCTTGATGGTCCAGGATCAACATCAGTGAATTTTAATTTTGATGGTCCAGGATCAACACCACTGAATTTAAATCTTGATGGTCCAGGATCAACATCAGTATATTTCAATTCTGATGGTCCAGGATCAACATCAGTGAATTTTAATCTTGATGGTCCAGGATCATCATTAGTCAATTTGAATCTTGATGGTCCATTATCAACATCAGTGAATTTTTAGCTTGATGGTCCAGGATCAACATCACTGATTATTAATCTTGATGGTCCAGGATCAACATCACAGAGTTTGAATCTTGATGGTCCAGCATCAACATCAGTGAATTTGAATCTTGATGGTCCAGGATCAACATCAGTGAATTTGAATCTTTATGGTCCAGGATCAACATCAGTGAATTTTAATTTTGATGGTCCAGGATCAACACCACTATCTTTGAATCTTGATGGTCCAGGATCAACATCTGTACATTTAAATCTTGATGGTCCAGGATCAACATAACTTAATTTAAATCTTGATGGTCCAGGATCAACATCAGTGAATTTTAATCTTGATGGTCCAGGATCAACATCACAGAGTTTGAATCTTGATGGTCCAGGATCAACATCATTGAATTTGAATCTTGATGGTCCAGGATCAACATCTGTACATTTTAATTTTGATGGTCCAGGATCAACAACACTGAATTTAAATCTTGATGGTCCAGGATCAACATAACTGAATTTAAATCTTGATGGTCCAGGATCAACATCAGTGAATTTTAATCTTGATGGTCCAGGATCAACATCAGTCAATTTGAATCTTGATGGTCCAGGATCAACATCAGTGAATTTTTAGCTTGATGGTCCAGGATCAACATCACTGATTATTAATCTTGATGGTCCAGGATCAACATCACAGAGTTTGAATCTTGATGGTCCAGGATCATCATCAGTGAATTTGAATCTTGATGGTCCAGGATCAACAACAGTGAATTTTAATCTTGATGGTCCAGGATCAACATCAGTGAATTTTAATCTTGATGGTCCAGGATCAACATCAGTGAATTTGAATCTTGATGGTCCTGGATCAACATCAGTGAATTTTAATCTTGATGGTTCAGGATCAACATAACTTAATTTAAATCTTGATGGTCCAGGATCAACATAACTGAATTTAAATCTTGATGGTCCAGGATCAACATCAGTGAATTTTAATCTTGATGGTCCAGGATCAACATAACTGAATTTAAATCTTGATGGTCCAGGATCAACGTCAGTGAATTTTAATCTTCATGGTCCAGGATCAACATCTGTACATTTAAATCTTGATGGTCCAGGATCAACATAACTTAATTTAAATCTTGATGGTCCAGGATCAACATCAGTGAATTTTAATCTTGATGGTCCAGGATCAACATCACAGAGTTTGAATCTTGATGGTCCAGGATCAACACCACTGAATTTGAATCTTGATGGTCCAGGATCAACATCAGTGAATTTTAATTTTGATGGTCCAGGATCAACACCACTATCTTTGAATCTTGATGGTCCAGGATCAACATCTGTACATTTAAATCTTGATGGTTCAGGATCAACATAACTTAATTTAAATCTTGATGGTCCAGGATCAACATAACTGAATTTAAATCTTGATGGTCCAGGATCAACATCAGTGAATTTGAATCTTGATGGTCCAGGATCAACATAACTGAATTTAAATCTTGATGGTCCAGGATCAACGTCAGTGAATTTTAATCTTCATGGTCCAGGATCAACATCAGTATATTTCATGTTTGATGGTCCAGGATCAACATCAGTGAATTTTAATCTTGATGGTCCAGGATGAACAAAAGTGAATTAGAATCTTGATGGTCCAGGATCAACATCAGTGAATTTGAATCTTGATGGTCCAGGATCAACATCAGTCAATTTTAATCTTGATGGTCCAGGATCAACATCAGTGAATTTTAATCTTGATGGTCCAGGATCAACATCAGTGAATTTGAATCTTGATGGTCCAGGATCAACATCAGTGAATTTTAATCTTGATGGTCCAGGATCAACATCAGTGAATTTGAATCTTGATGGTCCAGGATCAACGTTAGTGAATTTTAATCTTCATGGTCCAGGATCAACATCAGTATATTTCATTTTTGATGGTCCAGGATCAACATCAGTGAATTTTAATCTTGATGGTCCAGGATGAACAAAAATGAATTAGAATCTTGATGGTCCAGGATCAACATCAGTCAATTTTAATCTTGATGGTCCAGGATCAACATCAGTGAATTTTAATCTTGATGGTCCAGGATCAACATCAGTGAATTTGAATCTTGATGGTCCAGGATCAACATCAGTGAATTTTAATCTTGATGGTCCAGGATCAACATCAGTGAATTTGAATCTTGATGGTCCAGGATCAACATCAGTGAATTTTACTTTTGATGGTCCAGGATCAACATCAGCGAATTTGAATCTTGATGGTCCAGGATCAACATCGCTATATTTTAATCTTGATGGTCCAGGATCAACATCAGTGAATTTTAATTTTGATGGTCATGGATCAACACCACTATCTTTGAATCTTGATGGTCCAGGATCAACACCACTGTCTTTGAATCTTGATGGTCCAGGATCAACATCTGTACTTTTTAATTTTGATGGTCCAGGATCAACATCACTGAATTTAAACCTTTATGGTCCAGGATCACCATAACTGAATTTAAATCTTGATGGTCCAGGATCAACGTCATTGAATTTTAATCTTCATGGTCCAGGATCAACATCAGTGAATTTTAATCTTAATGGTCCAGGATGAACAAAAGTGAATTAGAATCTTGATGGTCCAGGATCAACATCAGTGAATTTGAATCTTGATGGTCCAGGATCAACATCAGTGAATTTTAATCTTGATGGTCCAGGATGAACAAAAGTGAATTAGAATCTTGATGGTCCAGGATCAACATCAGTGAATTTGAATCTTGATGTCCAGGATCAACATCAGTCAATTTTAATCTTGATGGTCCAGGATCAACATCAGTGAATTTGAATCTTGATGGTCCAGGATCAACATCAGTGAATTTTAATTTTGATGGTCCAGGATCAACATCAGTGAATTTTAATCTTGATGGTCCAGGATCAACATCAGTGAATTTGAATCTTGATGGTCCAGGATCAACATCAGTGAATTTTAATTTTGATGGTCCAGGATCAACATCAGCGAATTTGAATCTTGATGGTCCAGGATCAACATCAGTGAATTTTAATTTTGATAGTCCAGGATCAACACCACTGAATTTGAATCTTGATGGTCCAGGATCAACACCACTGTCTTTGAATCTTGATGGTCCAGGATCGACATCACTGAGTTTAAATCTTGATGGTCCAGGATCACCATAACTGAATTTAAATCTTGATGGTCCAGGATCAACATCAGTGAATTTAAATCTTGATGGTCCAGGATCAACGTCAGTGAATTTGAATCTTGATGGTCCAGGATCAACATCAGTCAATTTTAATCTTAATGGTCCAGGATCAACATCAGTGAATTTGAATCTTGATGGTCGAGGATCAACATCAGTGAATTTTAATTTTGATGGTCCAGGATCAACATCAGCGAATTTGATTCTTGATGGTCCAGGATCAACATCGCTATATTTGAATCTTGATGGTCCAGTATCAACATCAGTGAATTTTAATTTTGATGGTCCAGGATCAACACCACTGAATTTAAATCTTGATGGTCCAGGATCAACATAACTGAATTTAAATCTTGATGGTCCAGGATCAACATCAGTGAATTTGAATCTTGATGGTCCAGGATCAACATCAGTGAATTTTAATCTTCATGGTCCAGGATCAACATCAGTGAATTTTAATCTTGATGGTCCAGGATCAACATCAGTCAATTAGAATCTTGATGGTCCAGGATCAACATCAGTGAATTTTTAGCTTGATGGTCCAGGATCAACATCACTGATTATTAATCTTGATGGTCCAGGATCAACATCACAGAGTTTGAATCTTGATGATCCAGCATCAACATCAGTGAATTTGAATCTTGATGGTCCAGGATCAACATCAGTGAATTTGAATCTTTATGGTCCAGGATCAACATCAGTGAATTTTAATTTTGATGGTCCAGGATCAACACCACTATCTTTGAATCTTGATGGTCCAGGATCAACATCTGTACATTTAAATCTTGATGGTCCAGGATCAACATAACTTAATTTAAATCTTGATGGTCCAGGATCAACATCAGTGAATTTTAATCTTGATGGTCCAGGATCAACATCACAGAGTTTGAATCTTGATGGTCCAGGATCAACATCATTGAATTTGAATCTTGATGGTCCAGGATCAACATAACTGAATTTAAATCTTGATGGTCCAGGATCAACATCCATGAATTTGAATCTTGATGGTCCAGGATCAACATCAGTGAATTTTAATCTTCATGGTCCAGGATCAACATCAGTATATTTCAATTTTGATGGTCCAGGATCAACATCAGTGAATTTTAATCTTGATGGTCCAGGATCAACATCAGTCAATTTGAATCTTGATGGTCCAGGATCAACATCAGTGAATTTTTAGCTTGATGGTCCAGGATCAACATCACTGATTATTAATCTTGATGGTCCAGGATCAACGTCAGTGAATTTGAATCTTGATGGTCCAGGATCAACATCAGTCAATTTTAATCTTGATGGTCCAGGATCAACATCAGTGAATTTGAATCTTGATGGTCGAGGATCAACATCAGTGAATTTTAATTTTGATGGTCCAGGATCAACATCAGCGAATTTGATTCTTGATGGTCCAGGATCAACATCGCTATATTTTAATCTTGATGGTCCAGGATCAACATCAGTGAATTTTAATTTTGATGGTCCAGGATCAACACCACTGAATTTAAATCTTGATGGTCCAGGATCAACATCAGTATATTTCAATTCTGATGGTCCAGGATCAACATCAGTGAATTTTAATCTTGATGGTCCAGGATCATCATTAGTCAATTTGAATCTTGATGGTCCATTATCAACATCAGTGAATTTTTAGCTTGATGGTCCAGGATCAACATCACTGATTATTAATCTTGATGGTCCAGGATCAACATCACAGAGTTTGAATCTTGATGGTCCAGCATCAACATCAGTGAATTTGAATCTTGATGGTCCAGGATCAACATCAGTGAATTTGAATCTTTATGGTCCAGGATCAACATCAGTGAATTTTAATTTTGATGGTCCAGGATCAACACCACTATCTTTGAATCTTGATGGTCCAGGATCAACATCTGTACATTTAAATCTTGATGGTCCAGGATCAACATAACTTAATTTAAATCTTGATGGTCCAGGATCAACATCAGTGAATTTTAATCTTGATGGTCCAGGATCAACATCACAGAGTTTGAATCTTGATGGTCCAGGATCAACATCATTGAATTTGAATCTTGATGGTCCAGGATCAACATCTGTACATTTTAATTTTGATGGTCCAGGATCAACAACACTGAATTTAAATCTTGATGGTCCAGGATCAACATCAGTGAATTTTAATCTTGATGGTCCAGGATCAACATCAGTCAATTTGAATCTTGATGGTCCAGGATCAACATCAGTGAATTTTTAGCTTGATGGTCCAGGATCAACATCACTGATTATTAATCTTGATGGTCCAGGATCAACATCACAGAGTTTGAATCTTGATGGTCCAGGATCATCATCAGTGAATTTGAATCTTGATGGTCCAGGATCAACAACAGTGAATTTTAATCTTGATGGTCCAGGATCAACATCAGTGAATTTGAATCTTGATGGTCCTGGATCAACATCAGTGAATTTTAATCTTGATGGTTCAGGATCAACATAACTTAATTTAAATCTTGATGGTCCAGGATCAACATAACTGAATTTAAATCTTGATGGTCCAGGATCAACATCAGTGAATTTGAATCTTGATGGTCCAGGATCAACATAACTGAATTTAAATCTTGATGGTCCAGGATCAACGTCAGTGAATTTTAATCTTCATGGTCCAGGATCAACATCTGTACATTTAAATCTTGATGGTCCAGGATCAACATAACTTAATTTAAATCTTGATGGTCCAGGATCAACATCAGTGAATTTTAATCTTGATGGTCCAGGATCAACATCACAGAGTTTGAATCTTGATGGTCCAGGATCAACACCACTGAATTTGAATCTTGATGGTCCAGGATCAACATCAGTGAATTTTAATTTTGATGGTCCAGGATCAACACCACTATCTTTGAATCTTGATGGTCCAGGATCAACATCTGTACATTTAAATCTTGATGGTTCAGGATCAACATAACTTAATTTAAATCTTGATGGTCCAGGATCAACATAACTGAATTTAAATCTTGATGGTCCAGGATCAACATCAGTGAATTTGAATCTTGATGGTCCAGGATCAACATAACTGAATTTAAATCTTGATGGTCCAGGATCAACGTCAGTGAATTTTAATCTTCATGGTCCAGGATCAACATCAGTATATTTCATGTTTGATGGTCCAGGATCAACATCAGTGAATTTTAATCTTGATGGTCCAGGATGAACAAAAGTGAATTAGAATCTTGATGGTCCAGGATCAACATCAGTGAATTTGAATCTTGATGGTCCAGGATCAACATCAGTCAATTTTAATCTTGATGGTCCAGGATCAACATCAGTGAATTTTAATCTTGATGGTCCAGGATCAACATCAGTGAATTTGAATCTTGATGGTCCAGGATCAACATCAGTGAATTTTAATCTTGATGGTCCAGGATCAACATCAGTGAATTTGAATCTTGATGGTCCAGGATCAACATCAGTGAATTTTACTTTTGATGGTCCAGGATCAACATCAGTGAATTTGAATCTTGATGGTCCAGGATCAATATCAGTGAATTTTAATTTTGATGGTCCAGGATCAACACCACTATCTTTGTATCTTGATGGTCCAGGATCAACATCTGTACATTTAAATCTTGATGGTCCAGCATCAACATAACTTAATTTAAATCTTGATGGTCCAGGATAAACATCAGTGAATTTTAATCTTGATGGTCCAGGATCAACATCACAGAGATTGAATCTTGATGGTCCAGGATCAACGCCACTGAATTTGAATCTTGATGGTCCAGGATCAACATCAGTGAATTTTAATTTTGATGGTCCAGGATCAACACCACTATCTTTGAATCTTGATGGTCCAGGATCAACATCTGTACATTTAAATCTTGATGGTCCAGGATCAACATAACTGAATTTAAATCTTGATGGTCCAGGATCAACGTCAGTGAATTTTAATCTTCATGGTCCAGGATCAACATCAGTATATTTCAATTTTGATGGTCCAGGATCAACATCCGTGAATTTTAATCTTGATGGTCCAGGATCAACATCAGTGAATTTTAATCTTCATGGTCCAGGATCAACATCAGTATATTTCAATTTTGATGGTCCAGGATCAACATCCGTGAATTTTAATCTTGATGGTCCAGGATCAACATCAGTGAATTTTAATTTTGATGGTCCAGGATCAACACCACTATCTTTGAATCTTGATGGTCCAGGATCAACATCAGTGAATTTGAATCTTGATGGTCCAGGATCAACATAACTGAATTTAAATCTTGATGGTCCAGGATCAACGTCAGTGAATTTTAATCTTCATGGTCCAGGATCAACATCAGTATATTTCAATTTTGATGGTCCAGGATCAACATCCGTGAATTTTAATCTTGATGGTCCAGGATGAACAAAAGTGAATAAGAATCTTGATGGTCCAGGATCAACATCAGTGAATTTGAATCTTGATGGTCCAGGATCAACATCAGTCAATTTTAATCTTGATGGTCCAGGATCAACATCAGTGAATTTTAATCTTGATGGTCCAGGATCAACATCAGTGAATTTTAATTTTGATGGTCCAGGATCAACATTAGTGAATTTTAATCTTGATGGTCCAGGATCAAAATCAGTGAATTTGAATCTTGATGGTCCAGGATCAACATCAGTGAATTTTAATTTTGATGGTCCAGGATCAACATCAGCGAATTTGAATCTTGATGGTCCAGGATCAACATCGCTATATTTTAATCTTGATGGTCCAGGATCAACATCAGTGAATTTTAATCTTGATGGTCCAGGATCAACATCAGTGAATTTTAATCTTGATGGTCCAGGATCAACATCATTGAATTTGAATCTTGATGGTCCTGGATCAACATCAGTTAATTTTAATCTTGATGGTTCAGGATCAACATAACTTAATTTAAATCTTGATGGTCCAGGATCAACATAACTGAATTTAAATCTTGATGGTCCAGGATCAACATCAGTGAATTTGAATCTTGATGGTCCAGGATCAACATAACTGAATTTAAATCTTGATGGTCCAGGATCAACGTCAGTGAATTTTAATCCTTATGGTCCAGGATCAACATCTGTACATTTAAATCTTGATGGTCCAGGATCAACATAACTTAATTTAAATCTTGATGGTCCAGGATCAACATCAGTGAATTTTAATCTTGATGGTCCAGGATCAACATCACAGAGTTTGAATCTTGATGGTCCAGGATCAACACCACTGAATTTGAATCTTGATGGTCCAGGATCAACATCAGTGAATTTTAATTTTGATGGTCCAGGATCAACACCACTATCTTTGAATCTTGATGGTCCAGGATCAACATCACAGAGTTTGAATCTTGATGGTCCAGGATCAACACCACTGAATTTGAATCTTGATGGTCCAGGATCAACATCAGTGAATTTTAATTTTGATGGTCCAGGATCAACACCACTATCTTTGAATCTTGATGGTCCAGGATCAACATCTGTACATTTAAATCTTGATGGTTCAGGATCAACATAACTTAATTTAAATCTTGATGGTCCAGGATCAACATAACTGAATTTAAATCTTGATGGTCCAGGATCAACATCAGTGAATTTGAATCTTGATGGTCCAGGATCAACATAACTGAATTTAAATCTTGATGGTCCAGGATCAACGTCAGTGAATTTTAATCTTCATGGTCCAGGATCAACATCAGTATATTTCATGTTTGATGGTCCAGGATCAACATCAGTGAATTTTAATCTTGATGGTCCAGGATGAACAAAAGTGAATTAGAATCTTGATGGTCCAGGATCAACATCAGTGAATTTGAATCTTGATGGTCCAGGATCAACATCAGTCAATTTTAATCTTGATGGTCCAGGATCAACATCAGTGAATTTGAATCTTGATGGTCCAGGATCAACATCAGTGAATTTTAATCTTGATGGTCCAGGATCAACATCAGTGAATTTGAATCTTGATGGTCCAGGATCAACATCAGTGAATTTTACTTTTGATGGTCCAGGATCAACATCAGTGAATTTGAATCTTGATGGTCCAGGATCAATATCAGTGAATTTTAATTTTGATGGTCCAGGATCAACACCACTATCTTTGTATCTTGATGGTCCAGGATCAACATCTGTACATTTAAATCTTGATGGTCCAGGATCAACATAACTTAATTTAAATCTTGATGGTCCAGGATCAACATCAGTGAATTTTAATCTTGATGGTCCAGGATCAACATCACAGAGTTTGAATCTTGATGGTCCAGGATCAACACCACTGAATTTGAATCTTGATGGTCCAGGATCAACATCAGTGAATTTTAATTTTGATGGTCCAGGATCAACACCACTATCTTTGAATCTTGATGGTCCAGGATCAACATCTGTACATTTAAATCTTGATGGTCCAGGATCAACATAACTGAATTTAAATCTTGATGGTCCAGGATCAACATCAGTGAATTTGAATCTTGATGGTCCAGGATCAACATAACTGAATTTATATCTTGATGGTCCAGGATCAACGTCAGTGAATTTTAATCTTCATGGTCCAGGATCAACATCAGTATATTTCAATTTTGATGGTCCAGGATCAACATCAGTGAATTTTAATCTTGATGGTCCAGGATGAACAAAAGTGAATAAGAATCTTGATGGTCCAGGATCAACATCAGTGAATTTGAATCTTGATGGTCCAGGATCAACATCAGTGAATTTTAATCTTGATGGTCCAGGATCAACATCAGTGAATTTTAATCTTGATGGTCCAGGATCAACATCAGTGAATTTTAATTTTGATGGTCCAGGATCAACATTAGTGAATTTTAATCTTGATGGTCCAGGATCAAAATCAGTGAATTTGAATCTTGATGGTCCAGGATCAACATCTGTACATTTCAATTTTGATGGTCCAGGATCAACAACACTGAATTTAAATCTTGATGGTCCAGGATCAACATAACTGAATTTAAATCTTGATGGTCCAGGATCAACGTCAGTGAATTTTAATCTTGATGGTCCAGGATCAACATCAGTGAATTTGAATCTTGATGGTCCAGGATCAACATCAGTGAATTTGAATCTTGATGGTCCAGGATCAATATCAGTGAATTTTAATTTTGATGGTCTAGGATCAACACCACTATCTTTGTATCTTGATGGTCCAGGATCAACATCTGTACATTTAAATCTTGATGGTCCAGGATCAACATAACTTAATTTAAATCTTGATGGTCCAGGATCAACATCAGTGAATTTTAATCTTGATGGTCCAGGATCAACATCACAGAGTTTGAATCTTGATGGTCCAGGATCAACACCACTGAATTTGAATCTTGATGGTCCCGGATCAACATCTGTACATTTTAATTTTGATGGTCCAGGATCAACAACACTGAATTTAAATCTTGATGGTCCAGGATCAACATAACTGAATTTAAATATTGATGGTCCAGGATCAACGTCAGTGAATTTTAATCTTGATGGTCCAGGATCAACATCAGTGAATTTGAATCTTGATGGTCCAGGATCAATATCAGTGAATTTTAATTTTGATGGTCCAGGATCAACACCACTATCTTTGTATCTTGATGGTCCAGGATCAACATCTGTACATTTAAATCTTGATGGTCCAGGATCAACATAACTTAATTTAAATCTTGATGGTCCAGGATCAACATCAGTATATTTCAATTTTGATGGTCCAGGATCAACATCAGTGAATTTTAATCTTGATGGTCCAGGATGAACAAAAGTGAATTAGAATCTTGATGGTCCAGGATCAACATCAGTGAATTTGAATCTTGATGGTCCAGGATCAACATCAGTCAATTTTAATCTTGATGGTCCAGGATCAACATCAGTGAATTTGAATCTTGATGGTCCAGGATCAACATCAGTGAATTTTAATTTTGATGGTCCAGGATCAACATCAGAGAATTTTAATCTTGATGGTCCAGGATCAACATCAGTGAATTTGAATCTTGATGGTCCAGGATCAACATCAGTCATTTTTAATTTTGATGGTCCAGGATCAACATCAGCGAATTTGAATCTTGATGGTCCAGGATCAACATCGCTATATTTTAATCTTGATGGTCCAGGATCAACATCAGTGAATTTTAATTTTGATGGTCCAGGATCAACACCACTGAATTTGAATCTTGATGGTCCAGGATCAACACCACTGTCTTTGAATCTTCATGGTCCAGGATCGACATCACTGAATTTAAATCTTGATGGTCCAGGATGAACAAAAGTGAATTAGAATCTTGATGGTCCAGGATCAACATCAGTGAATTTGAATCTTGATGGTCCAGGATCAACATCAGTCAATTTTAATCTTGATGGTCCAGGATCAACATCAGTGAATTTGAATCTTTATGGTCCAGGATCAACATCAGTGAATTTTAATTTTGATGGTCCAGGATCAACATCAGTGAATTTTAATCTTTATGGTCCAGGATCAACATCAGTGAATTTTAATTTTGATGGTCCAGGATCAACACCACTATCTTTGAATCTTGATGGTCCAGGATCAACATCTGTACATTTAAATCTTGATGGTCCAGGATCAACATAACTTAATTTAAATCTTGATGGTCCAGGATCAACATCAGTGAATTTTAATCTTGATGGTCCAGGATCAACATCACAGAGTTTGAATCTTGATGGTCCAGGATCAACATCATTGAATTTGAATCTTGATGGTCCAGGATCAACATCTGTACATTTTAATTTTGATGGTCCAGGATCAACAACACTGAATTTAAATCTTGATGGTCCAGGATCAACATAACTGAATTTAAATCTTGATGGTCCAGGATCAACATCAGTGAATTTTAATCTTGATGGTCCAGGATCAACATCAGTCAATTTGAATCTTGATGGTCCAGGATCAACATCAGTAAATTTTTAGCTTGATGGTCCAGGATCAACATCACTGATTATTAATCTTGATGGTCCAGGATCAACATCACAGAGTTTGAATCTTGATGGTCCAGGATCAATATCAGTGAATTTTAATTTTGATGGTCCAGGATCAACACCACTATCTTTGTATCTTGATGGTCCAGGATCAACATCTGTACATTTAAATCTTGATGGTCCAGGATCAACATAACTTAATTTAAATCTTGATGGTCCAGGATCAACATCAGTATATTTCAATTTTGATGGTCCAGGATCAACATCAGTGAATTTTAATCTTGATGGTCCAGGATGAACAAAAGTGAATTAGAATCTTGATGGTCCAGGATCAACATCAGTGAATTTGAATCTTGATGGTCCAGGATCAACATCAGTCAATTTTAATCTTGATGGTCCAGGATCAACATCAGTGAATTTGAATCTTGATGGTCCAGGATCAACATCAGTGAATTTTAATTTTGATGGTCCAGGATCAACATCAGAGAATTTTAATCTTGATGGTCCAGGATCAACATCAGTGAATTTGAATCTTGATGGTCCAGGATCAACATCAGTCATTTTTAATTTTGATGGTCCAGGATCAACATCAGCGAATTTGAATCTTGATGGTCCAGGATCAACATCGCTATATTTTAATCTTGATGGTCCAGGATCAACATCAGTGAATTTTAATTTTGATGGTCCAGGATCAACACCACTGAATTTGAATCTTGATGGTCCAGGATCAACACCACTGTCTTTGAATCTTCATGGTCCAGGATCGACATCACTGAATTTAAATCTTGATGGTCCAGGATGAACAAAAGTGAATTAGAATCTTGATGGTCCAGGATCAACATCAGTGAATTTGAATCTTGATGGTCCAGGATCAACATCAGTCAATTTTAATCTTGATGGTCCAGGATCAACATCAGTGAATTTGAATCTTTATGGTCCAGGATCAACATCAGTGAATTTTAATTTTGATGGTCCAGGATCAACATCAGTGAATTTTAATCTTTATGGTCCAGGATCAACATCAGTGAATTTTAATTTTGATGGTCCAGGATCAACACCACTATCTTTGAATCTTGATGGTCCAGGATCAACATCTGTACATTTAAATCTTGATGGTCCAGGATCAACATAACTTAATTTAAATCTTGATGGTCCAGGATCAACATCAGTGAATTTTAATCTTGATGGTCCAGGATCAACATCACAGAGTTTGAATCTTGATGGTCCAGGATCAACATCATTGAATTTGAATCTTGATGGTCCAGGATCAACATCTGTACATTTTAATTTTGATGGTCCAGGATCAACAACACTGAATTTAAATCTTGATGGTCCAGGATCAACATAACTGAATTTAAATCTTGATGGTCCAGGATCAACATCAGTGAATTTTAATCTTGATGGTCCAGGATCAACATCAGTCAATTTGAATCTTGATGGTCCAGGATCAACATCAGTAAATTTTTAGCTTGATGGTCCAGGATCAACATCACTGATTATTAATCTTGATGGTCCAGGATCAACATCACAGAGTTTGAATCTTGATGGTCCAGGATCATCATCAGTGAATTTGAATCTTGATGGTCCAGGATCAACAACAGTGAATTTTAATCTTGATGGTCCAGGATCAACATCAGTGAATTTTAATCTTGATGGTCCAGGATCAACATCAGTGAATTTGAATCTTGATGGTCCTGGATCAATATCAGTGAATTTTAATTTTGATGGTCCAGGATCAACACCACTATCTTTGTATCTTGATGGTCCAGGATCAACATCTGTACATTTAAATCTTGATGGTCCAGGATCAACATAACTTAATTTAAATCTTGATGGTCCAGGATCAACATCAGTGAATTTTAATCTTGATGGTCCAGGATCAACATCACAGAGTTTGAATCTTGATGGTCCAGGATCAACACCACTGAATTTGAATCTTGATGGTCCAGGATCAACATCAGTGAATTTTAATTTTGATGGTCCAGGATCAACACCACTATCTTTGAATCTTGATGGTCCAGGATCAACATCTGTACATTTAAATCTTGATGGTCCAGGATCAACATAACTTAATTTAAATCTTGATGGTCCAGGATCAACATAACTGAACTTAAATCTTGATGGTCCAGGATCAACATCAGTGAATTTGAATCTTGATGGTCCAGGATCAACATAACTGAATTTAAATCTTGATGGTCCAGGATCAACGTCAGTGAATTTTAATCTTCATGGTCCAGGATCAACATCAGTATATTTCATGTTTGATGGTCCAGGATCAACATCAGTGAATTTTAATCTTGATGGTCCAGGATGAACAAAAGTGAATTAGAATCTTGATGGTCCAGGATCAACATCAGTGAATTTGAATCTTGATGGTCCAGGATCAACATCAGTCAATTTTAATCTTGATGGTCCAGGATCAACATCAGTGAATTTTAATCTTGATGGTCCAGGATCAACATCAGTGAATTTGAATCTTGATGGTCCAGGATCAACATCAGTGAATTTTAATCTTGATGGTCCAGGATCAACATCAGTGAATTTGAATCTTGATGGTCCAGGATCAACATCAGTGAATTTTACTTTTGATGGTCCAGGATCAACATCAGTGAATTTGAATCTTGATGGTCCAGGATCAATATCAGTGAATTTTAATTTTGATGGTCCAGGATCAACACCACTATCTTTGTATCTTGATGGTCCAGGATCAACATCTGTACATTTAAATCTTGATGGTCCAGGATCAACATAACTTAATTTAAATCTTGATGGTCCAGGATCAACATCAGTGAATTTTAATCTTGATGGTCCAGGATCAACATCACAGAGTTTGAATCTTGATGGTCCAGGATCAACACCACTGAATTTGAATCTTGATGGTCCAGGATCAACATCAGTGAATTTTAATTTTGATGGTCCAGGATCAACACCACTATCTTTGAATTTTGATGGTCCAGGATCAACATCTGTACATTTAAATCTTGATGGTCCAGGATCAACATAACTGAATTTAAATCTTGATGGTCCAGGATCAACATCAGTGAATTTGAATCTTGATGGTCCAGGATCAACATAACTGAATTTATATCTTGATGGTCCAGGATCAACGTCAGTGAATTTTAATCTTCATGGTCCAGGATCAACATCAGTATATTTCAATTTTGATGGTCCAGGATCAACATCAGTGAATTTTAATCTTGATGGTCCAGGATGAACAAAAGTGAATAAGAATCTTGATGGTCCAGGATCAACATCAGTGAATTTGAATCTTGATGGTCCAGGATCAACATCAGTGAATTTTAATCTTGATGGTCCAGGATCAACATCAGTGAATTTTAATCTTGATGGTCCAGGATCAACATCAGTGAATTTTAATTTTGATGGTCCAGGATCAACAATAGTGAATTTTAATCTTGATGGTCCAGGATCAAAATCAGTGAATTTGAATCTTGATGGTCCAGGATCAACATCAGTGAATTTTAATTTTGATGGTCCAGGATCAACATCAGCGAATTTGAATCTTGATGGTCCAGGATCAACATCGCTATATTTTAATCTTGATGGTCCAGGATCAACATCAGTGAATTTTAATTTTGATGGTCCAGGATCAACACCACTGAATTTGAATCTTGATGGTCCAGGATCAACACCACTGTCTTTGAATCTTGATGGTCCAGGATCGACATCACTGAATTTAAATCTTGATGGTCCAGGATCAACATCAGTGAATTTGAATCTTGATGGTCCAGGATCAACGTCAGTGAATTTAAATCTTGATGGTCCAGGATCAACATAACTGAATTTAAATCTTGATGGTCCAGGATCAACATCCATGAATTTTAATCTTGATGGTCCAGGATCAACATCAGTGAATTTGAATCTTGATGGTCCAGGATCAACATCAGTGAATTTTAATTTTGATGGTCCAGGATCAACATCAGTGAATTTTAATTTTGATGGTCCAGGATCAACACCACTGAATTTGAATCTTGATGGTCCAGGATCAACATCAGTGAATTTTAATTTTGATGGTCCAGGATCAACACCACTAAATTTAAATCTTGATGGTCCAAGATCAACATAACTGAATTTAAATCTTGATGGTCCAGGATCAACATCCATGAATTTGAATCTTGATGGTCCAGGATCAACATCAGTGAATTTTAATCTTCATGGTCCAGGATCAACATCAGTATATTTCAATTTTGATGGTCCAGGATCAACATCAGTGAATTTTAATCTTGATGGTCCAGGATCAACATCAGTCAATTTGAATCTTGATGGTCCAGGATCAACATAACTTAATTTAAATCTTGATGGTCCAGGATCAACAACACTGAATTTAAATCTTGATGGTCCAGGATCAACATAACTGAATTTAAATATTGATGGTCCAGGATCAACATCAGTGAATTTGAATCTTGATGGTCCAGGATCAATATCAGTGAATTTTAATTTTGATGGTCCAGGATCAACACCACTATCTTTGTATCTTGATGGTCCAGGATCAACATCTGTACATTTAAATCTTGATGGTCCAGGATCAACATAACTTAATTTAAATCTTGATGGTCCAGGATCAACATCAGTATATTTCAATTTTGATGGTCCAGGATCAACATCAGTGAATTTTAATCTTGATGGTCCAGGATGAACAAAAGTGAATTAGAATCTTGATGGTCCAGGATCAACATCAGTGAATTTGAATCTTGATGGTCCAGGATCAACATCAGTCAATTTTAATCTTGATGGTCCAGGATCAACATCAGTGAATTTGAATCTTGATGGTCCAGGATCAACATCAGTGAATTTTAATTTTGATGGTCCAGGATCAACATCAGCGAATTTGAATCTTGATGGTCCAGGATCAACATCGCTATATTTTAATCTTGATGGTCCAGGATCAACATCAGTGAATTTTAATTTTGATGGTCCAGGATCAACACCACTGAATTTGAATCTTGATGGTCCAGGATCAACACCACTGTCTTTGAATCTTCATGGTCCAGGATCGACATCACTGAATTTAAATCTTGATGGTCCAGGATGAACAAAAGTGAATTAGAATCTTGATGGTCCAGGATCAACATCAGTGAATTTGAATCTTGATGGTCCAGGATCAACATCAGTCAATTTTAATCTTGATGGTCCAGGATCAACATCAGTGAATTTGAATCTTTATGGTCCAGGATCAACATCAGTGAATTTTAATTTTGATGGTCCAGGATCAACATCAGTGAATTTTAATCTTTATGGTCCAGGATCAACATCAGTGAATTTTAATTTTGATGGTCCAGGATCAACACCACTATCTTTGAATCTTGATGGTCCAGGATCAACATCTGTACATTTAAATCTTGATGGTCCAGGATCAACATAACTTAATTTAAATCTTGATGGTCCAGGATCAACATCAGTGAATTTTAATCTTGATGGTCCAGGATCAACATCACAGAGTTTGAATCTTGATGGTCCAGGATCAACATCATTGAATTTGAATCTTGATGGTCCAGGATCAACATCTGTACATTTTAATTTTGATGGTCCAGGATCAACAACACTGAATTTAAATCTTGATGGTCCAGGATCAACATAACTGAATTTAAATCTTGATGGTCCAGGATCAACATCAGTGAATTTTAATCTTGATGGTCCAGGATCAACATCAGTCAATTTGAATCTTGATGGTCCAGGATCAACATCAGTGAATTTTTAGCTTGATGGTCCAGGATCAACATCACTGATTATTAATCTTGATGGTCCAGGATCAACATCACAGAGTTTGAATCTTGATGGTCCAGGATCATCATCAGTGAATTTGAATCTTGATGGTCCAGGATCAACAACAGTGAATTTTAATCTTGATGGTCCAGGATCAACATCAGTGAATTTTAATCTTGATGGTCCAGGATCAACATCAGTGAATTTGAATCTTGATGGTCCTGGATCAATATCAGTGAATTTTAATTTTGATGGTCCAGGATCAACACCACTATCTTTGTATCTTGATGGTCCAGGATCAACATCTGTACATTTAAATCTTGATGGTCCAGGATCAACATAACTTAATTTAAATCTTGATGGTCCAGGATCAACATCAGTGAATTTTAATCTTGATGGTCCAGGATCAACATCACAGAGTTTGAATCTTGATGGTCCAGGATCAACACCACTGAATTTGAATCTTGATGGTCCAGGATCAACATCAGTGAATTTTAATTTTGATGGTCCAGGATCAACACCACTATCTTTGAATCTTGATGGTCCAGGATCAACATCTGTACATTTAAATCTTGATGGTCCAGGATCAACATAACTTAATTTAAATCTTGATGGTCCAGGATCAACATAACTGAATTTAAATCTTGATGGTCCAGGATCAACATCAGTGAATTTGAATCTTGATGGTCCAGGATCAACATAACTGAATTTAAATCTTGATGGTCCAGGATCAACGTCAGTGAATTTTAATCTTCATGGTCCAGGATCAACATCAGTATATTTCATGTTTGATGGTCCAGGATCAACATCAGTGAATTTTAATCTTGATGGTCCAGGATGAACAAAAGTGAATTAGAATCTTGATGGTCCAGGATCAACATCAGTGAATTTGAATCTTGATGGTCCAGGATCAACATCAGTCAATTTTAATCTTGATGGTCCAGGATCAACATCAGTGAATTTTAATCTTGATGGTCCAGGATCAACATCAGTGAATTTGAATCTTGATGGTCCAGGATCAACATCAGTGAATTTTAATCTTGATGGTCCAGGATCAACATCAGTGAATTTGAATCTTGATGGTCCAGGATCAACATCAGTGAATTTTACTTTTGATGGTCCAGGATCAACATCAGTGAATTTGAATCTTGATGGTCCAGGATCAATATCAGTGAATTTTAATTTTGATGGTCCAGGATCAACACCACTATCTTTGTATCTTGATGGTCCAGGATCAACATCTGTACATTTAAATCTTGATGGTCCAGGATCAACATAACTTAATTTAAATCTTGATGGTCCAGGATCAACATCAGTGAATTTTAATCTTGATGGTCCAGGATCAACATCACAGAGTTTGAATCTTGATGGTCCAGGATCAACACCACTGAATTTGAATCTTGATGGTCCAGGATCAACATCAGTGAATTTTAATTTTGATGGTCCAGGATCAACACCACTATCTTTGAATCTTGATGGTCCAGGATCAACATCTGTACATTTAAATCTTGATGGTCCAGGATCAACATAACTGAATTTAAATCTTGATGGTCCAGGATCAACATCATTGAATTTTAATTTTGATGGTCCAGGATCAACATCAGCGAATTTGAATCTTGATGGTCCAGGATCAACATCGCTATATTTTAATCTTGATGGTCCAGGATCAACACCACTGTCTTTGAATCTTGATGGTCCAGGATCAACATCTGTACATTTCAATTTTGATGGTCCAGGATCAACAACACTGAATTTAAATCTTGATGGTCCAGGATCAACATAACTGAATTTAAATCTTGATGGTCCAGGATCAACGTCAGTGAATTTTAATCTTGATGGTCCAGGATCAACATCAGTGAATTTGAATCTTGATGGTCCAGGATCAACATCAGTGAATTTGAATCTTGATGGTCCAGGATCAATATCAGTGAATTTTAATTTTGATGGTCTAGGATCAACACCACTATCTTTGTATCTTGATGGTCCAGGATCAACATCTGTACATTTAAATCTTGATGGTCCAGGATCAACATAACTTAATTTAAATCTTGATGGTCCAGGATCAACATCAGTGAATTTTAATCTTGATGGTCCAGGATCAACATCACAGAGTTTGAATCTTGATGGTCCAGGATCAACACCACTGAATTTGAATCTTGATGGTCCAGGATCGACATCACTGAATTTAAATCTTGATGGTCCAGGATCAACATCAGTGAATTTGAATCTTGATGGTCCAGGATCAACGTCAGTGAATTTAAATCTTGATGGTCCAGGATCAACATAACTGAATTTAAATCTTGATGGTCCAGGATCAACATCCATGAATTTTAATCTTGATGGTCCAGGATCAACATCAGTGAATTTGAATCTTGATGGTCCAGGATCAACATCAGTGAATTTTAATTTTGATGGTCCAGGATCAACATCAGTGAATTTTAATTTTGATGGTCCAGGATCAACACCACTGAATTTGAATCTTGATGGTCCAGGATCAACATCAGTGAATTTTAATTTTGATGGTCCAGGATCAACACCACTAAATTTAAATCTTGATGGTCCAAGATCAACATAACTGAATTTAAATCTTGATGGTCCAGGATCAACATCCATGAATTTGAGTCTTGATGGTCCAGGATCAACATCAGTGAATTTTAATCTTCATGGTCCAGGATCAACATCAGTATATTTCAATTTTGATGGTCCAGGATCAACATCAGTGAATTTTAATCTTGATGGTCCAGGATCAACATCAGTCAATTTGAATCTTGATGGTCCAGGATCAACATAACTTAATTTAAATCTTGATGGTCCAGGATCAACATCAGTGAATTTTAATCTTGATGGTCCAGGATCAACATCATTGAATTTAAATCTTGATGGTCCAGGATCAACATCGCTATATTTTAATATTGATGGTCCAGGATCAACATCAGTGAATTTTAATTTTGATGGTCCAGGATCAACACCACTGTCTTTGAATCTTGATGGTCCAGGATCAACATCTGTACATTTTAATTTTGATGGTCCAGGATCAACAACACTGAATTTAAATCTTGATGGTCCAGGATCAACATAACTGAATTTAAATCTTGATGGTCCAGGATCAACATCAGTGAATTTTAATCTTGATGGTCCAGGATCAACATCAGTCAATTTGAATCTTGATGGTCCAGGATCAACATCAGTGAATTTTTAGCTTGATGGTCCAGGATCAACATCACTGATTATTAATCTTGATGGTCCAGGATCAACATCACAGAGTTTGAATCTTGATGGTCCAGGATCATCATCAGTGAATTTGAATCTTGATGGTCCAGGATCAACATCAGTGAATTTTAATCTTGATGGTCCAGGATCAACATCAGTGAATTTTATTCTTGATGGTCCAGGATCAACATCAGTGAATTTGAATCTTGATGGTCCAGGATCAACACCACTATCTTTGTATCTTGATGATCCAGGATCAACATCTGTACATTTAAATCTTGATGGTCCAGGATCAACATAACTTAATTTAAATCTTGATGGTCCAGGATCAACATCAGTGAATTTTAATCTTGATGGTCCAGGATCAACATCACAGAGTTTGAATCTTGATGGTCCAGGATCAACACCACTGAATTTGAATCTTGATGGTCCAGGATCAACACCAGTGAATTTTAATTTTGATGGTCCAGGATCAACACCACTATCTTTGAATCTTGATGGTCCAGGATCAACATCTGTACATTTAAATCTTGATGGTCCAGGATCAACATAACTTAATTTAAATCTTGATGGTCCAGGATCAACAACACTGAATTTAAATCTTGATGGTCCAGGATCAACATCAGTGAATTTGAATCTTGATGGTCCTGGATCAACATCAGTGAATTTGAATCTTGATGGTCCAGAATCAACATCAGCGAATTTGAATCTTGATGGTCCAGGATCAACATCGCTATATTTTAATCTTGATGGTCCAGGATCAACACCACTGTCTTTGAATCTTGATGGTCCAGGATCAACATCTGTACATTTCAATTTTGATGGTCCAGGATCAACAACACTGAATTTAAATCTTGATGGTCCAGGATCAACATCAGTGAATTTGAATCTTGATGGTCCAGGATCAACATCAGTGAATTAGAATCTTGATGGTCCAGGATCAATATCAGTGAATTTTAATTTTGATGGTCTAGGATCAACACCACTATCTTTGTATCTTGATGGTCCAGGATCAACATCTGTACATTTAAATCTTGATGGTCCAGGATCAACATAACTTAATTTAAATCTTGATGGTCCAGGATCAACATCAGTGAATTTTAATCTTGATGGTCCAGGATCAACATCACAGAGTTTGAATCTTGATGGTCCAGGATCAACACCACTGAATTTGAATCTTGATGGTCCCGGATCAACATCTGTACATTTTAATTTTGATGGTCCAGGATCAACAACACTGAATTTAAATCTTGATGGTCCAGGATCAACATAACTGAATTTAAATATTGATGGTCCAGGATCAACGTCAGTGAATTTTAATCTTGATGGTCCAGGATCAACATCAGTGAATTTGAATCTTGATGGTCCAGGATCAATATCAGTGAATTTTAATTTTGATGGTCCAGGATCAACACCACTATCTTTGTATCTTGATGGTCCAGGATCAACATCTGTACATTTAAATCTTGATGGTCCAGGATCAACATAACTTAATTTAAATCTTGATGGTCCAGGATCAACATCAGTATATTTCAATTTTGATGGTCCAGGATCAACATCAGTGAATTTTAATCTTGATGGTCCAGGATGAACAAAAGTGAATTAGAATCTTGATGGTCCAGGATCAACATCAGTGAATTTGAATCTTGATGGTCCAGGATCAACATCAGTCAATTTTAATCTTGATGGTCCAGGATCAACATCAGTGAATTTGAATCTTGATGGTCCAGGATCAACATCAGTGAATTTTAATTTTGATGGTCCAGGATCAACATCAGTGAATTTTAATTTTGATGGTCCAGGATCAACATCAGTGAATTTGAATCTTGATGGTCCAGGATCAACATCAGTCATTTTTAATTTTGATGGTCCAGGATCAACATCAGCGAATTTGAATCTTGATGGTCCAGGATCAACATCGCTATATTTTAATCTTGATGGTCCAGGATCAACATCAGTGAATTTTAATTTTGATGGTCCAGGATCAACACCACTGTCTTTGAATCTTCATGGTCCAGGATCGACATCACTGAATTTAAATCTTGATGGTCCAGGATGAACAAAAGTGAATTAGAATCTTGATGGTCCAGGATCAACATCAGTGAATTTGAATCTTGATGGTCCAGGATCAACATCAGTCAATTTTAATCTTGATGGTCCAGGATCAACATCAGTGAATTTGAATCTTGATGGTCCAGGATCAACATACATGAATTTTAATTTTGATGGTCCAGGATCAACATCAGAGAATTTTAATCTTGATGGTCCAGGATCAACATCAGTGAATTTTAATTTTGATGGTCCAGGATCAACACCACTATCTTTGAATCTTGATGGTCCAGGATCAACATCTGTACATTTAAATCTTGATGGTCCAGGATCAACATAACTTAATTTAAATCTTGATGGTCCAGGATCAACATCAGTGAATTTTAATCTTGATGGTTCAGGATCAACATCACAGAGTTTGAATCTTGATGGTCCAGGATCAACATCATTGAATTTGAATCTTGATGGTCCAGGATCAACATCTGTACATTTTAATTTTGATGGTCCAGGATCAACAACACTGAATTTAAATCTTGATGGTCCAGGATCAACATAACTGAATTTAAATCTTGATGGTCCAGGATCAACATCAGTGAATTTTAATCTTGATGGTCCAGGATCAACATCAGTCAATTTGAATCTTGATGGTCCAGGATCAACATCAGTGAATTTTTAGCTTGATGGTCCAGGATCAACATCACTGATTATTAATCTTGATGGTCCAGGATCAACATCACAGAGTTTGAATCTTGATGGTCCAGGATCATCATCAGTGCATTTGAATCTTGATGGTCCAGGATCAACAACAGTGAATTTTAATCTTGATGGTCCAGGATCAACATCAGTGAATTTGAATCTTGATGGTCCAGGATCAATATCAGTGAATTTTAATTTTGATGGTCCAGGATCAACATCTGTACATTTAAATCTTGATGGTCCAGGATCAACATAACTTAATTTAAATCTTGATGGTCCAGGATCAACATCAGTGAATTTTAATCTTGATGGTCCAGGATCAACATCACAGAGTTTGAATCTTGATGGTCCAGGATCAACACCACTGAATTTGAATCTTGATGGTCCAGGATCAACATCAGTGAATTTTAATTTTGATGGTCCAGGATCAACACCACTATCTTTGAATCTTGATGGTCCAGGATCAACATCTGTACATTTAAATCTTGATGGTCCAGGATCAACATAACTTAATTTAAATCTTGATGGTCCAGGATCAACATAACTGAATTTAAATCTTGATGGTCCAGGATCAACATCAGTGAATTTGAATCTTGATGGTCCAGGATCAACATAACTGAATTTAAATCTTGATGGTCCAGGATCAACGTCAGTGAATTTTAATCTTCATGGTCCAGGATCAACATCAGTATATTTCATGTTTGATGGTCCAGGATCAACATCAGTGAATTTTAATCTTGATGGTCCAGGATGAACAAAAGTGAATTAGAATCTTGATGGTCCAGGATCAACATCAGTGAATTTGAATCTTGATGGTCCAGGATCAACATCAGTCAATTTTAATCTTGATGGTCCAGGATCAACATCAGTCAATTTTAATCTTGATGGTCCAGGATCAACATCAGTGAATTTGAATCTTGATGGTCCAGGATCAACATCAGTGAATTTTAATCTTGATGGTCCAGGATCAACATCAGTGAATTTGAATCTTGATGGTCCAGGATCAACATCAGTGAATTTTACTTTTGATGGTCCAGGATCAACATCAGTGAATTTGAATCTTGATGGTCCAGGATCAATATCAGTGAATTTTAATTTTGATGGTCCAGGATCAACACCACTATCTTTGTATCTTGATGGTCCAGGATCAACATCTGTACATTTAAATCTTGATGGTCCAGGATCAACATAACTTAATTTAAATCTTGATGGTCCAGGATCAACATCAGTGAATTTTAATCTTGATGGTCCAGGATCAACATCACAGAGTTTGAATCTTGATGGTCCAGGATCAACACCACTGAATTTGAATCTTGATGGTCCAGGATCAACATCAGTGAATTTTAATTTTGATGGTCCAGGATCAACACCACTATCTTTGAATCTTGATGGTCCAGGATCAACATCTGTACATTTAAATCTTGATGGTCCAGGATCAACATAACTTAATTTAAATCTTGATGGTCCAGGATCAACATAACTGAATTTAAATCTTGATGGTCCAGGATCAACATCAGTGAATTTGAATCTTGATGGTCCAGGATCAACATAACTGAATTTAAATCTTGATGGTCCAGGATCAACGTCAGTGAATTTTAATCTTCATGGTCCAGGATCAACATCAGTATATTTCAATTTTGATGGTCAAGGATCAACATCAGTGAATTTTAATCTTGATGGTCCAGGATGAACAAAAGTGAATAAGAATCTTGATGGTCCAGGATCAACATCAGTGAATTTGAATCTTGATGGTCCAGGATCAACATCAGTCAATTTTAATCTTGATGGTCCAGGATCAACATCAGTGAATTTTAATCTTGATGGTCCAGGATCAACATCAGTGAATTTTAATTTTGATGGTCCAGGATCAACATTAGTGAATTTTAATCTTGATGGTCCAGGATCAAAATCAGTGAATTTGAATCTTGATGGTCCAGGATCAACATCAGTGAATTTTAATTTTGATGGTCCAGGATCAACATCAGCGAATTTGAATCTTGATGGTCCAGGATCAACATCGCTATATTTTAATCTTGATGGTCCAGGATCAACATCAGTGAATTTTAATTTTGATGGTCCAGGATCAACACCACTGAATTTGAATCTTGATGGTCCAGGATCAACACCACTGTCTTTGAATCTTGATGGTCCAGGATCGACATCACTGAATTTAAATCTTGATGGTCCAGGATCAACATCAGTGAATTTGAATCTTGATGGTCCAGGATCAACGTCAGTGAATTTAAATCTTGATGGTCCAGGATCAACATAACTGAATTTAAATCTTGATGGTCCAGGATCAACATCCATGAATTTTAATCTTGATGGTCCAGGATCAACATCAGTGAATTTGAATCTTGATGGTCCAGGATCAACATCAGTGAATTTTAATTTTGATGGTCCAGGATCAACATCAGTGAATTTTAATTTTGATGGTCCAGGATCAACACCACTGAATTTGAATCTTGATGGTCCAGGATCAACATCAGTGAATTTTAATTTTGATGGTCCAGGATCAACACCACTAAATTTAAATCTTGATGGTCCAGGATCAACATAACTGAATTTAAATCTTGATGGTCCAGGATCAACATCCATGAATTTGAATCTTGATGGTCCAGGATCAACATCAGTGAATTTTAATCTTCATGGTCCAGGATCAACATCAGTATATTTCAATTTTGATGGTCCAGGATCAACATCAGTGAATTTTAATCTTGATGGTCCAGGATCAACATCAGTCAATTTGAATCTTGATGGTCCAGGATCAAAATCAGTGAATTTTTAGCTTGATGGTCCAGGATCAACATCACTGATTATTAATCTTGATGGTCCAGGATCAACATCACAGAGTTTGAATCTTGATGGTCCAGCATCAACATCAGTGAATTTGAATCTTGATGGTCCAGGATCAACATCAGTGAATTTGAATCTTTATGGTCCAGGATCAACATCAGTGAATTTTAATTTTGATGGTCCAGGATCAACACCACTATCTTTGAATCTTGATGGTCCAGGATCAACATAACTTAATTTAAATCTTGATGGTCCAGGATCAACATCAGTGAATTTTAATCTTGATGGTCCAGGATCAACATCAGTGAATTTTAATCTTGATGGTCCAGGATCAACATCAGTGAATTTTAATTTTGATGGTCCAGGATCAACATTAGTGAATTTTAATCTTGATGGTCCAGGATCAAAATCAGTGAATTTGAATCTTGATGGTCCAGGATCAACATCAGTGAATTTTAATTTTGATGGTCCAGGATCAACATCAGCGAATTTGAATCTTGATGGTCCAGGATCAACATCGCTATATTTTAATCTTGATGGTCCAGGATCAACATCAGTGAATTTTAATTTTGATGGTCCAGGATCAACACCACTGAATTTGAATCTTGATGGTCCAGGATCAACACCACTGTCTTTGAATCTTGATGGTCCAGGATCGACATCACTGAATTTAAATCTTGATGGTCCAGGATCAACATCAGTGAATTTGAATCTTGATGGTCCAGGATCAACGTCAGTGAATTTAAATCTTGATGGTCCAGGATCAACATAACTGAATTTAAATCTTGATGGTCCAGGATCAACATCCATGAATTTTAATCTTGATGGTCCAGGATCAACATCAGTGAATTTGAATCTTGATGGTCCAGGATCAACATCAGTGAATTTTAATTTTGATGGTCCAGGATCAACATCAGTGAATTTTAATTTTGATGGTCCAGGATCAACACCACTGAATTTGAATCTTGATGGTCCAGGATCAACATCAGTGAATTTTAATTTTGATGGTCCAGGATCAACACCACTAAATTTAAATCTTGATGGTCCAGGATCAACATAACTGAATTTAAATCTTGATGGTCCAGGATCAACATCCATGAATTTGAATCTTGATGGTCCAGGATCAACATCAGTGAATTTTAATCTTCATGGTCCAGGATCAACATCAGTATATTTCAATTTTGATGGTCCAGGATCAACATCAGTGAATTTTAATCTTGATGGTCCAGGATCAACATCAGTCAATTTGAATCTTGATGGTCCAGGATCAAAATCAGTGAATTTTTAGCTTGATGGTCCAGGATCAACATCACTGATTATTAATCTTGATGGTCCAGGATCAACATCACAGAGTTTGAATCTTGATGGTCCAGCATCAACATCAGTGAATTTGAATCTTGATGGTCCAGGATCAACATCAGTGAATTTGAATCTTTATGGTCCAGGATCAACATCAGTGAATTTTAATTTTGATGGTCCAGGATCAACACCACTATCTTTGAATCTTGATGGTCCAGGATCAACATAACTTAATTTAAATCTTGATGGTCCAGGATCAACATCAGTGAATTTTAATCTTGATGGTCCAGGATCAACATCGCTATATTTTAATATTGATGGTCCAGGATCAACATCAGTGAATTTTAATTTTGATGGTCCAGGATCAACACCACTGTCTTTGAATCTTGATGGTCCAGGATCAACATCTGTACATTTTAATTTTGATGGTCCAGGATCAACAACACTGAATTTAAATCTTGATGGTCCAGGATCAACATAACTGAATTTAAATCTTGATGGTCCAGGATCAACATCAGTGAATTTTAATCTTGATGGTCCAGGATCAACATCAGTCAATTTGAATCTTGATGGTCCAGGATCAACATCAGTGAATTTTTAGCTTGATGGTCCAGGATCAACATCACTGATTATTAATCTTGATGGTCCAGGATCAACATCACAGAGTTTGAATCTTGATGGTCCAGGATCATCATCAGTGAATTTGAATCTTGATGGTCCAGGATCAACATCAGTGAATTTTAATCTTGATGGTCCAGGATCAACATCAGTGAATTTTATTCTTGATGGTCCAGGATCAACATCAGTGAATTTGAATCTTGATGGTCCAGGATCAATATCAGTAAATTTTAATTTTGATGGTCCAGGATCAACACCACTATCTTTGTATCTTGATGATCCAGGATCAACATCTGTACATTTAAATCTTGATGGTCCAGGATCAACATAACTTAATTTAAATCTTGATGGTCCAGGATCAACATCAGTGAATTTTAATCTTGATGGTCCAGGATCAACATCACAGAGTTTGAATCTTGATGGTCCAGGATCAACACCACTGAATTTGAATCTTGATGGTCCAGGATCAACATCAGTGAATTTTAATTTTGATGGTCCAGGATCAACACCACTATCTTTGAATCTTGATGGTCCAGGATCAACATCTGTACATTTAAATCTTGATGGTCCAGGATCAACATAACTTAATTTAAATCTTGATGGTCCAGGATCAACAACACTGAATTTAAATCTTGATGGTCCAGGATCAACATCAGTGAATTTGAATCTTGATGGTCCTGGATCAACATCAGTGAATTTGAATCTTGATGGTCCAGAATCAACATCAGTGAATTTTAATCTTGATGGTCCAGGATCAACATCAGTGAATTTGAATCTTGATGGTCCAGGATCAACATCATTGAATTTTAATTTTGATGGTCCAGGATCAACATCAGCGAATTTGAATCTTGATGGTCCAGGATCAACATCGCTATATTTTAATCTTGATGGTCCAGGATCAACATCAGTGAATTTTAATTTTGATGGTCCAGGATCAACACCACTGAATTTGAATCTTGATGGTCCAGGATCAACACCACTGTCTTTGAATCTTGATGGTCCAGGATCAACATCTGTACATTTCAATTTTGATGGTCCAGGATCAACAACACTGAATTTAAATCTTGATGGTCCAGGATCAACGTCAGTGAATTTTAATCTTGATGGTCCAGGATCAACATCAGTGAATTTGAATCTTGATGGTCCAGGATCAACATCAGTGAATTTGAATCTTGATGGTCCAGGATCAATATCAGTGAATTTTAATTTTGATGGTCTAGGATCAACACCACTCTCTTTGTATCTTGATGGTCCAGGATCAACATCTGTACATTTAAATCTTGATGGTCCAGGATCAACATAACTTAATTTAAATCTTGATGGTCCAGGATCAACATCAGTGAATTTTAATCTTGATGGTCCAGGATCAACATCACAGAGTTTGAATCTTGATGGTCCAGGATCAACACCACTGAATTTGAATCTTGATGGTCCCGGATCAACATCTGTACATTTTAATTTTGATGGTCCAGGATCAACAACACTGAATTTAAATCTTGATGGTCCAGGATCAACATAACTGAATTTAAATCTTGATGGTCCAGGATCAACGTCAGTGAATTTTAATCTTGATGGTCCAGGATCAACATCAGTGAATTTGAATCTTGATGGTCCAGGATCAATATCAGTGAATTTTAATTTTGATGGTCCAGGATCAACACCACTATCTTTGTATCTTGATGGTCCAGGATCAACATCTGTACATTTAAATCTTGATGGTCCAGGATCAACATAACTTAATTTTAATCTTGATGGTCCAGGATCAACACCACTGTCTTTGAATCTTGATGGTCCAGGATCGACATCACTGAATTTAAATCTTGATGGTCCAGGATCACCATAACTGAATTTAAATCTTGATGGTCCAGGATCAACATCAGTGAGTTTGAATCTTGATGGTCCAGGATCAACGTCAGTGAATTTGAATCTTGATCGTCCAGGATCAACATCAGTCAATTTTAATCTTGATGGTCCAGGATCAACCTCAGTGAATTTGAATCTTGATGGTCCAGGATCAACATCAGTGAATTTTTATTTTGATGATCCAGGATCAACATCAGCGAATTTGATTCTTGATGGTCCAGGATCAACATCAGTGAATTTTAATTTTGATGGTCCAGGATCAACACCACTAAATTTGAATCTTGATGGTCCAGGATCAACATCAGTGAATTTTAATTTTGATGGTCCAGGATCAACATAAGTGAATTTGAATCTTGATGGTCCAGGATCAACATCAGTGAATTTGAATCTTGATGGTCCAGAATCAACATCAGTGTATTTTAATTTTGATGGTCTAGGATCAACATCAGCGAATTTGAATCTTGATGGTCCAGGATCAACATCGCTATATTTTAATCTTGAGGGTCCAGGATCAACATCAGTGAATTTTAATTTTGATGGTCCAGGATCAACACCACTGTCTTTGAATCTTGATGGTCCAGGATCAACATCAGTGAATTTTAATTTTGATGGTCCAGGATCAACATCAGTGAATTTGAATCTTGAGGGTCCAGGATCAACATCAGTGAATTTTAATTTTGATGGTCCAGGATCAACACCACTGTCTTTGAATCTTGATGGTCCAGGATCAACATCAGTGAATTTTAATTTTGATGGTCCAGGATCAACACCACTGTCTTTGAATCTTGATGGTCCAGGATCAACATCAGTGAATTTTAATTTTGATGGTCCAGGATCAACATCAGTGAATTTTAATTTTGATGGTCCAGGATCAACATCAGTACATTTTAATTTTGATGGTCCAGGATCAACATCACTGAATTTAAATCTTGATGGTCCAGGATCAACATCAACGAATATTAATCTTGATGGTCCAGGATCAACATCACTGAATTTGAATCTTGATGTTCCAGGATCAACATCAGTGATTTTTAAGCTTGATGGTCCTGGATCAACATCAGTGAATTTGAATCTTGATGGTCCAGGATCAACATCAGTGAATTTGAATCTTGTTGGTCCAGGATCAACATCGCTATATTTTAATCTTGATGGTCCAGGATTAACATCAAAGAATTTTAATCTTTATGGTACAGGATCAACATCACTGATTATTAATCTTGATGGTCCAGGATCAACATCAATGACTTTGAATTTTGATGGTCCAGGATCAACATCAGGGAATTTTAATCTTCATGGTCCAGGATCAACATCAGTGAATTTTTGCTTGATGGTCCAGGACCAACATCAATGACTTTGAATCTTGATGGTCCAGGATCAACATCAGTAAAATTTAATCTTCATGGTCCAGGATCAACATCACAGAGTTTGAATCTTGATGGTCCAGGATCAACATCAGTGATTTTTATTCTTGATTGTCTAGGATCAGCATCACTGAATTTGAATCTTGATGGTCCAGGATCAACATCACTGAATTTTAATCCCGATGGTCCAGGAATAACATCAGGATATTTTAATTTTGATTGTCCAGGATCAACATCAGTGAATTTGAATCTTCATGGTCCAGGATCAACATCAGTGAATTTTAATTTTGATGGTCCAGGATCAACATCACCGAATTTGAATCTTGATGGTCCAGGATCAACATTAACGAATTTTATTTTGATGGTCCAGGATCAACATAAGTGAATTTGAATCTTGATGGTCCAGGATCAACATCAGTGAATTTGAATCTTGATGGTCCAGGACCAACATCAATGACTTTGAATCTTGATGGTCCAGGATCAACATCAGTGAATTTTAATCTTCATGGTCCAGGATCAACATCACAGAGTTTGAATCTTGATGGTCCAGGATCAACATCAGTGATTTTTATTCTTGATGGTCTAGGATCAGCATCACTGAATTTTAATTTTGATGGTCCAGGATCAACATCACCGAATTTGAATCTTGATGGTCCAGGATCAACATCAGTGAATTTTAATTTTGATGGTCCAGGATCAACATCACCGAATTTGAATCTTGATGGTCCAGGATCAACATCAACGAATTTTAATTTTGATGGTCCAGGATCAACATAAGTGAATTTGAATCTTGATGGTCCAGGATCAACATCAGTGAATTTGAATCTTGATGGTCCAGGATCAACATCAGTGAATTTGAATCTTGATTGTCCAGGATCAACTCCACTGAATTTTAATTTTGATGGTCCAGGATCAACATCAGTGAATTTTTAGCTTGATGGTCCAGGATCAACATCACTGAATTTGAATCTTGCTGGTCCAGGATCAACCTTAGTGAATTTTAATTTTGATGGTCCAGTTTCAACATCAACGAATATTATTCTTGATGGTCCAGGATCAACATCACTGAGTTTTTATCTTGATGATCCAGGATCAACATCAGTAAGTTTGAATCTTGATGGTCCTGGATCAACATCTCTATATTTGAATTTTGATGGTCCAGGATCAACATTACTGAATTTGAATCTTGATGGTCCAGGATCAACATCAGTGAATTTTTATCTTGATTGTCCAGGAACAACATCAGTGAATTTTAATCTTGATTGTCCAGGATCATCAACAGTGATTTTTTTTAAAACAGCTTAACAATTTTCAGTGTTGACCAGTGTTAAATTTTTGCTCAAAATCGAGGTAATTTTTACTCTGAAAATATAGCACAATGAAAAGTGTTAATTTAACACCAATTCTGAGTGGGACCAAATACACTCACTTGCAGTGTTAAATTTAACTCTTTAAGAGTTTCTTTAACACAATAAAATTTACTGTGTATTTGTCACAGCACCCTCATCAATAGACTAACTTCTCTTGGCATCCCCAATATTCCACTTGACTGGTTCAAATCTTATCTCTCTGGCCGCACTCAGTTCATTCAACTCAAATCATTTACTTTTCAGCATTTTACAGTTTCTTCGGGTGTACCCCAGGGCTCAGTATGGGGCCCCTGTTGTTTATCATCTATCTCCTTCCACTTGGAAATATTCTTCTTAAATATAACATACAATTTCATTGCTACGCGGATGACACCCAGCTCTGTCTCTCTGGCAGACCCTTCTTATTTTCCACCTTCATCTTTACTGTCTGCTTAGCAGAAATCAAATCTTGGCTTTCTCTTAACCTTTTCAAATAAATAGTGTAAAAACTTTTAGATTGTTGGTACCAAATCTACACTCTCCAAAACGGTCAGCTTTTCTTTTTTTATTGACGACTGTTCCATTTATCCTTCTAAACAGTGTCATCCTTGACAGCTCCCTATCTTTTGATTCTCACATCAGTAACATCACCCGGTCTGCTTACTTCCACCTACACAACATTAACCGACTCGACCATTCACTTACTCCCATGCCACTGCTGTTCTTGTCCATAGCCTTGTCGCATCTCGTTTAGATAACTGCAACTTCCTTCTCTTTAGTCTCATTCACAAATCCCTTGGTAAGCTTTAGTTGGTCCAGAACTCAGCTGCCTGTATCATCACCAGTCCTGCAGTAGCTTCACTGGTTACCAGTTCATTTTTTAATTGATTTAAAAATTTTGCTGTTAACATTCAAAGCCATCCACAATCTCGGCCGTCCATAGCACAGAGTCACACCCTGCAATTTTCTTCCTCCCTCCACTTGTCTGTTCCCTCTGCTCGTCTATTGTCTATGGGCAACAGAGCTTTCAGCCGTATTATTATTATTATTATTATTATTATTATTATTATTATTAAAATAACCCCCTGCAAAAATGTACATATGGTTTTCAATACTGTGTGCGATTTCATGATGAGCTACAAGTACTTTTTCTGCTTTGTGATGGTTGTTTTTGAGTCTCTAGTTTGTTCTTGTCAGTTAAACTGACTGCTGTTCTTCAGAAAAATACTCAATCTCCTGCTAATTCTTCAGCATCTTCTGATGATCTGACCACTTTCCAGAAGTGACTGTGTGATTGTAAGATCATCTTTTCACACAGGGACTCAATTGATCGAGAGACTCAAACACAACTGTTAAAAAAGGTTTAAACCCTCACCGATGCCCCAGAAGGAAACACAAGGTATTAAGATCTGAGGAGGGAAAATGTTTTGTATCTGAAGATCAAGGTAAATTGCACTAAATTTGTGCCAGGGTAAGTACAAGTATTTTCAGTTAATTCTGAAGGGTAGTTCTAAACAAAGAACAATATATATATATATATATATATATATATATATATATATATATATATATATATATATATATATATATATATATATATATATATATATTTTTTTTTTTTTTTTTTTTTTTTTTTTGGACATATTCATCCTTTTTAAAAGTTTTCACCCCTCAGCCCTTAATGCCTTGTGTTTCCTTCTAGAGCATCTGTGAGGGTTTAAACATTCAGTGAGTGCTGTCTTTCGGATGAGACGTTAAACCGAGGTTCCCGACTCTCTGTGGTCGTTAAAAATCCCAGGATGTCCTTTGAAAAAGAGTAAGGGTTTAACCCGGGCATCCTGGCCAAATCTGCCCACTGGCCTCTGTCCATCATGGCCTCCTAACCCTCCCCATGTCATAATTGTCATCATCATTCTGTCTTCTCTTCACCAATCAGCTGGTGTGTGGTGTGCGGTCTTGCACAATATGGCTGCCGTCGCGTCATGGTGGATGAGGAGATTCCCCCCTTTGTGTAAAGCGCTTTAAGTTCCCAGAAATGTGCTATATAAATGTAAGGAATTATTATTATTATTATTATTATTATTATTATTATTATTGTTATTATTATTATTAAATTATTATCTTTTATCCATAGCATCAACAGTTCAAAATAGTTCAAAGGAGATTACCATTTAATAAATCACGGCTAAAGTATCAGCTAAAAATCTTTGTTTGTTGTTGTTCTTGCGGTTGTTCTTGTTGTTGTTGTTAATATACTGGTAAATTCTAATAAAAGACCCAAAAAGTTGTTTTTTTATTATTAAAATTTTTAAATATAAAAAGGATAAATCTATCTCAACTGCATCTTTATTTCTAGAACAGAAATGTTGTAATAGTACATTCTCATGAAAGTAAAGGACATCTAAGCAAAGGAGCAGTCAACTAAAGAACATGCATTTTAAAATGTGCTACTAATTCACTGGTGGTCAGATTTCAATATTTGACACACATCAGCTCTAACAAGCTCATGTTACGTACTTAAGAGAACATGTACTTGGACCCAGACTTGGCAGTGATACACAGACCCACATCTACTGCGAGAGTCAGACATCTAATTGAGAGTATCTACAGCCCTATACACATACCTCTGCGTCTGATGCTTATGATGCTAAATAGATGAGTTATGTCAGAGAGGTTTGGTACATAGCGTGACTCTGGCGCGACTCACAGTCCGGGAATGTTCCACGCTAATGAATTCTGTCATCGTAACTTATTTACAACACAGTCTGTTTGTGGATGTGTGTGTTTGGGTTTTTCATTTTCATGCTACCTTCTACCTAAGTGCACAAGTGCTCTGTTCAATCTTGTACTCATCTCTGTGTGATAGCTAATTACTATTGTAGTCATTCGGGTAGAATGTAGGTCAACAGCATGGAGACAGGATTATGAATAGATTGAAATGATAAAAAAAAAAAAATCAACAGATCTGAGCTGGTTCATGTTCAGAAAAGCTTGCGGTTAGGTGTTCTGACGTGAAACAATTGTTTAAATATTCTGATTTTAATTTTATTCAAATGAAACATTGCCATCCATAATTTCATACAATTAGGTTATCACAATCATAGGTAAAGCCATGCATATGTCACGTCATTACCATGTTGAAATGTTTCTATGGTAACTGAAATAAAAACACTAGCCTGAAAACAGTAGATCAAGTATAAATACAACGGCACAAATGTTGTAGATTATTAACTGCAATTACTGCAATTATATTGTATTATATACAATGAATAAATCATGTAATGTGTCTATTACATAATAAAATCTATATGTGCAATTGAAGACAAAGTTATTATTAAATTTAAATTCTTTTTTAAATGTTTCACAAGTGCTGATTAACGGAGCGATTTTCTTTCTTTTTTTTCATTACAAGATGATCATCAACATTGCTCAAGCAGTGGCATCTTTGCATTAGGGATGCATGATATTGGAAAAATCTGACATTGCAATATTTAGTTTTGTTGCGATACATATTGCAAAATAGAAAAATTTCACTTGAATTGTTTATAAAAATGTCAAAAATGAACTAATTACAACCAAAGATAACAGTGACATTTTCTCTACTGTATAAATAATTCTGAATTATTCTTTATTAAAGTTACAAATGGTAAAATTTATTGTGCCTGAACACTTTGAATGCTGTCAAGCCTGCATTACCTACAGTTCTCATTAGTCCTAAACGATTTCTCCTGCTTAACTATAATCATAGGCGCCACGGTGGCGCAGTGGGTAGCATGATGGCCTCACAGCAAGAAGGTTGCTGGTTAGAACCCCAGCTGGGTCAGTTGGCATTTCTGTGTGGAGTTTGCATGTTCTCCCTGGGTTCGGGTTTCCTCCGGGTGCCCTGGTCTCCCCCACATGTGGCATAGAAGACATGTTGTATAGATGAATTGAATAAGCAAAATTGGCCGACTGTGAATGCAAGAGTGTATGGATGTTTCCGCTGAGGTAAACATATGCTGGATAAGTTGGCGGTTCGCTCCGCTCTGGGGACCCCTGATAAATAAAGGGACTAAGCTGAAAGGAAAATGAATAAACTATAATCATAACTAAACATTGCAGATGTTCAAAATACAGTGCACAAAATACAAAATACTTTAATTGAGTATTTCAGCTGGAATTGGCAATCTTGGAAAATGACACTATCGTGTCACAAGATGTGTTTGGGCGATTTGTTACTATTTTCAGACCAGGGCAACCCTAATTTTCAGGTTTTGTACTACGCTGTTTAAATAGCAAATCCATTTGCGTCACTTTAGGGACTCATGGGTGTGCAGGTCTATAAAGTGTATTGTTTAGGCATTGCTGTTTTAGAGAAACTGAAATAGATTGCACCATTGACCTATGCAGATTCATACGCTTGATACACACAGGATGTACAGCAATACACACATATCTTTACATATGAAAAAAAAATATATAAAGGATTAAAATGTTACAAAGATTATTATTTTCTGCATACAGTATTTATAAAAACCCCTACCTCCATGCCTTCTTCATGTCTGGGGCTTTTTCAGTTTATTCATGACAACTTGCATTTGTGTAATGTTATTATTATTAAAAATTGTTTTTATTATATGTATATTCATATTTGTTTTAGTAAAAACAAGTTTAGATTTGTCTACCTGTTGGGTTTTGGAGACGTATCCATCACCATATGGGGCATAAATATAGGATGTATGTTTGGATATAACTCAGTAATTTAATCACACTTATTGTTCATTTATTAATTTGCTGGAAATTAGAAACTGAATTTAGAAACAAACCTTTGCACTTAACAAACAAAATTAAATATGTAGGCTAATATATATCTTCAGAGTGTGTACAACACCATTTCCTTATCCTTATAAGTGAAGGAGTAAAGAGTAAAAGTAAACTAAAGAGAAAGTAAAGAGGCCGAATAGAGGAGGCTTGTTTTCTATCCTCGCACAGGCGGTCTGTTTAACTGTTTTCTTACTGTGAAGCCTTCAGTTTTTCCATTTCATTTTTCCACTTACAAAGTCCGCCATGTAAATAGCTAATGTGCCATGGCATGATGCAACTTACTCTGGAAATCGAGTTGAAGCTCTGATTGGTTTAATGCATGCTATACTCAAAACGCACCCATAACTCATTAAGAGAATAAGCACAACCCTGTTAAACCATGCGCCAGGGTGCAAATTGTATTTTTCCATCTTTAAAATAGCAAAAGTGGGAACATTTGTTTGCGCCATGCGCTTTAGACTTTGCATCTAGATCATTAAAATAGAGGCCTATGTCAATGCAGAAAATGCACATGCACAAAAAATGTTGCAGAAGGACGTCTGTTTTCTTTCAAGTCTGCTGATGAAGGTTAAAGCAAAAAATAATTCTGTGTTGGTCAGAGCAGCAGGGCAGGTTTCTAAAAAAGCTCACAGGCTGTGTTTTTCTCTCAACTACCCATAATCTTCCTACCAGACACTGCTACACTCCAGCAAAGCACATGAGTCATTCAAGTCAAGAAGAATACGCTTTTATATACATATATTTATTTTTTCTTTTTTTAGCATAGTGATTTAGCATACAGAGTGATCTTTCATCTAGTACTTTTAGAGGTTTATTTTGGAGGTTTGATCTAACTGTGCCTGGATGTCATTAACAGGATATTTTTGTCTAAGCAATGGCTGCGTGTTATTTTTGGAGAAAACACTGGAACACAATTTTTGTGACAAAAAGCATTGAATGAAATATCTTGAGTGTTCTCATGCTATTTTGTGAACTGCAGCATTTACAAGATATTTGTATACAGGATTTGGTCACTTGTTTCAGATCCCTATTTGGCAGCAATGATTTTTATTCTTTACTGAATTTCCTCTTTGTTTTTAAACCCATTTTCTGCCACCGTGTCACTATTACACCAGGCTCAAAACCCTAAGTATGCTAACAACCTATTACACTTAGATTTGGGTGCAAAATTGTGTTTTTTGTGCATCACAAGATTTCTGTAACCATCTATTCAGTGCATTCACAGACTTTGATTTGTATCTGCAGGACTGTTTTCCAAGATTAAAGGTAATTATTATGTTTCCTAATTAAATCTTATTGAAACTAGTCGTTTCCCTTTAGACCGCAATCATTTGTCTGGAGCCACGAGTAAAGAGAATGGGAATCTACATCTCTGCTCAGTGCATTATGTGCATTTTTTTTTCTCTGTACTTTTACACCCTCCATTTTTGACTTTCAGAGTGCAGTCATTAAATTACCTGCCATTGGACCACCATTACAGCTAGTAATCTTCAAAATTTGCTCTTCACAACATCCTGCAATAGCCTAATCTTACTTGAATGTGTAAACTGACAGGACTTGGAATAGGATAATCTTGGACCTGGAAGAAGCAGATTGTCAGATTGGCCCAGTCATTTAGATGTGAGATCATTTTAGGATGGACTGATCCAACTAATAGGGGATTGATGCACTGTTTAAAAACAATATCAGCCCCCCTAAAGCATCAACATTGAAAGTGTCTATACATATAGTCAAGAATTGCAACTGCATATTGCTGAACTAATCACAGACCTTAGTCTAATAACATAATCGACATTACATGTAATATACTTGCTGATATTATAGAGATTTTTAGAGACTTTTACAGAATTTGCATATGAGTTAGGGCAGGATTAATTACATTTCTGTGATTTTTTTTCTTCTTTTTTAAGTAATGAATTACCCTCAATTCAAGTTCTTTTTCTTTTTTTTTAATATATTTGCATATACGGAGTTTCAGAAACTTATTCAGAATAACTCATCCACACACACACACACACACACACACACACACACACACACACACACACACACACACCTCTTCTTCATCTGCTGACGAACATGTTACAGGCATGTCACTGTGACCTGGAAAGGCAATTGCTGGTCTTGTGCTGGAATAAATGAAATTAATTAGTGTTTTGAGTTTGTAATAATCGTGGTAGTGAGTTCTATAATGACTCATTAGATGACTAAACATGATAAAGTTCATATTTGGAATTGGAAATGCGGGTGTTTTCCATTCAGCTTGTGTGTTGTGATTGGTAATACATGTGTGTTTGTTTATTCTGCGTTGTTTTCTCTCCCTGACGTAGAGTTTAACGGTCAAATTTGAATTATTGAGACATTTTCTTGTTGCTATTATAAGCAAGGTACCTTCTTTTTTATTTTACCCATATATGGAAACATCCAGAGTGGGGAGGGCTGGTAATAAATGGAGTTTCATCACTCATTTATGGTAAAAGCAGATTTGTGATGTGAATTGTCAATCATCTCTTTAGAGATGCCAGGAATGTCTGTTTCTACAGGTACACACGTGTATCTGGTGAGCAGAGACAGGTTGCAAGGTTACATCTGAGGTTAGAAGATGCTGAAACCTGCAAGACAGACGTGAGACATCACAGATGATTCTTTAAAGACTTTCAATAGAGGTGTGTCTCTTTTCGGGAGGAGTTGCACGTGTACCTTAGTCATCATGCCCAGTTTTGAGATTTTTAGCCCCAGGTGCAGATTTTAGGGGAAGACTTGTGAAATGAACACACTTGAGAGCTCTTTGTGTGTGCGTGTGTTTGATTACTGGAAATCTCCATTTGAATATGTGAGGTGAAGCAGGTCAGGTCATGTCAGCCTTTTGGAATGCTGGAGCTTTTTTCCCTTTAACTTTCCAGTGCCAGCGCTGGTTTAAAAGCCAGTGTCGACAATTCATGTTTATTTATGACAAAACATCATGCTGAAAAAACTTTTACATATCATTTTGAAAGCAAACAATGTAGTCAAAGCAACTGGTCAACATCAATGTTTTCCAGATTTGGTGTACCTCAAAGTTTGGTACTGGGTCATCTCCTGTTTTCTTGTTTTATGTTTTAAATAATTCTCTGTACATCAGAATAGAGCTTTAGCAGGTCTGTTTTCACTGTGTTTTTATATTTGTAATAACTTTAAAATATGTTTTCATTCATTCATTTTCCTTCCGCTTAGTTTCTTTATTAATCAAGGGTCGCTACAGCAGAATGAACCGTCAACTTATTCAGCATATGTTTTTACGCAGCGGATGTTTTTATGCTGCAGATGTTCTTCCAGCCGCAACCCAACACTGGGAAACACCCATACACTCTCATTCACACACATACACTATGGACAATTTAGCTTATTTAATTCACCTGTAGCGCATGTCTTTGGACTGTGGGGGAAACTGGAGCACCCGGAGGAAACCCACGCAAACACGGACAGAACATGGAAGAAAAGTCCCTTTTTCTTTGGAAGAAAATACTTTAATGTCAATATGTCTGTTCCATGTCTTGAAATAGTAAAAAAATATAGATTTTTTTTATTTGAGTCTTTTCCCACCAAATGTTTGGATTTTATTTTTAGGATTTTAAGATTTTTAAGATTATATTTAAGATAGCTGATGGCTAGTTGTGCTTCTCCTTATTGTGATCCAGAAAATGGCAACATGGGAACCTCAAAAGAACTTCATGAGGACCTAAAATCTAGGATAATTCACCAACATGAAGTAGGAGAAGGATGCAAAAAGCTATCACAAAGATTTAAAGTCTCTGTCTCCACAGTCAGAATTTTAGTAAGTAAATGGAAGGCCACTGGAACAGTTCTGGTGAAGGAAAGATGTGCTAGATCAAGAAAAGTATCTGAAAGGTGAAGAATGGTTAGAATGGGCACAGACAAATGGCAGACCTCTTCCAAAGAACTTCAGGAACATCTTGCTGCTAATAATGTCACTGTACATCGTGTCACAACTCTTCACAAAGAACAGTTCAGTGGAAGGTGATAAAGAAGAAGACTTTTCTGCATTCTGCCAACATAAAGAGTCGTTTGAGGTATGCAAAGGCTCATCTGGCTCATCATTTTGGAAATATACACTGTGGACAGATGCAGAAAAAGAACACAGCATTTCAGCTTAAAAACCTGCTCCCTACTGTAAAATATGATGAGGGGTCCATCATGCTGTGGGGATGTGTGGCAGGCACTGGTACGGGAAACCTTGTCAGAGTTAAAGGTTACATGGGTTCCAGTCAGTATCAGCAGATTATTAAGAACAATGTTCAGGAATCAGTCATGAGGCTGACGTTATGACAGAGTTGGATGTTTGAGAGGGACAATGACCCAAAGCACAGTTCCAGATCTACCAAGCAATTCATGCGCAGACACAAAACAATGATCCAGAATGGCCATCCCAGATACCAGAAAAAATCTATGGATTGATTTGAAAAGGGCCAATTTCCTGAAATGTTCCAAGGAAGAATGGTCTAAAATGCCTTCAGCGAGAATTCAGGGACTTATCCTTGACTATACGAAGAGTCTGTTATTTCAGCTAAAGGTTTTTTCTTTCTTTACAAGAGATTGATGTCTTTATTCTGTTGGAGTGCCCACATTTTTGCTCCTGTCTGTTTTTATGACTTTTTTGACAATTATGAAAATTATCAGAGGTGTCCAAACTGTATATTGTATTTTTAACTGTGATTACTTCAGGCCATACATTCAGGTTAATCACATTCAGTCTTGTAATGTATTTGTTGAAACTTCGAGTCAGCATCAAAATAAGCATTAAATACTTGGAGAGCTGCTATTTTATTTATTTCTTACACCTACAATTTTATTTCTTACTATCATGCAAACGCAATTCTGCTTAACATGCTTTAACGCCTAAGCAGTGTAAATAGCTTAGATTGTTAGTTTGTGATCTGTGTTGAACCCAACAGTACTGCTGTTTCAGTACAGCCTCCGTGTACATTAAACAGTAGGGGTTGATTAGAGCGTCCCGAGGCTGAATGTTCATATTCAGGGAAAGCATGAATCATCACATTACTGAGTCTTCAGCTTTGGCCCCCACTGATGCAGTAGATAATAACTGTCCTAAACATCCCTCACATTTAAACCGGCTTTTGTAAGCTCCCACACTAAATCACCACACAACAAACAGAACATTACAGGAACACCAAAATAGGATAAATGTAATTGAAAATAGGAAACTTCATTTTTCAATTTTCCGGAACAGCAGCCCAAGCTATTGTACCTGTTTCCTTCTATCATCCTGCTATTTTCTTTTGTTCCACAGTAAATTGCTATGGAATGATTATAGGTTTCATCAAACAAAGAAAACACAGCGTGGAGTTTGTACTTGAGAACACTGTTGCAGTTTAGTGCAAGAAAAAAGTTAATTACATACATTCAGCAGACACATGCTGAGTTGAGGACTCAGTGAACTGTAAGCAGTTGTTTTTATTATTACCCACAATCCATCCTGTCATTGTTGTCAGAACAACCTGTCAGCATAATCTTTTACAACTTTGGTGTGCCTCAGGGTTCAGTACTAGGTCGTCTCCTGTTTTCTTGTTTTATATATTAGTTGAGGCTCTGTGAAGAGAACAGTGTTTTAAAGTTTCAAGACACCCTGAAGTACTTTTTTATTTTATGTGTTGAGCATCATTTAAGACAATGTTAGACCTTTCTGCTTTAATTGTGGGGAAAACTGGATAATTTTGAGCTGTTTTCAGCTAATTTCATCTTTTGAAATTCATTTTTGGGCGGGATCAAAGTTGGTGACGTAGCGTGCATCTGCTTGTGGAGTGATGATGCATCGTTTTCTGATTATTATTCATAGCGGAGTTTTCTTATCCTATGAGAAGAGTCTGCTTCTAAATTATTCATGACAGCATGTGCTTTCCCAATATAGCAAAGCTGTTGGTTTGCAGCAAGCATTTTTGTCGGGAAACTGTACGAGAATTGGAAAATGGCGGACTTGAGTTTGTTACCATTCAGACACATCGACATTTGGTGTATATTTCTTTTAATTTTAACTTTGTAAACTATAAAATCATGGGTCTCCTCACGATTTGTTTTTTTTTTGTGAGCCAACTGACAACAGTTGTTCACTCCCCTCTTTTTCCCCCTGCTCTGCTGGCCACGCCCACTCCTCCCTCTGCTTGCAGCACTCCACGCCCATCATAAAGGATTTTTTTGTTTATTATTCGGTAACACACTATTTTGATGCTCCATTTGAGTATTAGTAGACTGTCTACTTAATATCTGCTGATTCTGCTGATTCTGCTTCTTCAACAAACATTTAACTGACTATAAGAAACTTTGCAAGTACATGTCAACTTACACTAACCCTAAACCAAACCTAACAGTCTACTTATAATCTAATGAGAATTAGTTGCAATATAACTTAAATTCAACTAAATAAAGTGCGACCAAAAATTCTGAGGTAGACTTGAACTGAAAGAGGGAGGCTTTCATGACCCTTTAAAGACCTACTTTAAATGTCTTTTCTTGGTTGTCACTTAACAATAAGCTCATAGTTTCAGTTGTACTGCTTGTCTCATTGTTATTCTTCTGTCATGTTTTTTATGTAACTTGCAGTTGTGAATATATATACCTCTTGGGGTTCTCTTAAGTCAGGCTTTTTCTTCGAAATGGAGGATTGTGCTTTTTGCATACTAATAGGCCAATCTGAAATCAGCATACGCTGCAGGGTACCTGAGAAGTGTTTGTGAGTGGGAGAACAAGCTTTCCTTCTCAGTATTTTATCATAATTCTTCAAATCTTAGCGTTTATCCAGGAAATCACTGACAAACATACAATAATGTGTGTGCATGTGTGTGTGTGTGTTTTATATGTACATACATTGTACTTATTTATTCATGTCTTGTTTTGTATAGGCAACATACCGGCCATTGCTGAAGCAGGTGCTAGAGGAGATCTTCCACCCTGACAGACGTGAATGTCCTGATATAGAGCACATGTCTGGAGGACTCACTGAACTTCTCAAGACTGGCTTCAGCATGTTCATGAAGGTAAACACATGCACTTGTGCCCTAATGGTTAGGGAGTTGGAGTTGTAATCGAGTTGTAATCGAAAGTTTGCAACTGTTTTTGAACTGTTTGTGTGCTCTCACTTCTCACTTGTATGTATGCACTTGGATGGATCAAAAGCAGAGGACGAATTTAAAGTATGGGTTAAAGTTCTTGACAATACTCGATTGACTTCACCTTTAAGTTTCAATCATTTCAAGCAGATAAGTGACTTTATTTCTAGTTTAATTTAAACAGTTTTGTTAAAATGATTAGTTGTGGTAGTCAGATTAAAGCAGGGGTGCACAAAATCGGTCCAGACAAACCGGTGTCCTGCAAAGTGTAGTTCCAACCCTAATCAGACAGACCTGGGCTACCTAATCAAGCTCTTACTAGGCTTTCTATAAACATCCTTGCAGGTGTGTTGAGGCATGTTGGAGCTAAAATCTGCTGGACACCGGCTCTCCAGAACTGAGTTTGGACACCACTGGATTAAAAGAAATGTATTTATTATTTCATTCATTTATTCATTTTCCTTCGGCTTAGTCCCTTTGTTCATCATGGGTCGCCACAGCAGAATGAACCGCCAACTTATCCAGCATATGTTTTACACAGTGGATGCCCTTCCGGTTGCAACCCAGTAGTACTAAACACCTACACACACATCCAGTATGGCCAATTTATTTTATTCAATTTACCTATACTATATGTCCTTGGATGTGGAGGAAACCCACACCAACACGGGGAGAACATGCAAGCTCCACACAGAAATGTCAACTGAAATAGCCGGTACTCAAACCAGCAAACTTCTTGCTGTAAGGTGACAGTGCTAGCCACTGAGCCACCATGTCGCCAAGAAAATGTATAATAAAATAATTGTTAAGGAGTTGTTAAACATATTGGGGTTGAGTCTTGAAGTTGGCGGTGTGGTGGGAACTGTCTTTTTAAATCATTCAGCCAAGAGTCTTGTGTAAGGTTTTCTATATTTAATCAGTTCTAACGTCTGTACGCTTTTATACAGTAGCTTCAATTCTACATTGTTAGCTGGCACATTGCATAACTAATTACTAGTGTGAGTGTGTGCCCTGAATTTAATGAATGTGTGCTTATTTAAAGCTCTGTCTGAAGCACTCTCACTATCTTTGACCTGTATATTTAAAGCATATGTTTTTGTGATGTTGCAAACAATTTTATTGATTAAAACCCTGCAGCATACGATAAAAGGTGGCAAAAGGAGAGATGTGTTTAGAACAAAATGTCAGCAAAGATAAAGATAGGGTTCAGGCTATAGTGGTAAATAAGAGAGTAAATAAGTGGTATATAAGAAGAGTATTGCTAAAAATTGTCAATATTGTCATTAAAGCCATTTGGCTTGGTTTAATTCAACATTTGTGCATGCTTAGCAGAAATGTGTTTTATTCTGTCCCAGCCAGATTAAGAGGGATTCTTGCTTATAAACTTGAAGAATTGACTTATTTACCTGTAGTTCTTTTCGTGGACCTGTAGTCTCAAGTGGGTTGGAGACTCATATGTCTTGCTTGTCAGATGTGAAAGCCTGGTTGTCTTGGATCTTTCTATATTTTAATGAGAGTCAAACTGAAATAATTGTGTCCGGCCCATCAAATTCGTATAGGACACCAACAGTAAATCTTGGTAAATCAAGCTTTTCTGTGAAGCCTTGGGTAAAAAAAATATATATATATCTGGATGTTATCTTTGATGATGGCTTGAGATTTGCTAAACAAATAAATGCAGTTGTCAAATCCTGCTTTTTTCAGCTTCGACTTTTAAAAACAGTCAAACCTATACTAGAAAAAAAGATTGAAAAAAATAATTCAGACTTTTATTACTTGTAGCTTGGACTATTGTAACTCACTATGTTTTGGGATTAGTCAGACAACTCTATCCCATTTACAGTTAGTTCAAAATGCTGCTGCAAGGCTTTTAACTGGTACCAAAAAACATGACAGCATCACCCCAGTCTTATGCTCCTTGCACTGGTTGCACTCTTGTGTCACTTATACAATTCTTCTTTTGGTTTTTAAATCACTAAATGGCTTGACACCTTCTTATCTGTCAGATCTATTGACTGAACGTCAGCCTGGTCGGTCTCTTCGGTCATCAAACCAGAGACTATTATGCATTCCTAAGTCGAGGCTGAAATGCAGGGGGGCTGTGCATTCGCAGCAGCAGGTCCTACATTGTGAAATGCTCTCCCTCTCTGTATTAGATCTATATCATCTCTGCTGTTTTTAAATCTAGGTTGAAAGCTTAACTTTTTGATTTGGCATTTTATCAGAGAATTGTTTGTTTTTGCTAAAATTTTATATCTTTCTAATCGCGATTTGCATTGTACAGCACATTGGTCAACCTTTGGTTGTATTTAATAGTGCTATATAAATAAAATTGACGTTGTTGATGTAGTTTGGTTTTGGTGTTTCTTTTTACTAGCTGGTCTAGCACAGTATGTATTATAAAACTTGCATATTATGAATGCAGAACATTAAATAATCAAAATATTAACATTAATATAGTCCCAAAATATCGTAACTATACAATAGCTATGTCTCATTTTGATAAGTGAATCCTCTGAAGCTCACACTTGTCAGCTGCAAACGTCATTGAGAATGTCATATTTCAGAAAGTTGCATTACATAAGTAACTATGGCTCTTTGTGAGGTAGAATTCACTTCGTTTCTTTGATACTTTTGAATGGTTATTTTTCTGAGATTTTTTGAAAAGTACGCCAATGGTTACCTTGAATGATTTACTTTCAAGCATTTCTGAGTAAAGTGTTATACAGAGAATGGTCCTAAATAAAAAGAAAATATTCAGTGGGAGAAAAAGCCTTGTTAAAGCCAGATGTCAAGGCTCAAATAATTTCAAACTACATTCTTGAACTTGACAGCTTATTTTAGAAAAAAACATTTTTAAAACTGACATTTTATTTATATGCGATATATATTGCGATATCAATATAAATTCACAAGATGACTCCGTTTGGAAAGAATTCATAATTTTACATTGATTGGGGCAATTGTTTTAGGGGAATACAAATATTCAAATATATACCAAATAAAATAAACTAAAGTACAATAGAACAAAGACAGAAATTAAATAAACAACACTTCATGGTTTTTTAGTGGAGTCTAACTATTGCGGTACAGAAATTCAATAATCAAATGTAAAATAACACTAGAGTTTTCATTGTATAAATAATTAAGCACATTTCATATTTGTTTGAAAGCAAACAAGCTCATTCATTCATTCATTTTCCTTCAGCTTAGTCCTTTATTTATTAGGGCTCATCACAGTGGAATGAACTGCCAACTATTTTGGCATATGTTTTATGCAGCTAATTTACTTCCAGCCACAAACCAAACTGGAAGACACACATACACTCTTATATTCACGCGCAAACTCATACACTATCCAGCCAATTTAGTTTACCTATAGCGCATGTCTTTGGACTGTGGGGGAAACCAGAGCACACAGAGTAAAGCTACGTAAACACAGGGAGAACGTGCAAACTCCATACAGAAATGCCAACTAGCCCAGTCGGGATTGGAACCAGCGACCTTCTTGCTGTGAGACAACAGTGTTAACCAATAAGCTAATGTTATAATTACTTGTCTCCAAATAGTTTAAATTTGCTTTACATTAGTCACAGGCCTTAAAAACACATCCAAATAAAACATTTTCACACTATTGGATTAAAGCTAAACCTTGCAGTGACTCCACAAAGCATGTGTTTTGTGATGCCTGGGTAATTATAATTAGAGATGTCTAGATCCGTTCACGCGATTGAAAGTCAGCCCCAATCACGCGGTTTCAGACTCTATCTTAATCGGACGTTACCTCCCAATCAGGACTCGAATATATATGTGTGTAAATATTCATATATTACATATATATATATATATATATATATATATATATATATATATATATATATATGGGGGGTGGTCGGATGGGGGGTTGTCGCGGGGGCACTTTAGATCATTTTGGAAGGGCACTTTCTATCCAAGACTAAAAAGGGCATGTGCACTGCACAGGTTGAGCCCTATGTGTGCACGTGCCTGGTCATGACATCACTTTGTTGCAGAGACACTATTGGTCAAATGCCATCAAAGTAGAACAAGGAAGCAGCTTGAAGCAGAAAGCGGGAGCATGTCTGCAGTCTGGAGTTATTATATAGTTGATGATGACAACATTGCCATTGCAAACTGTGAGAAATGTAACCTTGGGATTGCCTGCCGGATATTTTAAGTTGAGGTGCTATTTGCTTTTATATTAGATTTTCTTTATATTTACTGTTGAACTAAAGTCCAAAAGTGAAGAATTGATGTTATTTATTACTTGATTGTTCAAGCTACCTCACAGAAGTGCTCTGTTTGTTAACACATTTGTTGAATGTTAAAATAAGGTGAATTCAATTAAAAACAAGGAACATCCTGGATCTGTTTCTTCGCTATTCTTTATTGTTTTCATTTATTATAGAAATATCGGATCAGGTTTCGGTATCGGCAGATACTCAAAATCAAACAACTCGGACTCAAAGGCAAACAAAAATGGATTATAATCCCTACTCAACATTCCACATGATGCAATATGACTATTCCAGATTCACACATTGTGATATCGATGCTAAAACTACAGGTTGTGCAGCCCTAGAACATTTTACTCAGATGCATTTAACTTAATTTGGATAGAAGGTCATTCGGATGTTTTAATAATAAGCTAATAAAAAGATATTTCTCCTTGAAAATCTCCCTCTTGCTCTGCCTGTTCTTTCCAAAAATAAGTGCAAACACATTTAAAGCCGATGCACATGGACATGCTGTGTGCCTGGTTTATTTGCATGAGGCCATGTTTTCATGCTGTTGTTATTCACTTTGCAAATATGTATTACCTGTTAACACAAACATGCATGATATCACCTAATGAGGCACTCATTTCCAGTACACATGGCTCAACATACACTTGCATACTGGTGTCATTCCACGTGCATCTCAAGTGTGTGAATACATCACAAACAACTTAAATATACAAAAGCTTGAAAAGTCTTCCAAAGAATTAACAAGGTCTCTCCTTTTATCTATCTCTCTGTACAGGTTTATAATGAACTCTCTGCCACATTCACATGTCCAATCACGCTCACTTTCCCAGAGGACCATATTAACAAAATGCATTTTATTTTTTATATTCATCCTGCTGTTCATGTCTACCTTACACATGTTTGCCCATGCCGGTTTAGCGCCCGGAGTTGCACGTGGCAGCACAGCTCCACTCCTGAAATCCGCCCTCTGGGATGTGCATCCCTAATTGCCTGATTTTTATTCACAGTTCGCTTTTGCTTTCACCCAATCGAAGGCCAGCGCTGTGTCCACTCTTCCAGACAGGAACAGCAGCTCCCCATGTGCCTCAACCAAACGCGCTCTGCATGTGTGCGACAGCGTGCTTGTGTCCAGGTGTTGTGCGTGTGTATGTGTGTGTGTGTCGTGCTGTGATTGTGAAAGTGTCCAGTGCTGACCTGGGCCTCCTAGAGATGTGCAAATTGTCGAACTGACTAGTCTTTGGGAAGCCCCATGTAATCGCAGTGGATTAGTGCCTTCACATGTTTTTTAGGGGACGTTCACATGAGGAGTGTGTTGAGAAGCAGCTGGACGGTGTGTGATAGAATGGACCACAACACAAGGTCTTCCCTATTTATAACTGACATTAAAAAGGAATAGCATTTTAAAAAGCAACAATGATGAGAGATGAGGCAAGAGCCACGTATGTCCATCATGTCCACATGTGCATGAATCAATCATGTGAAGAAGAAAAAAATCACAGTTAACTGTTTATTTTGGTCAATGTTAGCTCAAGTCAGTTTTATTATATCAGCAGATAAATTAGTAATTGAATACAGTTGAAGTCAGAATTATTAGCCCACCTGAATTATTAGCACTCCTGTTTATTTTTCCCCAATTTCTGATTAACAGAGAGAAGAGTTTTACAGCACATTTCTAAACATAATAGTTTTAATAACTCATTTCTATTGAATGATTTATTTTATATTTGCCATGATGACAGTAAATAATATTTGACTAGATACTTTTCAAGACACTTCTATATAGCTTAAAGTGACATTTAAAGGCTTAATTAGGTTAATTAAGTTAACTAGGCAGGTAAGGTAATTAGGCAAGTTATTGTTTAACAATGGTTTGTTCTGTAGACTATTGAAAAACTAATTAGCTTAAAGGGGCTAATAATTTTGTCTTTAAAATGGTGTTTAAAAAATCAAAAACTGCTTTTATTCTTACCAAAGTAAAGCAAATAAGACTTTGTCCAGAAGAAAAAATATTACCAGACATACTGTGAAAATTTCCTTGCTCTGTTAAACATCATTTGGCAAATATTTTAAAAGGAAGAAAAAAATCAAAGGGGAGCTAATAATTCTGACTCTTAACTATAAATCTATCTAAACTATACTAACTATATATATATAAGACGCCATGATGGACAGAGGCCAGTGGGCAAATTTGCCGTGATTAAACCCCTACTCTTTTTCGAAGGATTTTAAATGACTAAAAAAAAAAAAATGTTTGTTTAATTAAAATGTGTCAGGCGGTAATTCCCATAATTCTGATAAGTAGCCCAAACTGTCTGTCAGCAAATGTAGATTTGTACATCTGAGCAGCAGTTCACGCAGATCTGCTGTTTGCATGTGCACATTTGTTCACCTGTACACGAGTGAGCGAGCGGTAAAAACAAATGCTGAATCAAAACTTTTGAAAGTCCTGAATCAATATTGGAGTTACTTTTGCATGCTGGAGGAAGGACAACACCATGGCTGAAGTATTTCTTTTAGACAGATAATGTTATGCTTTAAAACTATTTTAGTCAAGCAAAGCTGATGTAGATTGTGTTATGTTAAAAAAAGGGGTATATGCACAGAAATGTTGTGCAGCCTCTCAAATCTTTCGGCGTAACATTGATGTGACTGTTTTTATTTCAAAAGCGTCAATTTTTTTATTTTTATAGCATCAATAATGTAGATTTTTATTTAACTTAATAACAAAACAGAAGTAAATAGCGCTATTCTGCCTAGCCTGCTTTACTGAGCTGAAGTTGGAATTATTTTCACAATGGGTCATTTTTTAACGACAACCTGTGATGCAGTCCCTATATTGTTTACCATGCTACTCTGAGTATTCATTCGGGAAGTATGGCTAGTAATAAGTGTAATTCCTGGACACTGCCGGTGAGCACTAAGCATACAATAGACGCTTTAGGACATATCATGTGAGAGAGTGAGAGAAGCGATCCCTGCATGCATGAAATAATGCAGATTGCTTGCTACACAACTGAAAACATGCTAGATACAATACAGTTTTTATTTCTGAATTATAGTATTATAAAGTACTTTAAAGTTTTTATCTAGCGAATGACATGACCTAGTGGGTCTCTGTCATCTTTAAAGGCCTGTGCACACAAAGACGTTTTTTGCTTGTGTTTTCTGTCGACGTTTAACACCTAGTGACTAAATAAAGTGAGGCAATGTAATCGTGCACACCAACACTCAAAACGCCTGGTGTAAAAGCGACATTTTATAAAAAAAACGCCTCATGGTCCTCCAATCAGATTGGCACTTTTGTTCACATGAATGGAGCTGCTGAATTTACAGTAAACAGCACCTGGAGATGATCAAGCGCAAAACTGTCAATGCGGGAGCACATTGAAGAAGATGCCCAAAGACGATGTGAACGTGAAGCTGCTTATTGCTCTGTGAACAAAAATCATTTTTCATCGCTAGAGCTGGAGCTGCTGCTTAAACCATCCATGCTTGTTCAAGTCACCAGTAACTTTAACAACAAGCGTGTGAACTTCCTTTCTTCCTAATCTTCTGTTTTATAAGCGGGTGTCAGAAGCTTTAAGTTGGGTAGCGCCATCTAACGTCAAGGAGTGAATTTGCATACTCTTCTGCTTGACGCCAGTGAAAATCGCTTGGGTTTAAATACAGAAAAAGGTCTCATAAAATGCTGACGATATACGCAAACAAAAAGCTTCCCGGTGTGTAGGAGCCTTAAGGTGCGTGCCTTGGAGGGACTGTATTTAAAAGATATTATGCTTATAGATTGCATCACCTGCTGCACATTTAAGTTTGTTCGTAGAATATAGATATTTTTTCAATGTTACTTTTATTTTATACACATATCTATTGCTTCAGTAAATGGGACATTGCTGTCAGTTGGCTGTTTGCTGAAGGTCTGAACATAATTGTCTTGAATTATGTTGTTAAAGACTGTGAATTTGTTACCAAAGCTGTGTTTTGATGATTTTAAGTGCACTGCCTTTATGGGGATGAATATGAACAATTTTATTGTACTGACTGTCCCTCACAAAAAAGCAAAGCACACTACCATTAAGCTAAAATAATTTTGGAGCAGTCGCTGCAGTGGTCGAGAGAGCATGATGTGCTGCAATTTAAGAAAACAAATGCAATTACAAAAAAACGCCTGCAAATTAAGAAAGGATCTTCATTTATTTGACAGCATTTTTCCACAACACAAAAAAACAATAGAAAATGTGCTGCATTTCATTACAACACTAGCAAAAACAGAACACAACAGAAATGTTTCAAGAGGACCCAAAAATGTGATGGACGCTGCTGTGCCATGGTTATTGCTCAGTTGTAGGTGATCTTTGAAAGATGTTTTTTTTTTTTTTTTTTTTTTTTTTTTAAACATCCTGATTCCATTGTCTTTTGTATTTTATTAGCCTAAATAACCAAACCTAAAAAGCTGGGTATGTCACATTTTAGGGTCCCCTTGAAACATTTCCTTTGTGTTCTGAGCTATTTGAAAGTGTTGTGATAAAATGCAACTTGTTTTCGTAAATTGTTTGTGTTGTGTTGTGGGAAAATGAAGCACGTTTTAATAATTTGTTTGCATTGTGTGAGAATGCAGCACGTTTTTTTAAATGGCTGCTGTCAAACAGATGAAGATCTTTTCTAATTTCCTTTTTTTAGTTTCCTAAATTGTAGCAAGTCAAGCTCTCTCGGACACCGTAAGTTTCACTTCTAAATTAATCCTCTTTAAAGCAGCACAGACAACAATATTAAAGGAAAAAGTCATTTGAGAAAAGACGAGATTCACTAAAATATATTGTTTAAAACTGTGATAGTGTGAGGTCAGTAGGTATTGTCATGATGTGCTCTATTAGCAAAAATAAAGAAAAAAAACTGTATAACGGGGTTAGCTGATTCTCTTTGTTTGCCAGTTAATATCCTGAGTTCCTATGATCCAATAAAAATTTTGCCCAATGACTTTGAGGACCAAGCAGACAGTGTTTGCTGTTAATCTACTAAATCTGTAGGTGAAAATTGAAGTGAAACTAAGTTATTGATAAGTTCCTATCATCCTATTTATTTCTCTTTTATGTTTCTTTCTCTCTCTCTCTCTCTTTGCAGGTCAGCCGACCCCACCCAAGTGATCATCCACTCTTGTTTCTATTCCTGGTGGGCGGAGTCACACCATCAGAGCTCCGCCTCATTCGTGAGGTTGTTTCCACCCATAAGTCAGGGACTCAGGTGTGACTTCTCACCTCTTTTTGTCTTATTTGTTATCTATTTACTCTGGCACACACCAAGTCAACATAAAAAAAAATTCCAGTTTCTCTGGATTTCCCTGAATATCAAAAGTTATTGAAAAAATAATAAATTTCAATTCGCATCTGTGGCAGAATCCAAAAAAAAAAAGCATTCAGAGTGAATGGAATTGATTACCTTGGCCAAACTTAATCTGAGGTCAGTAAAAATATAGCACAGTTTGGCCAGATGTTGGTGCTGTAAAATAGATGAGATAAATCAGCTGAAACTATGTGACCTTTAGCTGAAATTTGGCATGCAGGCCCAAGCAGTCATACATGTGTATTTCAAGCAACTCTGAGCTCCTATTAGACCAGATTGACCTAAACTTTCGTGCCCTGTTTGACTTGTGGTCCTGAGGTTCCTGAGAAATTTGAAAGAATTTGTTCTGCAAGGTTTTATATTTTAATTAACACGCTTTTTCATACCATATGTACAGTTGAAGTCAGAATTATTAGCCCCCTTTTGATTTTTTTCTTTTTTTTTCTTCTTTTTTTGAATATTTCCCAAATGATGTTTAACAGAGCAAGGAAATTTTCACAGTATGTCTGATATTATTTTTTCATCTTGAGAAAGTCTTATTTGATTTATTTTGGCTAGAATAAAAACAGTTTTTAATTTTTAAAAATTATTATTAATTTGTCAATATTATTAGCCCCTTTAAGCGATTTTTTTTTTTTTCTGACTGTCTTCAGAACAAACCACTGTTATACAATAACTTGCCTAATTACCCTAACCTGCATAGTTGACCTAATTAACCTAGTTAAGCCTTTAAATGTCACTTTAGGCTGTATAGAAGTGTCTTGAAAAATATCTACTCGAATATTATTTACTGTCATCATGACAAAGGTAAAATAAATCAGTTATTAGAAATGAGGCATTAAAGCTATTATGTTTAGAAATGTGTTGAAGAAATCTTCTCTCAGTAAAACAAAAATAAACAGTAGGGCTAATAATTCTGACTTTAACTGTACAAATCCTCCTTTCTAAACAACTTCTCTCGTTGAGCCACTGCTGTCAACAAAACCATACATTAATCTCAATGATTATATGAAAAACTTACGTTACTTTTGTGAACCGAAATGCCACCTGGTCCAGCCGGGACTCGAACCAGCGACCTTCTTGCTGTGAGGTGACAGTGATAACCACTGAGCCACCGTGTACCCCCTGTATTGATATTCGAAACACTAAAAAGTTTACCTTTTGCATTTGCACAGCTATCATAGGGTCTTGGCCATTACCCAAATATCTATTATTTTTAAACAAAAACCCATAAGATTGTATGCGACTATATAATTTCTATGGTAAACAAGCTAATAGTCATTTAATCACATTTTTAAATGTTAAGCTTACTAAATGAATATTACTTACTTATTAAATAAATATTACATTACTTAGGAATACTATACTTTTATTACTGTACCCAAAGGCCCTAAATTGCTTGAATCCCATGAATAATTTGCAGCTATGTATATTTTTTCTGTTTAATTATTATTTTTGTAGTATTTTGGATCAAATAAAATGACCATTGGTGAACATAAGATGCTTTGAAACATTAAATAATCCTTCTTGACCCCTAAATTGTAAACGACAGAAGCAAAATCTTACTCATTGTGCCTTTAACCTCTTTCGCCTTACAAATGTTGACTTCCTATGTTTTTCTGCTTTCCTATTCTGTTTTTTCTTGTTTTATTACTCATATGGATCAAAAACTGGACCACATGAAATGAAACATCAGGAATGTTAATGTCAACCTAGATATTCAAACCTAAGGCTTTGAATATAAAGCGCTGGCCGTAAATTATATCATCATGTTTGTGTTTGTTTTCATGTACTCTTTGTCTATTTCTCATCTCCCTTATATTGGCTGGACACATTTAATGGACCCTGCCTTTCTTTCTGTGCTTCTCTCTTCTGGATCAGGCATGATAGGAGTGTGTGTGTGTCTGTGTAAATGAATAGAGATATAACTGGGTCAAATCAGTAAGAAAGGAGTTCTGTTGATCAAAGTTTCACGTCATGAATAAATCAGACATAATGAAAGCACTGAGTGGCCCCTTATAGAATGGAAAGCCTACTTGTAGCTACATTAGTGAGTGTTACAGAGACACATTGATGGGAATTTAGGGTGTCCAGCTAAATGAACTTACCTAACAAGGCGTCCAAGGGAGTGACACAGATTGAACGTTCCGTAAGCCCTTTTTGAAGTGATTTAATCAATGAAGTTTCCAGACAAGCCAAGTCATCTTCATATTTCCAGCGCAGAATACAAAGCGTGTCCTTACCTCAGCACATGCGTCACAGGTGCAGTAATATACTGCTCTATTCATCTTCGAGACCGGGCTAATAACATGCAAACTAATAATCTTGCAGACAGACTTTTGCCTCTCTAGTCTGGTGCACTTTGCAGGTTATTACAGCAAAACTTGTCCATGTAGACAATAAGAGACCAGCTGAGAGATCTATAAAACCACCTGTTTAATTTTTAGCCTTTGTGTCAGTTGACTTTACACTTTTCAAATTTTGATTTTGTATGTTTGTTGTTTTCTTTTGTCTATATGGGCTTTGTTTTGTTTTTGTTTTGTTTTGTTTTTTGTTTAGATGTTTGGTTTGATTTTGGTTTGTTTTGCTTTATTTTTTCTAGCTTTGTTTTGTGTGTACAGGTTTTGTGTTTCTTTTTTCTTTTTTTCTTTTTTGTTCCTGTCAGTTGCTTTTAAAGTTTTAGATTTTGTTTAGTTTTTTGTTTTGTTTTGTCTAGTTGTATTTTGATTTTTGTTTAGTTCCATTTTGTTTAGTTTGTTTTAGTCAGTTGCCTTTACAGTTTTAGATTTTTTTGTTTTGTTTAGTTTAGCTTTCTTTTGTCTATATATTTTTTTATTTTTGTTTTGTTTAGTTTTGTCGAGTTTTTTTATTTTTGTTTGTTTCATTTAATTTCATTTCTGTCAGATGCCTTTACAGTTTTTGATTTGTTTTGATTAGTTTTGTTTTGATGAGTTTTGTTTTGAATTTTTGTTTTGTTTCATTACATTTCTTTCCTGTCAGTTGTCTTTACAGTTTTTGATTTTTGTTTTATTTTGTTTAGTTTTTAGTTTTGCTTTGTTTTGTCAAGTTTTGTTTTGATTTTTGTTTTGTATCGTTTCATATCATTTTGTTGCTATCAGTTGCCTTTACAGGTTTTGATTTTTGATTTAGTATGTTTGTTGTTTTGTTTTGTCTATATGTTTTTTTTCGATATTTGGTTGTTTGTTTTGCTTTATTTTGTCTTGTTTTTTTTGGGGGGGGGGGGTGTAGGTTTTGTTTTTTGTTTCAATTGTTTTTTCTTTTTTGTTTTTGTTTGTTTGTTTGTTTGTTTTGTTTTGTTGCTTTCACGGGTTTACGTTTTGTTTTGTTTTGTTTAGTTTTTAGTTTTGTTCTTTGCTTTGTTTTGTTTAGATTTTTGTTTTGTTTCGTTTCAAATCATTTTGATCCTGTCTGTTGCCTTTACAGGATTTGATTTTTAGTTTTTGTCTGTACAGGGTTTTTTTGTTGTTGTTTTTGTGTTTGTTTTCTATAGTTTGGTTTTGTTTGTTTGTTTTTTGTTAGTTTTTTTTGTTAGTTTTTTTGTTTGTTTGTTTGTTTGTTTGTTTGTTTTTTGCTTTAGTTGTATTTTGTCTGTACAGATTTAATTTTTGTTTTTTTTTTTCAATGTAATTTTTTTTTTTCAATTTCAGTTGTCTTGTTTTGCATGTATGGTGTATGTTTTGTTTTTGTTTAAATTTTTGGTTTGGTGTGTACAGATGTATTAATATGCCTATTTTTAAGATTGCATGGTGTATGTGTGCAAACTGTCTAATCTTCTTCTGTCTTTTCTCAGGTAATCGTAATGTCCACTAGGTTGCTGAGACCTTCCGATGTCCCTCGCTTACTCTTCAACACTGACAGACTCAGACCTGACGTTGGGGTGTGAAAAGACTTGACATACACATATTTTTCCTAAACAGATAAATATTTCATATTTTAGCTAAACAGATTCTGTTTGACATAATTCACCTTTTGTGTCTGAGCAATCTGATCCAACAAAATCACACTGTTAAAATGTAAAGAATTTGCTTCTGTTTTTTTTTTTTGTGGAATACCACAGCATCCCATTCCAATATTTTCACATTTTGTTGTGCATGACCAATGTGTGGAAACTTTTTACATCAAAGTATGAAATAAGATGGGTTTGTTTTGCATAATTTTTTTTTTCAGAACTGCAATATAAATTGATTTTAGTGAGATCTGTAAAAAAAATTGCTAAATTGTTAGAACTGAGGCAAAAAATCACAATTACCTTCTCATTTTTTTATGCCTATTGCCTCCACAAATTACACTGTATAACCTCCAAAAAACTCAATTATTTCCCTCAAATAAAGTTTGTGAATATACTCAAGTTTTAAATGTTGTCTTGTTCTCGTAGTCAGTGCAGTGTGTACATTTCTACAGTCACATTTTGCTTGAGTTTTTCTTACAATCAGTCATGTGTTAATTCTCCCAGGAGCTTCTCTCTTCATCCTTCACTCACTTCAGTGTTGTTGAAGAAGTGACAGATGGGAAAAGGGCAGAGGTCAGAAAAGGGTGGCACATCTTTCAGAGAAGCTCTCTCTATTCATCCTTCCCTTTCTCACACACACACTTACTTTCTAAATAAATATTTCTTAAAAGAAATTTTTCATATTTTCCAAAATAACTTTAGCAAGTGTCTAACAAAGGTGCCAAAACACCTTAATTATGTTTGTTTAGTCCCTCTAAATTCCTTTTTTAAGATTTTGTTATAATAGTTGTATTACATCGTGTTATATACACAGTTGATGTCAGAATTTTTCACCCCCTTTGATTTTTTTTTCTTTTTTTTTTAAATATTTCCCATATTATGTTTAACAGAGCAAGGAACTTTTGACAGTATGTCTGATAATATATATATATATATATATATATATATATATATATATATTTTTTTTTTTTTTTTTTTTCGGCTAGAATAAAAGCAGTTTTTAATTTTTTTAAACCATTTTAAGGTCAAAATTATTAGCCCCTTTAAGCTATTTTTTTCTATAGTCTACAGAGCAAACCATCATTATACAATAACTTGTCTAATTACTCTAACCTGCCTAGTTAACCTAATTAAGCCTTTAAAATGTCACTTTACACTGTATAGAAGTGTCCTGAAAAATATCTAGTAAAATATTCTTAACTGTCAGCATGGCAAAGATAAAATAAATCAGTTTTTAGAAATTAGTTACTAAAACTATTATGTTTAGAAATTTTTGTTTCAATAATCTTTTCTCTTATTCAGAAATTAGTGGAAAAATAAACAGGGGGGGGGCTAATAATTCAATAATTTCAACTGTATGTTTACTTATATGAAGTGCTACATTTTCCAAGGAGTCTTTGATAAACAGAAAGTAAAAATATGAAATGGAAATATTTGTTAACCTTATAAATGCCTTTATTATCCCATCCCTACAATACTTAAGTATTAATTTAATTAGGAAGACACACCCAAAATCTTTCTGACACAATATTATAAATGATGGTGTGAGTGTGTATACATTCATAAACAGTAATACAATACACTGTTAATAGGACCTTATGTTTATTTGATAATCTCAACTAAATGTGGCTTTGTATCATGCATCAGAGTGTATAATTGTATGAAATGGGAGTGCATTTTAAAAAAGTCAAAACAGCAAATAGGTTTAACAACTTTTTATTTCCCATCACAATCAAATAACAAATAAATAACTGAGCTTCAGCCCTTTGGCTTTTTTAAAGTGCGTTTACATAAAAAAAAATAATAATAATAATAATAATAATAATAACAAACTCCTTCTCCACTTTTGAAAAGTGGCACAAAGCAATGTTTTTCACTAAACCAGTAGAAACATTCTGGCATTGCACACAAGAGTAGGACTGTAAGAGATACACATACTCTCTGTCTCCTTTTATATGCTTAGCTTGAGTGCCTTGTCCTTTAACAATGCCTGCATTCAGACCGTAAAAGCCTTGCCCACCAGAAGGAACAAAAAAAAAAACCCTCTCCCATGTCTTTCAGAAAAGCCATTTCTAAAACAGTCGGTTTAGCGGCCTTCACCAGCTCTCTGTTACCAAGAGAACGCGTCTTAAAAGTTCACAGGTAAGACAGTGTTAATGATAGCGTCTCTACTCAGTCATTCTGTCTTTGCACTGTCCTATTTTAAGGCATTACGACCACATCTCCCAGAATCCTGTTGTGTCTGCAGCAACAGCAACAAAGGCGTTCACCGCTCCAGTGAAAATATAAGCTCACCACACTGTTTTTATTTCAGCAAACATGACACAATCAGAGGTCAGGTTTCGGGGGCCTCTGTTTGGAACCAGTCTACTGATCATCAGCGGCTCTCAGGATGGTCCAAGGAGCGAGACCTACACATTCAGCATCTCTGCTCTGGAGATCTGCTCCTCTTTTCTCTCGTAATCCTGCACTTTTTCCAACTAGTACTGGAACCCTGTTCACACTGAAGTGACGGTGCGGACTTTGGCAGACAGCACCTGTTTGAAGCGCCTCTTCAGATCCTGCATGTTGGGAGATTTTGGCCGTGGGATGAGGGGAGATCTTTTCTTCTCTGTTACAGATGAAGTTGCATTAATGGGTGTCTGAGGCTGCAGTTTGGCCAGATCCACGCACAGTCTGTGGAAGGCACTGTGGACCTGGTTGTAGTCCTCGCTGGCAGACACTTCATAAAAGGAGCAGCTCAATGCTGAAGACAGCACGGGACCTTCTTGAGCATCAACACGCCTCACATGAAGGAGATCGGCTTTATTGGCTACTAGGATGATCGGTATGGACCTATCAGAATGAGTGCGGGTTACAAGCTGGTGAAGCTGGCCAATGAGATCGAAGCTTTTGCGGTCTGTAACTGAATAGACCATAACTACAGCATCTGCCCATTGAATAGAGCGAGACACGTGGTCAGTGCAGCTCAATCCATTAGCATTCACCTGGAAAATAAGAGAAAAAAAGACAACTGTCAGTAATGCAACACATTTGGTTAGAGTTCAAAATTTCTCCAATAGACAACAATGCACTCATTCAAAGCTGCAAAAGGATCACTTGCTATTGGCTACAAACGCTAGGAGATTTATCCAGCTAGACTTACAGAATCTTTCACCCTAGTCCCAAAAAAAAAAAGACGTTCTGTGGTTTTGGATGACTGCCTGGTTCAGCCTTGCATGCCAAACTTGGCACTAAAATCTCTGACTAAAGACGTTTTGAAAGAACTGCCCTGTAATTGAATTAAAAGCCATTCTCTAATTTTGAAAGCGGAGGGATAATTTAGACGGGCTGGTCTACTGTAACCATTCTGAAGTGCTTATTCATATGCCTAAACCCGCTGAGCACTGCTGAAGCAGCAGAACCTCCCAACCGCCGCTACAAATAAATAGTCCACAGCTCTGCAGAGTTGGATCTTTTTAATGAATCAAAGTGACCAGTTAAGAACTCTGTAGGAATCGCCAAAGTCTTTATTTTATTTTAAAATAATCCAGGTCATAAAATATACAGATTTTGAAGCTGAAACTATTATGCTGGATTCATAAAATGCAAGTCAACAGACACTGGTCATGAGTGAAGTGGCAGCTGTTTGACTTGTATTATTTGAACCACCAAGGACCACAGTTTCAGCTTCTATGTGACTTGATTCATCAGCAGACAATCTTAGATGGCCTGAAGGTAAATAAATTAACATCGAAATCTCACTTAGGTGTGAATTACTTTTTTTAATTTACATATTTAAAAGCATGCAAAAAAAGCATTTCCCCTCCTTACACGTTTATTCAATCTTAACATTTTATCATTGGTTTTGTAAATGTTAATTACAGCTAGATGAGACGAATCATAGCTTAATGCAAAGTTACAATGATCGTCCTTTTCTGATAGAAAAACGTCAAGCAAACATCTTTGGACTGTTTAGATCTTGCGACGCTATACAATCAGTTCAGTTTAATCGTTTGTGTTCAGTTCTTTGATACAAATCGCAGAATTAAGCAGACTTTGCTGTACATGAACGCGCTTCCCCCATATAGGAGTAGGCTCCCCGCTGGCCAATTAACCCCAAGTGTTAAGCAGAAACCCGGATAAACACAAAAGAAGCGCTGAAAGACAATAGGTGAAGGTATGCGCTCTTTCTACACTTCTCACCCGTGAAGTAGCAGCGTGGGAATGAATGAATGATGCTCTACGAGCGCTTATAACGGTTACATGTCTCATAAAAAACAAGTGTATTCCTGCATGGCTCATATGTACTCACTTGAACTCCAGGAGTGTCTTGAACTTGAATGGCCACTTGTTCTCCGTCTATCTGCACCTCTCTGGAGTACAGGTTGCCTGTAAAGCGAAAGCGCATAGTTTAATATATTTGACAACACCAAAAATGGGTTTAATGATTCCTAAATCGGTTGTCTTGTTAGAAAGATGACAAACTTACCAACGTTTCTCTCGTAGTCGCCGATAAACCGCTTAGTGAGGAAACGAACCACCAATGCTGCAAGAAAAAAAGACCAGAATATTAACGATAAAGCACACAGAACATTACAGGATGTATTGTGAGAATGTAAAATTGCTAATAGCTTGTCCACAAACTTACCGGTTTTGCCAACCCCACTGCCACCGATGACTGCGATCTTAATGACCCGGCTGGACGGGCAATCGGCGCTCGGGTACTCCGCAATAGTTGACATGTTCTGGATCAGACGCATTTTGGCAAAAGAGCGATAGGAAGATGCTATCCAAAGCTTACGAATAAAAAGGCTTAAGTCAAAATATCCACAGACGCCGTAAAAGCAATGTCAGAATTGAAGACACTGTTTTTCTCTAAATGATAAAGTATATGAATGTTTCCAAATTCCTTCTCCTAGATCTCACCAAGACTTCTACTTGGTTTTCTGAGAGCCGAGACTGGAGCTTGGATGTATTTATACAGCCAGAGAAGCGCTCGGCTCTGATTGGCTACTCAAGACTGCGTTCACGCTCCATAGCTCCGCCCACAGCTTCACGTGTTCGCGCTCGCTGTTTATAGCCAAATAAAAGAGAGAGGGAGAGAAAACAGACAGCTGAGGTGTTTCTTTCTCCTGATTAACTGACAGTCGTTTCAGCAAAACCTGCACTAACAGTTGCAGAGGATGAAAATGAGTCGTGTTTTACAAGGTTAGCCGACTAGCCTGTATAAATGAGCCTGCTGAGATTTAAATGAGAGATTTTGAATGAGGCTTTGTGCTGTGATTGCAGATATCGGTAAGTTGTAAATGAGCGACTTCAAACGCGTGTAATGAGAATGTTATCTAGTCCCAATGATCTCTAAGCGCTTAATGTGTAACATTGCAGAGTTTTTTCTTCTTTTACTAAGTCATTGATCAGCATCCCCACAGATTTGCCTCAGGACCTGTAAATAAATAAATAATCTCTCTCTCTCTCTCTCTCTCTCTCTCTCTCTCTCTCTCTCTCTCTCTCTCTCTCTCTCTCTCTCTCCCCTCTATGGATAAGATATGATTCTGTATACGTTTTTTTGTGTGATTGGTTTAGTAAGAAAATGTTGGACGGGAGGAGTGACACCTCTGGTGTGATTTTTTTTTTTTTTTTTTTTTTTTTAATTAGTCCTCAGGTGTTAATTTTGCCTCACATTGTTTTGATTCTCTTTCTTTTTTTCTTTTTAATTCTGAAAGGGCTGTTTGACTTAAAGGAAATGTTGATCAAAGTTCTTCATGGGATGATCTTTTAGTCTATGCAGCTGAAATATAAATATGAATGTATTACATTGCTAAAAAACAAAAAAAAAATAGCACATATAGCATTTTGTTTGAAGAGGTCAGACACAAAAACTTCTAAATGCCATCTGAACACGTTAGTGTTATTTCAGAGTTATTTCACTGTTAAAGGCAATGAAAAGAGCTTATTCGTCATTATAAAAGTAACATTTCTGAGTCTACACAAGAGTTGGAAAAAAGCTAATTTTAGACGAAAATATCATTTAAAGGGTTTTGCATCTAAACTGTTCATATGCTTATGATAATGAGTTGTCATTTCCATTGGTTGCATATTAGTTCATATGAATATTATAATTGCTCTTACGATCAATATTTACTTAAATCTGTGTCCTCCACCAGAGCATTTTTCTTTGATGAATCAGAGCGTATTGTGCTAGCCCACTGTACATTGGCCATTAAGCACTATAGATCATTATGTTTGACATATTCAGCCACTGTTTACTCGACACACAGTTATGGGACTCAGTGTACAGCCAAAGGATCTGTAATTGCTTTAGTCGGAGGAGTGTTTTGTGTCTTCATCCAAAACCACAAAAGCTAGGGAGCAGACATTTACCTGTCACCCATTAGCTCAGTTTGCATTCCTGCAAACTGATGGGACTTTGAGACTGGGATTCCCTCTGCACTGCTAAAAAAGGATTAGTCATTTTGTCCAGTACAAAAATCTAAACATATCATCACGTTTATTTAATAAGCAAAATTACTTTTTTATTGTAATGTGTTGTCTTCTGAAAAAAAGTGTTTATGCCTTTTTTTAGCAAAATCTAAATTGTACAAATGAATACGTTATACAGTTTATACAATACAAATAAATACATTGAATAAGACAAGACCATCTTAAGTAATTTTTCTTGTTCAGTAAGTGATTTATTGTGACTACTTGAATATTGTCTGATAACATAACACCTTATTTATTTTATGTTTAAAAAGCTCTAAATGACCAAAATTGTGATCAGTTGTTTGCAGAATAAAATGTTTACTCATAAATGTATATTGTAAATCAAAATATTTTTTTTCCATTGCTTCATGTTCAATTCCTGCCAAACTTTAAAGGAAAGGTTAACAGTCATCATATACTGACCTGTTCCAAACCCTGACTTGTTTTCTTCTATGTATCACAATAGAAGATATATTGAAGAACGTTTACCCACACAATGAAAGTCAATGGGGTCCAAAACAACACTGGATTCAACTGACTTCCAATTGAACTGGACAAGAAAAAAAAGCACTGTCACTTTTCATTCTTCAGAACTATTTCTTTAATATATGTAAATGTGGGAACTCTATACGTCACTTTTTTGTTGGAAAATGTGTTTTAAGTCCCTAAGCATCACAATGAGTTGTTTAAGTGGGTGTGCTTTAGTGTCTTCAGCATGTTCTGACTTGCCCCAGTCCCTCAGTAGTAGGCTGGGGAGTGTGTGTTGTTGGGGGATCCCAAAAAAGCCATTGACCGATCCCCCAGTAAAGTATAGCAGAGTCAGTCTGTGTTTGTTTTTTAAACACAAGTTTTAAAATGAAAACGACTACATTTTAGAAAAATATGACTTAAAACGCATGCCAGAAAATAGGTAGCAATAAAATCGTTGTACAAACTGAAGCCTGTATATTAAATTAAACACAAATCATGCCGTTAAAAACTGTTATCATACCATTATTATAGAAATTAAACAGCATTTAATCAAATTGCTTTGTGAAAACAGTTTAATTAAATTATCAGCAAATGTTTTGAATGTTACCTGTATTCAGAACATAAGATTAAAATCAGAAAAAAATATATAAGTAACCACATAATTGTAGTACAAATTTGTAAGTACAATTACTAAATAAAACACAAATTATAGTACTCATTGTAAACAATATCTAGCATTAAATTGATTTGAGATTGTCAAAGATAAAATCAAAGAAATAATAATAATTATTAGTTTATTAGATGTAAACAGTGTAAACACGTTTAAATAAGTCAACAAATGTCTTGCATTAAGAAAGAAGTAATTTCCAAAATAGTTTAGCAAACAACATATATTTACATTTCAAATGCTTCACAAACATCATCATTTGACTCAACAGACTGTACAACTGACCATTTAAACTGCTTTTTTTTACAGTACAGACAATTATATCATTACTAGCTTGTGCACATCTTTGTATTTGTGCAGTGCCCATGAAATGTTAATGGCAGGCCGCATGAGAGTAATTAACACGTTGCATAATGTTTTTCCTCTCTGAAGTCTAATGTTTGATCTTGCAGCGCTTATGTTTAATGTCATTGAGCTGTTTCTTTGTGAGGTTTTTTTGTTTTTGTTTTGTCTCATCATGTTTTCAAGATCAAAGTATCGACTTGTTTTTGAACATGCATTCATCTGCATCTCATTGATTATTTTTGTCTTGCATCTACTAAATGCATTGTCTGATGGTTGAAAAAAATTAAATAAATAAAAAATAAATAAAATAGCAATTGCATAACATTCTGTCATCATTTACTCAGGCTGTTCAATAATCTCTCTTGTTATTGTTCATTTTAAATAAAATAAAGCTATTTCAAAAAGCTAAAAATTACAAAATTATTCATATTAAATGCATGGAAAACCTAAAACTGAAATGCAAATCAAAATCAAATCTTGCCTTGCTATTTATTAAAATAAGTGTGGAGTGGCCTAGTCAAAGTCCTGACCTGAATCCAATTGAGATTCTATGGCACAACATTAAAAAGGTGTTTCATGGTCAAAAACCGTCCAATGTGGCAGAATTATTACATTTCTGAATTTTAAAAAACATATGCCAAATTCTTCTACAACGCTTGTAACAAATTCATTACAAGTTATCGAAAATGCTTGATTTAGTAGTAATTAGGTTTAGAGGCATACACTTTTTCACACAGGGTTGTGTAGTCTCGTTTTTTTTTTTTTTTTCCTTAAAAATAAAAACCTTCAAAAATGTTCAAAAAAGTAAGGGGAAACACTTTTTCACACCACTGTATATATTTAAATTATCAAAACAAACAAAATAAAGTCATCAATTCTGTAATTTAAAGCTAGAATTAAATATATAATGGGAAAGGCACATTATAAACATTTATATTTATATTATTTTTGCCAATAATAATCAAATAATACAAAAATACTAACTTAAACAAAAAAAGTGGTAATTTGAAGCATCATATCAAAACAAGTTACAACAAAAGCACAAAACAAAATAAAGCTGAAAGCTAAACATGATGAATACTATATCATAAAATATATTACCGAAATAACTCATTGTTCCATACATTTGGGTAATTATTTTTTCTAAAGAGAATGTTAATGCTGGAAGGTGGGTGGTGTCAAGGTCGACAGTAAGAACAGCAATAAAGCACCATAAAAGCTTCAGAAATGTAATCAGTTCAACTGCTTTTCTGCAAAGCCGTCTGAATACTATATTGAGTAAGGAATTTTGCTTGTTATTTTCTAATCTTGTCCTAAAAATCTGGTCTCCATTCACTTTCACAGCTTGATCATCTACTCTAAATATCTCAATTGTTTCGCACGAAATAAAGTCAGTAGTACAGGGTTGTGAAGGAAATGATGACAGAATTAACATCTTTCAAGGTTTGTTTTGCATCTGATAAGTTGCTGGAACCCCTCATCCGTTGACATTTTTGCATATTTTGTGCAGGTATGCTGGCGGTGGGCCCTGCGTGATTATGAGCTGCTATGAATATACGATAAGAGGACCGATGACAGGAGGCCTTTGCTGAAATATGAAACTGATGTTTCTGATTCGTCAACGTTCGACAGGTCCTTGCAGGCTACGGGCTGTAAAACACTCACATACACACCTTTGTTCACCACATCAGAGCCACCTAAATAAGTGTATGTTACTTAAGGCCTTTGGTATGTCTTCAGTAGGCTGTTGAATTAATTTTTGGTTATACATGACAACGTTAGTGGTGTTCTTTGTGAAATGATTGAATTCTTTTGTGTTGTTCTGCTAGAAAGGACCCTTATTTGTTGGCTGGAGCTTACTTTCAAGCTGCTTGAATATTTTGGATTGTCAAAAATGGTGTATGTTGAGCCCTGTTCACTTGCATTATATGACAAAAATCACTGTAACCTTAATAATATAACTTTTTTCATTTAATTGAACATGTTCCACGAGTTTTCATACACTATTAATATTCGTTCTAGTATGACAGGGTGGGACTGAATTGAATCCACTTCCACATTTGATCCACTGTTTTCTATTCTGTCTGTTTCTTTAAACCTACATTTAGTGTTTGCATCCTCTCGATTTTCTTCCCTCAAAGTTCAAGCCTGACATGTTACTTTTGCACAGATGTGAGAGGAAGAATCAGTAAACCTCTTAAAAGTTCTTACTCTTGTAGCGCTGTGTACTTACAGGGTCTTGTCTATAATGCTAATGCTATAGCAGCAGTTCTCCACTCCACTGTCAACACTAATAAGCCTGTGTTAACTGTTAGTATGTTGCCTGAAAACAAAAGGCCCAGGTGCTGCACAACAGGAAGCGTCAATGCGCTCGTCAGAGGTGAGGAAAGAGCGTGATGTAAACTTACTTAACATGTTGTTGTGGCCACGTCCAATTCAGTCTTCATGTAATTGTCATCTAGTTAGTGTAGTGTGAGGTGGGCATGAATGCCTGTGGTGTGGCCGTGTGTGTTTGTCAGGGCGATTATGATATTTAATTAGTATTTTTAAAAGAGTTTAAAAAAAAAACTTTTTTAGTGTAGTTTTTTTTTTCGCAGAACAAGTTAAAAAGTAATAATAAAAAATATTAGTAATTGTTTGATTTATTTTATTTGAGTACTTTTATCTAATTAATTTATTTTTTGATTAATGATATATATAAACATATGTTACTTGCAATGTGTACAATTCCAGTATTGCATAAAATGCCTAGGAAATGTCCAGAATCTCTGATGGTTTTAGGCAAAGTATGAAATATATATATTTTTTGTAAAGATTTTGCACACTTTTCCTAGGCATTCTATGCAATGAAAGGTGACACAGTGGCTCAGTAAATAGCCCTGTCACCTTACAACAAGTTTGTTGCTGGTTCAAGTCCTGGCTGAGCCAATTTGCATTTTTGTGTGGAGTTTGCATGTTCTCTCCCTATGTTGGCATGGGTTTTCTCTGGGTGCTCTGGTTTCCCCCACAGTCCAAAGACGTGGTATATGTGGTATATAACAAACTAAATAGGCTGTTGTGTAGGCTGCATGGTGGCGCAGTGGGTAGCATGTTTGCCTCACAGCAAGAAGGTCGCTGGTTCAAGTCTCGGCTGGGTCAGTTGGCGTTTCTGTGTGGAGTTTGCATGTTCTCCCTGTGTTTGAGTGCGTTGCCTCCAGGTTCTTTTACAAGTCCAAGGACATCTTGTACAGGTCAATTGGCTAAGCTAAATTGTTTGCAGTGTATGTGTGTGAATAAGAATGTATGGGTATTTACCAGTACTGGGTTGCAGCTACAAGAGCATCCGCTGCATAAAACATATGCTGCATAAGTTGGCGGTTCATTCTACCTCGGATTAATAAAGGGACCAAGCCGAAAAGGAAATGAATGAATGAAGGCTGTATTGTATATGTGTGTGTGTGAGTTTGTATGGATGTTACCCAGTCTTGGGTTGCAGCTGGAAGGGTTTTTGCTGTGTAAAACATATGCTGGATAAGTTGGCGGTTCATTCCGCTGTGGCGACCCCGGATGAATACAGAGACTAATCTGAACGAAAATAAATATATAGAATGACAAGTGTTGTTTAGGCAAAGTGTCAGAACACAACGATTGCCTGTAGATCATTATGTATTTTAAAGTGGAAGGAATACAAAATAATGTAAATGATGTTCTTAACGGGAAAACAATTACAGTCTGTGCCATGTGCCATCATGTCTGTGCCATGATGACAGTAAATAATATTTGACTAGATATTTTTCAAGACACGAAGGCTAAGAAGTGTTTAATAAGGCTTAACTAGGTTAATTAGGTTAACTAGGCAGGTTAGGGTAATTAGGCAAGTTATTGTTTAATGATGGTTTGTTCTGTAGACTATCGAAAAACAAATTAGCTCAAAGGGGCTAATAATTTTGTCCTTAAAATTGTTTTTAAAAAATTAAAAACTCCGTTATTGTTGTTTAACTCTGCTCTTTTGGTAAATCTTTTGGTAAATACTTCAAACAAAACAAAAAAAAATCAACAGGGGGCTAAAAATTCTGACTTTAACTAATACATATCTATACAGTTAGGGTTAGCATTAGTTTTGGCATAGATGAGATTTATCTATTTGCTTAGCTTATATGAACCTTGGCAATTTTTGTAAACAGAAAATGTTTGGGGTAGATACGATTATTTATAAAAATACATGTAAAAACAGTATTATTTTGAAATATTATTAGAATTTGACGTGATTGTTTTCTATTTTAATATATATTAAAATGCAGTTTTTTAATAAAATTAATAATGTCATAAATAAAAAATGAATTAATTAATTAAACATTCTAGCGCTGAGTTTAACACACTACAAGGTCACAAGCTAGGAATGACATTAGCATTTGTATTCTATTTAATTAGTTGGAATGATTTACCATTAAAATGCCTCCGTTTAACTTGTTATTTGACACCGGATGTCCTTTTATGCACTGCTGAAATCAGACGTGAAATTGTCAAGGCCGAATCATTGTTTTGTACTATTATTCTTCTCTGGGAGATTTCTGCAGACTTTCTCTCCCAGTCATTCTGATGTAACAGACTGATCTAAAAAGAAAAAAAGTAGCAGACACTGGGAATCCACATCAAGAGATGAGCAGGGAGGTGTCGCTCTCACAGGGGGAACAACAGAGGTTTGAGGGAAAAACCTCTTCCCCAATAGGGGGGCAATGATTGAGGCAGGACAGGAATTAGAGAGACACAGCACAGAATATGAAGTGTATGAATACTGTATGGAAATGGAGAGCTTTAGCAGTATGTAGGTTAAGGATTCAGGTTTTCAGACAGTAAAATGGATTGATTTAAATAGATTATGGTGCCGCTTGTATCTAATGCTGCTGATGTGTGCCAGCTCTATACTTCACATTATCACAATTACCAACACTTGATGTGTTTCTGCTTTTAATGGATCAATCCAGATGCATAACCACGTCCCATTCGAGTGTCTAAAGCATCATGCAGCGTAAAACCATCTATGCTGTAAAAGTGGCAGACCACTAAAGTGACATGCAGTATATTCCATGAATAACAAATTGTATATATTAATGTTCAAGGTGTTGACAGAGTTTAAAATTAATGAGCACTTATTTAGCAATAATACATTTAACAGACCAAAAGCGATATTAAAGAAAGTTAAAATGATATATTTCAAATAACTGCTCTTCTTTTCATAATTATATTCATTGAAGAGTTACAACTATTTATTAAACCATTAATTCAGTCTTTAAATGATTGTGCTGCTAACTTTAGATGCAGGATTTGTTTAGATATAAAGTTAGTAGTACAATCGATTAAAGACTCTGAAATTGCAGCTTAAAAAAAGAATCTTTAACATCCAGAGAAGTTTTCACTACTTTTTTCACTACACAAGCTTTTTTTTTTTTGTGAAGATTTTTAAAATAATCTTTTTAATAATTATACTAACAAGTTCTGTGGAGAACTGAAAAAGGTTCATCTGTGGTATTCCTTTAAAACCCTTATTTTATGAATCATAACGTGTAATATGTTTAGTGTGATAAAACAAAAGCATAATATTAGGCGTATTTACAAGGATCTCTTTAATTTAGTTATGTTCTTTTGTGCTTTCGAGTCAGAAATGAAGGAAACTAATGTGCATTTATGAACTGAATGTTTACAGAACAGCTTAGATGAAGCAAAAGACTACACTGCAAAAACTGATTTTCTTACTTAGATCTTCTTAGTTTCTTGTCCAAATATCTAAAAATTCTTAAATCAAGAAGATTTTTCTATACAAGCAAAACATGTTGCCCTGTTTTCAGAAAATAATATGTCAAAATTAAGGGAGTTTTCCCTAAAACAAGGAAAACAATTTGCCAATGGGGTAAGCAAAATAATCTTATGTCAAAAGGAAAAACAAGATTATTTTGCTTACCCCATTGGCACATTATTTTGCTTCTTTGTAAGGAAAAACTCATTTAATATTGGAATATTCATTCATTCATTCGTCAAGTTTCTTTTCGGCTTAATCCCTTTATTAATTTGGGGTCGTCACAGCGGAATGAACTGCCAACTTATACAACATATGTTTTACACAGCGGATGCCCTTCCAGCCGCAACCCATCACTGAGAAACATCCGTACACACTCATATTGGTATATTATTTGTGAAAACAAGACAATATGTTTGGCTTGCCCAGAGAATGCTTCTTAATGTAAGAATTTTTAGATATTTAGACTGATCTAAGTAAGAAAAGCATTTTTGCAGTCTAATTCAGCCCATTCATCAAGAATGCTGGCTTCTGTGACCAAATTTTCTCTCATTTTCTTTAAGAAGCAGCGTTGGAGAAGCTACACTGATCCTGAATCTTGATAATCTACAGGCTACTCAGCTATTGTCAAATTACACTTCTCAAAAAGCAACTAGCTACATTCAGGGTTCATACAGTCATGAAAAACCTGGAAAAGTCATGGGATTTTGACATGGCATTTTCCAAGCCTGGAAAAGTTTTGGAAAAACTCACAAAGTTTTGAAAAAGTCATGGAAAACAGATATCTGTATTCTTGAATAGCTTAGTTGTCTTGACTTTTATTCTGCCCTTGGCCAATCACATACACTCACATTATTAGTGCGGTGTAAGCATTATCTAAATCAATTTTACATAAAAAAATTTAACCTAAATAGATTGCTGCATGTTTTACAATATGCTATAATAAATTTGAACAAGCATTGTTTTTCTTTTACCACGTATATGTAGACATTGCATGAAACATTGGGTCTTGAAAATTTACTTGAAAGTCTTGGAAAAATCATGGAAAATTCATGCAAAATTAGTAGTAAAAATATGCATGAACCTTGTATATTATGTTACTTCATAAAGGTTGACGTGAATACTTATTAATTTTAAGCAAAATATTTGGTAAATAAAGTGCAATACAATTATGATGTCGAAGCTTAATGTTTCATTACCTATAATGACTGTCAAGAGTTGAAATTTTTGTATATTGTTATTTATTGTAGTCTTTTTGATTTTGCATAATAAAGGTGCAAAACTGCAACAAATGCAGCATTGTAATAACAAAATAGCATATTTTGACATATGACATGTTGACATATGGCTCCATTTTGGTAAGAATTTTTATTGAACACCTCACACAATGTTCTTACTTTAGGTTAATTGTCTAAAGGTTAAAAAAATAGGTTAAAACTATTACAATAATTTATAGATTGAATTTCAACAGTTTTTACTTGAAAAATATTATTTACAAAATAACAGTAATGGAGGTTCACTAAATGTTAAACAGCTGTTGTAAAGTTGCTACTTGCTGGAAAAAGTAGCTAACTATAGCCTACTGAGAAAAGCTACATTGCATTATAACCCTTTAGTTTTTTCTTGCATTTCTTAACTCCTAATTTCACTAGTTAACACTCAATGCATTTCTTTTCAACACATGCCATAATTTCGAAAATATCAATCTCTAGCAAATGGTTGATATGTCGGTTTATAGTAAAAGTACCAGAATTAATACATTTGAAAAATCAGAAAATATGAAGTGCCGTAAAATATTTCAGATACTCATTTAACATGTTTTCTTGATTTTGGTTTTATTGTAAAAAAAAATATAAAATCAAGTGTAGTAGTGCAACAGGATTATGTTTGTTAGCTTTTTTTTTTGGTAAAAACCAACAACGCTGTGTAGTGTAAACTATTTAAAACCATCATTCTTTAAATGACTTTAACACTCATTATTTAAAACAGTCAAAACATGGTCAACCATTTGGTAGAGCGGCAGTGAAAAGGATAAGTAGCTGCAAGCTACTGTCAAGCTGCTGAAAATTGTAGCTAGTAAACTTGTTACCTGTGGCTACTCCCCAACACTGTCAATAAGGATAAAAATATATATATACAAGAATCATCAATTCTAACAAGCTTCCTTTGCTCCTTATTATGTGACATTAGAGCAAAACATCTGCTATCTTTATCAGGAAGCGTAAATGACAGAAAAGTGAATAGGAAATTCTCAGATGAGTTCATTCATTTCATCCTAAATGACTTAAAAGCCCATGATAATGATGATTTACTGTAAGCAGGGCCTTTAGATGAGGATGTGAAGACAGCACTTTCTTTCTGTGTCGGAGTTTGCTCTCCAGCAGAGGCCTGTCAATAGCAGATGCTCACAGGAGCTCGGAGCTTTTCATTGTGATCCACAGTTAAGGCTCCTCTCCGTCTGACAGACTCCACTCGTCAGGGGGTCCAATCTGTTCACAAAAGATACAATCAAGTTTTGGGTAATAGACTATAAGTACATTAGTGACGTTGGTTAATTTTAACTTGCTTGTTTAAAGCATCCTGCAGCACTTTGAAATGTAAACAAAGTGAACTTAAAGGGATAGTTCACCAAAATAAATACTCACCCTCAGGCCATGCAAAATGCTTGTGACTTTTTAGATTTTTAGCTGAATCTGTGGTCATTTGTGATTCATAAAATGCAATTCAATAGATACGGACTATTGTGGATGTAAGCCATGTATGCACTCAGAACTGGTTGTGGATCAGTGGTGAATTAAGTACACAAATCAATAATTCAATTTAACTAAATTCATCTTTATTTCCATAGCACTTTTTACAATGTAGATTGTGTCAAAGCAGCTTATAGTTCTAGTAAACTAAAAAATGTGTCAGTCCAGTTTTTAGAGTTGATTTTCAGTTTAGTTTAGTTCAGTTTCGTTTTCACTGCTGAAAGGCCAAACACTGAAGAGCAAATCCAACGATGCGCAGCTCAACAAGTCCCAAACAACCAAGTCAGTGGTGACAGTGGCGAGGAACAAACTTCACCAATTAACGAAAGTGAAGGAAAAAAACCTTGAGAGAAACCTGGCTCTGTTGTGCAAAACCATTTCTCCTCTGGCCAAACTTCTTGTGCATTTACTTGCAATAATAGCAACACTTTTATAGTGTTGGCAAATTATAGATGCCATAATGAATATTACTTAAGTAAATAGTATGAAGTGTTCCTTTTTAGTTTTTAGAGTTAACATACTGTAGTGGTTAATTTTTAAATGTACTTTTTTATTAAGTAAAAATAATTTTGATAAATATTTATATATTTTATTTTATTTTATTTTTTGTGTTTGTTAAACAATAATTATACATAATCTTCATTCAAATATCCAGACAACTAAACACAAAATCAGTCATTACCAATTATAACACAACAGCATTTGTAAACAATTAAAGCATACTAATTTTATATTTATTATGTGCTACAGCAGTGGGAAAATGCATGAGCAATGGTTTGTGTTTAATTATTTTATTTAAAATATAAACAATAAATACACTAATAATAAAATAAATGAATACATTTTATTAAATAAAAAAAAACATTTAACATGCATCTATGTAATGCAGCTAGTAATGCAAAAGTTGCTATCTAGCCTACTGAAAAAGCAATACTGTATCATAAGTAGCTGGGAAAATGAAATCTATACATAAAATAAAATAAATAAATAAAAACATTGCTTTTTTTCAATCTATTCTGTCCAATTCAAGAATTCCATTTCAGCAGGTTAACTGACAAGATTCAGCTCGTTTAAGAATCAAACACCGCTGTCATGTCAGCAGATCAGATCAATGAGAATATATAAGTCAAGTAAACAGTATCCCAATATCTTAATAATAGGATGGTAATATGCTATGTTAAAAGTGATATTTGGTACTTAAACTCATAAGTTACCATTACAAAATAATGTTTGATGCTGCTACATTTATAAAATAGGGCAACACGGTTGCTCAGTGGTTAGCACTGTCGGCTCACAGCAAGAAGGTTGCTGGTTCGAGTCCCGACTGGGTCAGTTGTCAGTCTGTGTGGAGTTTGCATATTCTCCTCCTGTTCGAATGGGGTTCCTTCGGGTGTCCCCCAAAGACATGTGGTATAGGGGAATTGAATAAACTAAATTGACTGTAGTGTATGTGTGTGAATGAGTGTGTATGGATGTTTCCCAGTACTGGGTTGCAGCTGGAAGGGCATCCGCTGTGTAAAACATATGCTCGATTAGTTGGCGGTTCATTCCGCTGTAGCGACCTCTAATGAATAAAGAGAATAAACTGAATGAATTTATGAAATGGAGTAAAAAGTACAGTACTTTGTTTTGGAATGTTGTGAAGTATAAGTTAAAAAATAAATATATAATAATAATTAAGAAAATATACTAGCTAATATATAATACTATAAATAATAAAGCAATTTATTTGGATTAAAATGTTGTAATAGCTACAGTATTACTATTGTTTTGCCTGTATATGTTTTTCACTCTCAAAGTGCCGGTAAAGGTTGATTTGCATTTTATAAATGACAAGTTTCAGAATATTTTTGCTTTCTATTGAAAAAAACTGAAAAATCTCCTTCATCTTGGATGGCCTGAAGGTAGATAAATTAACAGGAAAAAAAAAAAAAATTCAAGTAAACTGTCTCTTTAAACAGTGTTGCAGAGCTTACTCAAACTGAGTTGTTATTTTTTCTGTTTTTTCCTTTTATCTTTAATTTCCATGAAAATCCCATGAAAAGACTATCTGCTATTGACTATTGCTTTTCACATGTTGTAGCCTGCTTTAGCATAGCACAATTAGCATGAAGCTAATCAGAGCTACAGTGTGTTTAGAGCTGCAAATGCTGTTGTTTATGTTGTTGATAAGGGATCACTGTCAGAACAAACATCTTGTCGTGCTACTGAACCGCTTTTCCCACTAAACTTCCTATGTGAATGCTAAGATCCACTGATAACTCTATTCTTCCACACCGTTTATCTCACTCACAGGACCGTTAGCATCTCAACAGCTATTGGAAATTCTTTCGCCTGCTTCTTTCCCCCCTCTGTTCTGACAAAGGATGAGAGATTGTTTTTTCTCATTGAGATGTAAACACTCAAACATGTTTACTCTATTTGCATTTGTCTGCATGTCAACATGGCCGAGGATTTGAGGAGAGAAGAGCAGGCCGGGTGGGGGAGCTCATGTTGGTGGCTGAATCACAATGGGCCACAAAACACACACACAGGGATGAGGAATTCACCTCAGGCTTGTACAGTATAGTGTCCTGATCTCAGCAGGGCAGTACTGCACTCACATACCTGAACATAGCTGAAGCGGAAGACAGATTGGGATAATAGCGCTAGCCATCTTATAGCATTCACTGCACCATAGCAGAAAGTGTGGCATGCTTTGAGAGATAATGTGTGAGCAGTGGTTTGGTGTACTTTTTACTTTGGTACAAATGCCTGTGTATTTGTGAAAGAGGATTTAAAGAGATAGTACACTCAAATATTAACAATTCTTCAATTTGTTCTTTGTCTTTTGTTTTTACAAACCTTTATGATGTTTTAAAATGCGAAGTGCAAAGAAAATGGTGGTCTGTCTTTTTTCATGCAGTTTCAATGAATGGTGATTGGAGCGCTTAAGCTGAGTACCTAAAACTGATCATAAACTGTTTGGGCTCTATTTTATCTAGGTGCAAAGTAAGGCATGTCCGGATCACCTTTTGCTATTTTAAATACAGAAAAATACACTCTGCGCCCCGGTGCATGGTCTAATGCCCTATTCACACGTGGCTTCAGCGTCAACGCTTGACTGAAGGCGTGTCTGAAGTTGGGGCTGAAGCAATCGTCATAGCTGCGTCAGCCAATGAAATTCAGTCAGCAATAGGCCACTGTCTAGCTGGTGTATTTGCATACAGCAATCTGATTGGCTGACGATTCCGTCGGCCCTTGAAAAGTTGAGCTAGTCCCAACTTCTGCAGCGAGCAATGCCTCTGAAGTGGGTGTGAAGTGAAGTGTGTGTTTTGAGCATAACATGCTCTGAAATCTGATTCGGCAACCAATTTTACCGATCACCCACCTCAACCGCCCTCATCCTCTGTCCGCTGTTAACTTTCACTTTCTTCTGCGACTACCCAACCCTCTTCACTTTCATCCACGACCCCCCCCCCCCCCCCCCCCAATTTCATGGTGACTTTGTAAGTAGAAAAACAGTTAGAATAAAGAATGAGCCTCCTCCATTCGGCCTCTCTCTCCTCTCTTTAGTTTACTCTTACGCTTTACTCCTTTACTTTTGTGGAAAATGAAACTGAAGACATCCATTAGCCTACATATTTAATTTTGTTGTTTAACGCAAAGATTTGTTTCAAAACTATTTCCAAATTTAGTTGCTAATTTTCAGCAAATGTATAAATGAACAATAATAACAAAGAATGGTCAAAAAACTGAGCTATATCCAAACACATCCTGTTCTTATGCCCATATGTAGATACATACGTCTCCAAAACCCAACAGGTGGACAAATCTCAACTTTTTTTTTATATTCAAACAAATCTAAATATTTATATAATAAATAATACTGCTAATAGCAATAACATTAATAACAATACTGCTAATAACAATTCTGTGTGGAGTTTGTATGTTCTCCCTGCGTTTGCGTGGGTTTCCTCCGGGTGCTCCGGTTTCCCCCACAGTCCAAAGACATGCGGTACAGGTGAATTGGGTAGGCTAAATTGTCTGTAGTGGATGAGTGTGTGTGTGAATGAGTGTGTCTGGATGTTTCCCAGAGATGGGTTGAGGCTGGAAGGGCATCCGCTGCATAAAAACGTGCTGGATAAGTTAGCAGTTAATTCCGCTGTGGTGACCCCAGATTAATAAAGGGACTAATTCGAAAAGAAAATGAATGAATAATAATAATATTATAATGAAAATGCTAATTCAATGAATAATCATGTATAAACTAAATAAATGCCCCCCGAGATGAAGAAGGCATGGAAGCAGTGGTTTTTATATCTAGTAAATAATAATTTTTGTAAAACTTTAATCCTTTATATTTTTTCATATGTAAAGATATTTGTGTATTGCTGTATATCCTGTATGTATTAAGCAATGTGCATATGGGCATAACTCGCACTGCGCTGGACTTTAAACCTGCTTATAGGTGGTCAGTGGTGTGGTCTATTTCTAATATAGCAACGCTCCAACAATGTGCCTTAGCTCAACTCTATTTTAGACCAGCACACCGGTGAATTCACAAAGTGGCTCAAATGAATTAGCTTTTTTTTTTTTTTTTAATTAGGGTTGCACTACCCACTGTCACCACGTCGCAAGTTCTTCCAACTTACTAAAGACTTATATATATAGATATGTTGCTCAGTTAATTAGTTTAGTTAATTACTTTAATCTGCAATTTTTTATGAAAATTTAATGTCAGTTTATTGGTGAAATATATAAAAAATGTATTAGTCATTATTCAGCATAACAGATATAGATATAGATTACTTCTTCCGATACTTACTTTACGACCTGTATTTTAAAAGGATAGTTGACCAAAATAATTCACTTGCCATAAAGTTGTTCCATATTCTTATAAAATATTTTTCTATCTATTTTTTTTTCTGTTGAACACAAAAGAATATATTTTAAACAATGTTGAAACCTTAAATTTTTCACTATGAGCTTTTACTCCGACTAAAGAGATTGGCATATGACTTAGATTCCCTAAATGAAAAAAATACTTCTACATGGGAATTACACACTTAAAAGACTCATTGGAGAATTTCTGAAAGATTTTCTGTGGAACTGTTCACAGGAAATTATGCGTTAGTTTTAATTCTAACTAAACAAGCAATTCATCTGCCAGTGATTCTCAAACTTGTCTAATTCCCTCTTGAGCAGTATATTTAGCTATTTATAGCTGCACAGCCCTTCAAAATGAGCTTGCTTAACCATGGAGATCAAGAGATGAGTTGTCTTGAATTTTTTCACAAGCCTGTTTGATTTCCTTTCTTCTGTTAAACAAATGTTGTAAACCGGTAGCCATTGACTTCTATAGTATTTAATTTTTCCTATAGATGTCAATGGCTACCGGTTTACAACATTAAAGATATATATTTGTGCTCAACAGAAGAAAGAAACTCCAACAGGCCTTGTGACAAGTCAAGGGTGAGTAAATCATAATGGTTAACTCTTTTCTTTAAGAAGTTCTTTCCAAAAGGATCATCACATCCAGGGGTCTGTTCCATAAAAATATCTAAAAACCCCTTGTTGGCTATTTTTATCCCTTCGTATAGTGATTTTTGTCCTCCATGGGGCTTGAATGTTCCAGTCACTGTAATTGCATGGAGCAACCAGCACAGTCTTAAAAATATCTTTTGTGGACCACAGAGGAGAGAAGGTCTTACAGGTTTGGAACAACATGAGCAAGAATAAATACATTTTCAGGGTTGGGTATTTTTAATCCTTTAAATGTGTGCCTGTTTGTTATATACATATTAAATGGAACAACACGTATTGACCTTATTTTTTCACATATGAGCAGGCACAGCCATTGGAAACTTATTGGCACAAGACTTTCGGTCTCATTCACTTCCATTGATTTTTAGCCGTAAAAAACACTCATTATGCTGCTTGATGTTGTAAACTTATTTCATTTTTTATGCATCGCCATGAACACAACTGTTTGTTGAGCAAGTAGTTTTGCCATTAGATCCCATTTATTATTAATTTCCCCATAAATGAATTGGAGGTTAGACAAAAGTGTATTTCTACATTGCAGAATAAGGTCAATAATCTATAATGTGTTGCCTAATAGCATGAGTTGTAGCAAGGAGAGACTAACATCCTGTTTGCTTTCATTAAGAGTGTTTACTCCGACGTAGATTCCTTGAATGGAAAAAAAAAAAAAAAAACTTCTACTTGGCAATTAGACAGAATTTCTGAAAGATTTTCTGTGGAACAATTCACTGGAAATTATGCGTTAGTTTTAATTCTGAATAAGCAAGCAGTAAACTAATGCATCTGCCTGTGATCACCAGAGTTTTTGTTTACAAACTTGTCTAATTCCCTTTTGAGCAATATATTTTTGCTATTTATGGCTGCAAAACCCTTCAAAATGAGCTCACTTAACCATGGAGATCAAGAGATGAGCCGTTTGTAATGATTAGTTTCTCAATCAGACACATTCACAAAGACAAAAGAGCAGATGCTGCAAGCCTTTCACAGTTGCTTGACCGAGATGCCTGAAAATAGTATATGGGTAATTAACGATTAAATGGTTTGGTTTTGGTTTATTTATTTTATCATGGTTTTTAAAGTTTTTAGTAAAATTTATTTGACTAAAAAAGCAGCAAAAACATTTCAGATTTCAGAAAATTTCAGATTTTAAATATATATATAGATTTCAGCTGTAGTGGGTTAGACAGACCCACCCACTAGCCACTTAGGCTGGTTGAATTACCTTTAAAATTGCTAGTGTTGCCTCATTCCTAAAGATTGGAATTTTAGTTTAAGACTGTTTGTCAATATGCATCCAAATGTGCTCTTAGAATAGAAAAGCAGCACGATTGATAAATGTTTGTATGAGCAAAAGAAAGCAGGTGAATACTGATTAAGAGGATAATCAGGCGCAGGATGAGACACAGGCAATCATTGCTCATTGATGTTGTGAGCGAAGCACTGCTGATGTAAAGCGTGTGAGTGCTCAAAAGATCCGGGTTTCTTGCACAAAAAAACATGCCTGGAAACTGGTGCAATTGTTTTTCTTTCAAATAGATTGGGAAAAAAAGTGGCGCTCATACAGGCACCATCCTGCTGCTTTCAAGAAATCTCCAAATTATTTGTTAGCAGCAGCGGTTGGCGCATTCACTTTTACCATTCTTTGAACAGATAATTACTGTATCCTATAGTAACTGTGTGCACATGATCATCCTTTCATTATCGCACACAGAATGTTTTTCACCTGCTTTCTTTAGCTTGCAGTTATTTTTGTTAGTAAGGTTTTGTTATCATCCTTTACAATAACATTGTTTTAATGATAAGAAGAATAATTTAAGAATAGTTGTTTTAAATGTCAATTGTTTTAACAACATTTTTGTTGAATAAAAAGTCTATGTATACGGCTATATTTAGCATGTTTTCAGATAGTATTTAAAATTTGTGGCAAGGAAATTATTTGGTGTGGTCAGAGAAAAATTGTAAATTCTTGGTGTTGAGGTTAAAATTAAAAGTTAAATTAATGAGGGGGCATGTGGACATAACACAAAATAAAAAAAGAAATGTATTTTTGCAAAATGTATTTGTTTTATAAAATACATTTTCCCAACAACACAATTGTGCTGTAAAAATGGCGAGTGGCTAGTAACATTGGAAAACAACTAGTCACAGTGACTGCAGTCAAAAAAGTTTATATATATATAGCAGCTCTGTTAGTGAAAATGTGTCATTGTTTTTTAAAAAGCCTCAATCTTCACAGTCCACACTGTGGCTCGAAAATTGCATTTTCAGATGTATCATTTTAAATTTATACACATTTTCAAATAAAAGATACATTTTTATTGTCTAAAACGTTGTCTCAGTGTGGACGGAAAGCCAGAATGGAGAGAAAAATATGCGTTTTTAAACAAAGTGAATGCTTTATTACACTTGTCACACAGAACATAGAGTACCATAATTTTCCTGTTTTGTTTTTAACCACGTTTATACACATTCACCTAAAATGGTAATACTGTCATCATTTATTTACCATCATGTTACATCTGAACACAATGAACAAGTATTGATGCTTTCAAGATCTAAAAAAAAGAATTAATGTAGAGTTCAGTAGAATTAACACAATATACAGTTGAAGTCAGAATTATTAGCCCCCCTGAATTATTAGCCCCCTGTTTATTTTTTCCCCAGTTTTGTTTAACAGAGAGAAGTTTTTTTTCAGCACATTTCTAAACATAATAGTTTTAATAACTCATTTCTAATAACTGATTTATTTTATCTTTGCCATGATGACAGTAAAAAATATTTTATTAGGTATTTTTCAAGACACTTGTATACAGCTTAAAGTGACATTTACATGCTTGGTTAATTAGGCTAACTAGGCAAGTTAGGGTAATTAGGCAAGTTATTGTATAATAATGGTTTGTTCTGTAGACTATCAAAATAAAAAATAGCCTACAGGGGCTAATAATATTGTCCTTAAAATGGTGTTTAAAAATATAAAAACTGCTTTTATTCTAGCAGAAATAAAACAAATTAGACTTTCTCCACAAGAAAAAATATTATCAGAGATACTGTGAATATTGCCTTGCTCTGTTAAACATCATTTGGGAAATATTTAAATAATAAAAAAAGTTAAAAAGGGGGGCTAATAATTCTGACTTTAACTGTATGTATGTCTTCTGAGCTAGAAACTGAATGAAGCGCAAGATATTTCAGCGATCATTTTCCTATGTGAGTTTGATAACTGATACATTGAAAATACAAAGGTTAAAATGTCTGTTTTTCACAACTAGCAATACTCTGGAATGACAAGAATGGGTAAATATGATAATTTATGTTTCCCTTTAAAGCATTCTGTGCTTAAAATGATGATACACATCAAGCAGTTTCAGTAAGAGAGCTGTATTTTGATGATTCATGTTAGTGTTTAGAGTATCAGTCAAAGGTTATCAGTATTACAGACACACATTAAGATATGATCAGAGACAGCAGCTTGCGCCAATGGGCTTAACATTCACACATGATCTTATGCACACTGCGCACACTTTATGCTTTCATATTTCTTCATTTTCCATCTGCTTCTCTTTGTAATTTGGGCAAGTGGATAAAATGCTGCACGTGTTGATTCACCTAAAACTGGCCTTCTGAGGCTGATATTTGAGCGAACGAGTGTCAGATGTTTTCTTCAGCCCTCAGGAGCTGATCGTCTAGCCAGCTTTTACTGCTCCGGCTGCAGAGAGATAGATGAAGCTGTAATTTTGGAGATTTGTGGGCTACAGATGAGATAGAGGGAGACCAGCATTAGGGAAGTCATAAACTAGAGCGACAGGAGGGACAGAGCTTTGAAGGATGCATTGATTTTAGAGGAGGAGGAAGAAAAGTGAATGCTGTTAATAAACACTATAACTTGTGATGCACAGGGGTTTATATATGCTGTTTAATTGCATTACAAGTACTTAAACTGCACTATCAACGTTTGATGTGGAAAATGTAACATACTGAGTTTTATTGGGATTGTTAGTAGTTTGAAACAATACATTGGAAAAAAATACACACGCATATATATATAGAGAGAGGGTCAGAAATATGTCCATGAATGAAAAAATTACAGCTCAATACCAGGTTTCTGTGCCATAATTTACCTGACCAAACCAGACAGTATATCATTTCCAGCTACTAAGACTGCCAATAAAAAATCACTTTGTTAAACTGTTCAGTCCCAATTCATATTAAATGTCTTTAACTAATATACTTACACTGAAATTAATCATTTCTTACAATGTATTTATAGCATAAATACAGGTTTTACATTGTACTTATGATTGATTACATACGTGCATGTAATTAATTTCTGTAATTACTTCAGTAACTACACTTTTGACCATCCCTTACACCTTAACCCACCCTTAAACCTACCCATAGCATCAAAATGTCCCTATCCCTACAGATATACCAATTCAAGAGCACTAGAAGTGTTCTGCAATACATTATGAACACAGTAAGTACATCGTATTTACATTTTGATTTAAGTACATAGTAGTTAAGGCCACTTAATATTAAAGTGGGACCAACTATTCAGACTAGGACAGACTCAGATTTATTATCCTGTTTAGGTTCCATGTACACATTACCAAAATATTACCACATAACATACAATACATATTTTTTTATGCATATGCCTCCCAGCTGGATTCATTTAATGACCTAATGGCCACCATTATAAAAGAGTTTCTAATTCCGTTTGATACCGTGCATACGATACCCTGAGCTCACTTTAAAACATAATTATGTTAAATTAAACATTGGACGATGACAATGATTTTGCCTGCCGCCTTCACAAGGCTACTCTTGTTCTTTTTTGACAGACTTTCACTATTAAGTGTTGCCACTGCAGAGATCAAGATTTAGTAATGTCATTTGAAAATGCTAAATAAATAATAGAAAAATCTAAATCTATCCATGAGAAAAATAATAATAATAGTAATAAATGATCATTTGTGTTTTAGACAAGCAATCAGTTTCATATTATTATGAGTATTGGTTATCATCATAAATTATATACTGATGTATACGAAATGATGTAATATAATATTTAAAGTGATTTTGAATGATTTTTTGCAACTTAAAGTGCCTTTGAGATGGATTTTTGTTGTTTTTGTCAGAAAAATCAGAAGAATGTGACATTTACACAGGCTCCAGTAAGCCTGCCTCTTTCTGTGACACAAAGTGAATGCACATTATATTGAAGATTATTTCAAAAGAGGAAGATTGAACTCCAATATGTGCGTATACATGGGTTTAAAAGACATCTAATTAACATCAAAACATAGATATCTTGGATAAATTAAGGCTAAATTTGGGCTGTGAGTTAAAATCTTATAAACTTGTACACACATTTAAAAATAAAAGTACATAATCTGTCACTGGGGTGGTACCAAAAGTACACTTTTGTACTGTACAGGTGTACACGAGTACTTTTAAGGGTCACTTTGTACCTTTTAGGGTTCTATTGTGTACCCTTAATGTACTATGAGGTACACATTTGTTCATTTTAGGTATTAATATGTACTTTTAAGGACCTGTTATGAGCAAAAACGTACCTTTTGAAAAGGTACGGCCCCAGTGACAGATTTTGTACCTTTATTTCTGATTTCACACACAATGCCGTGACAAAGTAAGAGAGTGTAACAATAGCTTAAAAATTGACTATAATAATCAAGTAGACAGATTAGACAGGTGGCTCAGTGGTTAGCACTGTTACCTCACAGCAAGTAGGTCGCTGGTTCGAGTCCTGGCTGAGCCAATTGGAATTTTTGTGTGGACTTTGCATGTTCTCCCCGTATTCATGTGGGTTTCGAGTGTGCTCCACTTTCCCCCACAGGCCAAAGACATGCGCTATAGCTGAACTGAATGAACTAAATTGGCTGTAGTAAATTAATGTGTATGGATGTTTCCCAGTACTGGGTTGCAGTTGGAAGAGCATCCGGTGTGTAAAACATATGCTGGATAAGTTGGCAGTTCATTTCACTGTGGGGAGACCTGATGAATAAAGGGACTAAGACGAAGGAAAATGAATGAATAAACAGATTAGACAAACTTCACATGTGTAGTCATTCATTCCTGTCTATTTTATTACTAAGGTTAGCCCTGTTTTAGCCAAGGCGTCTATATTTGGATGTCTATTAGATGTCTTTTAACAGTAAAACAAATTATTGGTTTCACATCTGCATAATTAGTCAGCTATATGCACTATATAAATACACATTACATTACAAAAGTCAGTATATAGACATCAAACCAACCTTTTTTTGTTTTTAGGATAAAGGGTGTTAATAGTTAGGTGTACAGTTAAAGTCAGAATTATAAGCCCACCTGTTTATTTTTTCCCTCAATTTTTGTTTAATGGAGAGGTTTTTTTCAGCACATTTCTAAACATAATAGTTTTAGTAACTCATTTCTAATAACTGATTTATTTTATCTTTGCCATGATGACAGTAAATAATATTTGACTAGATACTTTTCAAGACACTTCTATTCAGCTTAAAGTGACATTTAAAGGCTTAACTAGGGTAATTATGTTAATAGGCAGGTTATGGCAATTAGGCAAGTTATTGTATAACAGTGGTTGTATTGTATAACTATTGAAAAAATTATAGCTTAAAGGGGCTGATAATTTTGACCTTAAAATGGTGTTTAAAAAATTAAAAACTGCTTTTATTCTAGTCGAAATAAAACAAATAAGACTTTCTCCAGAAGAAAAAATATTATCAGACATACTGTGAAAATTTCTTTGCTCTGTTCAACATAATTTGGGAAATAATTAAAAAAGAAAACAAAATTCAAAGGGGGGCGAATAATTCTGACTTAACATGTACATATAACCCTAATAAAACCACTTTGAATGTCTCCATTCATACACTAAGTAGCTCTGATAAATGAAACACTCGGCATATGAACTGGTGGCCCAGACTAGGTGTAACTAATCACATGTTATTCTTGTGTGTTATGTCTGTGCATAAAGTGCTTTTCCAGGCTTCCTCATGACTGCCTTTGACTCAGGTCCGTGAGTTTTGTGTGGCTGTGTGTTGGAGTCCATGATCATAATACTCATTACCGTCTGCAGTCTGCATGAGCGAGTGTCTAGATGAAGCCCGTTTGTCAGACACATGAAAGCCGAAGACGCTGGAGTCCTCTTCTCACCGCCAGACACAAATCAGCCACAGCACAGTATGTTGAAACCACACACAAAAAGAAATGCTTGCTAAAATGTCTGCCGTGATCATGCATTTGTATGATTCATTGATCACAAATGGACTTCCAGAGGCTTTCCGGGGATTGACATCTTTCGGTGTGTCCTTTTAGTTAAGCAGATGTGAACTTTAAAAGAGTGCATTGAAATGAGTCGCCTCTGGAACATTGCCTGTTCTCTTGAGGTGTGCGTTTCTTCTTGTTGGGGACAAAATGAACTTTTACAGATGAAAAAAAATACAAATTAGATTTGTGTGTCGTCATTGCGAAAGAATAGTGATTCAAGATCCTCAGACTAAAATCAAAGAATAAAACATAAAACATTTGTCATGTAAATTTTTATTTATGTATATTTGTTAATTAAGTAGTAGTTATGTTTTTTGTGTAAAATACTGTTTGTTTTGTACAGTCTGCTGATTGTACAGTCACACGTAAGACTTTACTTCAAGGGCTCATTCTGATAAGATTGTCTTGACACATTCATAATCCTGACATGACACACGTCATGAATATGAAGGAGATTCATTCATTCATTCATTCATTCATTCATTCGTTCGTTCGTTTTCTTTTCAGCTTAGTCCCTTTATTAATCAGGGGTCACCACAGTGGAATGAACTGCCAACTTATCCAGCATATGTTTTTTTACGCAACAGATGCCTTTCCAGCCGCAACCCAACACTGGGAAACACCATACACTCTTGCATTCACACACATGCACTATGGCTGATTTTGTTTATTCAATTCTCCTATATCACATGTCATGTGGAGCACCTGGAGGAAATCCAAACACGGGGAGAACATGCAAACTTCACACAGAAATGCCAACTGGCTCAGCCGGGACTCAAACCAGTGACCTTCTTGCTGTGAGGTGATCATGCTACCCACTGTGCCACCTTGATGCCCTAACTCTCATTCAGTTACGTAAATTTTAATCAAAACAACATAATTTGTCATTGTAAACATATGTCATGCGGCCATTATAAATCTGTGTCATGAATAATTTTCTCATCACTTTTTTCAGTAAAACAGTATGAAATTGTTATCAAGTGTGTTGTTTAAAGTGTCAGTACTCTGTACAATCATTTATAGCAGCGTCATTAATATTTAAAAACATTTTAATTACAATTTCAATTTGTACCATTACAGCTGAGATCAAGAAAAATAATAATTATTCATTTTCTTATTATTTAATATTAATGACACTGTTATACAATTCATGACACAATTACAATAGCCCCGTGACAATCATGTTTATGACAGATTTATGACAAGTTATGTTGTCTTAATGTCCAGTTGTCATAACAAAGACAGGTTATGATTTTTTTATGCCAAGTTATCATAACAAAGACATATCAAACAATCACCTTTGCATTTAAAATAACATAACTGAGCTAATGTCACTTATTGACAGATGTCGCAAGCATGCATAAAATCTTATTCATTTTCATGACGTCATGCCATGATTATAAAGGCTTCATCACAGTCTTATAAACACTCCCTTCCAGTAAACTATTTCCAAATAAAAATAAAACAAATTTCATTGTTCATGTTTGAACTAGAGCTGCACAGTATTGGAAATATCTAACATTGCGATATTTTTTATTCTTTGGTTATATGTTGCGATTATTAATACAATTTCATTAGATGACTTTAAAAACTATTTGGAAAAAAAAAAAAATTTAAGATTGGTCGGGATGATTCTGTAGGGAAGTGCATTTGTAGAAAATATCATAAACAATCTACAAGTGTAGATAAACTCATTAAAGGAAAAGATACAAAATGAAATAAACATTGTTTTATTGTTTTCAGATGAGTCTAACTGTATTCAGCATTGAATAATTAAATGCAAAATAAAAATGCATAGTCTTTATTGTGTAAACAATTCAATAAAACAAATCGTTATTAATTTTTTAAAGTTACAAATAGTACAATTTCTTATGTCTTTATGCTTTTAAAATCCTCATACAGTCACAGGCCTCAAAAAGACACTTGGGAAGTGATCAATTATAATTCAGACTCAACATTACATATACTGGCGATGTGATTATTGTGAATGACTACATTGGGATGTCGATACGGAAACAATATGTTGTGCAGCCCTAATTTGAACCAGCGTTGAGTTAATACAACCAAACATTTTTCAGTGTAGTACTACCTAAATTTTAAAATGTAAACCAATCCTTAAAAGATATTCTTATTTTAATATTTTATTTTAGAATTTAATGAGCTATTTACAAAAAATTTATTATTATTTTAATTCTTTCTTCATTTTGTCTGATTTGAGTGCACATGCCAGCTGTTTTGTGTTTATCTTCAACTTCTGAGGAAAATGAAATGCTCAGTGAATGTGTTTCTCTCTGTTGCTCAGCTCATTTGCACTTGTCAAGCCTCTGGAATGAATTGTGCATAATTCTTTCTCTTCAACAGTGCAGTTTCGATGTGGGTGGCGGTGAGGATGTGGATTGTACCTTAAATACAGAAACATAAGGTAAGAAAAGTGCCACTGGGGTGAATGTGAAGCTAAAAGGTTTACCTTGTAATGCCAGGGAGAGTACAGGAGGGACTGTGCAGTGGGTGGTTGGCCCACAAATGTTGGTGGTCTGACCAGATAAGTCATGCAGTGAAACGACAGTGTCTGCAAAGTTATGAATGCAGAGGTGAAATTTAAATAATAACTGACAAAGAGAAAATGACAGCCACATGTGGAGACTCAATTTATAACCATACAAAGAGTGGTGTTTCTTTGCATGACTTAATTCAGATTTTAAACAAAATACATAACGTAGAAAGTATTTAACACCATTTATTCAAAGGGGAATTTATTCAAAAGGACCATTACACTAAGCAAAAGTGAATTTATACATGAAGAAGGGTGAGCTTTTCATTATTCTACGAAAACTAAAGTAGAAAATCATTGAGAATTTTTTTAGAATTATTTTTAGAATTGAACAAATGTCTCTTATTTAAAATAAAAAAAATTATTTGTAGTATGTTTTTATTGTTTTGATGCTTTGAAAAGCCTGTATAAACAATATTGCTCTAAAAGATTTTAGTGCAAAATAGAATTTCTAGAATCCAATCTCATGCATCAGGTTATTTTTGTGCATGTTTTCAATAAACATTTTACACTGTAATAGGCAATTACTTAACTTTACTGAGTAAACTCATTGTTTTTAAAGCAATTATAGCTGACTTACAAAACTGAGTAAACACACTGCCTTAAAAATAACATGAATGAAATGTTAATTTAAAAAATGTATGTAAAAGTTATGTACACTTTTTAAAGTTATATTGCAATAGGTTTACTTGCTTTTTTAAGTAAAGTCAGCTTGTTGCTTCTATTCACTTTGTACAGTGTGTTATGAAATTGCTGTTAGACTCTTCCACCAAGTGCATTGTTCACTAGATTGTACTAGACTGAAAGGATCTATCGATCTTCTCAGAATCTGCAAAAACAACACTAGTCCCGACAACAGCTCAGCATGAACGAAACTGTCCACCACCACACTCACCCCTTTCAGGTTTAATAGATTTTTACACAATACTGATAAAGTGATTTTTCTGAATGGGCGAAATCCATTATTTGAACTCTCTGTGTCCTTCAGGAGAAATAGGTTATGACTCAAGGTTTAGTTTATGTAAGCGTTCAGACCAGACAATATCATTTACTGTACGTCTGAGACTGTGGACTCACACATGGGGACTAGACAGACAAAAATGCTGAAATGTAAACTCTCCTTTTGCACACCGTGATCATACAGAGATGGCTGCAGACAGACATGCCAAAGTAATAAAAACACTCAGAACACAAGCTGACTATCAGTGCTGCGTTATTCACCGCAAATATATTAATTAAGTGCTGATTATTAATTACATCATTAATGTTGTTTGTATTTAAATTTAAATTTGTTAATTGAATTACTTAAGGAATTGGATGGAGTCATGGATGGATGGATGGATGGATGGATGGAAAGATGGATACATAGATAAATGGATTTACAGTATTTAAAGTGAGTATGTTTTGTGTAAGAGAATTACTTAAAAATAAAAAGTTATCCATTACAATTACTTTTTTTCCAATGGTGTAAAGTAACTACAAAGTAAAAAGTAATTACAAATAGTTAAATTACTGTAATTGAGTAGTTCTTTTTTTCCAGAAATTGTAATTTATTAAGTAGTTTTAAAAATGTGTATTTTTACTTTCTCTTGAGTACATTTTTAGTGCAGTATTGTTACTTTTACTCCACTAATTTCCTTTAACCTGCGGTCATTACTTTATTATTTCCTGTCCATGGGGTTTAGAAAAATCAGTCCTGTGATTCCTGTCCAATCAAATCACACACAGAAGGTAAATCGCCTCATAATGAAGTACCTCAGGACATAGCAATTTATAATTGAAGCAAACTGTTTGGAAGCATTAAAAGTGTCCAAAAAGATGTCTAAAATCTTTACACACATTGACCCATAGACTGTTTAGATGCATGTCACAGATGAGAAGATGACGGATGTTTACTGTATGATGACTGAAATAGCCTTAAGCACCCAGCGGACACAAGACGTCAACATGACATCAGATTAACATTGTATTTTGTTTGGAAATGAAAATCAGGTTAATGTCAGAACTAACTTCCTGACCAACGTCAATGTCCAACCCTATCTAATGACATTATGTGGACCCCTGTGGTGTCTATCAGTAGTTGGATTTTGGTTGCCATATCTGATAAATAAATGTCAGTATTTGACGCCAATATGATGTTGGTTTAAGAAGTTGGCTCAAGGTTGGATTTTGGTTCCTTTCTAACACAACCTAAAATCAACCAAATATCAGCGTCATTTCATGTCATCATTTAGACATCAAAATAATCTTGTCCTTGCTAGCTAGTCATTGAATTTTGGTCACCTGACATCACAACTTAAATCTAACGTAATATTAACGTCTTATGACGTTATGTGCCTCCTGGGTAATAACTAAATGCACTACAGAATGTTAGGTTTACACAAATCCACGATTTACATGTAAATGCATCAGCTTTTAACAATATAATACTCACCAATCACTACTCTTGAGTACTTTTGAAAGGTCTATTTTTTACTCATACTTTGAGTAATACATACTACAGACACTTTTACTCTACTTGCACTGTATTTTAGGCAAGTAATAGTACTTTTACTTTAGTATGATTTTGTGAATGCCTTACTAGCTGGTGTTTCCAAAGATAACATTAATAAACTACAATATGTTCAAAACTCAGCAGCCAGAATTCTGAGAGGGACTAAAATCAGGGAACACGTTACTACGGTTTGAAATCTCTCCATTGGCTACCAGTCAGATTCCATATTGATTTTAAAATCCTCATGCTTACATATAAGGCCCTGCTTGGTTTGCCTCCCCATTATCTATCTGCACTTTTAACATGTAAAAGTCACGTAACATCCGTTCTTCTGACTCTTTTAACAGTCCCCTCCACTCATCTGCGCTCTATAGGTGACTGGGCTTTCGCATACCTGGCTCCGAGGCTCTGGAACTCTCTCCCCTTTGATATTAGACTTGCTGAACCTTTTAAATAGTTTAAATCATCCTTGAAGACTCACTACTTTACACTCACCTATTCATGAGGTGTGCATTCTTGGTTTGTTTTATGTTTCTTGATATTTGAATGTTTTATCTTTAATATGTTTTACGAATGATTCAAAGTTTTATATCTGTATCTTTTATGAGTAAAGCGCTTCAAGAATTAAGTTCTAAAGGCATTATTTAATAATGAATTATTGTTATTATTATTTTATTTTATATTTTTTCAGTACTTTTTCCACCACTGCTTGTTTCTTTGCAACAACACAACACTGCTGCATATATTGATTCATTTCACTTATGGTAAAATACACATTTTTTGGGTTACAATTAGATGTCAAAACCGAGCACAGAGAAACATATTTTCATCTGCAGCACTTTCTGCATCATTCAGTCGAATGTAACTGTCTCGCATTCTCAAACGCTTTTCTTCTTTTCAGCAAGAGGGTGGCAATGACGTTGATGGGATATCTGCTGTGTGTGTGAGTTTGTGTCTGTCTGGATGGCCAAGGTCAGTAGCTGAATGAGTGTTTGCACGTGTGTGTCAGCGGAAGAGAGCTGTGCGTAGGTGAACAGAAGAGCCGTGTCTGCCTGAGAAGCGTGTGAATCTCTAACAAACACAGGGCCTCAGCAGTAACGTCATTTGACTTAATCTGACGGCCAAAGCATCATCTTTATCATCATATCCACTTCCGACAAGGGAGTCATTCCAGAGGGAAGCCTTCAATTCAAAATGTAATTATGTGTGGTTACGTATTAATTTCCTCTTTCATGACCTTGTAGGCAATCAGGATTCTGTTTTGCCAATTTACATTTAAATGTAAGTCATCAGACCAACACTGGTTTTCTCTAGTTGGTAAAGACTGAGTGGTTTATTGGCATGTGATGATTATTTTTGAGCTCCTCTGACTCTTCCTCATGTATTGCAAAGTCCTTTTTTTAAACTCACCCTACAATGATATTTGGAATTATCTTATACAGTAAAGCCGTTCATATTTAATACTGTTTTGGGGTGGCGCAGGGGTAGCGTTGCCACCTCACAGCAAGAAGTTCGCTGGTTCGCACCTCGGCTGGGTCATTTGGCATTTCTCTGTGGAGTTTGCATGTTCTCCCTGTGTTTGCTTGCTTGGGTTTCCTCCGGGTGCTCCGGTTTCCCCCACAAGTCCAAAGACATGCACTAGGTGAATTTGCTGTGTAAAACATATGTTGGATAAGTTGGTGGTTTATTCCGTTGTGGTGTCCCCTGATTAATGAAGGGACTATGCTGAAAAGAAAATGAAAGAACGAATACTCTTTCACAGTGATTTTTTTCTGATGAATCTGTTCATATCAAACAGTCTGATAATGCAGGAACTGTTTTATTCCCACTAGTGACTCAGTTCACATTAAAGGGAATTCTCATTTGACAATTCATTCAAGTGAGTCAACTCGTTATAAACTCTACCATTTGCAGAATAGGAACATTTGTGACAGTAGAACAAAACCAGTAAAATGTTGCAGAGGTATGTTGTTTTGTAAATACATTATTGATTTTACTTTTATGTCCAAAATCATTAGAATTTTAAGTAAGGATAAATTTCAATTAAATATTTATACATTTTCTGTATGAATTTTATGCTTTGATTATTGTGCATTGCTTTATCATTTTTAAGAAGATTTTCTCATTATTTTAGATTTGTTTTTCTCAGATTTCAGATTTTCAAATAGTTGAATCTCAACCAAATATCATATCCTAACAAAACCACAGATCAATGGAAAGCTTTTTTTTCTTTTTAATTGACACTTATGATTGGTTTTGTGGTTCAGTGTCACAATTTGCTTTCTAGAGACTCATTTCACATTAAACATTCAAATATGTAGCATAAGAATATTTTTGGCGCATCCTATTAAACTCTCTAATTTTTACCACAGAATCATTCTGATTCATTGGAGTAAATCAGTTTTTATTACAGTTTGTAATTTTTAGCATAAAAAATTTGATTATTGCTAGTGAATGTTAATTTTAAACTCTTTTATAGAACAAAGATATTTAAAGTAGAAATATTCTGATTTACTCTACTTAATTAGTTTGAATTAAATGCTTCCATTTTTAGCACAGGTACGTTCTGTTTTATTTTTATACCAATAAATCTTTAAACTTATATTTGTGCATACAGTTGAAGTCAAAATTATTAGCCCCCCTGAAATATTAGCCCCCTGTTTTTGTTTAACGGAACAAAGATTTTTTTTTTCAACCCATTTCTAATAACTGATTTATTTTATCTTTGCCATGATGACAGTAAATAATATTTGACTAGATATTTTTCAAAACACTTACAGCTTAAAGTGACATTTAAAGACTTAACTAGGTTAATTAGTTAGGCAAGTTAGGGTATTTAGGCAACTTATTGTATAACGATGGTTTGTTCTGTAAAGTATCGAAGAAAAATATAGCTTAAAGGGGCTAATAATTTTGACCTCAAAACTTTTTTTAATAAATTTAAAACTGCTTTTATTCTAGCCAAAATAAAACAAATAAGACTTTCTCCTGTAGAAAAAAAAATTAATCAGACATACTGTAAAAATGTCCTTGCTCTGTTAAAAATCATTTGGGCAATATTTAAAAATGAAAAACAAATTCAAAAGGGGGCTATAATTTTGACTTCAACTGTATACAAACATTCAGATTCTTTCCAGTAAAATAACTTCATATTACAACTGGTAGTGTGGGAATATTGTGATTTAATCTAGATCATTTTTAACTCAGTCAAACTCTATTGATCACTATCATTTGTAATATTGCAAATACTGAATCAGTTCAATTGAAAACCTTTCATGTCAGAGCAATGTTTTGGTTCATTCTAGTAATCAGGTTTGCAATAAATTTTCTTTCACATTGATTCTTTCTGAGGAATCTGTTCATTTACATTGTCTGATCACGTAGAAACATTCTAATTCATTTTAGTGATGCAGTTTCAATAAAAAAATCTAATTTTTCATGTAAGAATCTTCATTCTGAAATACTTATAGTGAGTCAACTCATATTAAACTCTCCCATTTGCAAAATATAAACGTTTTGCTTTCTAGAAAATCAGTTCACATTAAAGTTTCAGATTTGTAACATAAGAACATTGTGGTTCATTCAAGTGAATCAATTCCTAATAAACTCTCAAAAGTATTTTGATTTACTCATTATAATTAATCAATTCGCTTTAAACCCATAACATCCTGCAGTAATAGTAGTAAATCTTTATTGTCCTTGACAGGAAATTTGTAATGGGCATCACCATATTGCTGTAGATATATATAAAAACAAACTATAAATACAATACAAAATAAAGTAGTCACACCAATTATAATGCTAATTAAGAGTTTAAAGATAAACTCTTGTTAAATAAACCCACTCAAACTGGTACAAAGTTTTTTTTTATTTTTTTTTTTTTATATCTGTTAAACCTACACTTGGGGATTCTATATCTCCTACCAAAGGGAAGCAGTTCATAATGTGGAAACAAAAAATGAGTTTGAGATTGACGGATTCAATCTCATGAATCAAATCAAATTAAACTCATATTTATAGGCAGCATAGAAACATTGTGATTATTTCTAGTAAAAAAATTCATATTACACTTAATCGGTACAGTAAGAACATTGAGATTCATTCTAGAGAATCATTTTATTTAATTTTTTTGCTGAATTTAAATTAAACTCTTTATTAAAGCAATGTTCTGGTTCTCTCTCATAAGTAACATGTTGGATCAATTTTAGTGAAAATTTTAAATTGTATTTAAAGTAATAAACGAACATGTAATTGTATTTAAGCAGATATTTTCAAGCATAGAAAAGTAGTTAAAAATAAACTGAAGTTTCAGAATTTCTTTTTCGTTGCAGAGTCAAATAATGACTCAGTGAAAGGAAAGAAGCAAACAGCAAAGGAAGGCAATGAAATAAAACATGAGACGAAGGCTGAACAGCGCCTTGGCAACAGTGTTGTGTAACTAACGAAATCAGATGTCTCTGGTAAAACATGGTGTACCCCTTAAACCACATCAGTGCAGTGAGAGGACAGGAAACGAACATGACAGAGATGCTCATCACACTTCTGCATCACACTCGGAGCCGCTGCACGTGATTCTCAAAGTCTGCTGAATTACTCTCCATTGTCATTTCAGCTAAATAAACTAAAGATGTTTTGTATCCTCCTGCCACTCATAAACTTCTGAGGAGAACACAAAATAGCAGACTGTTCTGCTTGCTATTCACACATTGCTAAGGTTTGTATCTAAAAGCTTGAATTCACAGCTTTAATTCCATCAGCATATTGCAGCAAACACTTAGGTGAATGAGAAACCTGTAGAAAGTGGGACAGACTGAGAGACCTCTTGACACTGTAGCTGTCCATTCAATTAAGTTTGAGTGAATCAAATGTCATAAATGATAGTGGAATTGGCTTGTGTGCTTGCAGAAAGTGGGCTGGACAGAGACGAGGAGAGTGACAGAACAAGAGCAGACGATTTGGAGAGAATCGAGGTCAAAGTCATTGCTAGTAAGTGGGTTATAAATGGTGCATGTATGAGGTGATAATCTACACTGTGAAGTACTGACTAAAAGAGAAAGAGAGAGAGAGAGAGAGAAAGAGAGAGAAGCACGGGACCAGCTCGCGCAGCTTAAGCTTTTATGACCAGCTATCAACATGTGATTTTTAAACAAAAAAGAAATGAAACATTACTATATTTCTGTGGAAACACTGAACTGAAGATGAAGTGGTTTTATTGTTCATGTGTTTTTTTTTTAGATTCAAAAACCTGTATACAGCACCTACTAGTCGATTTGTCATCTGAAACGTACAGTGAAATGTATTCTGAGCAAATTATTTTAACAATATAGGCTGATATGACAATAACAATGAGCCTGGCCTCAATTGTACACACTGTATGACTGAAGTGATGGTGTCATATATACATTAATTTTCCATCGGCTTAGTTCCATTTTTCATCAGGGATCGCCACAGCTAAATGAGTCATCTACTTATCCAGCATCAGTATACATTTTTTGAAGGGGGTGGGGTTTTTGTTGTTGTCGTCGTCACGCGTGTACTGAAGAGCGGTGTTGTCGCGCGCGTACTCAAGAGCGGTGTTGTCGCGCGCCTACTGAAGGGCAGTAGGGGGGAGAGGGGGATGTCGTGGAGGCACTTTTGATCATTTTGGAAGGGCACTTTCTATCCAATACTAAAAAAGGCATCTGCACTGCACAGGTTGAGCCCTATGTGTGCACGTGCCTGTCCAGCATGTTTTACACAGCGGATGCCCTTTCAGCTGCAACCCAAACACCCATTCACATTCAGATACACTCTGTGCCGCATGTCTTTGGACTGTGGGGGAAACAGGAGCACCCGGAGAACACTCACACGAACATGGGGAGAACATGCAAACTCCACACAGAAGTGTTAATTGACCCAGCCGGGACTCCAACCAGCAACCTTTTTGCTGTGAGGTGACTGTGCTACCCACTGCGCTACTGTCAAGCCAGTGATGGTGTCAGTTTCGCCATATCATTTTTGATTAACTCAAACCACCGCAGACACAACTTCAGTTCCAAATTCAGTTAAAGTAAATGTTGTCATATTGCAGATTTTTTATGGATCTAAAAAAGTTCAAGTGAAGTTAAAAATTTATGACTCATTTCAGACGTTCAGAATTGATTAAGACGATGATTCACTTGTCATTTACTTTGATTTATAAAACCTTTTACATTCGAGAATGGCCATTATAGATGCAATAGCATATTAATATATAATTAAAGTCAGAATTATTACGCCCCCTGAATTATTAGCCCCCCGTTTATTTTTTTTCCCCAACTTCTATTTAACAGAGAGAAAATTTTCTCAACACATTTATAAACAATAGTTTCAATAAATCATTTCTAATAACTGATTTATTTTATCTTTGCCATGATGACAGTAAATAATATTTCACTAGATATTTTTCAAGAGAATTATATTGGATTGATTAGAATTTTCGGGTAAAATACAGCTTAAAGTGACATTTAAATGTTTAACTATAGGTTAATTATGCTAACTAGGCAGGTTAGAGTAATTAGGCAAGTTATTGTATAATGATGGCTTGTTCTGTAGACTATTGAAAAAATATAAAGCTTAAAGGGGCTAATCATTTTGACCTTAAAATGGTTTTTAAATAATTAAAAACTGCTTTCATTCTAGCCAAAATTAAACTTTCCAGAGGAAAAAATATTATCAGACATACTGTAAAAATTACCTTGCTCTGTTAAACATCATTTGGGAAATATTTAAATAATTATTTAAATTCAAAGGGGGGCTAATAATTCTGACTTCAACTGTATACTTTACTCTCAGTTGCCATTTACACCAATGCTTTTTTACTTTAAAGCAATTTAGAATGAAAACTCTTCTTGTAGACTGGTATTTTCTATGTTGTCTCCATCCACACGATACATAACACAATGTAAGCTTTTTGAATAAAAAATACAAAAATATATGAGAATATATAACATGAGAACATTGAGAAGCCTGCTGGGGTCTCCAGCATCCACATCCAGTATACATCAAATGCAGCACAGGTTGAATCTCTTGTAGAACATTTGTTTGTATAACCATAATGATAGTAGGACTGACCCTCTTTCCTTTCTAGGTCAGTGAAATGAAAAATCAAACTGCATCATGCACTCTAACATACAACCCTAGAATTATGCTGACCTTTATGCTCTCGGGCGAAGCACTAGCTTTTATTTTTATCACTTAAATTGCTGTGACATAAACTCATATATTCAGCTTATTTCCACTTCCTCTATGAGCAGCATACACACAGACACATGCAGTGCCACTCTTCCTCCTTGTGAAATGGTCATGGTGAACTCCTGTGCCCTTGGCACACACTGACTGAACCCTTTGTAATGCTGTTTCTATGGTAGCAAGTGCTGATTTCAGGTGACTGAATCTTAATGTCACATTTCAAGTGCACCACAGGACTCACACACTCCTGTCTATTCTTTAAACGATTTTCTCTCCCTTTTATTTTAATTCATCCAAGCACTTAAAAATGAAATGCTACTTGTGACACATGTTCTGCAATGTGATTTTTCCAGGTGATATTCAGTGACAAAAATATATATCTGATTTGGAACTCTATAAAAGGTTACTGCTTCAGTCTAAAGCAACGTGCATAAATAAATTATATTATTCCTGCTTTTTTTATTACGAAAGAAATCTCTAAAAAAAAAAAAAACGTTTAATTGATTACTTTTATGTGGTTTATTTCACCAAAAAGGGAATTTAGCATTTATCCTTTCCTAAAGTGTTTTTAAGCATCATTAAATTAATAAACCTAAAAAAAACAATAAAAAAAAAAACAATGAGCAATTCCATGCAAATGTCAACCTTGTCATGAAAAAAATGTTTCTATGTTTTTTGTAAAGTATTTTACAGTACTTTAGAAATACTCAAAAATGTCTCTGGTCAATCAAATATAATAGTTTAAAAACATTGACAAAGTCACACGAGTGGCAATTTAACATTGGTCAAATCCATGACAGAGAAACGTCACATCCATAACGACACTTTTTCCTCATAAATGCAAAAATGTCAAATAAAAAACAATCATTTCATTATTTTTCTATAGTGAGCCAATTCTTATCCTTTTAATTAGCATTATTTCATTTGGGTTGTGCAGTTTAACTCACAGACTTTTTTTGTAACATCCATAACGCATGTTTATTTTCCTCATTTAAAGTATAAAAAAAGGTTTGCAGATTGATATTTTCCAATCATCAAATCAAAAAGCGAGGTTTTTAACAAAGATTTTAAAGCAGATAGTGATGATGCTGATCTAATACACAGGTGTGTGATGTATGATTGATCCATTGGTTTTTGTAGTGCATGGACACAAATACACTGGGTTTATAATGAAAAACTCTAACAGATGGATTGCAGATAGATCTTGGGAACATGTTGTCTTTTTCCACACCTCAGAGCTTTGTTGACTTAGACATGCGTCATAACTCTTTCTCTCTTTGTGTTTAAGCCTCCATTTGCAACTCATTTTTATAATAATTATTTCTTTGTTTAATTGATTTGTTGTTGCATACTTTATCTACCTTTTATTCATTAAACATTCCAAATGTACTCTGATTTTGGGGGACCTGCATTGTTCATAAAAAACAAAAACAGGCCAGTCTCAAATGACTCTAAATTAACCTCTTTAATAAATCATAATGTACCTTGCTCTGATTTCATTCATTTAAAAAATGAAACACATTAGCTTTCATAGCACAGCTCAACCTGCATTGTCCCATAAACCTTATTTGAGCATCCAAATTGAATACCAGTCCTTTGAATGCTGTACACTTACACAACATGACACTAAATTACCTCTTCAATCCTCTCTGCTTTTTGAGCCTAAACAAGGACTGGAAGTGATTTTAATTTCATCATTATTGCTAATCAGAGCCTTAGCCTATTAGTCTGAGTAATGTGCTGCTCATATGCAGTTATTAAGTCTGCTCAGTCTGCATCGTAAATACACATAGTACAAATAAGAAGATCAGATGCCTGAATTTTATTTTAGATGTGGCTATAGCAAATAAGGTGTTTCATTTTGTGGAAAATACAGTCATCCACGTTTGAGAATCACAGCTGCAGGACAAGAAAGATTTCAGATAAATTGGAATCTATGCATTATCCTGTCATGGCATGCATTATTGGGGGACTTGATGAGTTTGTGACAATCCAATATTCTTCTAAAGAGTATATACATTCTAGACATCACAGATTTGGAATGATCAACTTTACTTGAGAAGGGTTCCTTTGGTCTTCATCTGGTCAACCTGACGTCAGAAGGTTTCAGTCAATTCAGATGTTTTTCGTCAAAGAAAAGTAAGTGTAAATTGGAAAATTAGGCTGTCAGTTAAATTAGATTTGTCAGATAAATCAGGAAATCACCACCAAGAGTCAGATTAACCCTCTAAAACACAGAATTGTCCTCAGGCAACAAAGTTTTATAAGCCCTGCTTTCAATGCATGTTCCCATAAATTATTGCAACTAATTATAATTGTCAAAAAACATCAAAGGAATAGTCCAATTGGAAGTGACTGTCAATGTCATGTGCCATTTGCAACCCGGGCTCATTATTGATACGTACCCCTACTTGCATTTCTGGAGATCATGAAATATGTCCCAGGAGGTACGTTTTTGTTTTTTTTGTTTTTGTGAATCACCCAGAGGCAGCTGTGTTTTTCACGAGTGCCATTCACTCCTGCTGTTCTAGTATAAATCCACCAGAAGCCGCTGTCGACTTACTGACTGACTTAGTGACCGATCGATCCCCCACCCCCTTCCCTAAGCCCAACAGACAGTGTTTTCAAAAGCCCCAATTGACCTGATCACCCACTTCCCTAAACCCAAACGACAGTGTTTTCAAATGCAATATAGAAAAAGAAAAGCCCTCGTCTGATTTTTACCACGTTTTCAGAATTTACCACATTCTCACCCTATTATTTACTTGTTTATTTAATTTTTTGTCTTTGTTTTACCTGCTTTCTGGAACAGTTCTTCGCCTGACTCGAACAACATCTTCACGGTCAAATTCTCTCTGTGTCTCCACTCCGCCGACGTACATGGCGAGCTACTGAGCAGTCTGGTAATAGCGGAAAAGCCATCCACACGGAGGTAAGCGTTCAGCTGTAGCATTCGTTTTAAAGGTGAAATGCAGCCATATGTAACTCTGGCTACATAATTTGCACTTTCCAGAAATGTATACAGGGGTACGTTTTCACAATGAGCCTGTGTTTGCCATTTAAAGGTGGGGCATATTTTTGTGACACATGGACACAAGGAGTGCAGAAAAAGGCAAGGTTATTTGCTTTATTAAAGTGACATTAAAATGTATGTGCATGAAAGTATAGAAAATGTTTCATTAGGTTTTATTACTTTTTAGTTTATGTATTTTTTTAATTACATAAATTCAGAATTTCTTGCAATAAGAGCTATACTTTTCAATGATGTTTGTGCTGATTGTGTTTGGTGATTATCCCATAATATCCCAAATTCAAATTGAAGAGAGGGCAAACCAATGATGGGATTTCCATTTTTTGTATTCAATTCCTTTTTCTTAGCTTAGTTTTCTTGATGTTTATTAATAATTTCACAATTTCAGTTTATCTAATAGACGCAAACATGCCAATATACAAAAAGAAAGGGAGAAAATGATTTTTTAATCAACAAAATGATCTCCAAAAAAAATTGTTTCATGTACCATATAAAATATAATATATGGTTAAATAAAAAAATTGGAGGTATCTAAAACTCTTTGCTAATTTTTATCAGTGTTTCTTTTGAATATCATAATTTTATTTATTTATTTATTTATTTATTTATTTATTTATTTTTACAAACTTACCAAAAATGCTTATTTACTCATTTGGATAACTTCAAGTTGGTCGACATATTTTGTAAATATCTACTTCACTGTATAAGTAAAAGTAAATACATGTGTAAAATTATCAATATGTTATATTCTTTATGCATATATAGGCCATTCAGTTTATTCATTTAAATGCAAAATTTACATTTAGATGTGGATCATGTCATGAAAAGCATGTGCCTGTACTACAGAAGACCACGTGGAAAATCCCATGTAACTGGCCTTGGCCTGTTAAAAACACATAAAGTAATTAATTTTCTGAAAAGCTGGCAGACATCTGTGTTACATTCAAGCTGGGACTGAATTAACTCTCATTCTCACTGACAAAAATTGAACAAATTAAATCATAATCTGTGGTTTTAAAGATATTTGAGTCGTGAGTACTTGTTTGTAATCCAGAGAGTTTGAATGTCAAAAAAGTGTTCCCTTCATTCTGCTCCTTTGAACAATCAGTGCCCCTGAGAAGGTACAGAACATGAAATCAAAACCACATGTCCAACATACACAGAGTCTGTCAACATTTCCGATGATTGACGGAGCTTGCTAATGTCCTGCATTTTGGACTTTTCATTCTGGCAACAACTCTTTCTTTCTCAGCCAGACTTTAGAAAGGAAATAAGTCTTAACTTTCCATTCTTATGTTCTAAAGAAATTCATTTTTTAGCTTGTTTTTTTCTTTCTTCTCCAAATTTATTTCACTTTAGCTTTACATGACTTGATCATATGAACTCTGGTTGGCCTAATGTAAGGTATGCATAACAGCTCAGAAAGCTCATACTATTTAAATACATACAATGTGCACCTCCACATTAAATACATGTCAGATTTTTATATATTTTTCCTGGGTTTTATAAATCTTTTTGACTCATCATATAAAATCAAATTATTTAGCTTGACTTTGTGTGGTTTTACATCACATTATTTGTTGAAATTAAATTAAATAATTAAAAAGTCATCCTTTGGCCCCTCTGACGTCAGTTTAAGTGCATTGGAAGCAGATATTGCTACAAACAATTGTTCATTCATTCATTTATTCATTCATTTTCTTTTCGGCTAGTGCCTTTGTTATTCAGGGGTCACCACAGCGGAATGAACTGCCAACTTATCCATGTTTTACGCAATGGATGCCCTTTCAGCTGCAACCCAACACTGGGAAACACCTATACACACTCATTTACACATATACACAACGACCAATTTTGCTTACCCAATTCACTTATACCGCATGTCTTTGGACTGTGGGGGAAACCGGAGCACCTGAAGGAAACCCACACTAACTCGGGGAGAACATGCAAACTCCACACAGAAATGCCAACTGACCCAGCCGAGACTCGAACCAGCAACCTTGCTATGAGGCGATCATGCTACCCACTGTGACACCACAAGCAACTGTTTAACAAACAAAAGGAATTCCCTGGTGTACTAAATAAGATCAAATATTGTATTTTGCAAATAGGACATAAAATTTCCAATCCAAAATTTCCTCTTCCTACTAACTTCCCACTTCCTACTTTCTAACAGAATTACTTTGTATAGGTGAATTCGAAACTAAATTGGCCATAGTGTATGTGTGAATAAGAGTGTATGGATGTTTCCTAAAAATGGGTTGTGACTGTAAGGGCATCCGCTGTGTAAAACATGCTGGAATATTTGGCGATTTATAGGGATTGGCAAAAATACATTGAAAATACAATCAAAAAATACATATTTTAAAACAAAATACCAAATACATTAATGTTAAGTGTATCAAACTACTAAATACAGCAAGCATAAATGTATCTGAATAAAATACTGTTTTTTGTTTTTTTTTAAATACTACAAAATACTTTTAAAATGAAGCATGCAATTTCTTCACAAACCCTCCATCAATCAGTCACTTCACTATTAAACTGACTTAGTGAAGTAAACAATGGTTAATAACGACAGCTTTTCTGGGAAGTTGTGGCCTAATGGTTAGTGAGATGAACTTGTAACCCAAAAGTAACCCAATAACGTTACAAATTACAAAATGAGTTACAAATTAAAATCCATCCATTATTTGTACTGTATACTCATTCTCCCAAGATTCATTCAGTTCTTCTTTAACTGTAAGGTTCTGGCTTACCCTCTTAAAAAAAACACCAGTATGCCATATTTAGGTGTTTTATAATTCTTAAGTTGGTGTCACTGTGGCGCAGTGGGTAGCACAATCACCTCACAGCACCTCACAATTCGAGCCCCGGCTAGGTCAGTTGGCATTTCTCTGTGGATTTTGCATGTTCTCCCCATGTTCATGTGGGTTTACTCCGGGTGCTCCGGTTTCCCTCACAAGTCCACAAACATGCACTATAGATGAACTAGGTAAGCTAAATTGTCCGTTTTGTATGTGTGTGAGAGTGTGTGTGTTTTCCAGTAAAGGGTTGCGGCTGGAAGGGCATCCACTGCATGAATCATATAAGTTGGTGGTTCATTCCACTGTGGCGACCCCAGACTACTAAAGGGACCAAGCCGAAAATAAAATAAATTAATTTCTAAATTTCCTCTGCAATTCCACCTTCAGCACTGAGACTGATGATGTTCTAAAGCAGGGGTGTCAAACTCAATTCCTGGAGGGCCGAAGCCCTGCACAGTTTAGTTCCAACCCTGCTCCAACACACTTACCTGCAGGTTTCAAACAAGCCTGAAGGACTCAATTAGTTTGATCAGGTGTGTTTAATTAGGGTTGGAACTAAACTGTGCAGAGCTGCGGCCCTTTTGGAACTGAGTTTGACACCTGTGTTCTAAAGGGTCCTCATCTTGTTCTGCATGATTGAGGTTTTATTCCATCTCTTTCTTAAGCAAAGATGCTGAATTTAGATTATACAGCCATTATATATATTTATAGTCTTAGTATTGCTCAGTATACTATTTTCAATGGTTGTTGGCTTGCTCCTGAAAATACCCTCGTCATTTGTCTGTTACTTTCTTTAAGCATAATTTCCCTCCATACTCCAAAGCATTGACCACCATCTTAAAAATGCATACATTTTCTGTTCTGATGTCAGTTCTGAAATTACAAAATGCTACATTTATCATAAAAAAACCATGTATCATAAATACTGCTCATCACTGTTGGTTCATTATGCTGTGGTGATCCCTAATAAATAAGGTATTAAGCTGAGGGAAAATGAATAAACGCTGTCAGTATTAGCTTTTAAAGCATGCTCAGCAATGCTGTATCTGGCAACATGGCAGAGTAAAGGCAGCTTCACTTAGCCATCTTCCCAGCTGTTGTTTTTATTGAGCGACATTATTTAAAATATTATTTTCATTCGTGGAGCTATACATTTTATTTTTGAGCATAAAAAATGCGAGCTCATTGCTATTTGTCTGGTCTGACAGAGTAAAACAAGACAGTTATAAGACGGTATTGTCTGTCTACACACAAATCCTGTCTGCCCACATCTCAACCTTGGCTAGGGCAAGAGGAGGTGAAGCATGCGTACATGTCTGACAGCATCCTCTCACTGAGATGAAGTTTTGTTTTGTTCTGAGCAATGCAAGGGGATCCTACATAATTCAGCTCTTTGTTCCATCTGTGACCTGGAGAAGGTCAGAAAGTTTTTTTTCCTCCATTTACTAGCAGACTTCAAAGTGCTTGGGTGTGTGTGTTTGACAGAGAATATGTAAAACTGTGGGTTGCACTGGATGAAAGCGATCATCATTCAAGTGAGAGCAACACAAAGAGACAGATAGAAGGAGGGCGGGTGGGAAAGGAGGAAGCATGTTTCAGTGTTGGAGACAGTGAGGGACTTTATTTATGTGATGGCCTAGTCTGGTCCAAGCTGCTCTGTGCTGGTTTGGTCATGGTGCAGCAATGTTGTTTGCCAGCTATAAAATGCATTGAGTGCCAGTGATCCTAACAATGGCCAGGTTTTAAATGAAATTGGTTAACACAGGTTAAAGAGATAAACAAACAAACAAAAACCTTACCGTCTGACCAACAATGGTTGATTATATGTTTTCTTCAGATTTGCTTTATTTGTTTCATCACAATGAAGATTTTAGCTCAATCCATAGTCCTTGGTAATTCATAACATTTAAATAAATGGCTATTTTAATAGGGGAAAAAATACTATAAAATGTTACTAAAATTTTAACAGTAAAATACAAATAAAAACAAAATAATATCAGTGGCTCATGGTGATACTTGCCTTATAAAGAAAAACAATCAATTCATGCAAGAAACTAAACATAATTACCTTCAATCATATCCGCCTAAGTATGAAATACCAATGCCATGCCTCTGCTTCTTTTATTTGCTATTATGTAAGATTTTTTTCATTAAAATGTTCAAAAACAGCTAAATATATATTTTCTGACATACTTGTACGGGTTGGAATATCTAGCCAATTCCATGTGTGTTCAATAAAAAGGTCAGCCGAGTATTTTCTTCAATGTCAAAAATATTAGCAATTTATTATATACAAATGATTAATTCAATAAGAGAGCTATGGGTTACGTTACAGCAATGCTATAGAAGAATTGCATTCAGAAGGTTTGCAACAACTCTGCATTTTCCTGTCTCCAGTATTTATACACAACTGATATTTAAAAGTTGAAGTTTTGGTGGAATTCGTCACTTGTCGATCATTCTGCAGTCCTCTGGTGGTTGCACCCAAACATACTTCCCTTTTCTGCAAACTGCTCTGTGTACATATGTTGACATTACTCTTAGAAAAGGGCATGCTCTGCAACATCTTCTTTAAGCACATCTCATTATAAAGGAAAGCTATACACAAACAAAAAAAAAAGTTATTTTTATATGTTGATGTCGCTCTATGTTTCCAATAAGCTGTATCAACTCCTGTAAAAATGTTAATTAGTATTCAAACTGTATCACACTAAGAAATGAAATGTGGTTAAAATATCACTCAGAAATAAAAAATACAAATGTTTAATGAAAAGTAAAAGAGACCAAAGTGATAAAAAAATAAATTCCTTTTTGACAACATATGATAAAAGCAGCCCTGTTTCTTTCCCATATAATCAAAGCCAGAAGAACAGGAAGAGGTAGACATAATAAAAGCTCCACTGCTTTCATGCCGCATTGTGCCTCTCATCAGCTGTCTTTTTTTGCTTCATACTATAATCAGTTTAAAAATTATTTCGCTTATTGATTAACTTGATTGCTCTTAGACCCATAGGATGTAATGAAGACGAAAACTTCCATGATTCATCAAACTATACCTTTGTTTGTTGTAAATACCTGCCCTCTTGTGGCAGAAATTGCATACTGTGCCTTTAATGACAACTGTTTAGTCATATCTCACATTAAAATCAATCTTTTACAACACTTTCTACACTACAGTCTGTAAACTTTCTGCATCCAAATACTTTCCAAATGTTATAAACATTATGTTGATGATTTATAAAGGGAAGACAACACATTCAGTGTTTATCAGTACCATTTGTTGTTCGCTTATAATGCTAATAGAGCATTTGGATCTAGAAATTGTGCTGCCTGAGTTTAGACTTAAGTCATTGGATAGCCTGAAAGTGAATAAATTAGAAGCAAAAAATGACTGGGTGAACCATGATTTTTAGATAATTAAGGAAACTGAAACATCTTTCCCCAGTAAAAGCTGGAAAAAATAGCACTCTGTCTGAATGTGGCCTGGCCTGTCCTGTCCAGCCTGAGCCATATTTCACATCTGGGTCACATCAAAGTCAGCAGACAAGAAGCTGGAAGACAGCCGACTGGTACTCTCTCCAGATACAGGCTCCAGATACAGGCTCAATCCAAAGCCCAACACTTATGCATCTCCGGATCCATAACACAGACAAAAGCAGAGCACAATGTTCTTGTTTAGGTTTCAATTTCACAGCATATTGGTTATTTGTTAATGACAGAGTGCAAAGCTAAGGGGACAGAGAGAGATGGTAGTAAATAAAATGGAATTAGAACACACAAATTCTTCCTCTCATGTGCATGAACTGCTCAAATGCTCTGAGTGAATTTTGTGCAATTATTCAATGCACTCAGCACTGTAATGCTTTGTCTGTTAAAATGAATCTATTGCACATACATAAGACATCTGTGTCATTACTGACAATTACAATTAAGTACAGTTACAGATACACATGCATTTCTTCTATATTTATTTAATAAAAAGATGGGGATGCATTTGTAGGTATTATATATGAGCAATACTACACGAGCAGTGTGATATGGCTGTATATCGGGACTGGTGGGAGGCGTGTGTTAGTGTCCCACCAGTGATGATATGCAGCGATATCACACTGCTACTGGTGTGATATTGCGTATGCAACAGTTCGACGCCATAATCTTGTGTATGATTCTCTAGAGGAATCGGGATTACACAATAATTAATCCAGAAAAAGCCAAAGCAACGCAAACATTTTGTTTGTGATAAGGCAAACCACTGAACACATGCAGGCATTTCCTCTTTTTTTCTTTTTACTGAACTAGTTTGCAGTAACAAAAACAGGAGACTCATTGGAAAAAAACAGATGGCCAACCAAAAAGTAACTCAAGGTTATACAAAGAGTAGCCAACACAAAATACATACATTCCTGACATGCGAGTCCCATCTCACACTTAATACACTACAATTACTGTGGTATAATACAGTACTACAAAATACTAAAGAGAGAGATCGACTTAGAATATCACCCACCAATTTTATGTTTTGAACAGCAGTAGTTTAAAAATATGCCAATCTTTTCTCCTCTAAGGATATATTATGCAGTTTCAGTCACCATCTTGAGGATGGACAACATCAACTGTCTTTGCTCTGGCTGATGGATGCCGACGCACTGTATCTCAGAAATTACAAATATTTAAAATAGGCACTATCCTTTTAAATAAACTGCATATGCAATCTAAACAACTACATTCTCACATTTAAAAGCCTCAAAAGTACATTATGTTGTCAAACAGCTGCAATTTGTGTCAAACTGTAGTGAGTTTATTGGTCTGCTGTCACTTCATGTGAGTGGAGTAATACAGAAGGGCAAGGAGGCTGAATGAGTTCTCATATTGCAGAATATCGCACAGCTATCAGCCAATCAAAGTCGAGAACCAGACAAAACTATTGTAAAAATCGTAATACATTACAATGAATAAGTCGAAACTAGAATAATTACCAATTATTAAATACCAATAATGATCGATAATATCAAAGTATATTAAAAGTATTATGTGACCCTGAAGACTGAAAAGGTTTCTGAAGAGTAATGATGATGAAAATTCAGCTTTTAGCAACAGGGATAAATAGTTTTTTCTACATTTATTTTATTTATTAGATTTTTTCCTCAGTGTCATTAAACTTATTTTTGTTATTTTTTGTTTATTAAAGGGCCATGAAACCCCCTCGTTTCAGCAGTGTGTTTTCACACCTCTACTTTGGAAAAAGTCAGAAAAGTGGGCGTGTCCAGCTCTGTTTAGAGGGGAGTGCCGGAGGAAGAAAAGAGGCTTGGTATGGGAGTGTCTATTTGGGCGCGCTGAATTTCAGAGTCAAAACACACACCCACAGCGGACAATGTGACTGTGTTTACATGGACATCTGTAGTCGAATTATTTGCCAAATTATTAAATGGTGGACTTTAACTGCAGTTTGGTTCTTTCATTTAGGGAATTCATTCATGTCCCTCCCGACAAACGTGATATTTGATTCGAGGCGCTGCTCCAAGCGTTTATTTTTCATGCAATGTTTGATACCGCACGGCGAATGAGAGAAAAAAAAACTCTGCATTTCCCGGAAACTTACATGCACATGGCAGGTAGCGTCAGAAAGCCGCGTGTGTTATTCCGGTCACAAAATTCAACACGAGGTTATAGTTTGGTTGTAACTGTTAGTGCTAACTTGTTTACACTCAATAGTTTGTTGGATACGAATAAAATACGAACTGAATAAACAAAGAGCACTGGTCGCTCACTTACCAAATCTGTAGAGACAGGACAATCACCAGCAACTAGAGCCGCGTCTTTATTTAGAGGAGACTACAAGCGAATCCTGATCTCAGCGTTTGCAGATGAGAACAGCTCTCAGGTAAACAATAATCCTCCTTAGACACGTAAGTTATTGTTGTCGCGCGTCGCGTACACTGTTAATCCACGCGTGAGTCTGAGCTCTCACAGAGAGAAAATAAAAACGAAACTTAACTGCAGCAAACTATAAAAGCAACACTGAACGCTTGTTTTGCCAACACAACGTGGCGTCTTTGCCGTCTACACTCTGACAGTAATGAATATTAATGAAGTTGCACAATAGAGCGTGCAGATTGGTTTGAACCAAGCCTTACTCATGCATTAATGCAACACACTGTAAGACGTAATAAGACACACTCTGGCACAGACGCCCAGTCTGCACGCTGGAATACAACGCTATTATGTCATGGCCGTGACGCAGCTTCAAAAATTCATTTCAAACAGGAAGTACGAATTTGCTTGAAATAACGCAAAAACAACCAATTTACACTTTTTAGTGAAATATAGGTGTCCTAATAGTGTTTTTAGCAGTGTGGGACACATATACGACTGTCAACAGCTCAAAAAATGTGTTTTGGTGTTTCGTGACCCTTTAAGAGTATTTTTGGCTAATGTTTATTTAAATTTTGCCTTGATGTGTTTGACTGGTTAGTTGGTTGATTTATTTTTTTTAGTATTTTCTATATTTATTTGTATTTATAGTTTGCCTCAATTGACCATTGATGTGTCTCTGATGCATATTGTTAAAACATTATGGCCACGACCATATTACCCTGCAGCCCCTGACCGGTTACTTACTGAAGCTAAGCAGGGCTGAGCCTGTTCAGTACCTGGATGGCAGGACACATGGGAAAACTAGGTTGCTGTTGGAAGTGGTGTTATTGAGGCCAGCAGGGGGCACTCAACCTGCGGTCTGTGTGAGTCCTAATACCCCAGTATAATGAAGGGGACACCATAATGCCAGCTTTCAGATGAGACTTTAAACCAAGGTCCTGACTCTCCGTGGTAAATAAAATTCCCATGACACTTCTTGTAAAGATTAGGGGTGTCACCCCAGTGTCCTAGCCAAATTCCCTTCATCAGCCCTTACCCATGATGGCCTCCTACTCATCCCCATCCACCGAATTGGCTCTATCACTGTCTCTCCACTCCACCAATAGCTGTACACTGGATGCTGTACACTGATGGTGGTGTGGAGAGACCCCCCTCATGATTGTGAAGCGCTTTGGGTGTATGGCCACAGACAATAAATGCGCTATATAAATACACTTTACATTTACATTACATTAAACAATTATTTATGGACCAGATCAACCACAAATCAACAATAAAATGTTGAATTGTTATTCATTTTAATAGTGATCAATAAATACTCTAACAAATGTCAGTGTTAGTTAATGAGTTATAAATCTAAAGGGGCTTTATTGTAATCATGTTACCATTTATTCTGTAAAATTATTATAGATAAAAACATCAAACAGGATCCTCTTAGTGAAGCGCTGTTGAGCTAGCAATTACTATAAGCTGCATTCACAACATTCAGACGAACAAAACCCAAATTGCTTTATAATTATGGTCCATTACTCCATCCAGCCTGTTGAAAACACCATGTACTCTGACACAGTGTTTCCAGACATCTTAATTGTTTATGCGTCTATAAAAAGTGTTTCACAAACAAAGCCACAAGCCAATCACAAAAGACTTAAATAGATAATTGGAACATTCCGTAACATCCAGCACTGTGGCAAGATATTCAACACATTTTTTTCTTAAATTTAACACACCATTTCCTTACAATAGGTGTCTTGATGAGACATGCTGAATGCTGAAGTGTTTGGGTGCTGTGCTCATGGATTTACGCAAATCCTGTGGTTTCAGTCTAAAAAAAACTCATCGGTCTCTCTCATTTTGAAAATGGTTTAATATCTCAATTATCATAATGCTTGAATTGTGATTTCCTATTCCATCTCTCAGTTCCTTCAATCACAATGAAATTCATAATGCGTAAAAACTGTAAGGAACTATTCCATGTAATGGAGCTATTAATCGGTTATGTGCACTTAACCCAGCATGTTAGATAACCAGTCTGGTGTGTCATTGAGTTATGCAGACATCAGGCCATTCTGTCTTAATGTCGTTCATAGTGTCGTCAGTCGGACCTCCAAATGAGAAACCTACATCAACCCAGACGGAAGCATGTAGATACATTGTGTTGCTTATATAAACAGAATGATTAACTTGACTAACTTAACTTGATTTTAATTGAGTTTATTTGTACTTCAGGTGCTTTAAGAAGTCAATTTTAAACTAACCTATTAGGGCAGTGGATCTCAAACTGTGGTACGTGAACCATAGTGGTATGCAGGCTTCCTTCTAGTGGTACGTGGAGGAATCCCTTAATAAGTAAAGTAAAAAATGAACACGATTTTAACCCTTTAACGCGTATAACACCAATGCGATCAGTAATTTGATTTTAATAGGATAAACCCTTTATTTAATTTTAATATATATATATATATAGTTATGTATATTTAAGCTAATTTCCTACCCATGTTTGTAATGATTGTTGGGGTTGTATCCCATATTTTTATATCCCAATGTTGACAGGTAGTTTAATCACTTGCTTCTCTGACACACATAGCCTACTCTAACCTGCAGTAAGCAGATCTATTTTCTAATTTAAGTATGTAAATCCAATTCACATATCTAAAATACAAGTTAATGTTTAGATTTCAAAGATATACAAATAAGTCATAAATACATGCAACATATATTTCAAAATTGATCAAAAAGAGTTAATATATGAATAAGATGACATATAGCTTACATTTATGAGGTCCAAGGTTTTGATGAATAGGCTACTTTTGATAATACTTTAAATTTAAATACAGCTGTTTTCTTTTTACTTTAAGAACAGTGCCATTGTTATTTAACTTTTAAAAGCACATTTTTATTTAAACGTTGATGTTTTATTTATTTTTTTACCTGTGAGCACAGTGCAGTGTTATTGTTCAAACTAGTTTTAATTCTTAAACTGGCTGCCAATAATTAATATTCATAATAATAAGAGTCTGCTATGTTTTTGATCTGTGCAGTGCTGTAGCTGCTCAATAAGGTCTATTACACTACTGTATTTCAGTACTGGTCATTATGGTGGTTCTTGGAGAGACCTTTTTTTTATGGTGGTACTTAGTGAAAAAAAATTAAGAACCATTGTAGGGTATAGAAAACTTTTGTGTTTTATTATGTTAAGGGAAACTTATTTACTTTCTTTCCACATTTCAAAATATGAAAACAAATTGTAAACATTAATTACTACAACAATAAAAACATTAAGTCAAATTATGTTAAAGTCAGCATTTATTTTTTCCCCAATCTCTGTTTAATGAGACATTTGTTTCAACATTTTTAAACATAATCGTTTTAACAACTCATTTCTAATAACGGATGTATTGTATCTTTGCCATGATGACAGTGAATAGTATTTGACAAGATATTTTTTAAGACATTTCTATACGCTTCAAATAATTTTGACTTTTGAGTTTTTTTAATTTTGAGTTATAATTTTGACTTTGACTGTATGTTTTTTTTATTAAATGAAAATTATACTTTTTAACCCAACTGTTGGTTACAAAAACCCAGCACTTTTTTAGTGCAAGAATACATTGAGTCAAAAACAAAACTTTATTATTATTATTTATTTGTTTTTGATTGCAGTATTAACTATCATGTTGTTCAGTCATTTAAAGAACACACCCCCTAAAATGTAGTGCAAAACTTGAATCTTGTCAGTCATTTTACAAGAATCATTTAATGACATTAAATATTTAAGATTATTTACCAGATTATTACAGTGCAGCCTCAAAATGCAATCTAAATGTAATATTAAACATTTATACTTTGCCACTATTTCTCAAACAAATAAAGATTTTAATGATTTAAAATAAAAGTTAGAGAAGCGACACCGTTTCTAAGAGGTAAGCACTGTCGCCTCACAGCAAGAAGGTCACTGTTTCAAGACCCGGTTGGATCACCACTGAGCCGTTGTGCTGCCTCCTCAAACTAAATTTAACCACAAAATGATGAACAAATTTTTTATTTTATTTTTTTGAGATTTACGAAGGTGACATAATGCTCATGCAATGTATGCTGTACACTGTTGGACATGGTTTGTGTATGTTGTTCATACATCCAGTCTTGTTTAATCATCCAGCGCTATCCTTGCATATTAGCAGTCACCATTTATCTTGCTTTTCTGTGCACAAGCTAATATCAACAAGCGGAGGGCACATAGAGGACAGACCTACATGGCCATAAGTCTGAGCTCTGTGTTGTACAACAGACCGACTGAGCCTTCCCTTGTGTGGTAAATGTTAGCGGTTATGCTGTGCAGCTCTGGGCCTTGTTTAGTTACTTCAGATAATAAATGTTCTGTCCCCTTATCAGGTGCTGTAATTCAGGCATCCTGTTATTTTTAATATCTGCATTCAAACTTACATCATTTTCTATTTTAGAAGTGGTTGTCAACCGTTGGGTCATGATGCAAATAAGAGTCATAGGTGTCTTGATGGTTGCTGGCAGGAGAAAATAGCTATATGTAGCCTAGAAATAAAAATGCAAGTAAATGTGTACATGGTTACAGTTAGGGCTGCTCAATTATGGGGGAAAAAAATCAATCACAATTATTTTATTATTATTTATCATAATTGTAATTACAATTATTCAAAACGATTATCAGTTGAAGTCAAAATCATTAGCCCTACTGTGACATTATATATATATATATATATATATATATATATTTCCCAAATGATGTTTAACAGAGCAAGGAATTTTTCCACAGTATTTCCTTTATTTTTTATTTTTTGTTCTGGAGAAAACCAATATATTAGAATAATAGCAGATTTAAATATTTTTTAACCTATTCAAGGTTAATATTATTAGCCCCCCTAAGCTATACATTTTCTGATTGCTGCAGAAGAAACTACTGTTATACAATGACTTGCCTAGTTGAGGCTTTGAATCACACTTTAATCTGAATTTTGAACAATTTATAGTAAAATATGTACCGTCATCATTACACAAATGGTGGTTAATATGAAATCACTAAACACCGCGCTGAAACCTATTTGACCATTAAATCGCTCGCATTAATATGATTTTAGATGCATGTGCTTTGCTCACGTGAGGCCGAGCACGCACACACAATTGTATGCGATCTCTGTCTTGCTGTTAAAAACATTGATTCGTATGTATGTCAATGAATGATGCACATCCCATGCTGCAAACCTTACATTACAGCACATGCTTTGTCATTTTCACATGAAACTGAGCTTTGCAAAGCAACAAGTGTACAACCCGAAAAAGCGGATTATAAATGCAATAATCATTTTTTCTCAATTGTTTTTCATAATCGTTAGAAGTAAATCGAATTTGATTAATTGCAGTTACATTGCAAGTTTTGAAACAGCTAAGGCCCTGAAAATTTTTTTTTGTTAAATAAGAATTTGTGGCCAGCTGCATCATTTTCAGCAGCAATCACATCTAGCAACTCTGAGGGTAAACTTATTCTTTGCTCACATAAAGGCTATAGAATTAAAACCTTTAAGATGTAAATCTAAAGCATATTTACGAATTCATCCATCAAATTGTTAGTACTTTTATATTAAAATAATTTTTACAGTAAATAAACAATTTACACATCTTGCAATCTTCTTAGTCATATATCCCCCAAAAATGCAGATACATATGGGTGAATGAAAACACAAGAGGTCATGTCATTAAATTGTTTATTTTTTTGTAGACTAATAGTGTGACCTTAATGTCGACTATTCAAAAGTTAAAAAATAAAAAGACAAGCTCACTTATAATAGATAAATATTGTTTATTTAGACAAACAACCAACACAACTGTAGAGTTGACTTATTCTACATTGTCAAGCACTCATTGAGTGATTAATATTCATTAAGCTTCCACCTAGAGACAGATTCTGCCTGGACTTTTCCAAATAGAAAAATTCTCCATCACAGGTACAGGTAAGCCACCAGATCACCGAACACAAGGCCCAGAAATGCAGCCATTTTGACCTGTTGAGGAGAAGAAAAAAAAAAACTTAAATTCAAGTTACCAAATTAAGCACTGCATTTGGCAAACTATCTAATATTCACATGTGCCTTGTGACAGGATCCAGACTCAAGAGAAATGACCTCTGGCCTGGGTTTTAACAAGAGCAGCTCAATATACCCCCCTGTTATGGCCACTAGAGACACAGACAGCCTCCAGTGGGCAAAGCGTAGAAGGGAACACTGGACTTGTTAACAGTCTGAACATTTTTGAACTTACAGATGTAATAAAAAGCATTGAACAGATTAAGGTGCTGCTCTATGCATCATCTGTTGTCTCCTTTTATGTTCTAAAATGTTAAACTAGCTCACGCAATAAATAAATGAATCATGGGATGACAGTTACTCACCAAATGATTGCAGATTTCTCTTCCTAGCCTTTACCTCCTGCAAACAAGAGAAAACAGACTAAATATTAATCTTTTTACACAGAAGTAATGAAAATAATTGTTGAAAAGTTGTTTCTCCCGACAGGATCCGAAGCATGGAATATCAAAGCCAGCACTTCAGGTTTTTGAGAGAATTCTTCTGCCCCCCTGTGTTATTCACTCAAGCCATAGAAGGACTTGAATGTGCAATAAAAGGGGCTGACAAAACTAGAGGCACCACACTCACCAAGTAACTGTGGAAGGATTCATCAACAAATGTGGGCTCTGGAACAAGACCATCATTAAGCCTAAGCAAGGAAAAAAGCAATCATGTTAATTTCTGGGTTTTATTTGCAAGCTTTTTCCATTGAACAAGAACTGACACCAGGATTTATCTGGTTAAAAAGAAAACAATGTGAATGAAAGTCATTTACAAACAAAATCACAACGTGTTCTCTACAGATACAATTTGTAAATTTAATTTACAAAAATTTGAGCCAATTCTTTTAAAAATAGGAAAACTAATGACCATAACTAAATATTTAGCGTCTAATAAATTGGCTTTAAAAGATAAAATCAATATTTAATCTTGACTAAAACACAAACTCGCTTTGAAGAACAAACAGGGAAGAGCATGCAACATTTAATGTAATTAATTTTGACTTTATAGATGTGTGGATTTCATGCTTTGTTTTAGATTTGTGCAACGGTGGACAAACACCTTAGAACCAGCACAGAGCTAAAACTCTTTTAGATCTTATATATATATATATATATATATATATATATATATATATATATATATATATATATATAAAACACTTCCTTACCTTTATATTTCAGACATTGTAGTAATTGGTGATTTCCTCTTCAGTCAGGGGGCTCAGATGGCCAGTCTGTAAAAATAAGTTTAACATTAGGCTAAACATTAGCAAGTAGACCGCTAACTCACCACGTGCTGTGTAGAGAACACGTGGCCTTTTAATAATTAAAAAGTTACTAGTGTTTAATACTAACCTTAACGTGACTTAATAAACGCATTGCTTCATTGTTTAAAAGATATTTATTATAAAAATATTTACCAAGCCTTTTAAACACTTCTAGAAAGCCCACTATAACTGTTCAGGTTAAACAATTAAAACATTTATAGTCCAAGTTGCAAATACAGGAGTAAAATAAAACAGAGTCTATTTAACTAATAAAAAAAAAAACCTATACATATGTGCATTAATCTGAGTATTTAATCTCACCAGAGGAAATCTTGCCTCCGCTCATGTTTCTGTGTCTGCTCTCAGAGATTGTGCAAACGGAAAAGAAAGAACACGTGTGACCGGTGCGAGGAATTCTGGGACTTTTAAGGGGACCGCCTCTAAATTCATTTCGCCTCTTCAGATGATTTGGGGGGTCAATCTGATCTGATTCACTCTGATGATTCAGACTGATCAGCAAACAAAATGTTTGACCGGTTTTGAGAAAAGAATCGACTCAGTAGAATCACACACGCTATTTTGCATGGCTGCACAGCACACGAGGCAGTGTTGTTTAAACTAGATAAAAATTATGATCAGACCTATTGTTATTAAACAGACCTATTGTCATACATTTTATCAGAAAAGTAAAAATACATTGACTTTATATCTGCATTATATGTGCCTTCTTAGGGGCTTGGAAGTGGAAATGGTTGTTACTTGATTTAACCCCTTTATCTATCAAATCCAAATTCTATTGGCCACAGCGAATTTATGAACTGATGTTCTCGCCATTCATTGGTCAGTTGACCTGTCCCTCAACTGACCAGCGTTTCGTGTCGTACTCCCCAAACGCACCAATCGGGACTCAATGGGCGGGGTTTGACCGCTAATCCAGGATGTGAATGTTTCGATTAGGACGTGCAACTGGCAAAGATGTTTACAATAAATTTATCCAGCATTTTTATTCTCATTTGCAGTGGCCATGAAGAAAACATCTAGATGAAAGCCACCGACGTTTATCTCACGCTTTGTTTGCACTTTGCATGAACGGCGGGAATTGAGTGGTCACTGATTGCTGTCCTCCGTTGGGATTGCAGCTTGGCCTGTCAGTGTTCCGCTGTTACAATCATGTTTATTTCATAAAGATGGCAACGAGAGGCACCTTATAAACTAAATGACTGTCAGAAACATCGCCTCCATTTGTAATATGGTAAGTAGAAGTGTTTGGATAGCATGCTGGCTAGCTCTTACGTAATGATGATGGTTGAATGGCTTTCCTCAAAATCAGGTGCATGACCTCATTTATGAGCTGATGCATGCTTGGATCACTTCTCAAGTAAATGCAGCTATCATAACTAGACGTGTTTGCTTGCTCATGTAATAAACTGTGACTGAAAGCTTAACTGCCTAAAATGAGTTTTACAGTCAGTGATTCCGCTTTGTTTTGTGATAGTATATGTGGTGTTAATCTTGTCATTTTAAACAATCAAGCAATCTCAGTGAAAAATATCTGTACTTTTTTGTTGCAGTAGCTCTTTCTATATACTCTGTAAGTATTTTCTAACATGTAAATAGTCTATTCCTTGTATAGTCGTTTTTGATTCTGACGTCATTTTGAATGTATACGAATATTAAAAAGTGCTGCAGGTTGGTCTACATACAGAAACATTTTAACATTTGTTTTGGAGTTGCCCATTATAGCAAGCCGTTTTGACATTTATTCAACAGCCCGTACTAGTATTTATTTTTATGTTAATAGTACTTACTTTGTAGATACTACAGTAGGATCTTTTCCATTAAATAGTAGTGCTTATTCGTTATACTAGTGCTTATTTGTTGGACACTAGTGGTGCCTATTATTTAGATACTAGTACTTTTTCTTTAGCTACTATCGTCTTTTGTAAATTTACTAGTACTTATTCATTAGATACTAGTTCTTATTCATTAGGTCCTAGAACTTAAATAGATAGGATGTATTAGATACTAGTACTTATTCATTAGATACTAATACCTATTAAATAGATACTAGTTCTTTCTTATTAGACACTTATTAATTAGATACTAGTACTTATTTTAATAGTGACTAGTAACTATTCTGTTGTTACTAGTAACATTTTTTTTTTCCACTGATTTCTATAGGATATGTCATTGAGATATCGACTATTCAGTTTTGACTAGTGTGTATTCCAGCTGGGACTAGTACATATATTTTTTTATGTACTAGAAGGTAATCATTAGGTACTAGTACTCATTAATTAAATACTAGTACCCAATTAATAAACAATAGAATCTATTTATTATCTACTAGTACTTAAGTAATATATACTTATACCTAGTATATATGGTTACTAGTCACTATTAAAATAAGTATTAGTATCTAATAAATAAGAATTAGTATCTATTTAATAGGTACCTAGTATCTAATGAATGAGAGTATAGATATATACATTAGATGTTGCCTACCCTGCTGTTGTCTATTAGAAGGAATGCATCAGCAGAGCCGCCATTTTAGTACAGGAAATGAAATGAATGCGGGACCAAGATGCAGTGAAGGACTGTGGCCATCCAAAGCCAGAGATATATACACGTATATCTCTGATCGGGAGTTTTTCCGGTTGTCAGTATGCAAATATATATTTTTTTAATTACGAAAATTTAATTTTACATCTTTTTTCCACTGCATTTTCGGCATTGCCGACAAAGAGTATATGTTTGTGTGCATGGAAATGTATTATTCTCTCTCCTTGTTTAATTTGGTCTATTCCGCGTCCTGAAACACACCCCCTCATGCTTTCACTTCTCATTCTAACGGAGGGAGTAATTCGTTTATGGGATTCCGTTATGAACGACTCGTTCCCTTGGCTGACAATAATACAAGTTTCTGGCACTGCAGCAACTTGTTGTCATATTTCATAACATTGTTTGCTTATTTTATTCAACAAAACTAGCATAAGCCTAGTATTTAGTGTGAGTTGGTGCTCCTTTGCCCTATGGTGAATGCAGTAAGAGACTATAATAAGATAAGAGAGTATTATCATCATCAATATTTGTTAACCACAAAAGTTCATAACATAAAAATGTAAAAAACTAAATCTTACGTATTAAATGTTTTGCCTTAGTGCTTTGTTTTCTTTGTTTGCTCGTTACTACACCCGTACACAGCGCTAAAGTCCAGCATCTTCACATTGGCACACTGTCTTGACCAGTGTGGTTGAAGGACTTCTGTCCTGGGAGCACTGTACAAATGTGGCGGCGCTATTGACGCATACTCAGGGTATGCGATATCTAGTGTATATATCTATGATAAATGAGTACTAATATCTAATTAAAAAAAAGTGTCTAATAATTAAGCACTAGTATATTTTTAAAAGCAATAAACACTTAGTATCTAAAGAATAGGCACTAATACCTATAAATAAGCACTAGTATTTAATGGAAAAGATACTAGTATCTAAAAAAATAAGTACTAGTAGTAGTAACATAAAAATAAATACTAGAACAGGCTATTGATTAAATGTCAAAATGGCTTGCCATATGTAGTTACTTTTTGATGGATTTCTGTTTTTTATTAGAATCAACGTTATGTCCAGCTTTCAACTTTATTTTAATTTTTATTTTTAATTTTTTTTATTTAATTTTTAATTGTTTTTATTTTTATTTTTATTTTTTTACATTCAATAGATCACTATACAAAGAATATTTATTGATCAATTTATCACTTCTGTTGGTAAAAGTCAGTATACAAAAGCCATTATTTCTTATTTTAAAATCAGACTTTAAGCTGTTTATCTGACAAACAAAAAAATCTGTTAAGTATTAATGAATGCAAACATTTACATGTTTTTATATATTTTTTCCTTTCGTTGTCGTCATCCCCTGGCTTTTGTATATTGTTCTTAATTTTGAATTGTCAAAAAAGTGCTACTGGTCAAATGAGCAGTTACTGGGTCCCTCAAACACGTAATATACTGTAAAAGAAACCACAATTCATCTGAATATGTCTGGTTCGGTACGGTGGCACAATGGGTAGCACAATCGCCTCACAACCCTAGCTGGCTCAGTTGGCATTTCTATGAGTTTGCATGTTCTCCCCGTGTTTGCGTGGGATTCCTCCAGTGTGCTCTTGTTTCCCCCACAGTCCAAAGTCATGCGGGACATGTGCATTGAATAAGCTAAATTGGCCGTAGTGTATGTGTGAAAGAGTGTGTATGAATGTTTCCCAGTACTGGGTTGCAGCTAGAAGGGCATCCGCTGCATTAAACTCATGCTGGATAAGTTAGCGGTTCATTTTGCTGTGGCGACCCCTGATTAATTAAGAGACTGAGCCGAAAAGAAAATGAATGAATGAATGAATGAATGAATTTAGTAATTAATTTACTACAAATTATATTAATTAATTATATTAATATTAATTATATAAATTAATTAATTATAGTATAATACACCATGTTTGAATAGCATTGATTTTTTTCAAAACATTTTCATTGACATGTTTTCATTTTGGTTTGAGTTGGTCTTTTAGTGATTTTATATCCTTTTGTAGTTTTAAATTGTGCATTTTATTATTTCACTTTCTGTTTTATCAGTTTTCGTATGTCAAATTCAACTTTGTGTAGAGTTCAGGCAGTTTCCTTGGTGTCTTTGCAACAGCATAATTGTGTATTTAAGTACAAAGTAATATTCATTTAAATTAATTATCTTCTAAAAGGACAGAGTTGCATGAAAAATTGTTGTTTTTATAGTAGCTGGGGAGAGATGAGCAGAGAAGGTAGAGCTTGTCAAGGATTCTGCAAAATAGAACTTTGTATTTTAAAGTTGCACGGTATTAAAATTCCATGATTAATCAATTTATACTAACACCTCTCTGCTCAGAAAAAATGAGTTTAGTGTTTCATGACCATTTAAGTAATGTAATTTTCCTGATTTTTGTTTCAAAAGTTTGCAATGTTGGATTCATCTTTGGTTGGCTTTTAAAGGACATTTTTGTTTTTCTTTTTTTATGGAAAAATTGTTTCCACAATCAGTGTTGCTGAAAAGAGAATTTGTGCTAATGCATTCTATGGGAGCAGAGCCCATTGTTTTATGTAATACTGGTGTTTCTGCTGGATATCTGACATTGCATGAATATTTCAGTGCCTGAAACTGGCCTGAAGCCTGTAACCACAGTCAGCTCATCCTTAGATATCTGCAGGTGCTGTGTCAGCCTGGGCTAGATGTGGTTAGGAACATGAAGAGTGAATTATTGCCAGCATGAGGGGGCTTAGACTTAACGTCTGACTGCTGTTTAGTGCTAGTTATGTAACCCATGTCCGGACAGGGTTCATTTGTTCATTGGTGTGTGTGTTTGGGGCCACATCTTGTAGTGGCTCATTGGCCATGGATACAAGGCAAGCTAATGAAATGTTCTCCTTTATGTCTTCCAGGTTCAGTCCTGTTAAATGACCTCATTATTGTGTGATTGGTGTGCACAACTACATGTCTGACCTTCAGTTTGAAAACATGTGTCTTTTATTACATGTACTTTCGATTGAAAACAATCTAGCTTTAGCTGCTTTAGTCAGGCAATATAGTGGCTTATGTGTTTGATTTGTGTATGTGACCTTTTATATATGGAATGTTGTTGAAACAATTGTTTAAAAGAAATGCATCCCACATTTGTGACTTTCTTAAGAATTTACATATCACAATTCATGTTTTCTTCTTAAAATTGTGAGTTTATATGTAATATAACTCTCGCTGAGTGCATATCTGCAATTCTTGACCTTTAGAAAAAATCTTCTCATCACATAATGTTTTGACACAGTGTCGCAATTTCAAAAAGTTTTTGAAAGAAATTTAAAGAAAACAATGTTATGAGAATCACTCAAATGAATTAGTCTGCTTGGTAAACAAATTGTTGTAATCAGTTTCTACAAAAACATCAGCTTCAAGTGGAAATTCAACAAACAGGGTATATACAGAAATATTTATTAAATACTGATTGTAAGAAACGAATCCTAAATTAAAACGTTATTCATATACTGAACAAAAAAGCTAATCCAGCAGGTGGCACCTATTGACAAAGTCCCTTTAAGACAACTCAATTCACTCAAAATCTGCAGAAACTCATGTCTGGTCTAAGCCCCTCCCCTGGAGTTTTGTTAGTCTATAACGATCAATAATTGGCTCCTGTGCTAGAAGGCAGGCTTTATAGCCATAATGAGTGTTACACTTTTCTCTATTCAAAACAATACGAGTGACATGTCTTGTGTATTCTACTTTGCTATTCGCCTTATTCTTTGCCTGTTGAATCTCTTTGGCTCGAGACTAGGCATAGGCCGGTAAAAGATTCTGACGGGATGATAATCTTGGACAACATCACGGTTTCATGGTATTATGATTACTGCTTTAAAATATATTATTTTCAAATGTCTGGGTAAAAAAAATACTTTTTTCCCTTTTGAAAACAATATATTTTATTTTTTGAAATCTTTAAGATATTGGAGGAACAAACATGTCAGGCTAAATAATTGAAATGAATCATTGACTTCTGCTATCTTCATTAGTTTCAAAAACACAGATTTCTTTACCATTTAAAATGGCAACCTTGGATATCTTTTCTGCTGGAGATACGGTTTCCCTAAAAAACAGAAGCAAAAAAGTGTGAAAAAAAATTCTTACACATACCTTAGGAATGGTATTACATAAAAATTTGGTGGTTTTAAAACCTTGACTTTTCCAAACCGCGGTATACCTTGAAAACCGTTATTATCCATGCCTACTCAAGATTTCCAGTCTCATTCCCATTAATTTTTAGACGTTAAAAACAGCTTGTTCTGCTGTTTGATGTTGCAAACTGATATTTTCTTATTATATGATTCTGCTTTCTCTGTATAATCATGAAAACACTTGTTTGTAGAGCAAGCGGTTTGGCCGTTTTCTGTGGTATATTATTCCTAGTCATTTCTCCCATAAACGACTGAATCAGAAGAAGGGTGCTCCGGTTTCCTCCACAGTCCAAGGACATGCTGAACAGGTCAATTGGGTAGGCTAAATTGTACGTAGTGTATGTGTGTGAATGGATATTTCCCAGAAATGGGTTGCAGCTGGAAGGGCATCCGCTGCGTAAAAACGTGCTGGATAAGTTGGCGGTTCATTCCGCTGTGGCGACCCTAGATTAATAAAGGGACTAAGCCAAAAGAAAATGAATGAATGAATAAATGAACTACGCAGCATCCCTAAATTCACAGATTAAATTTAGGCAAACCATGGCATGCTTTCTGATAAAAAATTTAATACCTTATAAAATAACAGATAAGACTTTTATATACTTTTTAAAGTCCTTAAATTTCTCTAAATTGACTTATCAAATTTTAATACTTTTTAAGACCTTGCAGACACCCTGAACAGGGTGTGCATGAATCTGGCATTATAAGTTTTCTGCCACTGATTTTTTAAAAGATTTTAAAGAAAATTATCTCATAATTCTCTTGGGATTGTGAATTTGCATTTAAATTCAGATTTTCTAATCAGAACTTTGACTTTATGTTTCATGATTGCAAACTACAGTAAGGTATACATTAGAATCTAAAAAATGCTGTGTTAATTTAACAAAAATTGGCCGGTTTTTAATGTTACATATTTTAACGTGACCGTTGATCCAGAAATGTTTTTATTGTGCGTGCGTGTGTTTGAGTGTATCTTTCTGACAACTTTAAGTTACAGTTCAAACTTCTTGACCTCTGAAAAAAACATGTTTTTCACATTTTGACAGTCCACATTAATATATTTAAAGAGTACATTATTCTGACATTCATTTGGACAGTTCAGTTTGATTAGTCAAATTACTTCTACATTGGTTTTAGAAAGAAATTCATTTGTGACAAATAGAGAGATACTCTTGTAATTCAGATTTTTAAAGTAAGTTAGTAATTATAAACAAACTACAAATAAGTCTGAATTATCCAATTCGAGTTTTTTATGAGATTATCATTTAAAAATTGTGAGGAAATAAAAACACAATAGATATATACATATATATTTTTATCCTTTCATGCTTCCATATTTATGTGCTGTGGACGTTGTCAAAGCAGAAATGAAAATGCCTAATCTGACAATTGTGTAGACAAGTCAAATGACCCCTATTTAGACAAATGTTTGTTGAAAAAAAACTTCACATTTTTTAGCCAATATAATGTCACTTCATTTTATGAAGGCTATGAGCTCAGAAGATTCGATAGCCCCCACAAGTGAATGCACCCCCCTTCATTCACCTGTTAATTATTATGGCCTAAAAATGCTCAGGCTCTTAAGTCTGTCTTTGCACAATGCTCTATTTATATTTCAATAGGTAATGCAGATCTATTAGTGCTGGAAATGAAGGTCTTCTGGGAATTATAATTCCTTCAGATAAAAAGCTTGCTGTCTCAGTCAAGTTAATAACACTAAACCAGACAATGCTCAGATAGAGAGAGCAGCTATTTCCCATCTTTCTGCTGTCATTCATGGCCTTGAATTGACCAGTGCATGACTTTGATCCTTGGATCAGTTGTGGTGTTTAGTCATTATACCCAATCTACTTATTCAGAAAGACTCCGCTTCTAAAGATGTGTGCTGTAATAATGGCAGCCATTTATACTACAGTTTGGCGTTAGTAAGGTGTGTATTTAAGCGTGATTATTAAAAATACAACACTACTACAAAAACACTAATATTGGGAAAAAATACTAGAAATTAAAATGTTTTAATACCTCCAAAACAAACAAAAGTAGCTTCAGGTGCACTGGTGCTCTTTGGATACAGGATTCTTTTAAATATGCAAACAGTCCAAGGCACTCGGAAAATTTAAACATTTTAAAATAAGGAGTCTTTCTGGATCTGCCGGGTTCCACATTTAAATGGAGAATTAGGTTTTCATCATGTCTTACTGCTTCCATGTTGTTGATATTGTACTGTTTTTTCCCTTTCTGCATTGTCTGTTTGACTTTGGAATTATGCTTTATTATAATGATTCTTTTTCTCCACCTCTCTTCTTACCCCATTAACTAATAATCTGATGATTGAGTCTTAATATTGGTGTTTGTTTATCTTATCCTGTCAAATATTGAATATTTAAATATGTTTGTTGTCAATGTCATCCTTATGATAGATAAGTTTGCAGTAGGCGAACATGCGTGCTGTTTTTAATATACTAGTCAAGTCCAGTCAAGCTTTATTGTCGTTACGCTACATGTGTGGAAATACAGAGTAACGAATTGTCGTGTCTTACTGGACAATTACTACATAACTACATAAATGAATCATCAATACATAACTAACATATACTATAAGATACTTAACTTGCATTGTTGCGCAGAGTTTTGTGCAAGTATTAAAGGTAAATGTTGTGCAAAATAGGTATTTACGGTTGGTTATTGTGCGAAAGAATTGTTTGAGGTTGAAGCAAGCAGTGCAACATGATTGTGATACATTTATAGTAAAACTTGTTTTCCTTACTGAGTCCTTGTAAAATGCAGTTTAAATAAAGTGTCAGGTGCTGCAGAAGAGTGTTTCTACAGGTGGTTTTATAAGCCCACTCACCTGTTTCCAAGAGATATGGAGTGTTAAGAAAGTGTCTATAGTGCAAATGTGCAACCTGCTTCAATTAATGTAAATAAAAGCTTTTTAACTCTTCACTACGTTTTCAAGTGCCTTAGAGTGGCATTGTTTGTTGTTATGTTTTTTGATGGTGAAGCTAAACAGGATCCTTCAGAGATCAGTTGTAATCTGCCATCTTTAAAGGACGCAGAGTCTGAATTGGGACACAGATTATAATTGTCTTCACTTTCACTTTAGATCAAATCAATGTCTTGAAAACGACATGGCTGTTAAAAAAAAGAATTCTTACTGATTAGGCCCACACAATATATTGTTTCAGCATTGATATCGCAATGTGCGTGTCCGCAATAGTCACATTGCAGGATATGCAATGTTGAGTTGGGTTATAATTAATCAGCACAAGAGTTAATACATTTGTGGAGTCACAGCAAAGTATAACCATAAAAGAGTAAAACTTTATTATTCCATCTGTTTTAAAGGGATTTCAAGAGTATATTTTCTAATACATTTGTAAATTTAAAGAGAAATTATTGTACTGATTTAATACAATGAACACAGTGTTATTTTACTTTATTTCATAATTCAATTTTTATACCTGAATACTGTCTGACTATTTGGAAAACCATTAAGCACTGTTTATTTTTTTTTCATTGCTCTATTGTAATTACTTTTGCTCACAATGTTTGTTTTAATTGATACATGATACCCATTACACACCTTTAGAAACTCACACAAATTAATCCTAATTAACGATTTTCTTTCCAAGCAGAGCTATTCAACCCATCTGGTGAAATTGTATTCATATTGCAATTTATATCGCAGAAAAACTAAATATCGTATATGGCAGATTTTTCCAATATCGTGCAGAACTATTACTGATGTTAAACTTTAAATTAGCCTGTTCAGTGAATCTGTCACTGCTTTACACTGAAGAGAAAACTGCTCAATTGTACCGAGGCCAAAGTGAAACTCTGAGCTTCTCCCGATGATTCAGTTACATTCTGTCATGAATTCTTATCCTGCTTCACATCTTGGTTAGTTGTTGTTTCCATTATTAAAGCTTTGTGTAGCTCCATTACAACTTCAATGTCATGTCACTTAGTTGCTGATAAAATTAGCCATTACAACACTTGATCCTTGAGTATCGGTATGAATGGATTTGACTCCAAAATCAAATGCCTAAAACCACTGAAAGTTAAAAAGAAAGGTAAATGTAAGTTAAATGTTATGTTAACTTTAGCTTTTTAAACTAAAATATAAGGTAGAATAAACTAAAATGTTGCGGTGGCAACTAAGAACTGAAATGAATTTGTAGTACTAAAACAGCTAAAATTGTTCTGTTACATGTAATTGTGAAATTAAAATAAATGAAAACTAACTTTATTGTACTACATAAATAATGCTAAAGTGATATATAATAATATTATGCTGGTTTAAAGAAATCAAGGGAAATTATTATGTTAAAAATAAACATTATTTGGTTGTGTAAATGATGCTGAATTTGTCATACAATACAAAATGTCATACACAATTTTTCTTTTTAATGGACAAAAAGCAATCTGATTTCTGTATGAATCTCTTGGGTGTAAAACATATTTTATTAGAACGATGATTTAGAAGGACCAGATGCTATAATTCTGAAAATGTATTGATGGATATATTTGAAAAGGTTTCTTCCTCAATAATATTAGAATTTTATTGTTATTTAATTGTTATTACTACTGCGTGTGTAAACATTTGAAGTGGGTCAGAAACCTTTAAGAGTAAGTATTTTGAAATTTGAGTGAAAGTTGTCGAATTTGATGAAGGCTCTTGATCCACTTCAGTTGTTGACTACCGTGTATATAATTATGTTCTTATGCTGCCCATTTCAATTGTGATAAATATTTTATTGAAATAATTTTTTTCGAATAGTAAAGCAGAACTTTTTTCCCATCAACATATATGCATTGCTACTGAGATGGTGTTTTTTTTTTTTGTTCAACGTATCACATATAGCATGCTATGCAAGACGAGTCTTTCTCAAGCTCTTTTCTCTCACAATAATATAAACGTACATTGTGTTCTAATATTTCCATACAAGTGGCTTAATGTGAGGAAAATTTCACGTGTCACTGCATGGAGTTTATAAAGAAAGGCTTTTTATAAATATACCTAAATGACTTGGTGGAAATTTAATTATAGCTTTGAGTGTTCTCACTTAGTCTTAAAAGCTCATGTAAGGTATGAGAATATTGCATTTAAATGGAAGTGCTGTAATTAACTAATTCTTTTTCTCTTTATTTCTGTCGTTTCAGGGCACCAATGCCTCTGCTCTGGAGAAAGACATCGGTCCAGAGCAGTTCCCTATTAATGAACACTATTTTGGATTGGTCAACGTAAGTATCAAAACTCTCTAACTCTGAAATTCACCCAAAAATGAAAGTTCTGTCATCGTTAGCTCACCCTTCACCTTTCCAAAAGGTTTTTCTTTTGATGAACACAAAAGAAGATAATTATAATAAAAATCTGTGGATTTCTGCGGAATTATTTTGGGAGTATCCAGCGGAGTATCATGACTAAAACCTTAATATATGAATTAAAAAGTAATAAACTACTGAATAAAAACTGAATGAATTCAGATATATAGTTTTACTCAAGTAAATAAACAGAATTAATAATAGGCTAAAAATCTGCAGAAATCTGCGGAATTCTGCAGAAAATCTGTGGAATTCTGCGCGTGCAGATTCCGTGTGGGCCTAGTTATAACGAACTTGCACGAACTCTAGAAAAGACACAAATGCGAATGGTCCCTAAAAGGCTGCCGTTGTTTGCAATCTTCAGCAGTTGATTTTCTTCTTGCAGAGGCATGGTGAATTCACCTGATTTGTTGACTAATAGGTTGTGGATCCAATCCTTGGCAGTTCACGGGTCCTTGGGCCTTTTCCCCTTTGCAAAGAAACTTTACAAAGACGTCTGTTTCTTACTCATTTTGCTGCTTGTGGGTTAAATTTGGGCACTCAAGTGACGCATATCTAAGTGAGAGAATACAGTCATTTTTCAAAAAGATCGTTCAGACTTTAATAAACAAAACCGAAATAATTTATGATTTCTTGTGCGGCCCGATACTAATTGATCCATAGACCGGTACCGGTGGTTGAGGACCATTGGTGTATAGTGTCAAGCCTCCTTTATAAAACTGTTTCACTAAAATTTTATGAATTTGTAGCCATTAAATTGACAAAGAGTTAAATCAGGCTATTTTTTTCTACAATGGATGTTAATAGTAACATATTTACAGGTTTCTTCAAAATAACTGCTTTGTTTTCAACAGAATAAAGACACTTATAAAGGTTTGTAACCACTTGAAGGTGAATAAGTTGGGAGAAAATTGTCATTTTGGGTGAACTATCCCTTTAAATGTGGCATAATGAAAATGGTTTGTTGTGAAACATTGAGTTGTCTAGGTTTCTCATTTATGCCCATGGTATCATACAGTGTTACACTGAACAACAGCATTATTTATTGGAAATTTGAGGAACACACACAACAATAAAAGCAAAACAAAACAACTCAAATGTTTCACTAAACTGACATAAAAGCAGAATTCACTATCTTGCCTGTCCACTTTATTTGTTTGGAGAGAAGTGAGTGGTTTATTTATGTTCTTCTGCAAAATATATTTGCACGTGATATTCACATCAAAACAGGGCAGCTTGACAACATACAATTCATTCCTGTTTCCATTAGTGCAGCTTGGATGATTAATGAACTGTTCAGTGTTAAGTATTTCAGGTCAAGCTGCCTCTAGTTTTGGCAGAACGATTTATTCAGCTTTCCACTGAATCGACAGGGGATCCGCTGAAAGCAGTTCACAGTTATTAATTTCTTACTGTCTTTTATTAATATTGGAAGAATCCTCAAAAATTAGGTCACAATTATTGTTATATATTGTTCAAATGAGAAATGTAATAAAAAATTGTCACGGGATTTAATTATGATTTTACTGCCATTTTGAGGTAACAGTAAAACAAAGCAATGATCATTTTAAAGAGAACATGCTGCTCATGAGGAAAATTCTTCTGTTACGATCTTGGGATGAGAGTCAGAGAGGATGACAGTTTTTAATTAAAACGTGCTTCTACCTACATCAATCCACAAATAATATTGCAAAATACTAATAATTAGGTCAGTTTTTTTAATTTTAGCTTCACACAGCAGTTAATTTTTCATTTAAAATAAGCATAAATATAAACACTTATTCTAGGTTTTAACACAGCAAGCACAAATCATCAATCAAAATGACAAACAGGAAGCATTGCACGATATTCTCTTTTGTCATATTTCAGTACCAAAATATGACATTATTTTTAATTTACTGTTGCTTTGTTACATGGTGCATGATTTCAGTATATTTATTCTTAAGAAAATGACAATATGTTTCCTGAAAGTTAATTGATCACAGTTGTAAGAAACATTTAAATACGGTGTTCCTAATGTTTTCTTTTGTCGCATTTCTCTGCTAAAAAAAACTCTTTATTTCACTGCACTTTGTTGCAGAGTTCAGGGATGTGATTCTTCTGTATAAATTTGGATTTCCATATTTTTCGAGCTCTACGGGGTGTCCCCTGTAATTTGCATAAATCTGAAGCTTTTTTGGGTCTTTTTGATGAGGGGGAGTATAACATAATGATATTGTGTTGTCCTATATATAATGTGACGAAGCTGCTGACAATATGCAAGATTATGAAATCACTTTAAATGTGTGAGCGGCTGTGCACCGTTTCTGTGCTCACATTTGCATGTCACGACCACATGCTCTCTATTATAAATAAAGCCGCAGGACGCACATTTGTTATTCTTCTCTGCAAGTCATTTGTCCTTATGTCTTCATTAATTCATTACACCCTAGCATATCAAATTTAATACCTGGAAGTGTCATAACTTTAGATGATATTACAAATGTATTAACATATATTTTATAATTTATTAAAAACAGGGACTAAGCTGAAGGAAATGGAAAGTGATTTTTGTTTCGGGATGGAATGTTAAAGAGGCTACCCAGTTCAACTGGACTTACTATATTTACAGTTCAGATTGTTGACTGACTAGTAGTTTATTTATCATGCTGGATTAAGAGTCGACTAAATTACAGGGAAAGTCATGTTCTGTGGACACAAGAGAACTAACCCAGTTAGTGGCGCCATCTAACCGCTGTAACGAATGCTCAGACAAAGATGGATCCATGTGCAGTACGTTTATTGTATAAATGAGATACAACAAGAAGAAGTATATACTCAAGTGTATAGCAGTAGAGTACGGTGTCGCAGACAGGTGACTAGAAATCGGCATCGGTTAACAGGCTGGGATCGGGGCTGGCAGCAGAGAATCAGAGTCCAAAGGCAGGCAATAGTTCAGGGCAGGCGGCAATATAAATACAGGGTCAATAAACAGTCCGGGTTGGCAACAAGAAGTAATCAGAGTCAGGGAAAACGCTCAGAAATGTCTGCAGGGCAAAACAAGACTTCGCACTGAAGCAGCGTGAGAGTGCTGCTTATATGTGTGTGGAATGTGATTGAAGATGTGTGTCAGGTGTGTCTGAATCAGTGTAGATGGATGACGTAATGTCAATAGTCCGGTGATGATGACCTCTGCTGGTTAGTGAAGGGAATAGCTGGGACCGAGCCGGTGACAGAGCCCCCCTCCTGCGAACGGCTCCTGACGTGAGGATGATAACGACGTCGGGGTCTTCCACGGGGGCGAGGGGCCGGCATTTCCGGATGATCCTGATGAAATTTCTGTAGAAGGTTGGGGTCCAGAATGTCCGCTCTGTTGACCCAGGATCTTTCCTCCGGACCGTACCCCTCCCAGTCTACCAGATATTGTAGTGTCCCGCCCCGACGTCTGGAGTTCAGGATGTCGTGTACCTGATAAGTTTCTTCACCGTCAATGACAATGGGTGGGGAGCCCTGCGCACCGTCTGCCAACTCCCTCTCCTCCTCCACAGGACCAGCAGCCGGTTTGAGAAGTGATACATGAAATGTGGGAGAAATACGGTAATTATTGGGCAATTCTAGGCGAAAAGATACTGGTGTAATCTGTTTATTGATTTTGAAAGGACCCACGTACCTGGGGCTGAGTTTCTTGCATGGTAATTTCATGCGGAGGTCCCGGGTTGATAACCATACCCATTGTCCTGGTGTATATGTTGGTGCTGGGCGTCGACGGCGATCTGCCTGCTCTCTAAATCTCCTTATGGCTCGTGATAAGTGTGTGTGAGCGGCGTTCCAGGTATCTTCACTGCGCTGAAGCCAGTCATTGACTGCGGGTAGTTCAGTGGGTTCGCCAGACCATGGGAATAGTGGGGGTTGGAACCCGAGTACACACTGGAAAGGAGTCAGTCCCGTAGCAGCCTTACGTAACGAGTTCTGAGCGTACTCAGCCCATATTAAATACTTGCTCCAGTCGGCTTGATTTTGGTGGCAGTAGGTGCGTAGAAAGCGTGTAATTTCCTGATTGAGCCTCTCGGTTTGTCCGTTGGATTGTGGGTGGTATCCTGAAGTTAAACTGATGTTGATGTTGAGACTTTTAAAGAAAGCCATCCATACTCTGGATGTGAACTGGGGTCCTCTGTCTGACACAATATCCTCCGGTAATCCATAAAATCGAAAGACATTATTACATAGGAGTTCAGCCGTTTCTAGAGAGGTGGGAAGTTTGGGAATGGGAATGAGTCTGCACGCCTTGGAAAATCTATCAATTATGGTTAGAATAGTGGTATTGCCTTGAGATGTGGGGAGATCCGTTATAAAATCGATAGCTATATGGGACCATGGTCTGCGGGGGGTGGGTAAGGGTTGTAATAATCCGGCCGGTAGCTTTCGGGAGTGCTTGTGCATATTACATAGACGGCAATTGTTGAGAAATCTTGTGATGTCCGTCAGCATGTTGGGCCACCAAAATTTATTCTGTACCAGTTCCATTGTTCCGCTTATACCTGGGTGCCCGGAGCTGGGGTTGTTGTGTATTTCACCGATCAATCGTGTCCGCAAGGTTGTAGGAACGAAAGTTTTCTCTGCGGGGCAATTCGGTGGGCGTGGTTCCTGCGTTTGAGCCTGAGCGATCTCAGTAGTGATATCCCACAAGATAGGTGACAGTACCAAGGATTTCTCTAAGATAGTTTCCTCCTTCTGCTCCACTACCTCCTCTTCAAATATTCTGGATAATGCGTCTGCCTTGACGTTCTTTGAGCCCGGAATATATGTTACCGTAAAGTCGAATCGGGTAAAGAATAGTGCCCATCGAGCCTGTCTGGGATTGAGTCTTTTAGCAGAGTGTATGTATTCAAGATTCTTGTGATCCGTTATTACCGTGAATTTGTGTTTAGCGCCCTCCAGCCAGTGTCTCCACTCCTCCATAGCGGCTTTCATGGCGAGAAGTTCCCGATTGCCCACATCATAGTTCTGTTCCGCGGAGTTAAGCTTACGGGAGAAGAATGCACATGGATGAGATTTGGATGGAGAACCCTGTTTCTGGGATAATATTGCGCCGATGCCCGTGTTGGATGCGTCAATTTCCACGATGAAGGGTAACTCAGGATTTGGATGATGAAGGATGGGAGCGGTGGCGAAGCGGTGTTTCAATTTGGCAAATGCCCTCTCAGCCGTGTCGTTCCATTTGATAATTGATCCTTTCCCTCTGGTCAAACTGGTGAGTGGGGAAGCAACCAAACTGAAGTTTCGAATGAAACGTCTATAGAAATTTGCGAAGCCAAGAAATCTTTGGAGCTCTTTAATGGTTCTGGGTTTGGGCCATTTTAATACTGCTTGCACCTTCTGCTCATCCATGGCCACACCCTCAGTGCCAATAATGTATCCTAGGAAGGAGATGGATGTTTGATGGAATTCACACTTCTCTAGTTTTGCATATAATCGGTGTTCGATTAGTCGTTGAAGCACTGCCCTTACGTGACTGATGTGTTCTTCTAGGGATTCAGAATAGATCAGGATGTCATCGATATAGACAATGACCCAGCGATTAAGCATGTCTCGGAAGACGTCATTAATAAATGCTTGGAACACAGAGGGACTGTTTGCTAGTCCGAAGGGCATGACCAAGTATTCATAATGGCCGCTATTAGTAGAGAACGCAGTTTTCCACTCATGGTTCTTCTTTATTCTAATCAAATTGTAAGCACTACGGAGATCGAGCTTAGTAAAGTATTTGGCAGTGCGTAATAATTCTAGAGCTGCCGGGACTAGAGGCAGAGGGTACCTGTACTTGACTGTAATTGCATTGAGCCCCCGGTAGTCGATACATGGGCGTAATCCACCGTCCTTCTTCTCCACGAAGAAGAAGCCGGCTGATGCAGGTGACGTGGAATGACGAATAAATCCCTTCTTGAGTTCCTCCTCAATGTATGCGTTCATGGTTTCGGTTTCAGTTTGGGATAAAGGGAATATTCTTCCCCGTGGGGGGGTCGTTCCGGGCAAAAGCTCAATTGCACAGTCATACTCACGGTGCGGTGGTAACTCGGTGGCCTTTTGCTCGTTGAATGCTTCGGTCAGATCGTGATATTCTTCAGGAATTTCCGAACGGGGAATAATTTTCTCTGTGGTTGTAATGGAGCTGACTTGTAAGGGAGATACAGTTTGTAAGCAATCTTGTAGGCATTCCTTGTCCCAACTTATGATCTCACCCTTCCGCCAGGAAATAAGAGGGTTATGTTTCTTTAACCACGGCAGACCCAAGATCACGGAATAACGAGGAGAATTAATAATTAGTAATTTGATGGATTCACAGTGGAGGGAACCTGTTCTGAGTGAGAGATTGGATGTAGAGTGAATTATTCTTCCTGTCCCTAGGGGGCGCCCGTCTACCGCCGTGACTGAAATGGGAGAAGAACAAGAGAATAAGGGGATGTTGTGGTCATCAGCAAACGTCTTATCCATAAAATTACCGGCGGCTCCTGAATCGATCATAGCGGTCAAATTAATTACAGAACCATTGACAGTCAGGGAAATGGGAACTTCTATGCATTGGTTATTTATAGAGGAACAGAGAGCTGAACTCACCGGGAGCGATCTGGAGGAGGGTCTCACTGGACACCGGGCCTTAATATGTCCTGGCAGGCCACAGTACATGCAGAGATTGAACTGGAATCGGCGTTCCCGTTCTTCGAAGGTTAGTGGAGTGTGACCAATTTGCATGGGTTCCGGAGGGTTGCTTGAGGGTAATCTGGGTCTTAGGCTGAGGGGTGACAAAGAGTGAAGTGGTTTACGAGCTCGTATGAGGTTGTCCAGGCGTATAGAAAGTTCAATGAATTGGTCCAATGTTTTTCCCTCATCACGACAAGCTAGTTCAGTTTGCAACTCTGGGTCGAGACCTTTACGATATAGTGTCTTTAATGTATCATCCAGCCATCCAGTCTGGGCTGCCAGTGTGCGGAAGTGAAGAGCGAAGTCGGCGGCAGTTTGGTTGCCTTGTTGAATAGTTAACAACTCCTCACCAGCGCTGCGACCTCCCTCAGGATGTTCGAACACAGTGCGAAATTTTTGCAAAAAGCTTGCAAAAGTGGCGAACGTAGGGGTGCTTGGTTGCCAGATGGCGGTAGCCCACTCCAGGGCTTTGTCGGTGAGTAGCGAACAGACAAACGCTATTTTACTCTTCTCTGTTGTGTACATATACGGCTGCTGGGAAATAAATAGCTGACACTGTAGTAGGAATCCTTTACATTTTGCTGGATTACCTCCATATTTCTCAGGAAGAGCCAATCGTGGGTTTTGTGCAGCACTGGGGTTTTCGCCGGGAGGAGCGTTGAAAGCAAAGCTTTCCGTTGGTGACTGTGCAGAGATGTTCAGACCTTGTAATGCCTTCACCAATTCCTCCGTGAGCTGAGTGAGGTGAGTGAGTTGTTGTTGATGAACCGAGAGTGTCTGGGCTTGAGCTTGAAGTTCCGTAGAAAACTTTTGCATGGCTGCGGGATCCGATGTTGGCGAAGTCTTCTGTAACGAATGCTCAGACAAAGATGGATCCATGTGCAGTACGTTTATTGTATAAATGAGATACAACAAGAAGAAGTATATACTCAAGTGTATAGCAGTAGAGTACGGTGTCGCAGACAGGTGACTAGAAATCGGCATCGGTTAACAGGCTGGGATCGGGGCTGGCAGCAGAGAATCAGAGTCCAAAGGCAGGCAATAGTTCAGGGCAGGCGGCAATATAAATACAGGGTCAATAAACAGTCCGGGTTGGCAACAAGAAGTAATCAGAGTCAGGGAAAACGCTCAGAAATGTCTGCAGGGCAAAACAAGACTTCGCACTGAAGCAGCGTGAGAGTGCTGCTTATATGTGTGTGGAATGTGATTGAAGATGTGTGTCAGGTGTGTCTGAATCAGTGTAGATGGATGACGTAATGTCAATAGTCCGGTGATGATGACCTCTGCTGGTTAGTGAAGGGAATAGCTGGGACCGAGCCGGTGACAACCGCGGTGTGTGGATCGGTCCCGACATTAAAGTACAAAGTATAAACCTATTAAATATTACTTAGGTCACTATTAAACGTTTAAAGTGATAAAACAAAATATTTAACTTAAAATGTGTAACTAATATAAAATATTTATATATAGAATATTATTATTTATTTATTTATGTATTGGATTATTTCTATTATTTAAAAACACACATGCACATGTCTTTTTTCTTTTTTTCTCCTCGCCTGATAACATGCCTGATAGTCAATGATTTTAGTATATTATTTCCTAAGAAAATTGCATTGCATTCCCTGTAATTTAAGTGATTACAGTTAAATGTAATATTTTATTATGGTGTTCCTGTAAAAAAAATAAATAAATCTTCCGAGTTTTGTATTCACCTAAGTTAAACAGTTATAAATGTCGAGTTGCCCTATGTGTACATAGACTTTTAGTAGTCTTTGTGAGAACATTTAAAGTATTTATTTTCAAGTTTATGGAGTTAACTGTTCATGAATGGTACAAGTTTCCATTTTGAAGATTATTTGTTCTTTTTGGGTTTATTATGTACTTGTTCTTGTTTGCAATTTTTTTTAGATCTAGCAACTCTGAGTCAAGACATGCCTCATTGCCTGTGATTTCTTGCGCAACGCATACAGAATAAAAAGATAAATCTGATAGCTTTTCAAGTACTTCATGAACAACTAGTTCTTCAGTACAGTTTAGAACACACAGTGTATTATTTCTGCAAATGTGGTTATCTCTGCCTGCAGTTTTAAGGAGTTAATTAGAATGCAATTTTGTTCCTGTAAATTATTGAACTGTGTTTGTACAAAACAGGATTAAGCTCTGAAAGTAGACCTGGAATAAAGGGCTTTTAAATGACAAATCATTTCCAAGTAAATTGCAAACATTGTTGCAATTCTTTTTTTGTTTTATTTTTTTCCACACCATTACATTAATACAAATGAAAAAAAAAAAACCTTAATTAATGCTCGTTTAATGCAGCAGGCTTTCAGCACAATTTCTTTCAGATGTTCAAAAAGCGGGTAAGTAGGTCAGCATTTTAATTAAAATGAAAATGAGATAAAGTCTTTCACGTCATGTAATGCTTATTTATGGAATTTGACTAAACCTAATTATTTTTTATATACTTTAGATACAAGGTACAAAGCCGCATTTGTGTGTCATTGTGTGTATTGAGCCTATTAGGTGCAGAACTTGTCCACAATATTAGTGTGTTAAAGGAGGCGATACTCAGAGTGAATCAAGTTTCAACCATTGTATAGATTCAGCACCATGGAATCAGTTCTTTTTAGAATGGACTCCCAGCCCTACTGACATTCAACTTCAGTTTGTGACCAATAGGTGTGGAGCCAGATTGGTCTCAAAAATAGTACATTTACAAAATAAAATTCATACATCCAAAACACAATTAACATTTACAAAGTCCAATTTGTAAGTTCAAAACACAAAAAATACACATATCCAATTTGTGAATTCAAAACACGATCCAAAAATTCACAAATGTAATTTGTGAATTCAAAACACGATACAAAAATACACAAATGCAATTCAAAAATTCAAAACACGATTCATAAACACAAATCTAATTTGTGAATTCAAAACAAGATTCAAAAATACACAAATCCAAGTCATGAATTCAAAACACACGATTCATAAACACAAATACAAAAATAGCTGCAAGCAGCAATTAAGGGGCCAAGAACTTTTGGCCAAAAGATTGCGCTGCTCCTGAAGTTTTTGAGTACTTTCAGGGCATGGGGTTGAAGATGCATACCATGTTTTGTAATGATATGTGAATATGTTGGTAAAATATAGCATTTTTGGCTAAAAATTTAAATGGGCAACGCCCAAAATGGCTGTTCTGTGAAAATCAGACATCATTCGACTCGACGTGCTCTGCCGGATGTAATGAGACCAGTTTTATGAGTTTTGGACGAACGGTTGAGACGTTATAAGCCAAAAAAGCAAGTTTTTTTGTATCTCCGGGCCACTAGGGGGCAGTGCGCCGAAACTCCGCATATAACCTCAGACCCTAGTTGTCATAACACACATCAAGTTTGGTGTAAATCGGTGAATGCGTTACAGAGATATTGCCTCAAGTCCATTTTCGCAAGTTCTTCATTAAATTTGATCGCAAATTAAACAAAAACGATTGGTCTAATCAACTTGAATTCCATAACTTTTAGTTGGCATGGTCTGTAGATCATGTGATTCAATTTTGGTAAAAATCTGAGAAACGGCCTAGGACGAGTTCGATCAAATAGGTTTTTTTGAATAATTTAAAAAAGCGCGAAAAAATTCATGACGGAAAATGACGTCATAGGGTGCGTTTGAATCGGACTGAGCCAAGGAATCAGAGGAAAATCAGAGGAATTTTGATTGTAGCCCATTTGGTTCAAAAGTTATCATGATAAACATACATGAACGTTTGGACAAGTGGTGGCGCTAGAGAGTTTGATTTTGAGACTTCATATTTGGTCTGATTAATGTTAATACTGTCCTCTATCATTGTGCCAGATGCATAACATGTTTTGTAATGATATGTGAATATGTTGGTAAAATATAGCATTTTTGGCCTAAAAAGGAAATGGGCAACGCCCAAAATGGCTGACCTGTGAAAATCAGACATCATTCGACTCGACGTGCTCTGCCGGATGTAATGAGACCAGTTTTATGAGTTTCGGACGAAAGGTTGAGACGTTATAAGCCAAAAAGTTTTTTTTTTGTATCTCCGGACCACTAGGGGGCAGTGCGCCGAAACTCTGCATATAACCTCAAACCCTAGTTGTCATAACACACACCAAGTTTGGTGTGAATCGGTAAATGCGTTACAGAGATATCTTCTCAAGTCCATTTTTGCAAGTTCTTCGTAAAATTTGATCGCAAGTTAAACGAAAACAGTTGGTCAAATCAACTTGAATTCCATAACTTTTGGTTGGCATGGTCTGTAGATCATGTGATTCAATTTTGGTGAAAATCGGAGAAACGGCCTAGGACGAGTTTGATCAAATAGGTTTTTAGAAAAATTTTAAATAGCGCGAAAAAATTCATGACAGAAAATGACGTCATAGGGTGCGTTTAAATCGGACCGAGCCAAGGAATCAGAGGAAAAAAGAATTTTGATTGTAGCCCATTCGGTTCAAAAGTTATCATGATAAACATACGTGAACGTTTGGACAAGTGGTGGCGCTAGAGAGTTTGATTTTGAGACTTCATATTTGGTCTGATTAATGTTGAGACTGGCCTCTATCATTGTGCCAAATTATACAACTTTCCCGCATACGCCCATATGGGCTGCCATTCAAATTCGGCCGAAGAAACGGAAGAAGAATAATAATAATAGGAACGCTAACGGATCCAATGGGTGCCTACGCACCTATGGTGCTTGGCCCCTAATTAATAAATTCAAAAGACAATTCAAAACTACAAATACAGTTCGTATATTCAAAACACAAATCAAAAATTTATTTATTTTTCTTTCGGCTTAGTCCCTTTATTAATCTGGGGTCGCTACAGCGGACTGAACCGCCAACTTATCCAGCGCTTGTTTTTACGCAGTGGATGCCCTTCTAGCTGCAGCCCATCTCTGGGAAACATCCATACACAATCATTCACACTCACACACTACGGACAATTTAGCCTACCCAATTCACCTGTACCGCATGTCTTTGGACTGTGGGGGAAACCAGAGCACCCGGTGGAAACTCACACAAACGCGTGGAGAACATGCTAACTCCACAAAGAAGCGCCAACTGACCCAGCCAGACCCAGGCTCAAACCAGTGACCTTCTTGCTGTAAGGCAACAGCACTACCTACTGCTAAAACATATTTATGATCTTTACTTGTGAGTTTAAAACTGGACAAATTGGATTCTGTAAATTGTTCTGTGCATGTATGAATTTTATTTTGTAAGTGTAATATTTTTTAAACTGATCTGGCTCCATAAATATGTTGTTTACATTTCAATTGGTGTAAATTTAAGGTGTTTATGTGATCCATTAATGCTATCATTTTTGAATACTCGTCAGATCTTTATCCTGATCTGGTTCCTCTCTTTTCCTGTGGTTATTACGTATCATCTCTCAGCTTACACTGTCAATAAAAATACCAAAAAGCATATAAAACAACTCCATTGTCAGTGTGGGCAGAAAGGAACAACCTTTACGGGAAGGGAAACAATGCTCTGCTGTCAGAGTAACAGCGAGTGCTGCTCTTTTAGCCTGTGCCGGACATGATTTTAAAGGGCTTTTGATTTCACAATTAGTCTTTCAGCCCTTTGATTTGCTTTTAGCGGTGAGGAGGGAGGTTGTTCTTTGCCGTTTTTATTGTCAATCTCTTGTGTAGATGATCCACATTTGGTCAGCATCTCTGTTTTTGACCCGTGCCTGCTGCTTTTCTGGCGCACCTCCAGCATGCACTGTTCCTGATTTTATCTCTTGTTTTCATAGATCAGTTTTAATTGCATCTCAAGTGTGCTTTGTTTGTTTCCCGCTTAAGAATTGATTAGCTCAACCTAAATTAATTCCCCTTTCTGTGTATATGTTTTTCTTCTAGTTTGGAAACACATGCTATTGCAACTCGGTGTTGCAGGCTCTGTATTTCTGCCGGCCGTTCAGGGAGAATGTGTTGGCGTATAAAGTCCAGCAGAAGAAGAAGGAGAATCTTCTGACCTGTCTGGCCGACCTCTTCCACAGCATCGCCACGCAGAAGAAGAAGGTGGGCGTGATTCCTCCCAAGAAGTTCATCTCACGGCTGCGCAAGGAAAATGGTGAGGGAGACAAAGGGTCAAGGTGTGGCTGGTTAACATGACCTAGTTAAGCCTTGTTTGCTAACATAGAATAAACTGTCAACCATCCTCAATAGATTTTTTTTATTATTCTTTGTATACCGCAACATGTAATAATATGGCCATGGCTAACTCACGTTCAGAGTGAGATCAGGTCAGCAATCTGAGGTGAACTTTTATCTTTGATTTGGATCAGGGGTGTCTAAACTCGGTCCTGGAGGGCCAGTGTCCTGGAGAGTTTAGCTCCAACCCTAATCGACACACTAGTTTGAGTTTGAGTTTGAGCATGCAAAATTCTGTAGATTAAACAAGATGATTAGACATTTAAAAAAGCGAGGGATTGATCCATATTTTAAATTTCTGCACAGAGAGATCATGTTTTGATCTTTGATTAGTTTTACACAGCCACGTGATGCGAGTTCACCAAGCTTGAACTTTCCAACACAGCAAACTGCGAAACTTGTTGCTCGAGCTTGCAATTCCGGTCTGTTGCATTTGCATGCTTATGCATACGAATGGAAATCTATGGGGATAAAAGTGCAGTGTGACCGCGGCTTTATTAGATATACTACAAAACCTCCTGGCAGGTGTGTTATAGGCAGGGCTTAATTTGTGACGGAACATGCTGGATACGGCACCTCTGAAATCTTCTTTTTACCGATTCCCCTCCTTAACCGCCCTCCTCCCCATCCGCTGTAACTTTCACTTTCTTCCGTGACTCCCCACCCCGCTCTTCACTTTCATGCGCAACACCTCTCCATCCTCGAGTAACATGCCGGATCCGTTACCCCGATTTGTTCCGGGACCTCGCAATTTACAAATGAAGCAATGGTTTAGGAAGTTAGACCTAAACTCAGCAGGACACTGGCCCTCCAGGACTGAGTTTGGACATCCCTGATTTAGATGAACTGTTTTAGAATACCAACTTGAAACTTCAAATATGAGTACAGAATAACTCCGTGTACAATATCCTTCAGTAGGTCAAACAGTGCTTCAGTCTCTCCCAGGGCCTAATTCCCTTCTGGGAACACAACATTAGGAAAATAAATTTTAAACAAATCAAAAATATGAAGTTATGTCATAAAATGCATAGTCTTTTTACATATATTTATATATTTATATAATGTAATATATGTATATCCTTTTTTGTTTTTGCTCTTTTATTCAGTATGGATTCATTAGAAAATTATAGTAAATATTTGTAATAATAAATACATTTTCATTAATCAAAGAATCTTGGGGGGAAATATAAATCATGCATTGAAAGTAGAGTTTTCTATGTTGGAACACAAATAACCTTAATCATTCAATAATTTTTTTTAAATGCATACTTTTGAATTAAAGATTCCATCTCTGAATACCTACACAATGGAAGTGAAATAGCACTGAAGTTTGTATTTGCTGTTTTAGAATTCCTTAAATGAAAAATTATCTAAATGCATGTATATGACAACAATATTTGTTTGTTTCTGTCAGCTTCATGAACATATTAGTTTTGCTTTCTCATGTCTCTAGCTTTATAAATGCAGCTTAACTAGATAATAAATGCATAAAATTGTCCAACCGCTATAAAAATAACTTTTGCACTTTTAATTTGATGCAGACATTGAAATGAGACATCTCATCTTTGACCTAAATATGTCCAGATTATCAAATTTGACAAATTTAAATATATATTATTAAATATTTGTGTGTGCAATGTGTTTTATGGTAAAGATGGTAGGCAACTACTAGAGTTGTAGCTGGAGTTTAGACAGGAGAATGTGAAAAATCAAATCTGTGCGCACAACAGTAAGCCTCTGTGCAAAATGCTGAATGAGAAGCAGGTGTAACGGATCAGGTGTGTGTGTTTGGAGGGAGAAGGGAGGGATGATATGTGGTATAAAAGAGGATTTGTTCTTCTGTCTCATTCCAGAAAATGCCCTTGCTATGAATTAACAATACAGACCTCTATCAGAAAGACGTCACTTTTTTAGCTACACACACACACACACAGAATTAGGTATGTGACTGCACATGCTGTGGCATTTACCGGCAGTATGCTCAAGTTTTAGTTCCTCTCGGTTCACATGACTGCATTGTGTGCAAAATACTGCCTTATTCCTTATTATATTGTCCTGCATTCCATTAGCAATTGATTACTTTTTAAAACAGAGTTTGTCATTTACTCTAGCACACACAAGCTGAGTGATGCAGTGATATAGAAATAATATGCAATACTAATAACCGATATCGCTTTATACTTGTAAGTTGATAACTGATATATTAAAATATACTCTGTTTTCATAGATCAGTAAAAACAAAAGAGCTGCATAATGCATGCCAGGCCAGTAGATGGCATCGTCACTTCGCATCTTTGCACATACACTATAAGAAATGATTAATTGGATTTACAAGATTTTGGTAGTTAAAGTTAAGTGGTTGCAAACAATTAATATGTGCTGACTCTAAACAAAAGAAATAAATTGAACGTTACTAAATTTAATTTGTTGGTTTAAAATTAAGCTCAGAGACTTTACTTTTTTTCAACCACGAGTGCATGCGTATAACGTCATAAACACAAGGCGCAGCAGGCGGTTAAAACACAAGGAGCACAGGGCATATAAGCAGCACCCAAAACGCTCACTGCCGTTAGTAAATTATTCAAAAAAGGCACGTTTGGTGTGATCAACTCCTTAAGATGTTTATAATAACATAAAGAATAAGATAAGTTATAATTTTAGAGATAAGATTCATATTTTATCATGCATTTTTAATGGTAGTTTAAAATTATGTCAGTTTATGGTTCTGTTATCTGTTGTTTGTGTTAGGTTTAAATTAAGCTCATATCAATTCTTTGCAACCACTTAACTAAAAAATAATTAATAATTGTTTTTAGTGTACAGTGGCCTTCCACCATTGTTGTTTTGGTTTTCAAGTGCTCGCAGATGCTTGTTTCCTGAACACATACTGCAATGCTAATGCGCATATGGATCAACATTTTCACTAAATCTTGTTCCCATAGCTTAAGCTTATTTTATTTTGAGGCTTCCAAAAGGCTAATGCAGTGTAAATAAATGGCCAAAGCAAGTAAAAGGTTTTCCATTTGCTACATAAATGGTTGCTTTGTCCACAGATGCTAGCTAATTTTGCGTTTTTGCTCTCTGGCTCCTCCCCTAGACCTGTTTGATAACTACATGCAGCAAGATGCGCACGAGTTCCTGAATTACCTGTTGAACACGGTGGCTGATATCCTGCAGGAGGAGAGAAAACAGGAGAAGCAGAACGGACGACTGAAGAACAACGGCACTGCCATCGCCACAGACACAGAGCCGGAGCAGAACAAAATCGACCCAACCTGGGTTCATGAGATCTTCCAGGGCACACTGACCAATGAGACGCGCTGTCTCAACTGTGAGACGGTACGAGGGTCCTGATACATCGAGGGTTTACTAAAGTAGTTAGTTTAATGTAGAAATTGATTGTTTGAAGTTGCTGCTGATTTAAAATTCTGGCAGATTGTGCAAGGTTTTTATCATTTTAGGGGCCGATCACACCGAATGCACTTCTACGTTTCAAAAACGCGAGAAAAAGAATTGTGGTGTGCATTTTATGTCGCTAGGCAAAGACTGAATCAGCTGTGTATTGTGCACAAGTGTTGCTGTTGACATTAAAGGTGCAGAAGGTTATCTGCCAAAATGCTAACCGGCTAGCATATTATCTTTGGACTGCAGAGAAGGGACTGTTTCAATGCCACACATCCTGAAGTCACGAACCCACGCACCATGACATGACAGCAGACAACCCACTAGCTCATGTTATTCGCCAGTAAGAAATGTAGTTAGTGGTTGGTCGGCAGCATCCAGGAATTACACTCATTACTAAGCCATACATACATGCTACTTCAGAGCGAATATTGAGATTAGCTTGGTGGAATAGGGCTTTTTACTTATGTTTTGTAGTTAAACTAAATAAAAATCTACATTATTGATGCTGTAAAGGGTCTCTTATAAAACTTGAAATAGTCACATCAATCTTTCAACGAGAAATTTCAGTGGCTGAACAACACTTCTGTACATATAACCCATTCATAAAACAACACAATCTAAATCAGTCAATTTTTGTTTTACTAATATTGAGAGATTTAAGATTTGTGAGTCATACAGCACCGGAAAACTCAAAACAGTAACCACAAGTCTCTCCTCCATCTGCGAAAGTCTCCAAAGTTGTCATAACAACACAAACACTGCAGTCACCTCAACGGAACCCCCCCCCGTAAATATATATATATATTTACGTATTGCTCTACATCATGTGTGTATTAAGCAGTGTGTACACTAGGTGCACAACTAACACGCTCTGCGCTGGAATTTAGACTGGCTTTGTTTTGGTCTATTGAAAAATCTATTATATTTCTCAAAATAGCAACGCACCTCAACACGCCTTCCTTTTTAGACCAGAATGCCTATGGGCGCACATATGAGCGCAAATGCATTTGCAATTTAAACAGCGTGGCGCAAAACGTCAAAATGACTCTTGAACCAAGCTGAAACTAGCAAACAACAATTGCGTCACTCCATGCGTCGTGCCTTGCGCCACATTGCGCCGGGTGTAAAAGAATATGATAAGTAATGATTTTACAGATAATATTATTATTTTATCAAGCATTTTTTAATGGTAGTTTAAAATTGTGTTGCTTTATGGTTCTGTTATCCTAATTGTTGTGTGTTTGCTATTTTATATTTTAAAGCAATGAGTTTTTTTCTGTTAGTTATGTATATAGACACGCACATTTGAATAATTTTTCAGATTTCAGGAAATATGATTTTATTTAGTTTATTTGCCAAATAATTTTGTTTAGTTTAACCTCAAATATATATATATATATATATATATATATATATATATATATATATATATATATATATATATATATATATATAACCTCTATATATTTTATTATATATATATATATATATATATATATATATATATATATATATATATATATATATATATATATATATATATATATGTATATATATTCTTTTTCTTTGGCCTTAGTCCTGTATGGTTGCGGGGTCGGCTCTTGGGAACAAGCCATTTTGGACTTGTCCATATGATATGGGCTTTATATTGTTTTAAAAAGCCACAAATTACTACTATTCTAATTAAAATTAAATCGCAACAATTAATTAATTTAATGATAAAAACTAGTCACTCATATTCAAATGAAAATGCTGATATGTAACATCTTCAGGAAAATAGTGAACTTAACTTAAAGGATTTATAAATAATTCTGACAAACATATGTGATCATGTGTAATGGTTTTTGCTAAATCATTATGAGTGGTCATTCGTTTGAACTTTGCTATTTGATGAAAATAACTTTGGTTTCTCTGCCGTGTGGCCCACTTTCCAGTCTTCATTTAACCTACTTTTTTCCGCATTAGCACTCTACTGCTCAAGTACAGTGGAGTGCTAACACCATATCACACCTTCGCTCACATCTTTCTGCAATAAGTGCAAAACAACAGGAGACAATCAGGTCATCAGAGTTCAGCCCATTCTGCTGAAACACTCCACAGAAAAAGGTTTTCGGAGAAATGACTTTCCCACTAACACTCAGAGACGGCTAATATTGTCTCTGTGGGAAAGAAGATCACGATTTCTGAAGAGATGTGTTTTCTCTTCTTTGTGAACTTACATGCTCTCTGTTTCTGCAGGTCAGTAGCAAGGATGAAGACTTTTTGGACTTGTCTGTAGATGTTGAGCAGAACACTTCAATAACACACTGTCTCAGGTAGACATATGCACAAACACAAAACGCATAACATTAATCACACATGCTGATGCGCATAACTAGCTTATTTCCACCGGCGTTCATGTGTGTTTTGTCTAATGGTGTTGTTTACAGGGACTTCAGTAATACAGAGACCCTGTGCAGCGAGTATAAATACTACTGTGAGATGTGCTGTAGCAAACAAGAGGCACAGAAACGGTGAGTAATATTGCAAATCAGCCTTTTAACAACTATAGCTAACTGCTTAGATCCGGAGTGCCCAAACTTTTTTGTATGAAGGGCCAACTACCAAATATCATTATGAGCCCTGTGCCAAAGGTAAATTTACCAAACTGTATTACATAAAAATTGCCATGGGTAATTTCCTAATTTATTTAATAATTTTTCAAAGTAAATAGAAAACATTACTTTAAATTGTATTAACTAAATGCAGTATATATTTTTTTTAATTAGAACTTATTGTAATAAAACAAAAACAATCACATTTATAACACAGTGGAGTTAAATGCTGAATACACTAGTCAAGCAGAATCTGCCTTGGACTTGATTTGCTCACCAAAGTCTGCATTGTCGGGTGGCAGTGTGTACATTTAAACTAAATCTGATTAATTTACACAATTTAATTGAAACAATTAATTTCTGTTAGCTTTTAAAAATAAATCAAACAAACATTTTGCATAAAACTTAAATGGACAATCTCAAAACCATCCCTATCATTTTCCTTCTCCTCTCAGATGGCATGGCGAGCCAAATCAAGGGTTAAGCTTTAAAAATTAGTGATGAGGTCATCTCATACTATTTTAATCTTACCATCAGGTACACAAGTCTGTGTGAAATCAAAATTTACAATCATTATTTTGCCAGTGCACATTGTTTTTCTTTAGTTGAACACTTTAGTTGTATCTGTTCAAGTTAATTCACTGAAAAAAACGTTTGTTTTGGTAATCTTCAGTCAAAGTCTGACCATTTTCTTTCATGTTTGGAGTGGCAGTCCCTCTCTGTAAAAGTCAATTTGACGGTTTCATCCACAATATTCTTAACCACACCTCTCTTACCGTTAGTTTGCTATTAGGGAATAATCCGCAAATAGAAAGGCGCGCCTCCTAGCAACTTTCGGTTCACATGGACTTTAAGTCTTAAAATCACAGAAGTATTGTGTCCTGTGTTTTAAATAGGTGTTATTTTTCTTTTGTCCTTGTAACAGCACATCTAATACTAAAGTTTCTTGAGCTTCCCTTAAAAACATAAAAATATTTATATATTGATAATATGAACTGAATTATTTAAAGAAATCCATCATTATAAAATGTTTTGTTGAGGTATGTGATGTACAGTAGCTGTTGTCATATGCATTATTATGTTGGTTTTGCGACAAAAGCCTGAAGACAAATTTGGCTTTAACGTCACTGTGAAATAAACTATATTCCGGCGTTATAGACGTGACATTTGCAGTAAAAATTCTAAACATAAATTCACAGAGAAAGTATACGTTAACATTATATTGAAACATTTGTTTATATGTTCCAAAACAACTAACCACAGAGTTATAAAATAAAATAAAAATTCAATCTGTAAACATTTTTTATACTTTAAATTAGGAAAATAACATGCGTTATGAATGTGACGAAAAAAGTCAGCGAGTTTACAGTATACAAAATACTTTGTAGAAATTCTGTGAATTAAACTGCACAACCCAAAATAAATAATGTTCATCAAAAGGATAAGAGTTGGCTCTCGATAGAACAAAATGATTGTTTTTTTTTATTTTGTCATTTTTGAGGGAAAGCTTTGTTATGGATGTGACACTTTTAGTTATGGGTGTGACTGATGTGAAATTGTCCCTTGTGTGACTTTGGTGAAAAAATGTGGAAAAAATAAAAAAAATGTAGAAATGGTTTCGCTATTTTGGTGAAAACATTTTTATTTCCATGGCAAGGTTGACATTTGCTAGGAATTGCTCATGTATATTGTTTTTTAAATATATCTGCTTGTTAAGTTGTAAGGTTTCCGGGTCCCAACTGCTACTCATTTGAATTGAGAAAATATTCATTTATGACCACTTTTTAGTCATACCAAACTTTAAAGGGAGTTTTATATAAAATCATGGTGTACACAACAGTTTCTGGACTTGCTGTGCCAGACACCAATTTTTAACAATTCATAAAAAATGATCAGTTTCTGGTCGTCTGATATTAGGCATGGATTCAGTGTGTGTGTGTGTGTGTGTGTGTTTGTGTTTGTGTGTGTGTGTGTGTGTGTGTGTGTGTGTGTGTGTGTGTGTGTGTGTGTGTGTGTGTGTGTGTGTGTGTGTGTGTGTGTGTGTGTGTGTGTGTATTGTGTGTATTGTGTGTATTGTGTTAGTGATTTTTAAACAATTTGTTAACATTTATTACCATTTGTTGAGCCTTCCCGTACAGTTTGATATAGCGCTTGGACCCGAAACTGCTTTTTAGGACATCACACTTAACAAGCGGATAAGCTAGTAAGCTCCAAAATACCTAAGGAGAAATATGCATGCAAAGCGTAGTTTCAGTGATTCATAATGAGAGTTTGACTCCGTAATTTTGATGACCTCTTACACTGAATGCTGTATTTTAAAGCACAATAAAGGAGATTAGTAGACACTGTTAGACTTGCTCTGTGCAAACCATCTGTGTGTGTGTATGTTGCAGTATGCGTGTGAAGAAGTTGCCTATGATCTTGGCTCTTCATCTGAAGCGCTTTAAGTACATGGAGCAGCTTCATCGGTACACTAAACTGAGTTATCGTGTGGTCTTTCCACTGGAGCTACGCCTCTTCAACACCTCCGGGGACGCTGTCAATCTCGACCGCATGTACGACCTCGTCGCTGTGGTGGTCCACTGTGGCAGGTATGAGAACTGTCAAACACACACATCTGCAACGTATAAACACAGACACTGCTAACGCTGTCTGCCAGTTTGGTACATTAAGTCATGTGTTCTAAATGCTGATCATATGAGCAGTTGGAGTCTCAACATTACGTGATGCCAATATATTTTCAGTAGTGGGAAAGTAGATTATATGTCTTTTTTTTTGTTTAAGAGTAATGCTGATGTGTTATTCACAAAATGTTTGCATTTTTTAAATAGAAACTGAATATAAACACTGTAATTGTGTGTATTAGTGGCCCAAACAGAGGGCATTACATCACCATCGTGAAGAGCCATGGCTTCTGGCTGCTGTTTGATGACGACATTGTGGAGGTATGCAACTTTTTTTTTATGATGTAATTATAGTTATTGTTATAGATTTATTATAAAATGTAAGTTATATGAGTTATATTATTATTTTAGATTTATTATAAATTGTAAATTATATTATAATATTAAATATTTATAATAAAATGTAAATATATTAGTTTTGTTATTATAAATTTATTAAAAATGTAAGTTATATGAGTTATATTATTAGAGATTTATTATATAATATAAATAATATTAGTTATATTATTAGAGATTTATTAAAAATGTTTAATTATATTAGTTATATTATTATAGATTTATTATAAAATGCTAATTATATTAGTTGTATTATTCTATATTCATTATAAAATGTAAATTATATTAGTTTTGTTATTATAGTTAAATTGTATTATAGTTATTAAATAAATAAGACTTGGTAAACATTAAAAAAAATTCTCTACAAAGCAAATGAAGGAGCATAATCACACCATACAGTGCTTGTGAAGGGTTGCATTTACACTCCACCAGTCAAAGTTTGGAATCCGTAAGATTTTTGAATGTTTTATAATAAGCTTATTCTGCACACAAAGGTTGCATTTATTTGATAAAAAATAAAGTAAAAAGTAACATTAAAAATACATTTACTTTTATCCGTCACCGTGAACCTGATTACAAGGAAGACATGTTCCTGGTACAAGCATCTATATTGATTCTGGAACAACATTCCAATCAGATTTAAGGGAAACGTTTACAGTTTATGTTAAGTTTAGGCTTACGGTTAGGTTTATACGGATAGGTTTATACACTTCTACTTGATTGTTAGCCAACTAATATTCCCCTCTGATTTTTGGAGTAATTAACAGTTATGGTTGGGGTTACAGTTAGGGGTAGGGAATAGGTATGGATTACATTTTCGTATAAAATGATGTTTCAGGATCAACATAGATGTTAATCCAGGATTACATCATACTTGACAAAATCAGACTTTGCTATCCATCACAATAGATTGTTCAAGCATGAAAGTGTATACATTAATATTGTATAAACATTTTTTTTAAAAAGATTGCAAATAAAAGCTATTATTTTGAACTTATTCTTTGAACTTCTCTTTCCAGAAAATAGCCGGAACGAAAAAAAAGGGCCTGTTCAGACATACAGACCTTTCCGGAAAATTGCCGGTAATAGGAGCTAAAGACTGAAGTAATAATAATGAAAATTCAGTTATGAATCACAGAAATAAATTAAATTTGAAAACAGTTTTTAAAATTGTAATAATATTTCACAATTTAATAGTTTTTAGCATATTTTGGATCAAATAAATGCAGCCTTAATGTGATTCTTTATAAACATTAAAAAAAATCTTAGTGGTTCCAAATGTTTTTGGCAGGTAGTGTACATAAAATAAAAACTTTTATGCACGTGCACTATACAAAAACTATACTGCTCTCTCTTTTTTCCCTATCCATCCTTCCGTTTCTCCACAGAAAATAGATGCGCAGGCGATAGAGGAATTCTACGGTTTGACCTCTGACATTTCCAAGAACTCTGAGTCGGGATACATTTTGTTTTATCAGTCCAGAGAATGAAGGAGCAAAGGGAAACAAATGAAAAGCAGAGGAAGAACAATGAGAGAAGAGATCAAAATAGAGAGTATATGTGAAGATGACATCCGCTAGATTCCCTTTCCACATCCCTCTCCTTTTCCTCATCTCATACTCAGGGTCTCCAGCTGAGACTGAGTGCCAAAAGCCCTCTGTTACCCCATTTGCCAATATGATCTTCAAATCTGACCGTTAAGTCAGTCACCTGCATCTGAAAGGCACTTTATAAACAAAAAACGACAATAAAGAACACAAAAGCAACATGAAGAGGAAAAAAAATGAAATATTCAACAACAATACTTGTGAAAACTTGAAGGAATCAAAAAGCTACAAAAGGAGCGACGAGTCCTGGTACTTTAGCAAGAGTCACTGCTTCTTTTCTGCCCAGGAAAGTGCCTCTCATCCTGGGTATCTGAAACAAGGAAGAGGGTTTCTCTCTCTCGAAACCTGGCTAAAGGTCAGGCACCCATTTCTCGTCACTTTAGATGTTTTAAGCTGTGATGCCCACCCATCAGTCTTCGTTCAACTCTTAGGGGCTTTTCACACAGAATTCGTTTTTGCATTACATCAAGCTGCTTTTGCATTGTTTTTCTTTGTCCCGATGAACTAGATGTTTAACTGCTGCATTCAAGTTTTGCTCTTAAGTTAAAGGAAATTCAACTTTTTATGCTTGGTTGGCACGCTGGCTCAGTGGTTAGCACTGTTGCCTCACAGCAAGAAGTCTCGGCTGGGCCAGTTGGTATTTCTTTGTGGAGTTTGCATGTTCTTCCCGTGTTCTTGTGGGTTTCCTCCGGGTGATCCGAGGTCTCCCACAGTCCCACAAGACTTGCGCTATAGGTGAAATAGATTAACTAAATTAGCCACAGTGTATGAGTGCATATTTGAATGTGAGAGTGTATGGGTGTTTCTTAGTACTGGGTTGAGGCCAGAAGGATACTCGCTGCATAAATATATATATATATATATATATATATATATATATATATATATATATATATACAAATTGGATGGATTCGTTGCAAATTTGCATTGAAAACATAGTATACTTAGCCTTTTTATACCTCATTTAAACCACAAAAACTTGTTCTGTGTGAATTGCCCCTTATATAGTAGCTGGTGAATCCAAACATCCTTGTTGAGTCCTGGTCATCTGATTGGCTGTTTGCACTGTGTGACCATTTGTTAGGGATTTTGGTATGTTGGTCTGTTACATGAGCAAGTGTGTGTGCGTGCGTGTGTTTGTGCCTGCATTTAGACAGTAAATGCAGACAGCTGCTTTGAAATGACTTTGAATTTCATTCAGAAATAGTTAAGAAAAACAAAGAAAAAGTACAGCATTGCAGCGCTGAATCACTGCTTTTGTCTCTATTGTATCCTTATCTAGCATTGTTGTTACCTAACTTCCACCATAGGTAATGGCCTTACACAGACGTGTCTGATAACAACCTTGTGGTTTGCTGTTGGTGCGTAGTTCAACAAAATCTGCCTGTCCCGACAGACAATCCCACTAATTTTCACTCGAACCTTTAGTTTCTACCCCAGCTGGGTTGAATGAAGCAGTTCTCATTAACTATTTGGCATTGTGGTGGCTAATTAGTATGATCTCATTTGTACGTTACTCTTATATGCCTCAGTCATAGTTGTGCTTAGGGTTTGGATTAGTATAGTCAAGCTTACCTTTTTTTATTTTTTTTAAATCACGTTTTTTCGTAATGAATTTCTGATTGGCTTCTTATGTTCTTACGGCTGTGGGTGTGCGATATTTACAATACAATACGATAATTGTTGTTTTATTTATGTGTTTGTTTATTTAGATCCCTAAAAGCCACCACAAACGTAGTAACCAACAAAAAAAATTACAAATTTACGTCAAATCATCATCAAAACCAATACAATTAAATTAAAACAACTGTAACAAATAACAAAACGAAAATTCACACTAAATCATAACAATAGACACCAATACCAAAACCAAACAGACAAATTTGCGTTAAACCATAATTATAGAAACAATACAATAAAACATAATTTGGAATTTGTTTAAAGCATTAGATGTATCAATTAAATAAAGTACTATGAAGATTTAGAGAACCGTAGACCATGAGTATACGCTGGCATTATCAAGTATGTCAATTAATTTACAAAGAAAACACACTCGAATCCTGTTTGAATGACTCTTTAATACTAGTCATAAAAGGAAAAGAAAGATTGTTTGGGTTTGTGTTTTTGAATTCATTGTAAGACCTGATATAGTTCAATAATATTATACAAGCAACAGTGCTGCTTTCCGAAATATCAGCATTTGGGTACAACTGCTAGACCGTTTTATTCAAAAGTTCTACAAACAAGTTAATACTGAGTTCATGATTGAGTTATGAGTTCAGATATAATAGTGAGTATGTTTATATGGACACTAATAATCTGATTTTAATATGATTAAGACAATACACTGATTAAGAGTCTAATATGTAAACAGAGATTTTTGTTTATTTATTTTTTAATAACCTTAATCTGCACAAAATCGTAATCAAACTAAAAATAAAAATAAATCGAAGTAAGATGTGGAGTATTCCTATTTTAGTGGCATTATTGAAGATCAGTACAGACATGTTAACACCTTAAATAAAAACTATTACCATCATGTAGCACTTTTTGCTGTGTTTTACGACAGGATATTCCATACACATATGGCTGTTTGACATTATTCTCTGCACCTACCGAGTCAGTAAAGTTTTTTTTTTTTCCATTCAGTATGCAGTATTAAATTCCATTAAAACAACAGTCCTTTCTTCATACTCTAATCCAATACCTCAGTTTGACACCAAAGCATAAATGAAATGTTTATTAATGAAAGTGAAACTGCCGATCTGCAATTTAAGTTGAATAATTAAAAATGAAACATCCGAAATTACTTGAAACTCCAGAGGAAATGTGGATAGCGAGGTGATACAATGACATTAATCAAATTATGTGCTATAACATGTAAAACAGGATCATGAAAGAAACATTCAAAAAGCAACTCATGTAAACACCTTAATCATATTATTTTCTTAATGGGATTAAGGCAAATAATTCGATTTCTGATGTCCATGTAAAAATAGTCACAGTCTCAATAGTTTTGCCAATAAAAATGGTTACAAGCCAGGCTGGAGTGGAACATTTTTACCAGCACAAAATTATTGAAATGATTGGAAACCAATTTTAGGATCCAATAAATATCGAAAAACAAAAATATTGTTAATATCGCACACCCCTAGTCTCACCTTCCCTTTTCCCCTTAACCATTTTCTCTCTGTCCTCAATTCTGCTAGCCTTTTAAGATTAAGCTAACAAAATAATACAGACACACACACAAATGTGCTTGTAAACTTGCTTTTTTTTTTTTTTTTGCATGAAATTGAGTTGTTTGAGTCCATGATAAAATCCACCTTTTCTTCAACTAAATAGACATTGTATACACAAGATGATGTGGCATTTCATTTTATCAATACTTGTTAGAATACGGAAGGTCTAGGACATTTTAGAAGAAACTTGAAATGCAACCACAGCCTTGAGATTACTGCAATGCGGTATGTAAAGTATCTGATATAGGACGTCACTTAAGAACATGCACACAATTATTGTGGCATTAATCCAAGAGGGCTTTTAATATTTAATATACATTGTACTGTTAGGAGAGCGTCTGCCTTTGGATAAATTAGGAGTTTTATCGAAGACAGTGCGGGGAAGTGTACTGATCATAAATTACGAACATTTCATTTTGTATATATGTATATGGAAGAGGCTGACTTAAGATGAAGGGAAATGATGTGCAATACAGGGATAAAATAAACATTCCATGCTCAATCTTTTTAGCACATTTAGATTTTTTTATTTCATTTGTAATTATTCTCACAGAAACACTAATGATGAGTACTCTGCTTATTTAATGTATAGCTTTTTATGTGTAATTTAGGTAACATTTACTAATTTATTCTCTCAGAAATACTGTTAAATAAGTAACCGTACTCTGAGTGGAAGTAGCCCATGACTGAAGTACTTTTTTATTTTAGTTCTTTCTACATTTTCTGCACATTCATCATGACACTAGAGTAGATACGCAGAAAAGAAACTGGTGGACAGGTGTTTTCTAGATTCGTTCATTACTCCACATGTGCTCTAGTATCTATTGTAGGTCTGTATTTTTACACTCCTCTACATCATTATATGTTAAAGCCAAACTACATGCAATACCGATGTATGAACACTGTAACAACACAATGTGAGATTGACTATGCAGTGTTTGTCCTGTTGTTTCTCAAGGCTTGACAGATGCTGACTTTATTTTTTGGGGGATAGTAGCTTTTTCATTTTTCATTTGCATTTCACAAATGTCTGGTTCTCAAAAAGAGCAGCATATGTTGCTGTATAGGGTTGTTTTATTGGTACCAAGACCATTGCTGCGTTCCAATTCACATACTTATACTATGCCTAAAAGTATCCGTTTTTTTGTAAAGGAAAAATATACACATTTGAGTGTGTAACAGAAGAGTATGCAAGTTTTGGAACATACTACTTACTTATTAACAGATCGTTATGTGGCTCTGTTAATATCCCCTGTAAATCATCTCAACACAGGATAATCTGCCACTCTCGAGTCTTAAAAAGCAGATAAATCTCCTCAGGTCTTCAGGTAATTATGCGTTCAGACGTTAATGTACACACATATCTTAAAATAAGTTCACGTTGTTGCAGATTAAATATACATGGAAAACTTGGTTTAAATATGTTCCAGTTGGCTAGATATTGATTAACAGTCATTCAAACAACTTTACCTAAGCCTTTCTATTTGACGTTTGGTCTTGCGCATCCGCCATGTTTGTAGTTTGTTTACAATTTTCAGCCGTGTTTGTAGTTCCACCTCCAGGTCCAACGTGCAATGTTAGTGTTTAGAGTATGGACGCTTATACACTTCGTTTTTTTTTTTTTTCGTAATTAGTAAACCATCTTAGAACCTTTGGCATACTCTTTTACTATGATTTGGGACATACTAATTTTATTTTTGAATACTATTTAGAATGGATAGTATGCGAATTGGGACGCAGCAAATGTTTTCTCTTCCCATGGCTGTTGTTTTGGAGATCAGAAATGTGCCAAAATTGTTGTGGGAATCTCACACTCCTTGGAACTGGAAAATAGAAGAGATATATTTGTGTCATGAAGCTGTACATAAATATTATGTAGACACGTTAAGTTATATTTTGTAAAACACTAGATGATTCTGTCCTGGTTATTTGCATGGGGAAGCCACGGATGCAAATAAAAAAAGCATTTTGTCACAGATAATTTCGATCAGGTCCCTTGTGGTGACCTGGGTGGTTTTGTTGTTCTGTAGCGTAGCCTGAACTAAAAGTACTGTAACTGCTTAATACTGTGGATCGAATCCTCACACAAGAACATCTGGGTTTATGTCACTTTTTACAGTTACACACCTTTTATGCAAAAAAAACACACCTATCTGTTTTGTCCTCTTTTAATGCGTGTGTTTTTTAGGTCCAGAAAAAGAGATGTACAATGTGTGTGTTTGTGTGTCTGAGAGAGAAACACCAGGACTCGAACTCTACTGGAAGGTGTGATAACTGTAAGTGCACTTTATCATAGCAGAACCAAAAAGGTTTCTCATGGGAACTGGAATCCTGACTGAGATTCTTTTGGTTTGTTTTCCTTTCCTCAATAAATGAAACACGACTTTACCAGCTGTGACTCAACCGTGCTTTTTTTATTCCTTCGATTGCTTGTTTGTTTGTTTGTTCTCTGTGTGTTCGTTTTAATTATTCCCCTGCTTCAAGTGCCTGGCACAAATCTTTTTGTTTTCCCCTTCAGTGATTAACAAGATGGCAATTTTGTACAGACACAGAAGAAGGCCTTGGGGAGGAGGAGTGACGGAAAAGAATAGACTCATCAAACTAGCAAAATGACAAGAATTTAAAATGACAGTAAGCTCTTTATTTGCTTGATGCATCAACACCAGCAAACATTTTAGGGATTTCCTGAAGGAGACGTTTGATATGCTGTGTGTGTAAAAGCAAGGTAAATGTGTGACGTCTTTACACACGTAAAACAAAAGCAACACCTGCAACATGAGTCAAGAGTCATGATTATCTAGAAAATCAATGTGTGTGTGTGTGTGTGTGTGTGTAAGACCTTAACATTTGTGGGAACATGTATGCATCACACTATGTGCGTCACAAACCGATCAGCTTGAAGAAAGTGTATGCAAGATATTGTCTACTGTTTCTCTTCTCTGCACTTGTTTGTGAAACAAAACCTACTGTAGTTTAAGTGATGCTTCATCATACCATGTGTGATGTAGGAATGTATTAAAAAAAAGATCAACACTTCTTGGCAAAAGTTTTGTCGTTGATCCTAGTTGTAAAAGCAACAAATAATAACTTGATTTCTAGTTGATCATTTAGAAAAGTGGCCGAAGGTAGATTTTTTTTAAATGAATGCTCAGTTGAACTGCATCCCAATCATCACAAATACTGCAGAAGACCTATTGGAACCTGCATGGACCAAAGATTTTCACAGAAAGCAGTTAAGTTTGATGAAGGAAAAATCATGGTTTGGGGTTTTATTCAGTATGGGGCATGCAAGATATCTGCAGAGTGGATGGCAACATCAACCGCCTGAGGTATCAAGACATTTGTGCTGCCCATTACATTACAAACCACAGGAGAGGGCAAATTCTTCAGCAGGATAGTGCTGCTCATACTTAAGCCTCCACATTAAAGTTCCTAAAAGCAAAGAAGGTTAAGGCGCTCTAGAAATGACCAGCTCAGTCACTAGATATGAACATTATTGAGCATGTCTGGGGTAAGAAGAAGGAGGAGGCACTGAAGATGAATCCAAAGAATCTTGATGAACTCTGGAAGTCCTGCAAGAGCTTTTTCTTTTCCATTCCAGATGACTTTATTAATCAGTTATTGGAGTCATTGCAGAGATGTGCTGTATGGATGCAGTCCTCCAAGTTTGTGGGAGTCAAACACTATACCAATTCTTTTCCCACTGCTCCATGACTTTATATTTTATACTGTACATTTTTTTCTGTTAAGTGACTACAATTTTGTCTAGGCGAAGTCAGACCTTTATCATAATTAAAAGTCAAGGCATAATCATATAATCTAGAAGCCTTTGACTTTTATGTTAGCCACATCTGATACCAAATGATCAACTAGAAGTCAAGTTATTATTTGTTGTTCCTAGAACTTGGATGGGCGAGAAGACTTTTGTTAAGTAGTATATAGATGTCTGGTGGTCTCCTTTGAACACCAACAATGTGCCTGAAACCATATATTACCTTCTAGGTTCTACTCTGTTAAAAATGTCCATAAATTAGCAGGTTTCTGTATTTTGTGATTCATGTTTCTATTTTTTTATTTTCCAGATTTATTTATGCTTTTGAATCACATTATAAGACCTTGAAAATTCTTCTGACAACCTTTAACCTTAAAAAGTTGGAAAAAGTGACTTTTAACATTTTAAAAGTTTACAGTGATATGTTTTCTGCATTGGTGTTGTATATTACAGTACAGAAAGCCTGTAATAAGCTGCCAGTACATTTTCTGCTACTTTACAGATTTATTTATATATGATTTCTTAAACATTACATTATTTAAAACTACTAAAATGTCAATACAAGTCACTTTGTTAAACTGTGAAGTTGAATTTTCAACATCAAAAGTCGAGAGAGCAGAGATCAAGCTCCCATAAAGCAATAAATAAAGAGAAAAAAAAACAAAATACGGAAACTTTTAATTAACAGATATTTTTACAGTGTACATTAAATATGCTTAGAAACTTACAGAATCCTTGTCATTTCCTTCTGTCACTGAATAAACTAAGAATTTTCATAATTTACAATTAAAAAATATGAACTTATGTCTAGCAATTCTGGCTTTTTTTTCTTCTTAAAATTGACTAATACAAACTTACATTTGCTTATTAATACAGAATTCTTCATGGAGATGTATATTAACCGTCAAAAAAAACTCAAAAACATCAGTTCAGACATGTTTTCCAATGAGTCAAACTGTATTTATTCAAGTATACAGTAATTGAAGAATCAAATGTGAAATAATACTGCATAGTCTTTGTTTTATAAAAAAATTCAATAAAAATTTTCGTTATTAATTTGTCAGATATAAATGGAGCAATTTCTTATGCCTGAATGCTTTTAAAACAGAATGATATAATCCAGACTCAACAATGCGTATAAGCGTGATGTGACTGTTGCCAATGATAGCATTGCAATAACAATGCTGAAACGATACATTGTTCACTCCTAGTTTAATAAATAATATATATCATTCTGAATTATAATATATCATTTCACAAGTGTTTTTAAAGGCCGATGACTGTTTTAAAAGCAATTAAGCCTAAGAAATTGCTTCATTTTTAACCTTTGACAAATTAATAACGATTAAATTTATTGAATTATTTATAAAACACTATGCAAACTATAAAAGACTATGCAGTATTATTTTACATTTGATTCTTCAATTACTGTCTACTTGAATACAGTTTGACTCATTGGAAACCAAAACACTGGTTATTTCATTAGTATCTTTTTCCTCATTGAATTTATCTGTGCTTGTTGATTGTTTATATTTAATGCTTACAGATTCTCTCTTACAGAATCATCGCAATTAATCTAAAATTATAAATTCTTTCCAAATAGTCATTAACACATATAGTCAAATTCCTATCACAATATATATATATATATATATATATATATATATATATATATATATATATATATATATATATATAGTACAGAATAAAAAAATTGCAATGTTAAATATTTCCAATATCATGCAGCCCTATATTAAACGCTTTTTATTTAAAGTGATCAAGCAACGCTATTACAGTTACTGCATGAATGTTCAGAATGTTGTTTGGACCTTTTAAATGTCTATTGCATCTGACTCAGTTAAACTATGACTGTAATCGATGTGTACAGACTGCAAACATTCCACAGACATTTTCATTAAAAATTTCACTTAAAACTTTTTTCCCCTCCATTCCGTTTCTGTGTTCATTCATGATTTCGTTCAGTCCCCAGATGATCTTGTTTAATTCATTCATGTCTCATTCAGAATCTATTAAGGGTTCTTTCCATAAACTCAAACCAATGCAGATGTACCAGTGTGGGTTAATGTGATTGCCCTTAAGTTATCTCACTATGTGTGTGTTTGTAAGAGAGATGAATGTGTGTGGTTTAAAGAAATCTGAAGAAATGTAGCCTTGTGGGTTTTGTTATTCACAACTGCAGTTCCATTGAATCTTGCTGTTGACAGCGGAAATGTGTCTTCATTTATCCGCACTGAGCTAGTGACACCCCTCATACATTTACTTGCTAATTGAGAAAAGGCTGAAAAATATTTTGATCATTTAAGCAAGTTTCTCAGTAAGTAAACACGATTTCCTCTCAGCAAAAGGTCATGTTGGCCTGAAAAGGCAGGTGTTTTGATCTGTGATGCAGCTGTCTCTCTGTTTATGTATGATTCAGTGAGTAATATGACTTGGTGCAGTTACATTTTCTTCTAGTAATCCCATCACCGCAATCATACTCATCATCGGATCAATTAAAAGCAATATTTATAGTATGCGTCATAAAGCAAAGAATCTACGATAAGTAATAAGGATTTAAATGCCAAATAATAGGCCAGTGTTTCCAGACAGATGTGCAAACAACTCAGGACTTTGATGAGTCCAGTAAATGTTTGTAATTATTTTGATAGGGCATAATTAGCTGTAGTTTCTCTATAGAAAAGGATAAGCTAATCAAAGGTAATTCACTGCAAAAAAAAAAATCAGTTCATGGATTTCCAAGTATTACCATAATACGTGTCTATAAAACAGTTGTAAAACACGCAATAGTTTTTACAAGCAATCGTAACTGAAATAACTTCTAAATAATAACGTATCATTACTTCTTACTTCTGAAATAAACATCTTTTAATGCTGTGATAATCTTCATTTACTGTAAATAACATGGGTTTATAGATCTATTAGTTGTGTGCAAGGATAATGTTTGTGCTTAGAATTGGTTTATTGGAATATGGGTCCATCTTGTGACACCAGGTCTTGTTTTTTGTTTCATTCACATATTTATGTGACACACACACTAAAAACTAGCATTGTATAATTGCCATTCTTTTAAGTCTACTGCTATGTCTACATGAAGTAGGGCTTAACGATATATCGAAAAACGATCTATTTATTGTAAGCTTGGATCACTCTGGTTGGATTATTTCCGATTAGAGATGAGTGGCCAGTCGTGCTCAATCATATCACGCGCTCCGCACAAAATTAGTTTTTGAAACTTCACTTTAATATCGCTATGTGCACATTCGCAATAGTCATAAAGATATGCAATGTTGAGTCTTAATTATAGTTGAGCAGGAGCTACACAATTGTATTTAATCGCTCTATTTATATAGAATTTATATGATTTTTGCAAAAAAAACATTTCCTAGAATTTTTGTCATTTATAGATCAAATATCTACATGTCAACGTGAAAACCAGATTATTTCACTTACCACACTGGCAGATAATTTCCTTAAAACTAGCAAAAAAACTTTTGATTCTCAATGATTTCTTCTGACGGTGAAAACTAAACAATATTTTTACTTGATCTAAGAATTTTTTTGATATTTAGACAAAAAACAAAAGACAAAAATTATTCAAATTTGATTATTCAATTTCTGTACCTGAATACTGTTAGACTCCCAGAAAACTGTCAAAGCGAGCTATTTAAACCATCTTCTGAAACTGTTCATATCACAATATTTATTGCAGGAGAATGCAGATGAAGTGTATTTTAATGACAATAAACGATAAACTGAAGTCAAATGAATAGAGAAATACAGGCTATATATGATCTTCCGGAAAAATCCTCCTCTTCGCCCCTCTCCTCTGGTGAGGATAAAAGACCAATAAATGATTTTTTTCAGTCTCAAGGCTGAGAGCACTGTCAGACTGAGAGCTGTGATGCTGAATGAATGAAATTAAAAGAGAGGTGAAAACATGAAAAAAAGGCATTACTTTTTCAACCCAGTAACTTTGTTAAGCCTTTCTCTGTTGCATGCATGTGGGAAAAAAATGAGCTCAGATTTGCAGTATAGGGTATATGCCGAAGCATGCTAATGGGACTTTTAATTTGCCAGTAACCTGGGTTAAGCGCTTCCGGCAAACTGTATGCCAATGCGAAAACCGGCCCGTTTAAGGTCTGCTTTGTTCAAAAATTAGCCATCTCGACTAGCTGAGTGATATCCAATATAAATTGGGTCTCAGATTGTACAAGAAGCACTGCATTAAATTACATTTTCCCCCTCCTTTTTGTCTCGTTTTACGCTTGAGCAACCAAATGAATGCCAAAGTTTATTTAACTGAATGTATTTTAATGACATCACATAATTGATGCTGTAAAAGGAACCGTAAAAAATGGAAAAAAAGTTCACAGTAACAGGTAACCGGAAGTTTATCAGTATTGGAACAACACTAGCTCGGCATATACCCTATTGTGGCTGTTTGTGTCCACTAACCATACCAAAGAGTCCCTGGTTCAGTCTAGAAGTTGTAACTTCTTCCTCGTAATCTCGTCTCCATCTGAATGTGGTTTGAATACATAATGCTTTAATGCGTTACTGGTTATTGGACATTTTGACTATGTAGCTAACTCCTTCTAGCTAAAATAAACCTCTCTGCCATTTCAGTTAAAAATATTGCCATTCAACAAAGAGTCTTTCAAACAAAATATGACTTTTTGTGCAGAGTACATCACACTGTGTGTGAGCTTCAGGCCCTGACAGGACCTGCAGAAGCTTTAGAGCAGTGCTCATTAATATTCATGACCATTCCAAATATGGTCAAAGCCAACCATCTCATCCTAGGAAATAGATCTATAAAACCATTTCTGGAGAATTTTCGCAATTACCTAAGCCTCATGCCTATTATTTCGATACCAAAGAACGATTTAACATTGTATCAGTGCATTCTCTTAATATCTGAGCAGAGGGTAATTTTGAGCTAAAACATTCTGGGGACACCAAAGATTTATTTCATAATAATATTATAAGGGGCATATATGTCCCATTTAATGAGGCATTGCACAGATCCTATTATTCAAACTCATCACACGCATGCATAAAGATCAGAGAGCTGTTGTGTCTGAATTCTCCATCAGATGCTAGAAAGCTCATCATTAAATGTTAATGCGTGCAGTCTTTGAACTGTAATTTCATAGTAGCACCGCTCTGATAAGCAATCAGTGTTCTGACCTGAACCATGTGTCATGTAGGAAGCTCTGAACTTTCCAGTAATGTGCTTTTGGCATTTGTTGTTCTTGTTCCCAGAAATCCACAAAAAAAAGGGAAAAGAATTGGCTTTTATACTTTACAAAGTGCATTTTTGTGAGGACACTGTAGTCCACAGTGGCTCTGGCTATTAAGAGAAACAGAGTACTGAAACTGAATTGTAAAAAGCTTTAGTTTACCAGTTTTTCCCTCTTATGAAAACCTCCTGAGACCATCTACAGCTTTCACAAATGCAAAACTGTTTAGAGCTTTAAAGATGATGTTTGATTGCATAAGAATGGTTTTTGGCTTGTGAAACACATTAACACTTGTTTACTTGAATAGAGACATTCAAAGAAAAACTAATTGTGAAATGCAGACCACACTTGTATAACGTTTTGTAGTGCTTTTTTAAAACGGTTTATTTTATTTTTGCTGTGCAGATTGATGCTTGTATTTCATAAATAATCAACTTTTATCAATGTTTATATTAGCATCCAAGTATAAAACCTCATTTAGTATTTTATACTTACATATAATTTGAAAGTATTCAGAGACATTTGTTCAAATCATACCTGTCAATCCTCCAGTTTTTCTCAGGATTCTCTCGTATTTTACAATTCTATCCTGCCATCATCCCGTAAAGGTATTGTCCTGTATTTCTCCTGTATTTTTAATCTTTCTTTGAAGGGTGGCAATACACATTTGTTTTAGTATGCCCTACATTTTAGTATGTAAAATGTTTCAGCATAACAAAGAGGTTTTAGTATGGTTTGTGTTTATGCAAGTGAGACAAGTGTGGTGCTAATTGACTATACGGTACCAATAATGGTTTATTGCTGGTACACACAGCTGATATCAATTATCACAATAATATTCAATATCCATTGTAAGAGGCTAAATTATCATTTGCATTTGTTTATATGATAAACATGTCTTTTTGACTCAAGAAGTCCCATACTGACTCCACAGAGAGATACTGATAAGATCAGGGCATGGTATGTGGACTTGGGGGGTTTTATGATGATGTGGTCACACATGTGGATTGGTCAGTGTGAATGTCTCAGTATTTGGGCTTTAGTCACATGGTCAAGAAAGATACAAAATTGATGTAAAACTCTGCGCTGTCTCTTTTCCTGCCCTCTCTTTTCCCGTCTCTGCGCTTTCCTGCTCTGCTCCACTCCTCCTCTGGAGTCTATCTTTTCAGACTCTAATGCAATCAGGCTAAGGCCCCGTTTACACTAATGCGTTTTAGTTTGAAAACGCATAAGTTTTGCTACGGTTACGCCAACCGTCCACACTACGCCGGAGTTCTCGAGCGCCGAAAACGGAGCGTTTCGAAAACGCTGGAGAGGCCGTTTTCATTCTAAAACGCTGCTGCTCCGTCTCAGTGTGGATGATGGAAAACGGAGACATCTGAAAACGGAGGCGGGGCTGCAGACGTTCGCCTCTCTGATTGGGGCTTTTCCTGAATATTAAGTAGCCTAACACACAGTTCAGTCCTGAATCTTCTCCGTGTAAGTTCAGACTTCGCAAGTTTGATCAAGGCTGCAGTCTCTTCTTCTCAGTTTGATATGGAAAAGCAGACTATACCGAGGACACGGGTAAATCTTCAAAGGGAACAGTGTACTTTATAACTTCATTCACATCACCCTGGCTTCGTTGTTTCACTTTCTCAACAATAAAATGTAAACATGATTGAAGGAACTGCCTATTTTCATTTTAATATTAGCAACTTAGACAGCAGACATGTTGAGGCGCCGTGCTGTATAAGATGAGCGTCATCTTCACTGTCTGGATATTTATAACAAAACGGAGCCGATAACAACTGCCTCCTTTCAATTTCAGTGAAAATACGAAACATCCCCTCTCTTTTGCTGAGTATCAGTTTTAAGAATCGATAATGGCCATTTTAAAAGTATAACATACAATAAGTTTATACATTATAGGAAATAAAGGCAAGCGATAAGTCAATATACAGAATGTACGTGGTTACATTAATCATTAACTTATCTTTGCGCTCAGCCAAAACACGTTACCTGAGAACAAGTAATAGATTCCAGTGCCCAAAGTCAGGGAATATGTCGTTAGATAAAGACAACAAGATGAATGAAATATCCCGTTTAATAAATATAGTGAGATTAGATCCAGCGGGAGATGCTTGATGAGAAGTCCGACTAGCAGAGCTCTCATCTGGGTACATGGGCTGCAGCCTGGCTGCAGCGCTTGCCCGAGAGCGTCTGTGTGGTCACGTGATGTGCGTTTTCAGCGTTTTGGTGTGGACGGAGAGCAGTTCAGAAACGCTGGGTAAAACGCGAGTGTGGACGCGGATCGTTTTCATTCTAAAACGCCGTTTTAAAACTAAAACGTACTAGTGTAAACGGGGCCTAACTTCTGGGCCTGCTCTCTTTGTCTCTCTCTCCCTCCCCCTTTGTCCCATCCCCTTTGTCTCTCCTTCTACCTCTGGTAACTTTAATTTTACATTTAAGCTGAGTACAATTAATATCATATGTTTTATCATTTCATATTTTATCATTTTATACAGTTATTTTGTAATTAATTCAGTTATAACCATAGCAAGTTATTGTCATTAAATCATATTATTTTTAAGTATTTGTGAATTACTTTTGATTTAACAGCAACATTTAATGTTCCATATTGCATTACAATTCAGTCACATAATATCAACGCTCTCCCACATTTATAGCTATTAATACTGCCCTTATTTCCGTTTTTGGTATGAGATTGCAGAAGAATGATTTGACTAGAAATGTACAGGTTTTTACCATCATGCTGATAACTTTTTAGTCACTCGGCAGAACTACAGTTCGAACCGCTTTGGTTAAAACCCTACACCCTACACCATGAATCATCCTCATGAACATCATTAATGAAAATAAAACAACATTGCATAAACGGCTTAAAATCAGAAATAAAGATGAGTAATAAGTATTACATGAATAAAAGACAGATAATGAAACCCAGTGCAATTTGATATAGGTATATACAACCTCAAACACAATACAAATACAGCCACATTGAAAAACCAACACATGTGTCCAAGAATACCGGGCGATATAAAATTATCCCAAAGCTGAGCTTCCTATGTTTCAGCTAGAAATCCTCCCCTTTATAGTCAAAATTTGGGTGCTGGTTAAAGGTCGGCCTATTAGGTAAAAGAGAAGAGTGAGTTGATAGGGCCCACCTTCTCTCTCAACTAGGTCCGCATTATTTCTGATTGCAAAGCATAAATTTGAGGTTTTAAGTGTCAGCATGATTATCTAGACTTAATATTCAACCTCCTGAAATTTGGAGAAAGTTAACCTTGGTCACGCTTGAGGGTCAGTGTTTTTACCTCCTGAAATTTGAAGAAAGGTGTGAAGTTAACCTTAAGGCCATGAGACCCTTCTCTGTTCATTTGGTTGTTTGTTAAGCGCAACAAGAGAACGAAAAAATACCCCATAATAACCCATTTCTTACGACATTAAAGAGCCGATCCTCCTTATACGCAACCCATACTGCCGAACCATCAGGGGACGTCCCTAGCTCTTAAATGTGAATTTGTTGTGTGCTTTTATTGTATTTAGACATGAAAACACTTTGAAATAGAAATAAAAATAAAAATGGCAGGATTCCCTTCCTTTCCATTACAGGTGCCTTTGTACCTCCTATGCAATCCTCAAAACAGTCAGTTTTTGTAGCAGTGCGTGACTGTCAAACTCGCTCCATAGTGATTAAATAGAGAATAGGTCCCATACACCAGATTTGATCCGCAGCGAAAGTGGACACTGGGTTTTGGGTGCATGTTTGAACAGACATAAACACATAATAATAACAATAATAACATCAATCTTGGTGCAGGTTTTCTTTTAAACACAACAAATTTGGTATTAAATAAGCATAAAAGGTTAGAAAAACAAATGAATGTTTTCATTACAAAGTGGCAGCTCTGTTATTTGATGTTGTCAAATTAAAAATCTAAATTAGAGATTTATTCGCTGCTCTTTAATCATATTGTTGAAATTATACAGTGAAGAAAAGATGAGATTTGATTACTTGATTCAATTTCTTTATAATAGCTAATGATTAAATAGGCTAAACTTTAATTTAGTTGCAGCTTTTTCTAATGTATACTATTTATTGAATCCTTTGCAAAAAAAAAAAAAAAACGGAATAATAACTTGAACTGTTTATCTACATTGAAACAGCTCCAAATGACCAGTTTTAGTAATTTGGGGATTTTTTCAGTGGGTGGGGGGAGGGTAACTTTACTGGTCCAAAGCTACAAAATCAGTGGCTGGCTTTGTGTGACCTCACAGTATAATGGGTCGACCACAAACCATCCTAAAGTATTGACATCTTCTTATAGTTATGTTTAGGTGTCCTCTGTATTTGTTTTTATTGTGCTGTTCAGTGAAACCCCTCAAAGATTTTTCACATTTCCAGTCAGCTGTGCATGCATATAGGTACTTGGCACTAATGAGTCTGTTTATCCATCTAATGAACAACACTTAGTGTCATCTGCTGAAAATGAAGGCAAGCAAGAGGCTCTTTTATCATTATTCAGAAAAAGAAAAAAGCAGTACTGTATGTAAAGCTGTAGGCTGACAGACTGTTGATCATCTTCTAACAAGTCCACATATTAAGAGCTCAGTAGACAAATGTAAGATTAAGATTAGATTTAAGATTTGATTGACTTTGACGTGGACCAGAATGGTATGGTAGGGTTACTGGATCAGATAATCTATGAAATGCCAATGTTTGTGAGTTTCTACCAGTCAGGAGTGATGAGAAATCACCATCAGAGACACACTATTGTCACAGAAGTCTCTCAAAATTTTAATGATGGTTTTGGGAGGAAAAGTGTTTTGAGTGCAAACCAAATAGATGACACTTGTCCACTGTCAAAAAGGCCACGTGAGCATTCAACTAGACTTTGAAGTAGTACAAAATGGTCCCCTGCTCCAGTGAGGCCCATTTTTCTATTCCATCAAGTGGAATAGTGCACATTTGGAAGTTTACCTGGTGAAGTGATTGCACCTGGGATGAAACAAACTGGTGGCGTGAGTGTGATGCTCTGTGCAATGTCATTCTGGAAAACCCGGGGTCAGCCATTCATGTTGATACAAATCTTGCACATACTTCCTACTTTAAACAGTGCTGCAGACCAAGTATGTATTAGGGGGCAGTTGAGGCTTAATGGTAAGTGAGTTGGTGTATTGTACTACACTCTCTCCGTCTTTGATACCCAGCTGTGGTGCCCTTAAGCAAGGCACATAACTCCTAATTGCTAAATCACTAAGTGTGTTTGTCTGTGTGTTCTCTTCATTAAAAATGTGTGTGTGCAAAGCAGAGGACCAATTTCAAGTATGGGTAAAACCATATTTGACATGGCTCGCTTCACTTCATACAAGGTCATGACAATGGTTTTCCCTGGTGGAAGTGGCCTCTTTCAGCAGGATAATCCAATGCTCACATTGTTTCGGAATTGTTTGAGGATCGTGTAATGAAGTCTTCAAGGTGTTGCCCTGACCTACACATATCTCAAATCTCAATCCATGCGAGCATCTGTAAAATATGCTGGGCCAACAAGTTTGATCTAAGACGGCTCCAACTCTACAGGACTGTTGGCCTTGATGTTGGATGACACGGGACAGCATCCGGAGTCTTGTAGAATCCATGTCTCAGCAGGTTGTGATGTTCAGGCATGTGCATGGAGGACTTAATTAAAAATTAGGGTGATTTCACATCAGGCTGGTTGTTTAGGCATATATGAACAAGGTCATTGTTCTTGGATCTACGCCAAAACAGTTGGTGTGAAATTGCCTGAATGTGGTGATGAGAAAGCAGTCCAACCCAATGGACCAATGAACAAGGCTTTCTTACAATGTATGTTATTTCATAACACTGCATGAAAACGAACTGTGTTTGAAAATAATATTCTGAAATAATCGGTAAATCTCCAGCAAAGACAAATGACATGCCAAATTGAACCTCGGAAGAACGTGGATGAACAGTGGTTCAAATCACAAAATAACAACTGAAGCCTTGACTCTAATTAAAAATTTAAAAATAATATAAAATTAGCTGCAAAGATGTTGTAACCCAATGTCGTGGGGACGTTGCATTTTGTTTGGAAATAAAAATCAGATTGACGTCGGAGCCCAACATCAGGCTGACGTCATTGTCCAATGTCCTACCTAAAATCAACCAAATATTAACATCTAATGTAACAGCTTGACGCTGTGTAGATGTTACCACTACGACATCTAACAGATGTTGGATTTTGATTGCCATGCCTGACGAAGAAATGTCAGTATTTGATGCCAATATGTTGCTGGTTTAAGATGTTGGCTTAATGTTGGATTTTGGTCACTTTACACCACAATCTTAAATCAACCAAATTATATCAACGTCGTTTGATGTCGTTATTGGACGTCAAAATAATCATGTCCTTAGACCCTAGCTATGCACTGAATTTTGGTCACCTGACATCACAACCTGATATGAGCAGTATGAGCACTTTGACTAATAAGATGCATTTACTTGCATGTGACAAACTTCGATTATTAAAAAAAATATTGATGGTAAAACTGAACTGAACCAGAATTAAACTGTCTTAGGCACTTCAGCACATCTTCATAACGTTTTGGCTCATTGGTGTATAAAATTACAGCTAACCTTTTATATTTAAGACATTTCTCTAGTACTTACATTAAGTATATTTATTGTGTTTTAGCTTTCGATGTTTTTGCTTCTCTCTATTCTGAGTCACTCTTAATCCTGCTGAATATTAATTTAGTCTACAAAGCTTATTTATTCATGTGCGTATTAAAGCTATATAGCCTAATGAATGGTATGGCTATGACTAATTCTGTATTTCTACTAAATGTGGTCATAAGTACAGGGCTGATAGTGGAAAAAATTCCTGAGCCTGAACTTTTTTTCCTTGCCCCTGAGGTGAGTGGGGTGGGGGTACTATGTATGCAACGCACTTTTAACACATAACTTGTGTTAAATACATGCTATCTACTGACATGTATTGTACCAATGAAGATCTAAAGTGTCACGACAAATAAATTTAAAAATGATGTAGACCTGCATATACATGCCAATGTCAGTGACACATCATGCCAGTAATTCAAATCAATTCAGCTTTATTTGTATAGCGCTTTTACAATGTAGATTGTGTCAAAGCAGCTTCACATAAATGGTCATAGTAACTGGAACAGTGTGGTTCAGGTTTTAGTGTTTAAGTTCAGTTCAGTTCAGTTTAGCTCAGTTCAGTGTGATTTAATCATTACTGAGAGTTCAAACACTGAAGAGCAAATTCATCGATGCGTAGCTCTACCAATCCTGAACCATGCGAGGCAGTGGCGACAGCGGAGAGGGAAAAAAAAACTTCACCTGATGGGAGTGAAGAAAAAAAACCTTGAGAGAACCAGACTCAGTTGGGCACGACCATTTTAATTTTTCCGCTGGCCAAAAGTCTTGTGCAGAGCTTCAGTCACCGTGGTGGAAGCAGTAATGTCAATGACACATCATGCCAGTGTCAGTGACACATGCCAGTAATGTCAGTGACACATGCCAGTGTCAGTGATCTTGTGACATGTGCCAGTAGGTGTCAGTATAAGCACGTTATAAGCACAATAATCTTATAAGTCTCTTTGCTTTAATATTTAAAAATCATTAGGCAAATGACACCTGTTATCTTACATGCATATATGTTATGAGTTTTCAACATGCATTTTATTATAACTTTTTAAAGGATATTATTTAAAATACCTTAAAATGAAAATAAGTTAAATAATAAAATAAATGAATGAATTAAAAACATAGAGAAGTTTATATTGTAGGGAACAAAGGAACTGCCAGGATGCAATAATATACAGTACATAAATCAGTCTTACCTGGCCGATCTCTGTTACCTGGCGATTCTAGTTCCTGCCAGTCGGGTTTGTCCGCTTTTGTACTATCCTCTGCTCTGGTCATCTTTCGTTGCCAGGACACCTTTGAATAAATGCCCGCCATATGAGCTGCTGCGGCTGACTACCAAAGGATTGTTAGATCCGATATGGTTTCGGTCGGAAGTTAACGAGAATTATTTATATTGTTCATTAAATTTGCCATTAATTGTATTTTATTAACGTCTATCCCACCCCAACCCTCACAGTAACGTAAAGACAGTAGTTGTACCGCGTATTATTTATGTCATTTATATTACTCAATTAATTGTATTTTAAACGTTTATTCCTACACTAACACTAAATCCATCCGTCACAGTACTGTAAAATATTAATTGTTATAGTGTTATTAAAATGATGCTATGCGTATTGACGTTTCATATCCGCAGCTGTATCCTATCTAGACTTTACTCAGTCAAGCTACAGTGTTGCGGTGCGCGTTCACAGCAGGTGACGTCAATGAGTGTGAATCGGCGTTAAACGTTAAAATATTTTCTTTATGTAATTTTTTTTTATATTTATTTATTTATTTGCCTAAATATGTTCCGATACTCGACAAGAAACAAAACATGGTGTAAAACGTATTTAACATTTTACAAATAACTTATATTAATAATTGTTATTATTTTAATTTTTATATGAATTTTACAACATACTAATAGTTTTTACAATTGATGTTAAGTACAATTTTTTTGCAATACGGACTTCTCTTTTTTTCTCTCCATCAGGAGAACAATCAGAAAATAATAAACATGAAAACACTGCCATCTGCTGGAGATCTAAATACACCTTAAAACAAAATACCAGGCTGTTACAATCGACAGCACTTCACACGGCTGTCTTATTGAATTAGTTTAAATCATTTTGCCACAAATTATAGAACCCTGGTGTGAATTTTCTAAACTCTAAACCCAAAATACACAACCAGTGCCAAAATTGCTAAATTTTTACAAAACTCTTTTTTTTTTTCAAGTGCTTGTATACAACACACACCAAGTCAGACACTGTGTTTACTGAACAAATTAATCATCAAATTGATTCCATTTCAAAATTCAACTCAACATATTGCATTTGAAATAATTTGCGTATTTATTTAATTAACATGATGTAAGATGAACTCATACAGGTACTCAAAATGATAAATAACTGTTGCGTTGCTCTTGATGCATGGCTTTATGGAAACTGAAGTACAATATTACATGCTAGATGATGAAAGTTTCAGGATAGATCAAATGACATCAGTTACCACAGAAGATGACCCAACTGGACAACATTATCTATAGATTTCATCCTTATTCCATATATATGGTTCCTTGTAGCACTTTTACAGACAGTGCTTTCATATTTGACGTTACTGTATGCAAGAAAGACCAATGTCAGGCCAGGATTCGCATTGACAAGGTTCTTTCCAGGATGTTTTACTTATGAAAACCCCACTGTGATGAGCAGAATCTGTGGCCAAATCAAGTCCAGACTGATGAAAACACAGATCCCAAATAGAAATCTGATATATAGAAATATATGCAAACTACATACGTGGCATACTAGTTCATATAGATTTCACACATATAACATATACACTCACCGGCCAACTGTTCGTTAACTCAAATTTCTAATCAGCCAATCCCATGGCAGCAACTCAATGCATTTAGGCATGTAGACAAGGTCAAGACGATCTGCTGCAGTTCAAACTGAACATCAGAATGGGGAAGAAAGGTGATTTAAGGGACCTTGAATGTGGCATGATTGTTGAGCCAGACAGGCTAGACTGAGTATTTCAGAAACTGCTGATCTACTGTGATTTTCCTGCACAACCATCTTTAGGGTTTACAATGAATGGTCTGAAAAAGAGAAAAGATCCAGTGAGCGGCAGTTCTGTGGGTGCAAGTGCCTTGTTGATGCCAGAGGTCAGAGGAGAATGGCCAGACTGGTTTAAGCTGATAGAAAGACAACAGTAACTCAATTAACTACTCGTTACAACTGATGTATGGAGAAGAGCAGCTCTGAACACACAACATGCCCAGCCTTGAGGCAGATGGACTACAGCAGCAGAAGACCACACCATGTGCCACTCCTGTCAGTTAAGAACAGGAAACCGAGGCTACAATTCACACAGGCTCACCAAAATTGGACAATAGAAGATTGGAGAAATGTTGCCTGGTCTGATGAGTCTCTGCTGCAACATTCAGATGGTAAGGTCAGAATTTGGCATCAACAACATGAAAGCATGGATCCATCCTGCCTCGTATCAACAGTTCAGGCTGGTGGTGGTGGTAGTGTAATGGTGTGGGGATATTTTCTTGCCACACTTTGGGCCCATTAGTACCAATTGAGCATTGTATCAACACCACAGCCTACCTGAGTATTGCTGCTCACCATGTCTATCACCTTTATGACCACAGTGTCTTCATCTTCTGATGACTACTTCAAGCAGGATAATGTGCCATGTCATCTCAGACTGACAATGACAATGAGTTCACTGTATTCAAATGGTCTCCACACTCACCAGATCTCAATCCAATAGAGCATCTTTGGGATGTGATGGAATAGGAGATTCGCATCATGGATGTGCAGCTGACAAAACTGCTGCAACTGTGTGATGCTATAGTGTCAATATGGACCAGAATCTCTCAGGAATATTTCCAGTGCCTTGTTGAATCTATGCCAAAAAGGATTAAGGCAGTTCTGTAGTCAAAAACGGGATTCAATCTTGTATTAGTAAGGTGTACCTAATAAAATGGCCGGTGGGTGTATGTCATGTCAAAAAATTGCCTTTTTTTTAACAATTAGAATTACAAATATGTACATATGTTAAGTAAATATTTCACCTACGAGTTATATAGGTGTCCATATATAGCTATGTATGAACACACACATGTATACATGATATGTTTGAAAAAATGTACACAGTGATTTTTGCAATATTTTGACAAATACAGCATTTTATATACAGTATGTAAGATCCTGATGTAGTTTGCATATGTTGCTACATGTATTTATTGTGCCATATATCAGCTTTCTTTATGGGGACGTGTAGTGATAACACTGGTTAACTATACTATTGTTGAATGTAAACCTACATATTGATTGAATGAATAAAACTTTGGTTGAGTGATACCACTGTCTGTACTGTTCCCTTATGTATAAACCATAATGAGACCTGTATCATATATTTTAAACAGCAATATTTAATAATTGTAAATGATAGTTTATTGAAATAAGTGTATCTTGTTTATGGGTGACCTAAATTTTGTTCTTGTAGAACTTGTAAGATAAAAGGATTATGTAAACGAATGACCCTGCAAATGCAAGGCTTGTCTAAAGAAAGGAACGCAACATGCAAAGTTTTAAACACTGGAGAGCCTGTTAAAAGTAGTGACTGTTTTGAGTTGAAAATTGGCATCAGAGTTCTGAAATTTGTGGCAAAAGAATTGAAAAACAAAAACTGTAATCAAATCAGTGATATTGGAAGGAGAGCAGCTACCAACCTCGGAATTGTTTAGCTACGTCACGATGCAGCACGTCAGCTCAAGAGAGAGCGCGAGATCAAAACAAATGTGAGATTGTATAGTTTTGAATATCTCAGTGTGGATATGCATCGATATTTTTGACACAAAGTGCTTTGGACACACGTTTAAATTCTGTAATTTGCACTTTGCACGAACTTCACTACTAAAACTGCCTGTTATTTGTTCATTTCTGTGCATCGTTCACAGAGAGTGAACTTAATTACTTCAGTTCCTTTACCTGGTCCTCCATAATAGACGCCTGCTGCACTTGTTCCTCCATCAGGGTCGCCTCCTCCACCTGGTCATGAATAATGATCACCCGCAGCACTTATCCCTCCATCAGGGTCGCCTCTTCCACCTAAAATAAAATAAAATAAAACTAGATTAAAGATACATCTCTTTGCATTAGCATGCAGATAAAACCCAAATGCTGTTGAAATGCAAATCCTCTAAAGGATTGTTATGCTGCATTATTTAGGGCAACTGGAGCCAGGAACACTTCCTAAAAACATTATAATTTGAACGGCATCTGCACTTACTGTATGTTAGTCTTTTTTTTTTTTTTTATTAATCCCAAGGTTTCTAAAATCCTGAGCCAGGCCGTATCCTGAGCAGCTGCTGTTGTGGTCATGGAGGAGTGGAGAGCATGAGACTGATTCCTGTAAGACTCCAGTGACAGACGAGTCCTCGCATTGATCCTGAAGGGCCAGCCTGTACACCAGCTGGTGACCACTCCCACCTTCAGCTTCTCCACGATGGACGTCTAGCGTTCTCCAGCCTCAGGCTCCTAAACTGCAGCTCTGCACAAGACGTTTGGTCATAGGAGAAATGGTCGTGCCCAAGGTCACCTCCTCCACCTGCTCCTTAAATGGTCACCTGCTGCACTTGACTCTCGATCAGTCGCCTCCTCCAGCAGCTCCTTCATAAAGGTAAACATCAAGACAAGATGTTAACTATACACTCAAAAAATGTGCTTGTTTAAACTTCTTGTTGCAAATTAGTTTATTACTTACTTTCTAATGTTTAATTCGCTTAAATTTGTAAAAAGAAAAAAAAAAACAATTAAGTAAACTTAAAGGAGTTGTGTGGAACCCAGTGTCTTTTACAGTGACTTTAAAAATATCGCGCATGCATCTCACCTTCACAAAAGTGTTGAGAAAATGAGCCAATCTTCTGAAGGTAGTCTTGGGCATAAGTGGAAAGTGTGCACCGAGGGGTCAATATTTCACATTTGTGTTCTTTGTTCTTAGTCTCCTTGCTGAGATGCAGAATAGCCTAGTACTCAACGGCGATGAGTTTCTTAACCTGCAATGACAAGATTGGGTATTTAATGTTTAAAGCAACAGAAAAGCAAAAAAGAAAAAATATGTGTATATTATTAATTATTGACAACATTCAGTCAAGCATCTCTGATGACCGCATACCAATTACAGTTTTTCTCAGTCGCGTTGGTCCATTTCTCAGATCAGAATTGAAATTCTCGAAACTACCTGTTCAACCTCCACATCATCGTGTCACTTGTGCACATCAGAAAAGCAGCTTCTGACTCCTTTGAACAAGTCGCAAATGCTTTTACAAAACCATGCAAATGATTATGTGCAATTCTCTGATGTTTACTACATTATCAGCTGCTTATGTCATGTTGATCTAAATGTATTATTTTTATTAATTTATTATTTTGGTTTCTGTTGAATTAATCCACCCCCACAACATTTAATCGTTTGTTCATTGCATAAGTCTTTACATCCAAGTTGTCATATGTTGTCATAATGCATTTATCTATACATTTCCATTAGACTTTTCTTTCTAAATCTGTCTACAGCAGGGGTCACCAACATGGTGCCCGCGGGCACCAGGTAGCCCGCGAGGATCACATGTGTTGCCCGCAGGCCTGTTCTAAAAATAGCTCACCATAGCGCCACTTACCAGTAAGCTTCATCTAATATAGAAGTAATCATTTAAAAATGTAAATATTTGCAGAGATATATAAAAATAAAGTGTTGCACATTGATACAGTAAATACAGGGTATTTCCTACCCTGTTAAATCATTGCTGATAACTTTTGTGAGAATCATTAACATGACTTCACATGGATGAATATCATTAATTATTACCAAAAACATAAAGTATAATTAAAAGTAAATTGAGCAAATTTGTTATTTGAGAGGTGTTTATCAAACTGGTAGCCCTCCACATTATCGGTACCCAAGAAGTAGCTCTCAGTTTCATAAAGGTTGGTGACCCCTGGTCTACAGTTTGTACATTTTCCCAGGTTAATCTTGACTTTTTCTAATGAAATGGCATCTGAGATTGTCCTACTGTATGTTCACATTTCTACTTTTGTTTTTGTTTTTTTGTGCTATGCGGTGCTGCATTTGTCTTTCTGTATCACAATGACATGATCTGTCAACAAATTACAGTACAAACTGCAAACAAAAATATTGCAATCGTTTACACAAGGAGACCCCTCCAGAGCAGGGGCGCAACTACACATTTACTGAGGGGTATGCGGGTTCAAATTTTGTGTGATCCCTCTTATTTTATATTAATTAATTAATAATAAATGAAGACAAATTTTCAGATTAATCTTATAACTTTTGACATTATGTATGATTTGACAGTTTATTTTGATAAAAATAAAAACAAATCTAAACAGTTACATCTACATGAACACTTTAGGCTGTGGGACTGCATGTTATTGTGTTAAATGATTTTGAATTCAACAATAACAATATTATATTCGTTTAAAATGCAAATTTTTTTTTTTACAAAACATATTTATTTATTTTTATTATTTGAAACTTTTAATAAGGATAATTTTAAAAATAGTTTTGGCACAACGGCGCCCACCCATGTGTGGCGCCCCTATGCGCCGCATATACTGCATACCCCCTTGTTGCGCCACTGCTCCAGAGTACAATGTTTTATGGACAACATGACTAAATGATCTGACTGTCTTATCTGTACACAATGACACAAGGACTTGTCTTTATGATGGCACTGACACATTCATTGACACAGAAATTTAGTTTTGAGACATGAACTAAGGATTCAAGAGACTGGCTTATGCAGATAATCCATGGTGTTTTGCTATTTGTACGTATTGTTTTGAGAAATGAACTTCCTGTTTTGCTTATTTCAATTTTGATCTGAGAAATGTACCAAAGTGACTGAGAAAAACTGTAATACCACACAGAATGTTTAACTTTGTGGTGAAATTAGGAAATAAGAAAGGCTGATACAACACAAACAACTCTTCTACATTGAAAAAACTAAACAAAAGGATGAAACCATGAGGGCCTCTAAACATTAGCTCAGGATTAGCTCAAATATTGGCAAAACTGTGTGACCACTGTACAACTGGACAGTGACAATCTACAGATTAACTCAAAGTAAAGGCAGAACCTACTGATTATACAGCCGAAAGGGTGAACGCTCCACATTGTAAAGATGTTTTACACTTTTACACATTATTAATGTAGAAGGGTGGCACGGTGGCTCAGTGGATAGCACTATCACCTTACAGCAAGAAGGTCACTGGTTCGAGTCCCAGCTGGACGAGTTGGCATTTCTGATAGAGCTTGAGAGATACTGCAAAGAGGATTGGGCAAAAATTCCTAAAGACAGGTGTGCCAAGCTTGTGGCATTATCTTTAAAAAGACTTGAGGCTGTAATTGCTGCCGAAGGTGCATCAACAAAGTTTTCAACAAAGGCTGTGAATACTTATGCACGTGTGATTTTTCAGGATTTAAAATTTTTAATAAATTAACAACAATTACAAAAAAATCTTTTTCACATTGTCATTATGGGGTATTATGTTTAGAATTTTGAGGAAATAAATGAATTTAATCCATTTAAGAATGAGGCTGTAACAAAAAAAATGTAGAAAAAGTGAGACGCTAAGACTTTCCGGATGCACTGCACATTCAATGTTTGACTTTTTTTTCTGAAAAAAAAAAAAAAAAAAGTTTTAAAAAGTACATACTATAACAACTGCTTCATCTTTGGATGCATTGTTGTGGCTCTTCTTTCAACCGACCACCCATTCCTCCTGCTTCCAACTGCTGAAGCTTTTTTCTTCAGCCTCTGCTTCACAGGCTGCTTCCTTTTACAATGTTAATTGATTTTTGACAGACAAGTAGTCAGATAGAGAGAGAGAGAGAGAGAGAGAGAGAGAGAGAGAGAGAGAGAGAGAGAGAGAGAGAGAGAGAGAGTAAAGTTAACAAAATAAAGACAACAGATATTATGATTTAGAGACACATAACAGAGACAGTAACATATATGGACACGAGTTTTGAAAATAGACAGATAGATAGATAGATAGATAGATAGATAGATAGATAGATAGATAGATAGATAGATAGATAGATAGATAGATAGATAGATAGATAGATAGATAGATAGATAGATAGATAGATAGATGTTGGCTCTAAAAAGTGCCTTTAGGTTGGCTAAATGTGTGTGTTGTGACAGGAGACTGCTTGGAGAAAATCTGCAGGGAGAACAGAATATTACTAAGACTATTAATATTAATAAGACTATTATTATTACATGTTAAAAGGTTTTTGCTGGTGGTAAAGGTGAATGGATGGACTTTTAAAGCAATATCAGTATGACATGGCGCCATTTTATTAATTTCAGCATTAAATTTAAGTTACCATACTTTTGTATTTGCAGAGTATATGGAGTTTGATAAGGCAGATCTAGTTATTTAAATTGATATACACTATGATATGTCATGTTCAATAAGTATACACGCGCTTATGTTACATCACAGCGGCCATATCTTACATTTGAATTAAAGTTACGAAATAAACGCTAAGACAAAGCTTGTAAATGTGTTTAAAACGACCCTGATAAAAAAAAACGAATCTCAAGTTCACCAAATGACCAGTATTGATTCATCAAACAGGAAATATTTACGAGTCAATGATTTTATGAAAAAAATCCGTTTATTTTACTCCAAAAACACCCGTGAAGGACAAAAACAACCGCTAAAACTAGTGTATTTTTCAACTCGGAGAAAATTAAAGATACACAGCGCAAAACTGACCAATCACGTATCAGTTGGCTGGGAAACGCTGGAACACATTCGAATTCTTACGAGAGACACCTCTTACATTCCTCATTTCGCCATTACTCTTACTTGACAAGTGTTTAGTTGAGTTGTACAAAGTTCGCTTTGAATAATTTGCTTTTCTTGTATCTTCAATTGATAGCGTACGATTTATTAAGGCTTACTCTGACAAACGAGCTTTACTTACAGTGAATTTCAGTATTTATTGTAGGTTTATTTAACATTTCTCTTATTTAAGTGTACGGAAATTAACCCCTCATGTTATTTACCGTACTCGGAGTAGTTGCTCTCTTCCTGAGAGAAAGAAACATCAGTTCCACCGTCTCAGGTCAAGATGAAAGCTTCGACCGTCAAGAAGGACTGGTCACAGAACCCCCTGTGGCCAACAGTGATGGTAAATAATGTTGTGTTATAATTACATGTTGCTCATTTTGTATACTGGAGTCTGTGTAGGGCTCTACACTTATTTGACTACTGTAAATATTTACAAAAGTGAATAAGGGTTTTGGTAATAATATAGGCCTTATGAAAACTAAACACATGTGGTGTCAAACACACGTCACACAAACGTGTCTAATATGGTGCCAACAATAATATAAAATAATAGCTTTAGTTTTTCGTCTAGTTCAGATATCAATCCCCCACCCCCAGCAGATTATTTAGCTTGTTTTAAGGAAAACAGTTCAATTTGAAATATTTCTGAACACAAGAGAATATTTTTACTTGTCAGGAAAGCGCTGCTAGATTTAGTTTTTCGCAATGCAAACTGCAAAAACCTAGTTGATTACCTGCAAAAGCGTGTCTCTTGCTCAAAATGAATAGCTCATTCTTCAAAAGCAAGAATTCGTGTCAATGAATGTGTCAGTGTCATCAAGATAAAAAGTCCTGACACCATTGTTTATGAACAAGAAAGTCAAATGGCTTGTCATATTTTCATTAGGACAGTTTACTCTATACATTTATTTCAATGCAAAAAAAAAAAGTCAGATTTTGGTGACGCTTCCTGAAAATCACATTTATTTACAGCATTGTGCAAAAGAATAACACCCTTATTTACAACAAACATATACTTCCTTTGGGTAAAGCTGTGCACAACTTTAAACAATAGTGCAGAACATATTTAAACTGAACCTACAACATACACAGGTCTGTAAATCATTCATCAAATTGTTCAATTTAGAAGACATTTTCAGGAAAAATAAGGATTTAAAGATTTTTATAAAATTAGTTTGACAGATTTTGACAACTAATTCAACATTTTTGTATGTAATGACTCAAGTAATGAAATGAGGACTGTTAGTTTGTTGGAAGTAATGAGAAACTGCTACTGTGATGTGCACAAATGACAAATTGTTTAGAGCAGTGGTTCTCAAACTTTTTTCACCAAGTACCACCTTAGAAAAAAATTCTCTCCAAGTACCACCATAATGAGCAGTATTGAAATACAGTAGCATAGTAGGCCCAGTGAAGTAGCTACAGCTCTGCACAGTTCAGAAATGTGACATATTAATTCCTATAATTAAATTTTTTTAGAATTATTTGCCACTTTAAACATTATAAATACTTTGAACATTAACACTGTACTGTGCTTATATGTAAAAAATAAAATATTAATAATAAAATGTCAACGTTTAAATTGAAATCTGCTTTTAAAAGTTAAAAATGTTAGGCTACTGTTCTTTAAAAGTAAAAAAAAAAAAACTCCTGTACTTAAATGTAAAGTTTTAACATATAGTAGCCTATTCATCAAAACCTGGAGATGTTGCTTAGACCTCATAAATATAGACTATATGTCAACAGTCATCACACTGATATATAAATCATTTTTGATAATTTTTTTAATATATGAAGCATGTACATATGACATATTTGATTCCTCCACGTACCACTAGAAGAAAGCCTACATACCACAGTTTGACAACCAATGGTTTAGAGAAATGCATAAATGTTTGTGCAAATGTAAATAGTGTTGTGAGAAATGCACAAAAGCCACTGAGAAAAATTGTAATGTTTTGATATTTGCACTAGAAACAAGTCAAAAAATAAGTAAAGTATTTTTGCTTTGCATAAAGTTTTTCCATTATGCATTTGTAATCTGTGAAGTCAAAATCCTTTTCTCTGCTTCAAGATAAAAGGGTTTGTTCACCCAAAAATGCTAATTCTGTAATTAATTACTCACCCTCACGTCACTCCAAACCCCTGAGACCTTCTTCCATCTTCTGAACACAAATGAAGATGTTTCTGAAAGCTCTCTCATCCTGCATATACAGCAAGGTTCCTGACTTGCTTAAAGTAGATAAAAATACCACAAAAACATCCTCAAACAGACACCATGCCTATGTCACATGCTTTAATGCTATTTGTAGTGGAAAACATGAAAACTTTCTTCATATTTTTGTTTTTGCCAAGCTTAGGGTTATTTTATTTATTGTTATATGATACAAAATAGAAGCTGAAAGGACGATCTCATTATCTAGATGTCTAATATCCAGTATCTAACCATGAACTTAACAATAAATATTTGGATGACCTGATTATATATACATTCAGCAACTCAATTAAAATCACTATTCTGATCACAGCAAAAAATATCCTTGCATGTGCAAGGATACCAACAACTAAAAGTAAAAGTAGAAAGAAATGACCTTAAAAGTCACTTCATAATTGACAGCATTTGTTATTATCAATAATAAACACTGGATAAATATTATTTAGGTAAATCTAAAATCTTTTGTTTCATATTATTCCTTTTCTTCAGGTCGAGAAATCGGTGACTGGTGTGAAGAATCATCTTTGCATCTGGAGGAACAGATCAATGTTCAGACTGAGGAACCATCACTGGAGGAACCTGTTGATGGTCAGAGTGAAGAACCATCACTGGTAGAGCCTGACAGCGTTCACGGTGAAGAACCATCACTGGTAGAGCCTGACAGTGTTCACGGTGAAGAACCATCACTGGTAGAGCCTGACAATGTTCACGGTGAAGAACCATCACTGGTAGAGCCTGACAGTGTTCACGGTGAAGAACCATCACTGGTAGAGCCTGACAGTGTTCACGGTGAAGAACAATCACTGGTAGAGCCTGACAGTGTTCACGGTGAAGAACCATCACTGGTAGAGCCTGACAGTGTTCACGGTGAAGAACAATCACTGGTAGAACCTGTCGATGGTCACAGTAAGGACATAGCCAGCTCCTCCAGCAGTGATGATGTTCCTCGATACCTTTTCTACGCTGAGTCCAGCAGTAGTGATGACTACCCCCAAGAGATTTATTCAGCCGGGTCCAACTGTAGTAGTGAGCTCACAGTTAGCTCCTACAGCAGCTTCTTTTCAGCTGAGTCCGGCTGTGGTGATGACACCTCTACCAATTTCGAGTCTGCCGAGTCCGGCTGTGGTGATGACACCTCTACCAATTTCGAGTCTGCCGAGTCCGGCTGTGGTGATGACACCTCTACCAATTTCGAGTCTGCCGAGTCCGGCTGTGGTGATGACACCTCTACCAATTACGAGTCTGCCGAGTCCGGCTGTGGTGATGACACCTCTACCAATTTCGAGTCTGCCGAGTCCGGCTGTGGTGATGACCCCTCTACCAATTTCGAATCTGCCGAGTCCGGCTGTGGTGATGACACCTCTACTAATTTCGAGTCTGCTGAGTCCGGCTGTGGTGATGACCCCCCTCCAAATGTGGTCTCTACTGAGTCCGGCTGTGGTGATGACCCCCCTCCAAATGTGGTCTCTACTGAGTCCAGCTGTGGTGATGACCCCCCTCCAAATGTGGTCTCTGCCGAGCCTGGCTGTAGTCATTACAACCCCCCAAATGTGGTCTCTGCTAAGCCCGGCTGTAAAGAGGATGTTGCTCAAGGTGCAACCTGTCAGACAGAGGGCGCTGTTCCACCTCAGCCAGAAAAGCTGAAGGATGAAGACACACACATCATTGGTAAGTTTACAACCATGACACCCTGAAAAACCAATACAAATGCATATTTTAATTTGTATGTATATGTATGTGTGTGTGTGTGTGTGTGTGTGTGTGTATATATATATATATTATATATATATATATATATATATATATATATATATATATATAGAGAGAGAGAGAGAGAGAGAGAGAGAGAGAGAGTAGTAGAGACAGAATTAAAAAGAAAGCGGAAACAGAAAGGTGAGTAGTTTTAGATGAAGGTAGCACTGTCACTATTTCAAACGTTATTAACTTCTCTGATTTCTCTTTTCACAGAGATCAACTCACAGCACTATAAAATTGGTGCTGAGCTGGGCAAAGGAGGCTTTGGAACAGTTTTTGCCGGGACCCGTTTAGAAGATGGCCTTCAAGTGGCAGTAAAAATAGTCGATTCCAAGGCTATGCGACTCATCAAAGTTGTAAGTTATCTGTGCTCTTTGCTCTGATTAACTGTTTCTATTTTAAACATGTCATATTAAAGGTGCTGTATGTAAGTTTTTGACTCTTTTAAAGCACAAAAATACCATAATATGTTTGCAGATATTTTAGAAACATGCTAAGTGTCAGTTATTCTTCTTTGAAAATGTGTCTGTCTTTGTTTTGCTCTCTATAATCTGCCCACTGGTTTTTATGATAGACGTCTCTAACAGTTTTTACAGGAATTAACTTTTCCATCAAATGATCTGAACAACTGTTTTTCTTTTAGGGTGGGTTTGAAAAACCCCTTCCATCAGAGATCGCTCTGCACTATCTCGCCACTAAAGGCCCCAGGGTTAAACAAATTGCTGAGCTTCTGGACTGGAAGGTGGAGGCTGAACGTTACATCATAGTCGTGGAGCGGCTCATACCCAGTATGAACTTACGTGAATTTTTAATCGACAACAAAGAAGACATCCCTGAGGACTTGGTACGGAAAATCATGTTCAACGTAACAATTGCAGCTCACACGTGCTGCCAACGCGGAGTGTTTCACAGTGATATCAAGCTGGAGAACTTGCTGATAAATCCGGAGACCTTTGAAGTCAAACTGATTGACTTTGGGTGCAGTGTCCTCCTTACTAAAGACTGTTACCATCACTATTCAGGTATGTAAATCCCTCAAAGCTCTAAGGAGCTCTTGTGATGGGTCAAGGCTCAATGAGATTCTTGAAACATCCGCTGTTATTTATCTATACCAGGGGTGACAAAGCTCAGTCCTAGAGGCTTAAGTTTAGCTCCAACTTGCCTCAATACACCTGACAGAAAATGTTTAGTATACTTAGTAAGAGCTTGATTAGCTTGTTCAGTTTCATCTTAGTGGGGCTGGAGCTAAACACTGCAGGACACAGATCCTTCAGGACTGGGTTTAGTCACCCCTGATCTACACTGTTGGAAATTTAGATGTTGTGCTAATAAAAACAAAATCTCTTTCTTTCAGGCACAAGACTTTTCGCCCCTCCCGAGTTTTTAAACACTGGCAGATACCATGGGGAGCCAGCGACAGTGTGGTCACTCGGGATTCTTCAGTTTTTGCTATTGTTTAAAAAATATCCAGTAGTAGTTGACCTCTTCAAGTTGCATAACAGAGACATAGAGTTTGCCAGAGGGTCAAAAGGTGAGATCTTCTCTTCAGTTACAGATGGTTGTGTATAACAATTTGAATGTCAATGAAAAAAGCATGTTTAAACTTCAAGCCAATATTTACATGTACTGTATTTCTTTCTTTTCAGAATGCAGGGATTTCATCTGCGCTTGCCTGCAGTTGAACATCAACATTCGATGTAAACTGCATGCACTCCGTGCCCATGCCTGGTTTAAGGTGATTAATACATTTTGAAGATTTTGACAATAGTCAAATGAATCTGTCATGAGCTGAGTTTCCATCCTGATGTGAAGCACAATGTGAAGTTCATTAAATATATATTTATATATTTTGTAATTTTAAATAAGAATTATGACCAAATAATTTCCATCAAGTTGGTCGAGCAGCTGAACTGTAGTATTGGTAACCTCGTAACCAACAGTAAACAAGGGAAGTTTAATTGAGAAATGTTCGCTACATCAAAGTTCATTTGACAAATGCTTTTCCATCATGAACCCTTTTTCACACAAATCCAAAATGACCTCAAGTGAGCATAAAACATTTTGTGAATTAAGGGATTCTCATTTAAACTTGTTTCTCATGTGATTCTTAAAAAGGTGCATCCACACAGGCTGATGGAAACCCAGTTAGTGTCAGACGACAATCCTGTGTTCTTAAACTTCTTTTTTTTAATTGACATTTATTGCTTTTCTTTTAATGATATGTTGTTTGTTTAATGCATTAAAGCTGTAACCTGATCACTGTTTTTGTTTCAGGAGGAGAACAAGGAAGAATGAGTAGAAATATCCTAATTTAATGGGTAGATCTAGTCATTCCAGCCACACCATGGTCCTATAGCTGAAAGAAATTTTGTGTAAAAAAAAATTAAAAAGCACTTAACAGTTTAGACTTTCATATATTGCTAAATATATATACACATATATTTGTATATGTGTTTAAAAAAATGCTAAAAAAAAATTATATATATATATATATATATATATATATATATATATATATATATATATATATATATATATATATATATATATATATATATATATATATATATATATAATCTCAGTCGTTCCCAGTCTAGGTCCATATATTTTGGGTGTCTCTCTCTAAGAAATGTAATTTGAGCCAGAGGAGAGAGACTCCTGACCAAAGACTACTGGGATCAACTGATATATATACAGGGTTTCCAATGAACATTATCACTCACCAGCCAATTTGAAAAAAAAAAAAGGAAAAACAATTAATAAAATAAAACAATAAAAAAGTTTAAAATAGAAAAATAAAAAACATCATTAATAAATAAAACAATAAAAAAAGTAAAAAAATATGTATAAATAAATAAAAAAACATCATTAATAAATAAAACTATAAAAAGTAAAAAATAATAAACAAAAATTTTTATTCACAGTTTCTTCTCCTCAGTGTGATTATAGGGCACGCGTTCACAAGCACTGTGCAGTGACATATACCCCACGGATGCCTGCGCGACTTCCTCTCTGACTTCCTCTCTTAAAAACTTCACAGGCACATCCAAGGTTTTATGTCAGAGGCGCAACACGTGAACGTGTGCCCTATACTGACACTGAGGGAAGAAACTGTTGAATAAAGTTATTTTTGTTTTATGTGTCGTTCCCAGTCCAGGTCCATATATTTTGAGTGTCTCTCTCTAAGAAATGTAATTTGAGCCAGAGGAGAGAGACTCCTGATAAAATATAAAACATCATTAATAAATAAAAATATAAAAACTAAAAAATAATAAAATAAAAAAACACCATTAATAAATAAAACAATAAAAATGTAAAAAAAATTATAATAATAATATAAAAACATCATTAATAAATAAAACTATAAAAAAATGCCTATATTGAAATATAAATCTGGCCATGTTATTGACTAATCAGAAATTCTTCTAAAAACAAGCAAAAAATTATAATAAATAAAATATTGAAAAAAAGTAAGTTTTGTTATTTATTACTCATCCTCGTGTTCACTATTTAAACTATTTTTATTTTTATGTTAGAGCTCCCTCATCCAGACTCAAAGTCCACAAAAACAGTAAAAAAACATCCTCAAAACAGATCATACGCCTTCACATAAAACAAACATTTTTATTCACAGTTTCTTCTCCTCAGTGTGATTATAGGGCACGCGTTCACAAGCACTGTGCAGTGACATATACCCCACGGATGCCTGTGCGACTTCCTCTCTGACTTCCTCTCTTAAAAACTTCACAGGCACGTCCAAGGTTATATGTCAGAGGCGCAACACGTGAACGCGTGCCCTATACTGACACTGAGGGAAGAAACTGTTGAATAAAGTTAGTTTTGTTTTATGTGCACATAAAAGTATTCTCATAGTCAGGAATCTTGCTGTCTATGAGAGATTAAGGAGCTCTCAGATTTAACTAAAATATCTTCATTATTTTCATTCAGATATCTTCATTTGTGTTCTGAAGATGAATAAAGTTACTACCTTTAGTATTTGCTTTAATATTGTCCTCATATACAACCTTCTCTAGTCTAATGTTTTGCTAATGTGGTATATGATTTATGGTTGGAGGACATCATTTATTGACTAGTGATTTAGTGTGTAGTTGTAGTTCACAGTGAGTGATAATCCAAACCCTGTATATATAGGTGGCGATGTCCGTTCCTCCACGTGGTGCCACTGGAAACTGCCCATCTTAAAGGTGGTGCTGAGCTGAACACGGACAAAAACTGACATTAGTCTGGGGCGACAAGCCTTACAACTGATGACAATGATGAATTTTGTACTAAAGTTTGAAATAAAGTCACATTTGTCAAAAATAAGTGCTTCTTCTATTTTTAAATGCTGATTACTGCTGTTTACTGTGTTTCAAATGAGATTATTCAGGAACAAGAAATGACAACGTTTGTAGATTTAACAAAGATTAGCTGGATTTAACACTACTGAGCTGAATGTGTTTGATGTACAAGCATACATGTGATGGAGTTTTTTGATTCTGAGAACTGAGCCACCGTGCCACCCAGTTAACTTAATACTTTTTACAAAGTTAAGTGGATTGAACATAAAACAATACAATTTTTCTAGACAAAACTCCCAATCAAAGATAACTCATACATTTTTTACTTGAGATTTAACATATGGTGTAAGACTTCCCAAGCCCCCAATATAAGACATTCTTGTTTCTGAGGGGCTGAAGAGAATAACCTCAGTTATCTGTGGGAAGCGGTTGCATTTCTGAGCCTGTATTAGCTGCAATAGCAAGCATTGTGTGTAAAAACTGACAAACAAACAAACAAGCAGGAGTATTCTGACCATTTTATGGTTGCAGTTTGAGAAGTTATGTGCTGTTTTTATTCTTTTTAATGTCTTTATAAGCTCTTCATTGTCTTTTAAATCTCTTCATTTGAACCCCTTTGTAGGAGCCATTTGGCAACTTTGCTCATTGTTCCACTAGGTGGTGCTCTTTAACAGGCTTTATAAGTGGGAACGAACATTCAGGTAACAGGTGTTGCTAGACGGAAGGGAGCACATACAGTTTTGACCACACACTTTCAAACACACACTTTCAAACACACACTTTCAAACGCACACACTTTCAAACGCACACACTTTCAAACGCACACACTTTCACACACACACCCACAAACACAAACAAACGCTCACGCGCATTCACACAGAGAGCCGCACATATTCATTCATGCTTTAGCATGACGGTTTGTTTTGTTTGTAAGTCACGATATGTGGCAGTGTTTGACTTCTACAAACGGAAACTTACCTGGAAGGAAATTGTGAACTATTGGAGTTTGCAACTGCAATAAACTCAAACATCTTCGGAAACAAGTAAGACTGTTCATTTCATTTACACTACATCAGCCAGAGGACAGTGTGCGTCAGCTGGGTGCCTGTCTAACAACATCTCAGGGACTTCAAGCAATAGGCTTAGCCTCTACAATCAAGTCAAAACTGTCGCTTCGCATCGCGGACCCGCCGGGAGTTGCGCCGGACCAGAAGATTCATGCCGGTTGTGTCTGAATGGAGGCCACAAAGTTATCGGCATACTGGGTCTGCTGTGGCGTGTTTGCTCTGCGCTTTGGATGACATCGGACGACGCTATTCATCAGCACTGCACGACGTGAGTTCTACGCAGATGGTCTTCATATTCGCTGGACAACGGCGCCCACCGCAAGGTATGTGTAGCGCTACAATGCAATGAATGGCCATTCAGTTTGTGTTCAATTTGCGGGGCAAAATCCAATGCATTGGTGACACAAGGGGCGGGTAATTAACGTCGATTTTCTCCGTGAACTCTGCTACTGTTTTGCGAACTTATCGTGAACGCGTGAAATAGGTCATGGAGACGAATGAAACGATCGACAGGCCTGCCGAGCCGTCCGTAGAAATAAACACTATCGAACATGATAATGATGCGCAAACATCAAAAGAAAAACGCGTTGTTAAACTGACTGCTAAAGCGCTCGCTGATAAACTGGGACGTTTGCAAAATGAAAGGAAAACTAAGCTGAATAAGGCAGCCAGTTTAAGAAATGTGTTGAATGGTTTGATTGAAAAGGGAAATGTTGTACAAGCTCAATGTGTATTTGATGATTTTATTAAGGTCTGTGATGAATCAAAAGGTGTTCATGAGTGTTTGATGGGTATGTTACCTGATACTGAACAAGAAAAACATGATGTGTGGTTTAAAGCCAAAATGATCGCCAATAATGAGCTCATTTCTAAGGTGCAATTGTGGTTATCAAATTCTGGTCAAAATGTGAGTGTTGGTCCTACTGGTAGCCAAATTGGTGATGGTATTAATCCAGAGGATAGTGTTTCAAATGCAACTAGTAAACGCTCAGGGAAAAGTGCAGGTAGTAAATCAAGCACTACTTCTTCTGTGCGAATTAAAGCACAAGCGGAAAAGGCTGCATTGCTTGCTCGTATAGCAGCTTTAAAGGAAAAGCATGCATTGGAAGAGCAAGAGCAGCAGATAAAGAGAAAATTAGAGCAACAGGAGTTGGATACTATGTTGGCTGAAACTGCTGCCAGACTGTCCTTGCTCGAAGCTTCTGATAATTTCTGCAGTGAAAATGCATCTGATACTATGAATTCTTACTTGACGAGAGAAACACAAAGTTTAGCACCTCTACACAAACTGGACCCGATGGCAAGTGAATTTAAATGTGCGCCTCAAAGTAAACCACAACAAACACAGGAGTGGACATCATCATCAACAACCCCCCCACTTTTAGCCGGAGCGCTACATCAAGCTAGTCAACAGCCCACCACTAGACCAAAGGAGTGGTCTGGTTTAAATAAACAAAAAACTGAAATCAACCGAAATTTACATCAGCAATCAACCCAACTTAATGTGCCAAATACAAATCAAAGGTATACAGGAGGATCTAGTTCAGGGGTGCACTGGAGGAATAATACAACATCACTTGTTCAACAACAGCATCTGATATCCTTGCCAGCAAGAAATATCCCTTTGTTCGATGGAGATCCTCTCCAATATGTCTCCTTCATGAGAGCTTTTGAACAAGGAGTGGAAGAAAAGGCTAGTAAGAGCGACTGTTTGTACTATCTGGAACAGTTCACTAGGGGGCAACCAAGAGAGCTTGTTCGCAGCTGTTTGTATATGACGCCTGAGCTAGGTTATGATAAAGCAAAGCAGCTGGTACAGGAACACTTTGGCTGTAAGTACAAGATTGCTGTGGCGTACATTGAAAAGGCTTTATCTTGGGCTCCAATAAAGAATGAAGATGTTAATGCTCTACAGGCTTACTCTCTCTTTCTGCGAGGCTGCTGCAATGTTATGGAGGAACTTCAGTATATGCATGAGCTGGATATGCCAAGTAACATAAGGGCAATTGTCTTAAAGCTGCCATTTAAACTTCGAGATCAATGGAGGACTGCTGCACATGACTTACAGGAAACCACAGGAAACAGAGCCTTGGTCAATGACCTGGTGAGAGTTATAGAAAGACATGTTCAAATTCTGTCTGATCCATTGTATGGCAATATTAGCGACTCACCATCTGCAACAACTGGTCAAAGAGCTGTCAATAGGCCACGAGTATCTCCAGAACAAAGAACTAAAGGAAAAAGCTTTGCTACTACCATTACACCTGTGAAAGTTGAGTGGACCACAGGATCAAGGACCATCTCACCTAGACATAACTCTGCATCTGCTTTATTCTGTGCATACTGTTCTCAGAGTCATCTATTAGAACATTGTCAACAGTTCAAATGCAAAAAACACAGAGACAAGATTAATTTTCTGAAGGAGAAACACCTCTGCTTTGGTTGTTTGAGTACTTCACACATGAGTCGTGACTGTGAGAAACGCCTAACTTGTAAAATATGCAGCCAAAGCCATCCTACTGTACTTCATATTAACAAGAGCGACACAGATAGCATGCATAAAGCGCATGTTACTAAGGTCACAGTAAGTACTTCTACTCAAGTTGACAAAGATATTACATCACACTCATTCGCTTCAACTGCTGAGACTTGTGGACATACAGGGGCCGGAGCAGATCAGTGTCTGTTATCCATTGTGCCAGTCCAAGTCAAGTCCATCAAATCTGATCAGGTAATACTGACATATGCATTCTTGGATCCTGGCAGCTCCGCCACCTTCTGCTCAGAACAGCTTATGCAAAAGCTTCATCTTACTGGGAAACGAACCCAGTTCCTCTTATGCACTATGGGGCAAGAAAGGGTGGTGCCAGCATATTCACTCACAGGACTGGAAGTGTCTGGTATTAATGGTAATGTCTTCCATGAACTTCCTCAAACCCTAACACAAAAGAAAATGCCCGTAAACACTGATAACATTGTTACTGCTGAAACTCTGGTAAAATGGCCATACCTGGTAGGGTTAACACCTCCCAAGATAGAAGCTAACGTAGACCTGTTGATTGGAAGCAACGCACCAAGGTTGTTGGAACCTTGGGAGGTTATTAATAGCCGTGGGAATGGCCCATATGCTATAAGGACCGTGCTGGGATGGGTCATTAATGGTCTTGTGCATGGAGAAGACTCCTGTCTTAATGCTGAATGTAGGTCAGCTGTAGTTAACAGAATTTCAGTATGTAAATTGGAGGAAATGCTGAATAACCAGTATAATCATGACTTTAACGAAAGAGTCACAGAAGAGAAAGGGCTATCAAGGGAAGACAAGAAGTTCATGGATATTGTGGAAAGATCTGTAACACTTAAAGACAACCATTATCAAATTAAACTGCCTCTTAAGAAAGACGTGCATCTGCCCAATAACTTTGCTGTGGCAAAACAAAGGCTAACAAGTCTAAAACGAAAGTTTCTGCAGAATGAACATTTCTTCAAAGAGTACCGCAATAAAGTCAACGACATGTTACTCAATGGTTATGCAGAGAAAGTACCTACCCAGCAGTTAAGTGGCAGCAGTGGTAAAGTGTGGTACATTCCTCACCACGGAATATATCATCCCAAAAAGAAAAGTCTGCGTGTGGTATTTGACTGTTCTGCATCATTTAAAGGATCATCATTGAATGAACAGCTCCTGCAAGGTCCTAACTTTAATAGCACACTGATTGGAGTCCTCCTGAGGTTTCGGCAAGAACCTGTGGCATTCATGGGGGATGTGCAAGCAATGTACTATCAAGTTAAGGTTCCAGAGGAGAATAGAGACCTTCTGCGGTTCTTGTGGTGGCCTGAGGGAGATCTCACGAAAGATGTGTCAGAATTCCGCATGACTGTCCATTTATTTGGTGCGGTATCATCTCCAAGCTGTGCCATCTTTGCTCTGAGGAAAACAGCTGATGATAATCAGGCTAAATTTCCAGCAGAAATTCCACAAACTGTCAAAGAAAACTTCTATGTCGACGACTGCTTGAAGAGTGTGGAATCTGAGAAGAAAGCTGTAACCATGATCAAACACCTGACCATGCTCTGCCAAAAGGGAGGATTTACCTTGACAAAGTGGGTAAGCAACAGTTGCTATGTTCTGCAAGCCATGCCACAGGAATATAGAGCTAAGGGTGTGGAAGAACTTGACATGGACCGAGATGAACTTCCCATGGAAAGAGCCCTTGGATTACAGTGGTGTGTTCAGAAGGACACATTTACATTCAAAATGGCACCTTGTCAACGATCCTGTACTAGACGTGGAATGCTATCTGTCTCCAGTTCAGTGTATGACCCACTTGGTTTCCTGGCACCAATTCTACTACCTGCAAGGATAATGCTGCAAGAATTGTGCAGAAGAAACTATGGATGGGATGAAACGGTACCTCAAGAGCTACTACACCGCTGGACAAGATGGATAGAGGAGTTGGAAATGCTGTCTAACTTTGAGATTAATAGATGCATCAAGCCCAAAGACTTTGGAACTGCCATACATGCTCAGCTTCATCATTTCTCAGATGCTAGCGAACTAGGATATGGGGCAGTTACCTATCTCAGGATCCAAAATAGCAAAAACGTCATCCACGTTGCATTTGTGATGGGCAAAGCCAGAGTTACACCTTTAAAGACTGTTACCATTCCCCGTCTAGAGTTAACAGCTGCAGTTCTTGCCGTTCGTATGGATCTGATGCTGAAAAAAGAGCTGCAAATCCCACTGGCAGAATCAATATTCTGGACAGACAGCACATCAGTGCTTAAGTACATACATAATGAAGACAGACGTTTTCATACGTTCGTGGCTAATAGGGTCACCATTATAAGAGAAGCAACAACAACTTTACAGTGGCGGTACATTCGTTCCAAGGAAAACCCAGCAGATGATGCATCTAGAGGTCTGAGGGTGGGTGACTTCATTGAACACAATAGGTGGATAGTAGGTCCAAGTTTCTTGTATAAGTCAGAAGAGGATTGGCCAGCTGATAGAGCTGACATGGTGATCAAAATTGATGATCCGGAAATAAAAAGAGAAGTTTTAGTGAACGCAGTAAGTGTAACTGACTCCTCAGATAGCACCACTCGTTTAATTGCGCATTTCTCAGATTGGAAGAGATTGAGGGTAGCCGTAGCTTGGTTTCTTAAGTATAAGAGAATGCTTCAGGAACGGTCTCACAAGAGGAAAGAGTCTAAGACTTCTTATGTGGGTATGCAGAGCGTTCCAGTGCATGAAAGGTGCACTTTGTCCATTGAAGACATAAGTGAGGCAGAGCTTGCCATTATACGCTTTTGTCAACAGCAACGATTTAGTGAGGAAATCGCTACCTTGTCAGCTGGAAAAGGAACTGTGAGTAAGCAAAGCCCTCTGTACAAACTGGATCCACGTTTGGATAACGGACTTCTAAGAGTCGGTGGGCGACTAGCCAGAGGTTCACTACCAGAGGAAGCTAAGCATCCACTGATTTTGTCCAAAGATCAACATATAGCTACTCTCCTCCTGCGAAATATTCATGAACGGCTCGGACATAGTGGTCGAAACCACATACTGTCCACATTACGAAGGAAATATTGGATCACAGGTGCTAATTCGGCAGTAAGAAAGATAATGTCTGACTGTTGTCTCTGCAGAAGACAAAATGGTCGAATGATGCTACAGAAGATGGCAGACTTGCCCATGGAGAGGATTCTTCCGGACAAACCACCATTCACCAACACTGGGGTTGACTACTTTGGTCCTATAGAGGTGAAGAAAGGACGAGGCACTGCCAAGCGATATGGCGTGATATTTACTTGCCTGTCTAGTAGAGCAGTCCACCTTGAAATAGCCAACTCGTTGAATACAGACGCATGCATTAATGCAATACGTCGGTTTGTCTGTAGAAGAGGTCAAGTTGTTAACTTACTGTCTGACAATGGTACCAATTTTAAAGGAGCAGAGAAGGAACTCAGAGAGGCACTCCTAACCTTGAACCAGACAAATATTGGAGGAATGCTACAACAAAAGGGCATCAAATGGAGTTTCAATCCTCCTTCAGCGTCGCACTATGGTGGTGTTTGGGAGCGTATGATTCGCATGGTGAGAAGAATTCTCTCTTCAGTCCTTCATCAACAAAAATTGGACGATGATGGACTCCACACAGTAATATGCGAAGTTGAAGCCATCTTAAACGACCGCCCCATCACCAAGTTATCTGACGATCCAAATGATCTAGAACCCCTGACACCTAATCATATCCTCCTCATGAAAGGTAAGCCGTCTTTGCCACCAGGGCTGTTTGAACACCATGATCTGTACATCAGAAAGCGATGGAGGCAAGTTCAGTACATATCTGATCTCTTTTGGAAACGGTGGATTCGTGAATACCTGCCATTATTGCAAGAGAGGCAGAAATGGAACAAACAGAGAAAAAATCTCAAACCAGGAGATATCGTGATCATTATGGATCCTACAGCACCACGAAGCTCTTGCAAGAGTGCTGGAAGCATTTCAAGACAAGAAAAAGATTGTGCGTTCAGTGCGGCTTCAGACCAAAAGTAGTATAATAGAACGGCCTGTGACTAAACTCTGCCTATTGCAAGAATCAGTTTAGCTTATCTACTATTAAAGTGTCTCCACTGGGTTATTGTGTATTTGAAGTATTATGTATGTGCACCTATTATTGCCTGATGTTCTTTTATGGCTCCTTAATATTATATTTGGGAATTGTTACATTTGTATACAATTAGGGGCCGGGATGTAGGAGCCATTTGGCAACTTTGCTCATTGTTCCACTAGGTGGTGCTCTTTAACAGGCTTTATAAGTGGGAACGAACATTCAGGTAACAGGTGTTGCTAGACGGAAGGGAGCACATACAGTTTTGACCACACACTTTCAAACACACACTTTCAAACACACACTTTCAAACGCACACACTTTCAAACGCACACACTTTCAAACGCACACACTTTCACACACACACCCACAAACACAAACAAACGCTCACGCGCATTCACACAGAGAGCCGCACATATTCATTCATGCTTTAGCATGACGGTTTGTTTTGTTTGTAAGTCACGATATGTGGCAGTGTTTGACTTCTACAAACGGAAACTTACCTGGAAGGAAATTGTGAACTATTGGAGTTTGCAACTGCAATAAACTCAAACATCTTCGGAAACAAGTAAGACTGTTCATTTCATTTACACTACATCAGCCAGAGGACAGTGTGCGTCAGCTGGGTGCCTGTCTAACAACATCTCAGGGACTTCAAGCAATAGGCTTAGCCTCTACACCCTTATCAGATTAGTTTGGTGTTATTGCCTCTTCAGAACTGCACTGTAAAAATAAACGTCATTTTACAGGTAATTGTCTGTATTTTTTTTTTACAGAATTTTCCAGTTTTTTCATTATACAGGGAAATACCTGTTGTTTTACACATCTGTTCTGTAATAAAAATTCTAACATAAAATTTTCAGTTATTGCTTGTAATTTGGTATTACGTTATTTTTTTAAAGGAAAGATTTGTATGTATTTTTAGAGAGTAACTCATATTTCTACGTTAATATTTAGATTATTCCTGTAAAAATAGGAAAATAAAAATTCAGTCAAATAATTAGAGAAGGGGGAGACTGCAGACTTGGATCCAGACAGATCTACGGCCCAGGCAGTTTTAAACCCCTGTTGTTCCTGATGCGTCCAGTAGAGAGAGTACAGTACAGTATAAGCCTCCAGAGCTTTATCACACCCTGACCCAACCAAACGCGACACGATGAAGAGGTATGTTAAATACGTGTTTAAAGCATTAGCAAACATGAAACCTAAACATTTTTTATTAGATTAAGGTCGATATGAGTGTATGTCAACACAAACAAATTGGTGTAATATAACAGCAATGTGTTAGTTTGACTAAAATCTTTAGCAAACTATGTGCAGGCAGGCTAGCTACATGTTCTACATCAACAAAAAAAGTAAAAGAACATTAACCTACATAAGAAAGTGTGTTATGTAGGCTAATTTTTCATTGACTTTTTTTGTCTCAGCAAGGGAGTAATTGTTATATATTTAATAACTAATTTAAAGATATATATTTTCTCATAGATTAGACAATACACTTGCGTGGTCTGGGTAGTCAGCCAAATCTACACTACATTATTCCTCCATATTTGACTTTCTTAAATATTGAAATAAATCTAAACAGATATGAAAATTGAATTTTATTTAAAATTTTAAAATTGCATTGCATTCAATTACATTTGATATAATGCAATCCTGTTCTAGTTTAAACAATTAAACTATCATATATCTATAAATGCATAGAGAAACTCAAAATTATAAATGGTCTACTTATTTGTGCTCATTTAGCTATACAGTACATTTTATATATTGGCAATGAAGTTTGCACTGTACATGCATTCATAATGTTTATCACTTATTGTTTCATAATATTTATTGTAACAATTTGTTACAAAGAAAATAATTATATATGCTAAATATGGGAAAGTCAGGGTCACAATTTGTAGCTGCAAATAACAAAACATTTCAAATATAATGACTTTTGTTATACCTCAAGTTATAATTCTTAAATCATAAATCAAATAAAAAAACTATTTTGATATGTTTCGCATAGGTCCAGGTAATATGTAAAATGGCATGAATTTTTTTTTCTTTTTCCATTCCTTACTGTTTCTGAGAATTTTTAGATATTTGGACTAGAAACAAGTCTGAGACTCTTAAGTAAGAAAATGATTTTTGCAGAGTACTTATGCATAACTTTTTTTTTTTGATGCAAGGATTCAGCTTCATTTAAAGAAAACTGGCAATCTCTAGTGATATTGTTGTCAATAAATCAATGTTAAAAAAATCTAATGTTGTCTGGGTTTTTGTTTGTCAGGTAGCTAAATGGTCCTTTGAATTTTAGAAAGAAGTAAATTGTTTGTCTAAATGTTCAGCAGCTGTCTGGTAGTCAATACCACTGCATTCTTATCAAAGCACATCATTACTCCATGTTACACTGTATTGTTTGGTTATAATTTTGTTATTTTCAAAATGCAACTTTATATATAAACAATAGAACAAAATGCATCTCTCTATATGAATATGTATAACTAGGCAACAATTAACCATTACACTTTCCAATTATTTGTGTATTTAATTTTTCTTATTAAATGAATCTAAATTAATTTGCAAGTGGGCTTTTGCATATCTGAAATTGTTTGGTGAGTGTATCAATTCTGCATATTATCAAGTGAGTTTATAACTCACTTTGGTATACATTAACTTAGCTTTCATATTTAGTTTTTAAAAAATTTTAATAAAAGAAAAAAATACATACATACACATATATATATATATATATATATATATATATATATATATATATATATATATATATATATATATTTCTGTGTCGTTCCCAGTCTAGGTCCATATATTATCAGGAGAGAGACTCCTGATATTGTTAGAAAAGACCTTAAAAAGTTACCCCAATTCGTTATAAGAATGCAAAGTAATGTCAGTGAATCATTGCAGTATACGTTCTAATCAAATAGGGCTTCTTCACTTAATGAGCGACCATACTATTTTGAGGATGTGTGATCATTTGTAGCTCCCTGTATCATTTTTCTTATCTCTGCACTTCCCATGGAATGCTCCGAGCTCCATCAGACAGGCTTCAGTCCTGATTCATGCCTATTTTAGTGCCGCTTAAACATACACAAACATAACCTGTGACTTTACAGTAATAAGGCTATAAATGGCTTACACAGACAGCTTGAAATTCCTCTGAACGTCCTATAAGCACAAACTACTGGGAAGGTTTACTCCATGCCGATTATTTCCGTTTGTCCAAAGCTGAACCTGCTGGCGTGTTTTTATTGGATTATGCGCGCCCTCTAGAGGATAAACTGGTTATTTGTAAATGATTGTTTATGTCGCTGCTGTTTACATTAGCTATTTTAAAGTTACATTAATCCAAGAGTTACATTAGCTGAATTGATATTATCATATATTTCAATTTGAGTCAATTTATTGTTATCACATATCATTCTTCTCTGTTACTCTAACAGCTAGGTCTGAGTTTTTTATGTTAGCTATACTGACTGCTAAATATGTAGGCTACTGATGTTTAATTTCTTTATGAGTCATTATCACTCTACAGTCGTTAGGATAATGTATATTCAATTAAAGCCTTTAAGACGTCAACATTTTCCAAAAAATAAAAAATAAATAAAGTGTAGGATTTTTTATTTAACCACATTGTATTTATTAGACCTTAGGCTGTTGGTCAAGCTCCAGCCGTCTTTATAAATAAACTCCAAGCAGACAAACAGTAAACAAACCTCAACTTGCGTCCACCCTGTCATGGACAAATTCAAACTAGTATAAGTATATTTTCATTGCAGTGTGATTATAAAATTAATATTTTCAGAAAGATAATGTGTCCCTTTACCAACCCAACTTTAGAGATTATGGAAATGTCTATTTATAATAATGAAATACGTTACGGATAAAACATTTATTTCCCAATAAAATATGCAATCATTGCACATTCTTTTAAAAAAAACACTAGCATCTAAAATAGTTTGTCAAACTTTTAAACAATATTACCTAGCCCTTATTGGTTAATTAAGAAATCACACACAATGTTTTGATGATTATAATAATTTGTTTATTTTCATCAAGTTAAACATGACAGTGGAAAACAAGATGACAGGGTGGACATTGGCATGCATTTTTATTTCAAACAGTCAATGAGCTCCATAATATGGACTTTTAAAGAGACAGGTATTGCCAAAAGGTTTGTGGTGTCCACTCATGTATTGTATCTACTGGTGTAGTGTGTGTGTGTGTGTGTGTATACGTGTTGTACCTTAAAACATTAACTAATTAACAATAAGATATTAAATAAATATATAATTAAAGTGTCAATAACAATGCATATGTACACCCTGTGAAGGAAGGATTTGTCAATGTGTGGACAATGACAATTTTGGCTAAAGATAGCATTTATTCAACACATTTTGCACCTGCAGCTGCATGGCAAAGTGTTTCCCTGTTCAAGCTGTTTGTACAGTTTAAAAGCTATAGTTTTGATTTCTGAATTATTTTATATGAATTAATATTTTATTATGACAGGGAGTAAGGGGGGCATGTTAAGCTTGACAACATTTTAGTTTCAAACACAATATGAGGAAAAATATGTAACATAAGTGTAGATTACTGTGTGCACAGAAGATGTTTTAATCTCGAAAGAAAGGCAAAATGGGCAGGAGGATTCTAATGAGTACATCAGAGGATTTCTTAAAATGGCATTTACCTCATGACAGGGTGGACAGCTATTTCAAGAACACAAGCAAAATGAATAATAATATTATGAAACCAAAATAAAAGTTATCTAAATTACTTATTTCATCTAATAAATTGTTAAAGACAATTTGTTTAAAAATTATTGTTTAAAAATCTTTTTAAAAATTTTTTAGACTCACTCAACATGGCAAAATCACATCCATTCAATAAAAAATATGGCAAAATTGACAACATTTCAAAACACATAATTCTACCTGCATGTCTGTAAAGATTTAACCAACTATATTAAAACATCAGAATTTCATTATTTCGTAATATGTTCATAAAGGACTGATTCAATCTTGTGGGACATCAAAGGCATCTTCTAATGACCCTTATGCGTTTTAAATTGTCTTTTCAATAGCCTCTTAAATTTAAATATTTCAGGTCTCTTCTTTTTCTTCAGTATGATCAAATAGTTTAAAGTTGTGTTACTGGCAACATGTGACAGTCAGTCAAGGATTTCCTGTGCCCTTGATTTTGTTTTCCATGTTAGTCATTAATAATATCCTTAATGACATCATCCTCCAGGATGTGACATCATTTCAGAGGGAAAACAACAACAGCAATATCGGTAAGTATTAGCATGGATGTTGTGGTTTCACCTCACTGAAAACAATGATCACAGACTATCAAAACTCAAGGATCAAAATCAACATTTCAAGATTGATTTAAAAAATAATAATAATAAAACCAAGTTCATCTTGTGTAACCTTATCTATACTCACTGGCAATATGTATATATAGGATAATACTTTAACCATTTTTTATACAAACTTGTTTTAAGAGTACAGCACTAATTATTAACACAAACGTCAGTAATCAAAAAGTGTGACATGCAACACACTAAATTTGTTTTTGTTTTTTCATCGCCCTCTTTCATCGATTTTAGGTAAGTATTGCTGCTGATGACACAACACATTTGGTCCGAGAAGAGTCACATTGTCATCTCCATCTGTGCGGTGTCACAGTGTGCATAACATGACTGAACAGAACAGGATGACAATAATCCAGTTTCTTTATTTTGTCATCATTTACTCATACCCTCAAGAGTTTTCCCATGCTCCACAGGGAGGAAAATGGGTTCGGGACATTATTATGGTCAGTAAATAATGACAGGATTTCTTTTTTGGGGCATCTAAATATCCCTTTGAGCTGGAACAGAAACCCACAAGGGCAGCTTTAGGAAAACGTTTGCTGCCTTTACATTTGAAATTAAACATACAGTACAGTGACATTGGCATGGTTATTTTCAGAAAAGCAGATTTAGATCAAAGAGTTTTAGTGGCGTAAAAAAGAGTGTCCCAAGACAGGGATGTGAACAGTATTTTGGTAGAATCATTCGCTATTTTATGATGGTCACAGGAAACGGGACTTGATGTGATTTACAAAGTAGGTTTATGAAATACAGACCCATAAAACACCCTGGAGTTATTAAGGAAGAAATGCAATCATTGCTGGCACTGTTAACTGTGTTAACATGAACAAAGACTCCAATGTAAACACTTTCTAGGAAATTACATTATCTGATACTTGAGATGTAGTAAAAATAGAGGCAAACTGCACGTGGATTCATTTGAAAGGCTTCATAATAACCTCCAGAATTGGACTGTTGGGTTGACATAGAAACTGGGTTTTGCATGATTGCAGGTGTTTTGTGCTGTTCTGAACTCTAGCTCTGTTCTGTCCTACATCGGGCCAGTAAAAACACAACCCACCCATCAGTGTGTTTGTGTTCAGGCACAGGCTGCTGGCCTGCCGGCTCACAGTCTGATCTGGGATCAGATCCAGTCCAATGAACTTTAAGACCCCTTTTACACAGTGAGTTCAGATGTCTGGAATGCAATAATCCATCTATTCATCACATTCACTCACTGGTCACTTTATTAGGTACACCTTTGCTGATTGGATGTATATTTGGACATGCATGTGACCCTTACAGAATATTATTGTCATTCATTCATTCATTCATTTTCTTTTCGGCTTAGTTCCTTTTTTAAATATTATTATTATTATTATTTATTTATTTTATTATTATTTTTTTTTGCAGTTCATGGGTAATATGACAAGCTAATTACATAAAAAAGAAATGTCCTTCAAAGTAAACTTTCATAATGATGGCTTGCTGTTTTTGATCAGTCTAGTAATTTACTGTTACATTAAGAATGTAAGCTAATTTCAGTGCTCTATAGAAAATGTGAATGTAAACAAGTGCAAGTGAATGTACTGTGTATAAGAGAATAAAACTTGCTACATAAAACCTCAAGACCTTAGAGTTCACTGTGACTGTGGGCTTTTGTAAGACATTCATAGAGCACACAAAAACAGCCTTTCAGTAACCATTCAGTTTTTATTGGCTGTTTTAATTATGCAGAAAATGGTTCAAGGACCATTTTTAAGTGTTGCATTAAGTCATCGCTAAACATTAAGTGTCTCGTCTTGTGCAAAGCATTACATTGCACTTAGATGACATTATTTTGTGCATTAGCATTAAACTTGTAAAAGTATGAGACTTAATTGTTGTTTAAACTTGCAGGGCATACAGAACATTCCCTAATTTTCTCTATTTTAAGAAATTCTCAATCTGCATTTGATTTCCCCAGCGCTGCACAACAACCTTCAAAACCTTCAAAACAATCACTGACACATTTAATCTTGCAGACATGGAAACACATATGCAGAGGTACAAGCTCAGTACTGAACACTTGAACGCTCTGAATAGCCCATTCATCTTGGTGACATGCAAACACATGGATTCTGCAGCTATGAAAACAACAGCAACATGTCTAAGTCTGTGTATGCAATTTGTCAATTGTTTTTATTATTTTTTTTTTTTTGTTACAGTCTATTAACCAGAAGGGTTTAATGAATTACTCAGCCAGTACAAAATTGTCTAGTTGCATAGGAACAAACAAGCACACCCTAACAAATAATAAAAATAAAAATATTTCAAATAAAGTGTTTCTATGGCAAATTCAGACTAGATTATGCGATTTTTCATTGCTGAATTTCACAACCCCTAATATCATCACTTACATGTGTGATGGAGAAGGCAAAGATAAAAACACAGCAAAAACACATAATGTCTTATGAAGGACTGTGTTTTGTACAATTCATCATCTCTCTTTCCATTCCCTCTTTCAAGGGTTTGCACAGATTCTCTGCTCCTGTTGATAAATTTCACAAACATTGCTAGCATGGATTAATATGATTCTATTCTTAATTAGCATGTTGTTAGCATCTTGCAAAAAATTATTTAACATCTTGGTAGCATGTCAACATAAATTAGCATGTATCTACTATTAATTAGCATCTTAGCATAAATAGGCATGTTGCTTATGTTTCATACATGAATTAGCATGTATCTACCATTCATTAGCATCTTAGCGCAATTAAGCACATTGTTTACATGTTTCATGCATGAGTTAGCAAATTGCTAACATGATTTGTTTCTACCATGTTTCTACAAAACAAACTAGAATCTAGCTATTTTGGATTTATATGTTGGTAACAGGTTTCTAACAAAAATTTGCATATTGCTAGCATGTTATACTTTAGCTTCTTTGCTAATGAAGGATAGCAGATAAAGGTCTGAAGGTTGTGAATTTACTGGTTCAACATTTTGACCTCTTCATTGTGATCCTATGAGATTTGTCAATGTTTCAAAATTATTTTCAGGAAATCTGTAGGTCTGATCTGTTAGAAATGATGTAGCATAAAATAAAAAATCAGCCAGATAGCTTGATAGGAGTTTTTTTTAGTTCTAGCATGAAGGTTTTTAGGAGGAAATGCGTTTAGAACTGGGGTCTTAGAAGAAGAATAAAAATATTTCTTGCATCCTAATGACATTTTTGTTAAGAACCACAATAACACCCCACATCAAACAGATTTCAAACAGATTCAAAGAGACTTGAATTTCCTTTGTCACTTTATTCCTATCACATAAAGGCATAAAAGGAACACATGTAATAATAATAAAAAAAAACATGCTAAAATCAGGCTTAGCCATATAGTCAGAACCTGATATACATAGCAACAGCCTTCATAAAGCACCAAACAAACACTCTCAATCATGATCTTCATAAGTCCACAAACTCACAAAGCTGCTACCATACTGATCTCCAAAACAGTTCTCCAATATGGCAGCGGGTTCCCTGTCAAAGGCTTCATTGATATAGACAAATGCAGTGAGCACTGACCATGACCACTGACCGTGATCTCCCAGTCTGGAGACCATCAGCGGAAGGTATGCCAACAGAAACATTAGTCATCCTGTTCCTCTGGGAGTGCTGGACACCGTAACCAACCTACAAGAGATCTTTGCCTCATCTGACAGCCTCCAAATGCTTCTATTCTCAGTCCTACAGCTCTTGTGGGCTGTTAGTTTGAAGGCTAGCTTTAAAGCAAAGCGGTGGTGGCTTTATTCAACTATGTATGCCAAAAACAATCCCGTGCTAAGGCTGCAAGGACGTTCAATACTGTACTTACCGTCTCAAAATATTCATTAAGGTGTCACAGCGGCCTTCCATTACAAACACACGGTTTCCAAAGTGTTCATCTTAGGTTATATATTTAACCTTCTAGTAGATATATAGCGCCAAGGACTGTATTTACGGCGGTGATCTGGTTCTGCGCTCAGGCCAGAGGCCAAACATATGTACTGATTCTGATTTAGGATCATGTTCCTTTATGTGGCCAGAATGAAAACTGATTTTATATCTGCAATTCACCCTAAAATATGCTGTAACAGACCTCAAACAGACTTGTTAATGAGTTTTGCTATAGAGCACGTCAGGTTTGGCAGCCAGTAATAATTGGACTTCTGGAATAAGTTTAACAGGGGATATAACTGAGCAATGGGATTGTTTTGAAGGGGCCAAATAAAGAACAGTCCTTGTTTCACAGGGGAGAGTGGGGATTTATAAGCATGTTCTTTATGTATAACTGCAGATGTTGTGTGTAAGAAATAGAATATTTTACTTTTCTTAGGTTATATCACAAGCACAGTATCTTACATCATAACAATCTGATGACATATGTTGTATAGTAGGCCATTATATGTTATATTAGATAGTGTTTGACGATATAAAGATGACAGTTTTTATGTTTTTTTTTTAAATACATGCACAGTTTGACAATTTTAGATTGAATTTTTTATGGAAAGACAGCTGTCTGAGGTTTGCATGCCAGTATTATAATTGCATTATCCTTTATGAATAAACATTACAACTGTTGAATACATATAACCTAATGTGCTACCATGGCACATATGAGTAAATTTAGATTCAAATACAGCAATTATATTGGTTGACAGTAGGCTGCACAATGTATCATTTCAGCATCAATATTGCAATGTGATCATTTGCAGTAGCTGAGTTTGAATTAGAATTTATCGTTTGCTTGTGCTTTTGATGTCTGTGATTGCATAATGATTTAAAAGCATTCAGGCATGAGAAATTGTACCATTTGTGAATTTCATTTTTTTCATAGGATTCATTTCATTCAATTATTTGTATCATTCAATTACTATACTTAAATACTGTTAGACTCAGAAAACACTTTATTTCAATTGTATCTTTTTCTTGATTGTATTTGTAGAACGTTTATTAGATTATGATGAAGCACTCCCACTGCAGAATCATCCTAACCAGTCTAACATTGTAAATTCTTTCTAAATAGAGATATTAGGTCATTTGGTGAAATTGTATTCATATCACAATATACATTGCAACATAAAAACACATTGCAATGCTAGATTTTTTCCAATATCGTGCAGCCCTAGTTGACAGTCAAACCGAGATTTGATTAAATTTCACAAGATTTTTGCCATGAAAACCTTCAATACTGTTCCGTTGTGTATCTGGTAGGTTTTAAAGACAATATTCAGTAAAAATTAAAACATTATCATCATACCCTATTATAGCTTTTTTTGGTTTGAAAAAATATATACTGAATGCATTTTGTAATGTATTTCAAAACCTGAAAAAAGAATATAAAAAAAAAACATTTACCTGCTGTTGGGAAAAAGGAATATATTTTAAATATATTTCTTTTTCTTTTCATTAAACTATTGTATTTGTATTGCTTAATGGTAATATATTAAATGAACTTCTTCTGTTGAGTGTAATAGGCCTTGTATACAAATGAAGCATTTTTTGCAGAAGTAGATGAAGCTGATAGAAATGCAAAGACCTGATTGTCTAAATTTAATCTGCGCTCTGCAGCTAAACTTCCTGTCAGAAGAAATGTGTTGAAAGTGAACACAGAATATGTGCAGTTGAGAAAGTCTCATGCTTTTAATGTTGTGCAGAGAATTAGTAGAAAAAGAGGATGTATGTATGGGTGCGGCCAATGGAGGACTGGAGAATGATTGACAAGTGATGAATTTCACTAAACTCCACATGTTAATATCAAGTGTGCCGCAAGCCTACGTTTGAGTGAAGGTTTCGGCCGTTAGATCGCCCCCTGGGGGCTGGCTGCAGTACAAGTCATAAAGCCCGCCTCCTCCGTGTTAATGAAGGAGACTTGAGCCCAAATAAAAAAAAATATTACACTTGCAATAAAATGTCCCGAAAGATAGTTCTGGTCGATTAAGGCACTGGTTATTGTGCTGAAATAGGTGCAGATCTTCATTTTTGTAAACAGTTTGTTTTTAGCAGTAATTTAATGCTGGGCGTGTCATCGTGATTGACAGCTGTGATTGACAGTTTCTCAAAGCGCGGCGTCTGAGCTTCGGCAGGAGACTGAAGTAGACTGAAATGTTATTATTCGATTTCTGTGTTATTTTACCATGACAAAATGAGTTCAGCAGTAAACTATAGTTTCTGACATACATGATCCTGGTGAAACACTGTTTATTCGCTAAGTTCAGGGCTTTTTTCGGGCTTTATTAGTTTGCTGATACACGCCTAGCCACCCAGATAGCAAAACACAGTTCCGGCTAGATTCTCGCCTGCCGGAGACTTATCTCTTAGAGCTCAGACTGACTAATGTTACCTCTGCTGGACCTACTCCGGATGCCTGGACTTACTGCCCGATTCCAGTCCGAGTCAATCGAGCCAGATGCGGCGGCCGAGCGAGCAGGCGCTGCCGCATGCGAGCCGGAATCAGCCCGCGATGCCGCGAGTAAGTTATGCGCTGTGGCCCGGAGCTGGCGCAATTGAATATATAAAACCCTCATATTTGTTAACGTTAACACATCCATTTGTGTTGATATGACAGCAAACGCATGCTGAGAAGTTCGGGGGGCGTAGTTGATTTTACATAAAGCGCTTGATTGGAAGCTCGACTCTGCTCATTTTCGCGGCTCCTCCTCTGGCTCCATCAGACAATCCTTCTGCGCATGTCTGGCTCCAATTTCAGCAGTCTTTTGCGACAGTTTGTGCCCGTCAAGCAGGCGTTTTGCCCTCAAGGCGTTCAATGGGGAAAAGGGCTGTCGCGTCGTCCATATTTTTTACAGTCATTGGTTAATATCAGCTGCCTATATAAGTTGAAGTCGGAAAATTAAATGGGTTGCACACCTCCTGTAGCTTTTGCATTAAATTGAGGATACCAAAATTCTGTGAATCGAATTATTTATTTGTATCTATTAAATTATTCATTTTTTTTTACCTTGAACACAGATGGAGTTGATTACAGATTCCAACACTGCACATCACAAAATAAGTAAGTACTTTTGAATATTTTTGTTTACCATAAGCTTTTAATTAAACATACAATGATAATTGTACATTGTATAATTTCTGGGTTCCACACAATTGAGTTGTATTGGGACAACATGAAGGAATAAAGTTAAATTAACAAAAAAAATTACAAATTTAAGTTGATTGAATATAAAACAATTAAGTTGTCCCCCTAAAAACTCAAGAATTGTGTCGTTTCAGCTCATTTTAAATAGTTTGAACAAGCAGCAATTTTTATTGAGGTAAAAAAAAATTTGAGGTAATAATGATATACATAGGTTTTACATTTTTTGTGTGTTTAATGATGTTTATCAGGTCTTTGTGCACAGAAGATGTTTTCCTGATCAAACACTGTTAAAATGCTCTTAATGGTCCTGTACTGTATGTATGGGTTAAAGATAACCAAGACAAACTTTAATGTATGTGTGTGGATTAACTTGCAAAAATTGATTATTCACATCAGAAACAACTATGTGCTCTAACAATGAAATGTATAACACATTAATTTTCTTTTTGGCTAGTCCCTTTATTAATCTGGGGTCGCCACGTATCTTTTTAAAAGTATACTACACTGTGCTCTTTCTTAAAGGTGTACAGCGTATACGATTGTTACATTGCATAGTAAATAGTCAGGTCAGCAATTTTAGACATGCCATCTTTTCCTAGAAAATCAATTTCAAACGTAGACGATGTTAGATCTAGACAAAGAAAATTCGTTTTGACCTAATTTTCTTCCCCATCCATACTGTTTCCATGGCTGCACTCATTGTAGATCATTCAAACCGTCAACATTGCTAATCATCATTGAAAAACAGACTTTATGCACATTCTGCTGACAATAAGCATGCCCTCTGTGAATCCACAAAACCTCCACTTGCTGTTTCTGAGGTCTTTGGTGACTCAGTTTGATCTGCTTAGTCAGGAGCTGTAATTGTATTTGACAGGAAATGACATAGGAAATGTGCTAGATGTGGTTTAATACCTCCGTTTCCTATTTATCAATAGTTAAATAGATGGATTGCAGGGAATAGTAAAACCTGATGTGGATCCGGTTGCCTTCTGGGAAGCTGTTTATCAGCCAGCAAATATACTTCATATCTGAGTTCTCCAAAGGAAGTGTCAGGAGAAATAGTGACCACAGAGAGAGAAACAACACAGGAGAGAAGTCAATCACTTTTGCTGGTGACTGGTGAGATATTAGATGCAGGGCAGGCTTCCATAAAGCTCTGCGTGTGCGTGCAAGAAGACTCTCATGGAGTTGCACTGCCCTCAAGTGTTGATATTTGGGGCTGCAGTGCATTATACAAACTCGAATGATAGTGGGCAACAAACCAAAAGAGTGGAAAAATTTCTCCAACGTCCCTCTAATTTTCCCCGCACGCCCTGCTTATTCTCCATTGAGGGATGTAAATAACCTCACAGATGGGCTCCCAGTCCTGCTGTAAGGAAATGCCTTTAGTTTGATTCGCTTTCACTGTCTGAACGAGTTTGTGTCTGATTGAATAAGTGCAGCTGAAAGAGTTTTGAAGAATGAGCCATGAATCTCTTGTATGGAACCAGGGCGCAATCGCCAACTGACCAAAGACACAGATGAGGGCCATAAACCAGTAACTGAAAATGGCTGAACTGAAGTTAAAAAAATGCGTGCAGATATTTTTGTGAATGTTAAAATACGTTGCTCCTGGTATAGGTTACGTTTCATTTCATGTTTCAGATGACAAATCTACTAGAGGGCACTGTCTGCATTTTAGCAAATCTTAAATGTTACCTAAAGGGCTCCTGTAGGATCCACAAGCCGGGACGCTTGATGTATGTTTAAAGCAACCTCCAGCTCTGTAAATATTTTCTTTCTTACTTTTCTTACGGAGTCTTTTCTTTTTTAAAGGGGCCGGATAAACCAATGGGCATTATGGGCACAGGCCGCACTTGGAGGGGGGGGGGATTGCTGATTTTTGATTGACTATTTAGGCTAAGTGCAAAAGCACACCTCGCTGGAATAAGCTAGTTGAGTGGTTCCTGCCCAGCACTATTTGACTGACAGAGACTACAACATTAAAGAGTGCAACTAACAGCAGTGTGAGTGATGTAGCTCACAAAGCACAGGGCAGTTATGATGCGATCAATCGTGAAACCGGTTCGAATCCAGCGTCTGATGAACACGTTTTTCTTTTTTTTTACCCATTACATATATGATTTTGCCTACTCTTCATCATGAGGAAGACAAGTAGGAATCATTAATAAGTGTGTGTATTATAAAAGACTTAGATTCATGGAACTGGATTGGAGAGGTGTTATATTCAAATCATATGCATTATAAGTTTGTAGAATTCATACATTAAAAATACCCTTAAATATACATATTTTAGTACTGCTTCAGTGAACTTGAACAAGTATATTAAAATCCATTAATTTTCACTGGTTGTATTAATATATATATATATATATATATATATATATATATATATATATATATATATATATATATATATATATATATATATATATATATATATATATATATTTTTAAGTATGTTTTAAACGCTTTTTAAATCTTTTAAATCTTTTGTAAAATATATATGTACTGATGTTCTGTATATCATATGTTTTAAAAATGCGGCCAATACATTATAGATTCATTTAATTAAAAATATATATATATTTTAATCTTTTTTTTTTTCAACAATAGGGGTGTGGCCAGGTAGGGGGCCTACAAGACAATGTGCCCAGGGGCCTCTGAATTCTTAACCCAGGCCTGTTTATTACAAATAGTTAAAAGCCTTTTAAACTGGTAAACTTATTCTTGAGGTGCAGCTGATCACGGAGAGTTGGAATAGATCTTTTAATTCCATTTACTTTGCAAGGCTAGCTTTGTGCATATGATCATTACGTTACTATCAATCAATTAGGTGGGCTGGGAAAACCGCACTCCTACTTCACGTTGCAGTGGGCCTCAAAATCACAGAGATTTGGGTCCTATTTTTAAAGTCAATTTAAAAAAAAAAAGAGACTTGTGGACACACTATACCTACAAACAGTTCTGCCCAAACAGCTTCCAAAAGATGAATTTGAATCAGGTGCCTTTTAAGGAACATTTTGTTGCACCATTTCTTCTTGTACAAATTTTGTTGTACTTTTCTTTCTTGTACACATCAGCTAGATGGCAGGGTTTGTCATACATGTCATCTAGACTCCAATTGTATCTGTCTGTGGACTGCAGGACGGGGGCGTAACAAAGTGCAGTAACTTGCGGTAAGTTAGAGAGTCGTAACTTGCCGTTATCAAGATCCCATGCGAGATGTTGTTGGCAAGATGGCGAAACAGAGAACATTTTCACCATATGTTTTCATGACTTTTCTCCAAATTTATCCACAACCTTGATATATTGTTATATTTATTGACCCCACCCCCCCCCCTGTTTTTGCAAATAACAGTACAATGGCAAGCGTCAAAGTCTCAACAACATGCAGCTTTACATTAATACTGTGATGGTTGGGTTTAGGTTTGGGGAAGGTGTAGAAGTTAATAATGATGATGTTTGGGTTTAGGGTAGTGGTAGGTATAGACGTTAATAACTGTTATGGTTGGGTTTAGGTGTTGAGTAGATGTAGACATTAATAAGTTTTGTACAGCTCCATCTTACCGACAACAATTTTGACACGTGGGTCCCCATAACTTCAAGTTACACCACTAATGTACTACAAGATACGCCCCTTCATGTTACGCCACTGTCTTGTAGTCTTCAGACAGACCCTACTCCCTAGACTAGTGAACCACTGACCTAAACCCTTCCTTAAAATCAACCAATTTTGTTGGCAAAAAGGAGAAAAAAAAAACACTGCAGCCATAGTTTTACCTTGGCTTTTTTTAGCTTTCATCTCTTTTTTATAACTGCGCTTTACTGGACTCAACTTTGTTGATAATATGTCTGTAAATATCAATGTGTGAGAGGAACAAACATTGTTGCTATTATAATGGTGTCAAACATAGAGATCTTGACAGTTTTACATTTCCAAAAGCAATACAATTCATATAAAATCCTATTAATCATACTAAGGTTATGTAGGTCATATGTCTTATTGAGATTAAACGCATTAGCCTTATCACTATATCAAAGATAAATCAATATTTTCACTTATTAACATTTAAATTATGATTGACATTCAGTTTAAATATCCAAAATGATTTTTAAAATTTCATAAATAATAACAAGACTGAGTTCTTTTTACCAGCATTTCAGTACACGTTGAACGTCTACATGTTTATGCAATAAATGTTTAACCATTATATCATGGACCCTAATGAGGAAATGATGTGCATGTAAACATGGTCGCTGTCTCTCTGCGACTTATATTCTCTCTCTTTCTCTTTCTTCTCTTACTTCTGGTCCTTTGCTGTGGTCAGTGTAAATGAAAGCTTGTAATCTCTCATTTATAACAAGCAAAACCAAAACAATTTGATTCATTCTCACAAGATCTGAATATAATGCTGGGAAAAAAACAGATACAAACCACTGTCCCTAAAATTAGCATGAGCAACCACAACACGGAGCCTCAGCACACTAAATTTAATAGGGCTGTTTATTGTGAGGCCATAAAGCTTTTAAGTGCTTAGAATTGTCATCTGTAATACATGTTGTGTGTGTGGTTAGCTGAAAGAGCATTACCATTAAAATCCTTTGACCCTTTTATGTGGATCACCAAAGCAAAACAGAAAAACATGAAATAAACAGAAACACTGCGAAAGACTCATTAACCGTCACTGATTTGTGCTGTTTTATAATAGCAGTCTTTTTTTGTATGACTTTAGCAAATCCTGTTTTTTTTCTGCAGTGTACTGGTTAATGTGAAGTTGTTAAAATGTGTTTAATTCTAATAAAATCCTCAAGAGTTATTTAATATTTATTGAGTGGTGAATGATTCATTCTGGCCTTAAGTGTTATTTTAGTTTTAGATTTTATTCTTTGTTTCATGGTGGCCAAGAGAACTCAAACGCACTGCAGTTAGGAAAACAGATTCTAATAGAAAAACACTAACAATCTGAGAAAACATCTTAATCAATTTAAAAACACATGCACACAAAAAATCCTTACAACACATGCAAATACAGAAAAAGCATTTGTTTTCTAAGTTTGGTAGTGTTTTTCTATATGCATGTGTTTTCCTGCAGCATGTTTTTAACTTGTATCTAAAAAAATATTAGTTGTTAACACTGTACTTTACTGAGAAAATACTACATTTTGTTTATATTTTAGCTAAAAAACTTTGTTCAGCTATCTGTAATTTAAAAAGTTTGCTAAACTACTGAATAATTGCTTATAACAATATGCTGTGTAAGTTCTCCAGCCTCTGGCGCCTAGACAGCAGCTCTGCATTTGGACATTTGGCCAGAGGAGAAATGGTCGTGCCCAACTGAACCTGGTTTCTTTCAAGGTTCACTTTCGTCAATTGGTGACGTTTGCTCCTCACCACTGGCTTACTTGGTTTGGGACTTGTGGAGCTGTGCATTATTTGATTTGCTCTTCAGTGTTTGACCTTTCAGCAGTGAAAATTAAACCACTGAACTGAACTAAACTAAACTTCAACTCTGAAAACTGGACTGACACTGTTTCAATTTACTAAAACTTCTATTTTAAGTTGCTTTGACATAATCTACATTATAAAAGCGCTACAGAAATAAAGATGTATTGAATTGAAATTGATGTATATAGTACAGAGAAAAATAAATCTGTAAGATACAATCACCTCATTATTCAAACATAATGAAACATAAATATAATTTGCTCAGACAATAAATCATTTCAAACATAAAAAATATGTCTTGAAAAGGAAGCCAGAGGTTTAAATATCCATTTTGTAATATGCAAACATTGAAGGTTATCAAATATATTTTTGGAAACAAAAAAAGAGAGTGATTAGCTACAATCTTACCATGTGCTCAAAAAAGCAAGACACTGGAAAACAATCGAAAAAAATGTGGCAGCAAAAAAAGCATTGCAAACCTTTATAAATGACAGGATATTACATCAGTGTGGTTTGCTGTTGGTTGACTCTTTTTATTGTGTCAATAAACCCATAAAGAGAGAAATTAAGAAAGTTGTTTTGTAAAAAGATTGTGAGAGAACATGATCTGGAAAAAAAAAACATGATGTGCTAGGATCTAATCAAGAAAAAAGAACGATCAGTTATGATTTTATGAAGATTTTTTTAAACTGCTACTGTTAGCACTACTCACACTGTAAAAATCATATTATCAATTAGTTATGACAGCATATGTTTTTAGTTCATAGTAACTTTTTTTGACTAAATTAATCATGTTCTAACTTAACTGTATAAGTTCAACATAATAGAGAACATTTCGAGGGATGTAAAAAAAAAACAATAGTCCCAACGCATTTCCTGTTTTACATTTTTAATTTCCATAGCTTCCGGGAATCCAAAATATAAATGTTGATAAATAATGTTATGATAGCTGTTTTACGTTAAGTAATGATTGAATTGACTCGTTATAATTATGAAATAATTTGATAACTAGTAGGAAATGTTCATGGGCCAATGACATCACCACATTTAAATGGTCTATAAGTTCAATGGACTCAAGGTTAATTTGATTCAGCTCCAAGGCAACCAGGATTTTTTTTTACAGTGCAGTAGCTATGTTTCTATTCACCTGTATTCACATAAAATTATTAAAGAATAAAAACTGCTTAATGGAAATGCCAAGATGTGCATAAATTTTTTAAAAACACATAAAACTACACACAACTGAGTAGGATATACTATTTTGTTCCATAAGAAAAAATGCACAAACTGTGATGAAAACTTATTCTAAAATGCACATTAAAAATCATGTGATTATGGTTTGGTTACTCTTAAGTTACTTTGCAAAATTCTGGTATCAATGTGCTTCAATATTATTACCTCTATTATTTCTTCCATTCGGTATTATTACCAACCTCTATTCTGTATAATTACTAGTCTTGAGATTCCAAAAGCCACCACGCGTTCGTTGTATTTCATCTCTGTCTTTTGATGTGCAAGTAAATTAATAAACAAGGAAAAAAGTCCCACAGTGGCTTCTCCTTCTGCATTAAATTCTGTTTTTCTATTTAATATTTGGCACCATTTATCAGGAAGTGATGGTTATGTCTTTGACTCAGATGGAACAGGAGTTTTATTTTTTAAATAAGCTTAATTCACGTCTTTGGAAGGATTCATAGCTAGAGAAGAATGTACAAATTATAAGTCATTCATTCATTTTCTTGTCGGCTTAGTCCCTTTATTAATCCGGGGTCGCCACAGCGGAATGAACCGCTAACTTATACAGTAGGGAGAACATGCCAACATGCCACAGAAACGTCAACTGAGCTGAGGTTCGAACCAGCGAGCCAGCGACCTTCTTGCTGTGAGGCGACAGCACTACCTACTGCGCCACTGCGTCACCCAAATTATAAGTGTTCAGCTCTATTCTGAACTCAGCTTTTATTTTCCTGTAAATATCGAAGTGTATTGCTCAATGTATTTAAATGTTGAGTTTTGAAGAAGTGCTATTGCAGCTGGCCTATAAAGTCATGTTGCTATAACTCTGTCACAGGCTCCAACTAAAGCCTTATGAATGCAAATGTGAAATCTGTAGCCTTCATTTGGACCCAAATTCAGTTCCCATAAAACTCCTTCTCTTCTCATTTTGTCACCATCCTCAGCACATGATCTGTATTTTTCAGAAATGTAATTGGTATTAGAAAGGGATTTGGAGAGGACTAACAGAGCTTTCCGTGCAAGGATCAAATCAGCCTGTTCAGTAAAAAAGTCTCTTGAGCGCCGTAAAGTATAGAGACTCACACCTGGACGATCCCAGTGCCGCACGGCTCACTAACACACCACTGTTTTTCCCATCATCATAACTCTCCATGTGTTTCTTATAAGGGCCGCGGTGAGGGCCCAGTGCTAACTGCGATCATGTGCAACAACTTGTGTTTGGTCAGTGGCTCTGTGTTGGGTTACCTACCTCAACGTACACCACTCATATGTCCCAAAAAGCTGACAGCGGCCTTTTAGAGCTACCCACAATCACCATATGTCTTTTTCTTTTATTTTATTTTACATGTGGCAAATGTAAAGCTGGGTGACGTGATGGCGTAGTAGTTTTGCATCGTCTCTTTCTATGTTGTGTTGTATAATCTGCTTATGCTGGTGTAAAGCACTTTGGTCAACCGTGGTTGTAAAGTACTATATAAATTAAAGTTGATTGATTGATTGATTGATTGATTGATTGATTGAGTTGGCGCCTCTGTGTGGAGTTTGCATGTTCTCCCTATGTTCGTCTGGGTTTCCTCCGGGTGCTCCATTTTCCCCCACAGTGCAAAGACATAAATTGTGTGTAAAAGAGAGTGTATGGCTGTTTCCCAGTGATGGGTTGCAGCTGAATGGCATCCGCTGCGTAACACACATGCTGGATAAGTTGGCGCTTCATTCCACTGTGGCGACCCCAGGTTAATAAAGGGACTAAGCCGAAAAAAATGAATGAATGTTCTATGGGCCTCCTAGACTTTCTGACAGGGCCCAAGGGAGCTGAAACCCTCTGATCTAAAGCACTACACATGTAGCTTTCTCATTGAAGCTTGTTCTGTCTGAGGCCTCTTAAGGTGCACAGGACATATTTTGGTTAGCCTGTTACGAAACATTACTATTTCACCATTCTGACCCTTTTAACGATGTGTTAAACAACAGGCTTCTGAGAAACATGGCCCCCTTCTCCTGCTTTACTACATGGCATAAAATTTATCCCAATTTTTAAAATGTTTATTTAAGTTTTCCCCAGCTATGCTAAAGTAACATTTTACCTATTTTCCTTTTTGCAGTTTTCCCCACAGTTCAAGCCAAGCTAATCGCGTCCCACCGTACCCACTTCTTTTGAGTGAGAAAATGGGGCCTTTGAGGTGTGACAAATGAAAAGAAGAAAAGCCTTATAAACGTCACAGCGCAGTGACAGATCTCTGTTGTTTTTTCTTACAGACCCTTTTCAAGTTAACAGAAACCGTCTTGCAGCCTCAAAGCTTTCCACTTATGAGCAAATGGACAGACATTTCCCAAAAAAAAAGGTGAGTAAATGAGGCCGGTGAACACAAGCAGATGTGAAATGACTACAAAATGTGACGGGAAATTTGACAATGAGGACCACAGCCTCACTGAAGATTTTTTTTTATACAAGGCATTGACCTTTATTTTTAGAGGAAATAAGATAATGTGCTAATGTCTCGGTGGATGGTTTAGCCCATGACATTATTGGACCGGATAGTTGTAATGTCATGGCTAATTGTTCACTGGGACAACTTGTCCTGCATTAATAATGTAAGCTAAGATGTCTTGGCTGATGTTTGATATAACCTCGTGATAGTCAAATCTCCTGCTAGTCATAAAGTGTAGTTCGGTGGTCACTCGGTAGAATTGCGTCAGATGGATTTAACAGGCCAAAGGAGCTTCAGGGACTTTGTTCAGTGTTTTTGTGGGAATATGTATTTATGATTCAGATACACATTACCTCAGTCAGGAAAAGTATGCCAAGATATAGGTAACACACATAAATATCTCAAGCTATACTATTACATGAGCCAAAGTCCATTGTACATGATCTGTGATTGTTTATGAGTTTGAAACAGGAGACTTAATTGTCTGTCATTGTATGTTGGTGAATTTGGGGTGGAACACACCCATTTAAGAAAAAGATATTCATTCATTTATTTTATTTTCAGTTTAGTCCCTTTATTCATCAGGGGTCACCACATCGGATTGAAACCCCAACTTATCCAGCATATTTTTTGCGCAGCGGATGCCCTTCCAGCTGCAACCAATCACTGGCAAACACCCATACACACTCATTCACACACATACACTATGGACAATTTAGCCAATTCACCTGTACCACATGTCTTTGGACTTATGTGGGAAACCGGAGCACCCGCAGGAAACCCACACGAACACAAGGAGAACATGCAAACTCCACACAGAAATGCCAACTGCCCCAGCCGAGGCTCGAACTAGCAACCTTCTTGCTGTGAGGCGGCAGCACTACCTACTGCGCCACAGCGTTGCCTATAATTATTTATTTTTTTATTTTATTCTAAAAAGTAACACCAGGTATTTTATTTTCCCATTTTTTCCCTGACAGCTCTTCTGTGCCTGTGTTGAGAGTAAGTGTGCATGTGCTGTGTACAATCTATATGCATGATTCTTACAGATCAGTACTGTTAAGTACCCTTATAATTGATGAATACTGCAAAAACAGTGTAATCATTGCTAAAGGATGTTTAACTTTTTTATGCAGCCCAGAAAGGTTTATTAAAGCTGCACCTCAAACAGACATGAAATTTACTTTTTCTCCTGCCTGAAATTTACTGCACATTTCACTTTTGGTGTTTAAGGGCTTCACAATATTCAATAATATATATTATATAGTACTACTAACATGCAAGCCCGACCCAAACTGAAGAACATTACACAATACTTTCCTTAAAAATAGTTTTGGCTTCCTGTTTTAAGAAGGAACGCAAGATTTGTAATAAATTACTTTTATAACTTTCCCCAACATTAGTGAATGGATATACTCAACAAAAGCATGTACAATTGTTTAACAGGTTAGCAGCTTTTTTCTGTTCTTTTCCTCATGTATTATTCAAACTAATCCCCTCTTTTTCCTCTCTTCCCTTCATGATTTTATTCCGCTTGTGATTTATGTTGTGTAGTGTGTTCACCTGTAACCCTGTCTGTGTGTACAGTGATATATGACTGTGTTAACTGTGTAGTTCAGTCCAGTTTTCAGACTGAGAAAAAGAGCTCATGGCCAGAACACAACTCACACGACACAGCTCACAAAGCACAACCAGGACATATTTAATGCCCCTTCACACAAAGATTGAGAGTGTGTGAGATAAAGCCGAAGTTGGGGAGAGTTTGACAATGTGCAATATGTTTTGGGGGGTGAGAAGATGAGAAGATCTACACATCATGGGTATTAATCATACCATATTATATTTTCAATTTGGTCAGAGAAGTTCAGTGCATAAAACTAAAGTATGTTGTCTAACCTCATTTAAGAGACAGTTTGCATGTGAGATGTATAAAAAGAGCTAAAGGTAAAGAGGTCACACTAAAAGCAGAAAATGTTTTACAAGTGGCCTTTACAAGTGGAGTTTTTTGGTGGATAACTTAATTGTTTTATGTTCGATCCACTTCAAGTTGTAAAAATGAATAACTTAAGTTCTTAATTTTTTACAGTGCACCTTGTCTTTTTAAGAGCTGACACTAGTCCCTTTTTAAAGCTTAGATGCTGTGAATGGTGAAACAGGTCTTAAGTTGAAATAGCTTTAATTTGCACAAGAGAACCTGAGGTAGTGTCTTTATTCCATTAGAGATATGTCAATTTGTTCACAGTTGATTTGGTTGGAATCTCAGTTTGTGATCACTAAATCAAAACGTCACCTGTTCTGGACCCAATAATATCCAGCTGCAGACGCGCAGACCAACACACATTTCAGCACACACAATCCAGCACACACAATCTAGGCAGGGGCGAACCATGTATGGTTAATTCATTCAATTCATCTTTATTTGTATTGCGCTTTTACAATGTATATTGTATCAAAGCAGCTTCACGGAAAATATTATAGTAAATTGAAACAGTGTCAGTGCTGTTTTCAGAGTTGAATTTCAGTTTAGTTCAGTTCAGTGTGGTTTAATTTTCACTGCTGAAAGTCCAAATATGGAAGAGCAAATCCATCGAAGCGCAGTTTCACAAGTCCCGAATCATGCAAGCCAATGACAACAGCAGTGAAGAACAAACTTCACCAATTGACAAAAGTAAAGGAAAAAAAAAACCTCGAGAGAAACCTGGCTCAGTTGGGCATGACAATTTTCCTATGGTCAAATGTTTATGGCTGATGTACAAGCTGGCCCTTCAGGATCAATGCGAGGACTCATCTGTCACTGGGGTCTTACAGCAATCAGTCTCATGCTCTCCACTCCCCCCCCCCCCCCCCCCCCCCCCCAGTATTAGCTCAGAATCTGGCCTGGTCCAAGATAATGGAGACCTCAGGGAAAAAAAATTACATAAACTAACATAGACTAACATAAACGCAGATGCCTTTTAAATTATAATGTCTTTTGATCCTTTGGATTTGGATTTCAACAGCATTTGTGTTTTATGTGTATGCTAATGCAAAGAGATGTGTCCTTAATATAGCTTTAAACTGACAGTGTGTGCCTGCTTTCCAAACTTTGCAAAGAAGGCTGTTCCAGAGTTTGGGTGCCAGATATGAGAAAGATCTACTGCCTACAGTTGATTTTGTTATTCTGGGAATAATCTATTGTCCAGAATTAATTAAGTGTAGGACTTAATGGGCTATAATACACCAGAAGCTGCCTCAAATACTGGGGAGCTAAGTCGTTCAGGGCTTTGTAGGTAGTTAATAAAATGTACAATTTTATACAAAATTTAATAGGCAGCCAATTTAAAGATGAAAGAACTGAAGTAATATGATCACAGTGTTTCCTCTAGGATTTTATCCAGCTGTGGCGGCAGACCTTTTACACAAATCTAAAAGGGTTAAACAAATAACGCACAGCACTACTGCGGTTACAGAAAAGTTTACGCTGTTATAATTCACTTACCTTTTACTACATTTTGGTGCAATTATAATCCGCTATTAAAAACAACAACAACGACTGAATGTTTTGAATAAGTAGCTGCAATGTAGGCGTGGCAGGATGCTTTTTGGTGTGGCGCCCCGCCATGGAAAAATGAATGTAGCAGAAACCATGGATCCTATTTCTTTGTTCTAGAAAGCACTCTAGCAGCTGCATTTTGAAAAGACGGACGTTAATGTTAATAATGTCTTCTCTGACCTCGTCACAATATATATATATATATATATATATATATATATATATATATATATATATATATATATATATATATTAAGGGTATCACGATCCTCCAAATCCTCGATTCGATTATGAATAATTCATTAATTAATGACCAATTAATTATTTGTAGCCTACCGTTTAAACTACCTGACCTGCATGGTCTTTGTTTTACCCATGTGCATTTTCAGAGGTAGAGAGGAAGGAGGGCTGCTCAGAAATGCTACACGCCCCTGTGGATGTCAAATCTTTGTCGTTCTAAAATGCCATTTAAAAACAAAGATAGTGTAAACAGGCCCTGAATGTGTACTTTTCGCGAGCGGATTTGCAACGGGGGCGGGCAGAGGATCGCGATGCCGGTGTTGTCTATCGGACGAACCGTACGTAATACGTACATAGCAGAGCTTGCAAAACTGTGTTTTTTTTGTCGACAACACGAACGTTGTCATCATAACTCACTGGAAATCCAAAATGCTTACACACCGGCGACTTCATTGAAAGAGGAGAGGGTGTAAGTTCTGTTGACGGGTCTCCTGCTTCTGCAGTTTAACAAGCACTTCAACAAGCCTGTTTTTTTGCCGCTTTGCAAGCCAAGCTGACGTGACATGGGGGCATGGCAGCATCGACGATTCTATTTTTTGATTCGATAATCGAAATTGAGCATAAATTTCAATCGATTTCGATTAAAAATCTAAATCAAGACACCCCTAATATATATATATATATATATATATATATATATATATATATATATATATATATATATATATATATATATATATATATATATATATATTGTTAATAAATAGTGGTCACAAAAGACAATAGTGTATACTATTTCACAAATATGGTGATCGAGACGGGCAAATGGGGAACGTTGTTTCCGATCACCATTCAATATAATGTAATAGACTGAACAGTTTGGACAGCATGGATAAAAGGAGATCTTTAGATGGATGTCTGCTTGAACTGATAAGTGCAGGGTAGTAGGAGGACATCTCTAAACACAATGCTATGCTTTACCCTCCTCCTTGAGCACAGTTTGGGGAAGGGAGAGTGAGTTACAGGCCCCTGCAGAGCTCACCTCCGAACAAGCAGGAGGTATCTGTGTTTCAGTCTCCTGCCTCTCAAACCACAGCACAACTGGAAAAACATACTGCTAGATACCAAAAAGACCATCTAGACCTGAACACACTAGGCTTTTCCATCCAACTCCTGTCAAAGTACCTCGCTCCAACTCTATGTTGGAGTAATACTTTGAGCTGCTGTTTTCATCATGTAAATCCCAAATGTGCATCCAAATATCTGTGGGCCCCAGGGAAAGGGCAGGAACACACATAAATAAGATCCATCATAGCAAAATTTCTTTGGCCCAGATATGGCCCACACAATCAGCTTTTGCCTGGACCACATGCCGCAGTGAATTACGGTACATGACTGGACCAAGTCTGGCTTACATATAAGGGCCAATCATGGACTATATCTACTCCTAGTCTTATGGTGCTTTCACACCTGCCTTATTTAGTTCGATTGAATCGCACTAGAGTTCGTTTCCCCTTTTGGTGCGGTTCGTTTGGGCTGGTGAGAACGCAGCAATCGTACTCAAGTACGCACCAAAAGCGGACCAAATAAGCATACCGAGACCTGCTTGAAGACGTGGTCTCGGTACACTTTCAAATGAACTCCTCCAGGGTACGCTTTCAAACGACCCCTCCAGAGTTCGTTTGTGGTGAGAATATGATCCGTACTAAAACAGGTCCAAGCGCAAAAAAGTACTGCGCCTCTTGGACAAATCCAGCTGCCGTAGGCTGATGCGCTGTGCATTATGGGATATGGAGGAAAACTATTTGTTGACAGCGCTTTACCAACAGAGAGAGAGAGAGGGCAAAACATTATCTAATGGATGTTGGTAATATTTCCGCAAGATGACCATGTCGCAGTTTAGCTAAATTAATTCACGTCTCCTTCTGAAGTGACGTGCGATGCATTAAAACCCTATTTTCCAGCCGCGCCCGCGCTTCATTCTTGAAATTTAAAGTTTGTCTAAAGCAGGCATACAATCAGTCAGCGCAGTCGTCCCTCCAGAGTAAAAATGACATTTTGTGTCTGCCGGTTCTGTTTACTTGTGGTAGTTCATTGGCATTTTCCCCACACGGGAATTCTGACCAATCAATAAGCAGTTTAGGAAATATGTTCAACAACATCTGGCCAATGAGAGATGTGGATTTTGTCAGATGACTGCATTTTGGTTCGTTTCAACTGGTTCGGACTAAAGCCAGCAGTGTGGTGTGAAAACGACCCAAAGACAGCAGAAAATGCAACAATGTATCATTTATTACCCTTGACCCGAACCTAATGAAGCGAACTACAGACGTGAAAGCACCCTTAGCCAAGTTTAAAACCCATAACTCAACCTGAACTGGGCCAGCTATGGCCCATGTTTGGTTATTCTCTGGAAGCCATATTTGGTGTGTGACGACTGTAATGAAATTGATAAACCCATGAAGCATTGCATTTTAGGCATGTTAATAATGGTAATGGTTAGTAATGGTTAATTATATTATAATTTGTAAAATAATAACTTGGTTCAAATATATGTAATGTAGGTTAAATTGAGTTATTTTGCAACATACAGGAAACAATAGACTAATACATCTTGTTTCCTGGATTAAAATGAAGGCATTAGAAGAAACAGTAAGATGAAAATGACTTCAAAATATTTCTTTACTCAAAAATAATTTAAATATGTTTTTAAAATGGGTCAAGATAGGCCAAACTTACGTGGTCCACAAATTAATTTTCAATATCTGGGCCAAATACTACATTTGACATTTGGCCCATGTCTTGCATGCCACCTTAAAGGTGGTGCCACTACTGCTAAACCTGGGCCATGTTTGGCCCACATGCTGTATGCCAGAGCCGCATGAATGCCTCTTGTGGGAGCTTTATGCCAAATCTGGGCCAGAATTCTTTGCTACCTGCCATATAATGGACAATTTCATGCTGGCTTTTGGGTTTGATCACCTGATTTATCCACATTTTACCTATCTACTACATAAACTTTTTTTAGAATGTATCACCAACATTGTAAAAATTGCTGTAAAATTTACATTATTACTGGCAATTTTAGTTGGCAGTAATACTGTAAAATTTAAAAGTGCACTGTAAATGAACAATTACAATTGTGCTGTAAAGTAATTAGACAGTAATTGTTCATTTAGTTGAGCAGATACGACTTTTTCCGATATCTTTGATAAAAATGACAGGTTTGAAATGGGTCTATAATTTACCAATTCTCTGGGATCAAGCTGTTTTTTATGAGATTCGTAATGACAGGTAGTTTAAAAGTTTTAGGAGCATTTCCTAAAAGTAGGGATGAATTCAAAACGTTAAGAACAGGTTTAGAAACTTCTGAAAACAATTGTTTTAAAAATTTGGTCGATATAGGACCTAACTATAGACGTTGTTGATTTGGAGGAATTTATCAGTTTAGACAGTTCTTACTCACCTATTGCTACAGTGTGTTAGTAAATTTTGTCAGTCATACTGCAAAAATTGCCAGTAATACTGTAAAATTTAAAAGCGCACTGTAAATTAATAATTACAACTGTGATGTAAAACCACAGTTACAATTGTTCACTTACAGTGCACTTGTAAATTTTGCAGCATTACTGGCACTCAAAGTTGCAGATTATACTGTACATTTTACAGCATTTTACAGTGTGTTTATCTTACCAGACACTGGGTTGTGACATGTAACATGAAGAAATGTTTGAAATCTTAAAACTGTTCCAGAACAAACTGTGGTTTGGAGCATCTAATGGCCACACTTCTCTACATCTCTTTGGCTTGTTATATTTATATATTTCCAAACTTCTTGTAGGCTAAAGTATTAAGCCAAATGGACAATCCAGAACACCGCTCAAAGCTGCCAAGTTATACAATATAATGTAAAATCAATCTCTGCTGGTGTTACAATGCGAAATCCTAGTTAATAAGGATGAAATTGTTTTTGCAGCATAAGATATTTTTTAAGGGGTAATGAATGTGTAAGACTGATGGGCCTGTAAACACCCGGCAGACATAACTAAAATCAATCAATAAGACAGATGTTAATGAATGATATGAACCATTATTCAAATGAATCCTGTCACACTTCACATGATTGCATTAGTTAATGTGTTTGCTGACATGAACTAAAAATGAACAATACTTACACAGCTTTAATTTTTCATTATTCAGTATTTACTAATGTGTTGTTACAATTAACATTGTTGATAACAAGAACTAACAACAAATTGCTTTATTTTCATTCAACAACTTTAACAAAGATGAATAAATTCTGTAAGTAATAAATAAATGATGTCAGAAAATACATAAAAGCACCATTATTATGAAGTATATAATATTCTATTCATCCATTTTCAAAAACATTTTTCTAAGTCAGATCATTGTAATAAAAGGTTAAAAAAATGTGTAAATGTGATTCAATTCAGTGTAACTGTTTAATGCAGCAGCTCATTCTTATGTTTGTGTTCTACACTGCTAAAGAATGTGAGCAAATAAACACCCCCTGCATGATGCATGAAATCATTTAAATCTGAAAAGAGATTTTATTGAGGTCTGACTGGTAATACCGATGATGTTTATTAGCAGAAGATGAACTCTTGACTCTTATTTCTGCAGTAAACACATGTTCTGTGCCCTCTTACTCACCCAGAAGCATTACTGCATCCATCTTCTTGACACTCACTTTCTCTCAGTCTTTCTCCAGGCAAACACCCAAGGCATGTTGCCAAGCTTTGTTAATAAGGTTGACCGAACAGTTCTGCTCATATGCATGTGGCAATTTCCTGGTGTTAATTAGCAGTTGTGAACAATAATTCCACACTCTTGCTGTCTTCTTTATATAATTTAATGAACTCAGTCAAACAGGCAATGAAAACTGTCCAGCACTGTGAGACGCAGCACTGCAATCAGATCTATTAGTGTGCAATAGAATGTTGTAGAGTTAGATTATTATAATATTGTTCTGAATATTTATGCTATTTCATCTGTTTGAGGATGTGATTTTAATTCAATTACACATCCTTGAACACGTTCATCAGTAACTGACTTGATTGGCCTTGAACTTGACTTAAGGAAAAGCCTTAAACGTTCATTCCCTCTACACACTTGTTATTTTTGTTAAAGCGCACACGTCCTGTTATTAGTCTTAAAAATATTATGACTATCATTATTTTAGACTCATTCTGTAAAATTCATAAGTTGATCTGATGGGTTTCTGAATCTTAAAGCAAGATCACCACCTAGTGGCTCAAGCAATGTTTACTTACTCCTGTTTTTTTACACAGCTTTATTTAAACATTGTAAAAGCCAAAAGGTTAAGGTAACTCAAACCATTTAAAGAAACCGATTGCAAAAATTCATTTAAGTTCAAAAGCTAATCCTAATGAATACTGTGAACTTACTCCATTTGAGTAAACGAAACATTTTGACCACAGTAAAACTCGATAAATAATTAGAGTTCAAACCAACTGAGGACTGTAAAACCCAGTAAGTTAAGGCAACTCAAAATGTTTGAGGAAACCGATTGCTACAAACCATTTAAGTTATATATATATATATATTATATATATATAGAATGTATATTATATATATATATATTCTACACTACACTAACCAATGAATTGTTTCACTCAAAATCCTGATGATTTCGTGCAGTATCCAGGCTTCGATAAAAAAAACACATTGTGAGAGATATAAACCTGAAGTTATGTGTATTAAATTTTTTATTGCAATTTAACTATTTCTCTCAATTATTAGATGACAAAAGTATTTCCATTCTGTGTTTACATCTTGCATTTCTGATAAGTTTGAATAGTGCACTAAAGAAAAATAGTTTAATCAAGTGATTTCATATACACATTTCTGGTTTATTTTTCGCAGGTTTTTAACTTAAAGTTTTAAAAAACAAAAAATAAAAATCTGAATCATGTAAATTCTGAATATTGACCCACACTGTCAATTCTGAGATCTCACAAACCCGACCTTTCCTCAGAATTCTGTCTTTTCTCCTGCAACATTTTCTCATAATTGCTAGTTTAAAGACAAGTCCAGTTTTTCAGTATACATTGTAAATATATATAGTATATATACTGACAGGGCAAATAAAAATCTTTTCCATCGTGAAAATAGCGTTTAGCCCTGTATGAGTCTAAAATTTCATTCATAATGGTCTTTAAAATGTCTTAACATTTGTCTTTAAAAAGGCATAAATTTAACTTGCAGAAACCCCACTTAAAGTCCATTTTTTACAAAATTCAAAAATACCTTTACATATCATTTAAAAAAAAACTTTTTTGTGCAAAAATACATTTTAATTGGTTTATTGTGTAAAAGAAACAAGCTTGCATTGCCAGTGTTATTTTTTAAAATAAGTTAATACAGAAATTTAAAGGGTGCACTGACCTTTCCTTTTCCTGCAGTTGTTGCATGCTATTTTTGTATTTAAAATTATTCTGTGTTTGTCCAAACCAATACGAACCTGAATTAAATATTTTATAGGCTACTACTCTTTATGCATGTTATGTTTACAGTAATCTCAGTCAGCTGAAGCTTTCAGATCTCTGACGGATGACTGTTCAGGTCAGGCAGCAACTGTGCTCAGAATAAATCCTGCTCGGGGTAATTCTAGGACATGCTGCAAAATAAACCATCTGTTTATTTCAGGAAAAATGATAAGTAGCTCCTGGGTATGACTTCATCCTGTGCCTGTCTATATTCAACGGTCCTTGCTTTATAATTTGCCCTTGCAGTCATTCTGCAATTACACTGCTCTTCATTCTCCCGTCCTGCTTCGCCCTTCATAACAGTGTGAGATTTTCCAGTGCTTATGCGACATAATGATGCTTTTATTTGCAGTCAGCAAACGGATGTGTCTTTAAGAAGCATGTCGAACTTTGTGTTGTGTTGTGTTGTGTTGTGTTGTGTTGTGTTGTGTGTGTGTGTGTGTGTGTGTGTGTGTGTGTGTGTGTGTGTGTGTGTGTGTGTGTGTGTGTGTGTGTGTGTGTGTGTGTGTAAGCAATTACTCAACTTCTGTTAAACAAAAAAAAGGAGAATTCTGGAAGATTAGATTATTTACCATTGGCAGATTATTTTGCTGGTTATAAGAAAAAACTCATTTTGATATAGTCGGTTTCTTAAAACAGAACCATGTTTGCTTGTGTAGAAAATTATTCTTGATTTTGATCTTGATCTTAACAATATTAAGATATTTAAACTATAAACAATACGAAAAAAACTAAGTAAGAAAAGCATTAATTTCACTATTTATTTTTCCTATATTGAGTCAACTGGTTACCGGGTTTTAGCTTTCTTTACATATGCTGGATAAGTTGACGGTTCATTCCGCTGTGGTGACCCATGATTAATAAAGGGACTAAGCCTGAAAGAATGAATATAAAAAAACTCAGTGAAGTTTGGAACAAGATCAGGGTGAATAAATGTTAATTTTTGGGGTGTACATCCCCTTTTCTCCAATGGTATCTCTCCTTTAATGACTTTGAACGTGGGATGACTGGTACTGTTATGGAACAAAATCAATGCCTAAAGTCTTGAAATAAAAAGCTTGTTGAATATCACAAACTGAAAAAAATAATACACCGTATTAACAAGTTCTTGCATTTTAATGACTTGAATTCCAGGGTTTGTATTTTTAGGTCCTGAAATTTAACATATCTGTTTATTTAAGCTGTGAATATTTCAACGAAAAATATTTTAAACATGTTTTCATACTTAAAAATTCAATAATTCATATTCAATTTTCAGATTTCACTTACAAAATATTCAATACCCTTTAAAAATACGATGTATAATATTCAAAAGGTCATTTTCAGTTCATTTTATTTCAGTTCTAATATTCGCTTCCATAAATTCAGTGGATCAAATTCGACTGATAAAATTCAACATTACATCCGGGAACTGCAGGAGAAGCAATAGATTGCAGATTGAAGATCGCCAGCTGCTCTAGCTTTCACCAGCAGGTGGAGTTGGAATAATGTAAGATTTTTAAACCAGTAAACAGGCGAGAAAAAGGCAAATAAAGGCACAAAAGTAGCATTCAATTTTAATATCAATGCCTTGGACATTATAAATAATAAAAAGTATGAGTAAATGAGGGTTTAGTCATTTATATTTGCCCTTATGTAACGGAAGCCAGCTGGTGATCGCGTAAAGCTCACCCCTCGGATCCAGTGACAGACGTTGTTCTGCAATCTTTTCGGAGCTTGTCTCCCATGCTGGCTCGTTACCTGCTCGGACCGGTGCGGTTACTTGCACATAAACCGTCTTTTGATGAATATGATGTTACACATTGTCTATCTATTGACTCTTTCCATAGACGCGAAGTATTATATTGACAGCTAAAGAATATAAACGTAAGAGAAACAGGAGAGGAAATATTATAATAATACACACTAGATAAGCATTGACAGGGCTAAGAACAATTACGAACAAAGATTTTCAAAACCAGAGAGATTTTATGAGAATGTCACAAAACAGTTTACTTGGAAATGTTAAACAGAGAGTTCAGGTATGATTTAAGGTTGGTTATGGACGGGGCGTCTGATTTAAAATAATTTAACATGCGAATGCATTAAAGGAGCGTCTTCAGTTATTCACACAGAACCGTCTAATATGGCATAACTATAAGGAGCAATGTTTGCGCTGTTTAAACGCAGCTATGTCAGGATTGGGATAGGTTATACATTTTCATCCTTTATTATGATTGTTAATATTATTATTGTATGACATTTTTTTCTAATTTTTGGGGTTCTGCCATGGTTAAATGTTAAACCTGTCTTAGTTTGTCCAGATTATTGTTTTATTGTTATGTAGCCTATAGGCGAGAAAAAGGTAATAACGCAAAAGTGGCAATGTCGCAGCCAATGATAAGTAATAAAATGAGTCGCCTGTGGTTTGATAATAGGCAGTTATAACTGACTTTGTTTTTATTAAACGAGAAAACCGTTAATTATAACTTTTCAGCGACCGTTTGTATTTTATGATTAGCAATGTTGATCTTTTTTGCAGTTATTAAACATAAACTTATTTAAACTGGTTTAAACTTAATATAGTTGTCACTTGAGCTAGTTTCATAAGATTAATGTTTATAATGCGTGGTTTGACATGCGTGGTTGAGGGGTTCCTGCAAAGCAGCTCAATTCATCCTCATGGTATTACTGAGCTGTAATCGCCATCTACTGGAGAGAATGTATTTGCTCATTTATTCTATTAACTCTTTTCTGCAAGTGTGGTTTATGATTTCACAAAGTCAAACCATTATGTTTTTATTTTATATTTTGAGATGATCATATTTAAATATACAATTGCTAGGGTAGCTAATAGTTTCTTTTTTCTTGTTTTTTTTTAAAAATCAGTAGCTTATAAAATCATAATTTTTGCTTGACAAAGTTATTAGTTTAGGATTCTGGATGCATTTTTGCTGTGTTGGAAACTCATAAGCTCACACTAATCAATTATATTATCAGAAATTACAGATATAAGAAATCCATTAATATTCATCACTCTTTTTACAATTATACAAGCAATTTCGCGCTGACGTCAGCTCCACTTTCGGAAATGGTAAACAGCAAGGTGTTATTCATATAAGCCCAAGCATGACATATGTCATGATTAATATAATGATCGAAATACTCTTGTAGGCTATTCTTATGCTTGGCCAAATGTCATGACTTTCACTTTCATTTTACATTATTATGCACACGCCCAGATGTCATCTGAAACTTTGGAAGAATTCCTATCATATATTGGCAGCCAACCAGCATCTCTTAATCAGTTTGCTGTGGGGCGCTGGCTCTGACTGGCCACCGGAGCTCGCGGCCACTCGTTCGACTTTGTCGTGAGCAAGCCGCACAGCACATGCATAAAAACGTCAATCACTTCATTCATTCATCAATTCATTCATTTTCCTTCTGCTTCGTCTCTATTTTAGAGGAAAAGCAATAATCTGGACAAACTAAAGACATGTTGCAAACATTTAACCATGGCAGAACCCCAAAAACTAGAAAAAAAGAAGAGAAAGACGATAGCAAAGTGATAGCTAAAAAGGATCAATAGAAATATTAATTTAGAATCACGGATGACTTATTTAAGCGCAATAGCCCAATACATGTCATAAAATAATAATAAAAATCATAATTTAAATAATTAAATTATAACCTATCCCAATCCTGACATAGCTGCGTTTAAACAGCGCAAACATTGCTCCTTATAGTTATGCCATATTAGACGGTTCTGTGTGAATAACTGAAGACGCTCCTTTAATGCATTCGCATGTTAAATTATTTTAAATCAGACGCCCCGTCCATAACCAACCTTAAATCATACCTGAACTCTCTGTTTAACATTTCCAAGTAAACTGTTTTGTGACATTCTCATAAAATCTCTCTGGTTTTGAAAATCTTTGTTCGTAATTGTTCTTAGCCCTGTCAATGCTTATCTAGTGTGTATTATTATAATATTTCCTCTCCTGTTTCTCTTACGTTTATATTCTTTAGCTGTCAATATAATACTTCGCGTCTATGGAAAGAGTCAATAGATAGACAATGTGTAACATCATATTCATCAAAAGACGGTTTATGTGCAAGTAACCGCACCGGTCCGAGCAGGTAACGAGCCAGCATGGGAGACAAGCTCCGAAAAGATTGCAGAACAACGTCTGTCACTGGATCCGAGGGGTGAGCTTTACGCGATCACCAGCTGGCTTCCGTTACATAAGGGCAAATATAAATGACTAAACCCTCATTTACTCATACTTTTTATTATTTATAATGTCCAAGGCATTGATATTAAAATTGAATGCTACTTTTGTGCCTTTAATAGCCTTTTTCTCGCCTGTTTACTGGTTTAAAAATCTTACATTATTCCAACTCCACCTGCTGGTGAAAGCTAGAGCAGCTGGCGATCTTCAATCTGCAATCTATTGCTTCTCCTGCAGTTCCCGGATGTAATGTTGAATTTTATCAGTCGAATTTGATCCACTGAATTTATGGAATATGAATATTAGAACTAAAATAAAATGAACTGAAAATGACCTTTTGAATATTATACATCGTATTTTTAAAGGGTATTGAATATTTTGTAAGTGAAATCTGAAAATTGAATATGAATTATTGAATTTTTAAGTATGAAAACATGTTTGAAATATTTTTCGTTGAAATATTCACAGCTTAAATAAACAGATATGTTAAATTTCAGGACCTAAAAATACAAACCCTGGAATTCAAGTCATTAAAATGCAAGAACTTGTTAATTCGGTGTATTATTTTTTTCAGTTTGTGATATTCAACAAGCTTTTTATTTCAAGACTTTTGGCATTGATTTTGTTCCATATACTGTTTTCATCTCTAAAGAAAACATCCAATGAGACAATAGTAGCTCAAAATACCACTAGAATTCATGAACTTCACACCCATCTCACAAAGCTTAATCATTCAAGCTAGTTCGTCAACGTGACAAGGAGTTCATTAACTCGACAGCCTCCACAGTCGACTCGCCAGCTTTCAATCCAATAGAAGTTTACATAATGAATATATAGGATGACAAACCACAACTGAGTAACAGGCTTACTGTCAATATAATATGGAATTCTGTTTCCCTGTTTCGCCTCAGTTTTGGGTTCCTGCTATGCTTACAGATCACAGGGCCAAGCTCGAAAATGATTATTAGCGAAAACAGCAAAACTGCGTTGCGCCCACAAAGGGAACACAAAACTATGGGTAAAGGGTCAATTCAACTCGACACAACACCACAACCGCTGAGAAATGTTTTCAGCACTTTTAGAATGAACTGAAGTAGTTTTGAAGGCAGATTTTAGTACTTAGGTGCATAATGAGTGAAAATAATAGGCCTACTAAATAATATTCGTTTACTTGTAAAACGTGTGGAGAAATAAGCGTCCAGTTTGCCTGACTAGAGAATAATGATGTATTTCGTTATTTGTTTTGAAGCAGGGGTGCTCAATCCTGTTCCTGGAGAGCCACCTTCCTGCAGATTTCAGTTGCTACCCATATCAAACACACCTGCCTGTAATTATCAAGTGGTGTTCAGGTCCTAATTAATTGGTTCAAGTGTGTTTGATATGGGTAGCAACTGAAATCTGCAGGAAGATGGCTCTCCAGGAACAGGATTGAGCACCCCTGTTTTGAAGGATTGGAGTGACATCTAGTGATGACAAGCGGAAATGTGTTCAGGCAAAATAATGTTGCCCTTTTGTGGTATATTTTTGTTTTATTTTATATAATTTATTTTATTCCTTCATTTTTAGCCCTTCATATTTCATTTTTACTTAGGGAAAATTGGATTATACAATTAGTGAAAACTGAAGTAGAAATATTTTTTTCATTCATTATCTTCATTCATTCATTTTTTTTTTCGGCTTAGTCCCTTTATTAATCAGGGGTAGCCACAGTGGAATGAACTGCCTTTTCTTGTTCTATTAATTATATTTACTCTTAAATAAATGAAAACCATACATTTTGGGTATGTCTTGCTGATTTATTTACACATATCTCTGTATTTCAGATTACCAGGGTGCGAATATTACATTGACGATTGGGGAGTCAACGTTTCGGTATTGTTAGTTTGAGTAATTTAAATTAAATCTAATTTATTAATAAAATGTATTTAAGTTTTCAGTGTTTTGGGGATATTTAATGTATTCTGACCTACAGTATCCTCTGATTAGCTATTTTAGAGATTACTGTAGGTCAAACTGTACAAACTCTAATTTGACTTTACTTTTAAGCTATATGTAAAAACAAACACCTATTTTATGAGAAAATAGTCTTGCGAACTCTTATGTTGTCTATCGGTGCTCTACATCTGCCAGTTGTATGGTCAGTGGTATTAACCGTTAAAGGGGTTGTCAAATGTATACTTATAATATCTATTTTTAATGATTCATATTAAAGATACAGACCAGAGAAAGCTATTTCTTACTATTAAAGGGTTGACCCCCCATACATTTTTTTTGATGTTCTTTGGGATGAATAAGCGTTAAATAGGAGGGTCAGCCCCCCCAAAACCCCTTGTAATTTGCATTCTGGAGATTACAGAAAAGTACTTTTCATCATACAGAACTCATGTAGATTATGTAATTAACACTAAGCACCTTAAAATGGTATTACATCTGAGATTTTGAACAACAATTAAACCACTGGAGTTTGATAGACAGACCATTTTTAGTGCTAAAGTTTTGAAAAAAAAAGATTACATTGTAATTAAAATGGAAATACATTCGGTAGTCTGTAGATTATTTTAATCTCTACAGATTATGTACTACATAAAAGACTACAAGGAGAAACACTTGACATACAGCACTTATATTTTGAGTTATGACAGAACTGCAGATATCATTAGAAAAGAGCCAACTAGTTTCTTACAAGGAATCTGACCTACAAAAGTGCTGATGTGCAGGTGTGACCTAGAAGACAAGTGATTTCCTCTTTGAGTGTTATTCCTACTCTAACAGTAAAAATCCAAATCATACAAATATATGAAAACACTGCATACAAAAAAGAGAAAGAATAGCACCTTAAAAGACTTGTCCAGTTATCATAGACAAACAGAGCACCTTTTATCAAGCACCATTTCTCCCAATCACATACACTGTTCAAATGTTTGGTGTCAGTACATTTTATTTATTTGAAAAAATGTCTGCTCACTATATTAGTGTTGAAATAAAAAAAAGTTATTCAATATTATATATCACAGGCCTCAAACATTTGAACTGTGAAGTAATTGTGATTGATGTTAATAACTGAGTAAAATGTCAAAGTTAAGAGAGCTGTTCTCTTAACTTTGAGCCATTATGCTGATCTGATACCATAGATATACAGTATACATGTGTTTATCTATGATCTGATACAATTAAGGTTTACCAATCCAGTCCAATGGCCCCAATTAAGTGCAGTCCACTGAGGAGTTTTTTTACACTTGTAAATAGTGCTTACTGTTTAAAACTTTAATAATGTCTATTCAGAAGTAACTTGTAAATGTAACTGCTTTTGTTTCTAATTCATCCCACACATTTAAAAAAAAATGTTCAAGTTGATAAAAAGAGAAATGTTTTGATCAATCTGCTTTTGTTTGGTCCTGCATCTGGTGTGAAGTGAGGTCAGGTTTCAAAGTCGACTGCTTGAGAGACGTCCAGGAGAGGGGCTCCGACTATGACTGGCCATCTGACAGACAGAATAAAAGACAGGCTTAAAATCCTTCACAAATCAGGCGGAAGTCATTTACTGTAATGCCTCACAGAATAATTTAAAAAAAGTGTAAAGAAATTGTACTAACCGTCAGTTTCAATGAGGAAGCATGTGCAAAAGAGATATTAAGAAAACGTAATTCTTAATGCTACAATAAGATGTGGACTATTGATGTTTGAGAAACTGTTCAAACTCTGACATTTTTTACTCATCCTTATTTTAAACATGCTTGACTGACTTTCTTCTGAAGTACAAAAAGATGATGTTTAGCACAATGCCAGAGCAAATATAAAGAAAATTTCCATATAATGAGAGTGTATGAAGCCTGAGGCTGTAAAAGGCACCAAAAAATCTATTAAAAAGGGGATCAGATAATTTATGTGCCATATTAAAAATCTACAATATATTAGAGTAAGGAACAAACTTACTTAAATCATTATTCACTGGAAATCTTGCTTGAAAGGTTGGAAAATAATGGGTGATTGTAGCCAAAATGCTACCAAAATGTCCCACAAATGCCCATGCACACTTTAAGTGAATTTGGAAATGAGTAAAAAGCACATGTTATTATGTTTAGATCTGGACATGCATTAAATCTTGTTACAATCAATCACACTCATTTCTACTGCGCATATCAATGCAATAGCCAATCAGAGCCATATAAATTTGTCACTGCTGAATCACCAGTTTTGTTGAGTGTGTCTGCTGACTAAAATACATTCTCAGAATATGAAAATATCTTGGTTGTTGCAATATATAATTAATCACAATTATTTAATCAAGAGACTAATCATCAATAGTTCCTGTTTAGTATTTGGCATAAAAGACAACACTAATTAGTAAAAGCTGTTTCAATTGTCCTGTAATATTTTCCATGAAAATCAATTTATAATAAACCTTATTTCTGATTCTGCTCGACAGCCACAGTCACCATTCATTTTCACTGTATCAAAAACAGCAGCTTAACCTACTATAAACAAATGTATGTTCCGAAGAGAAAGTCATAAATAAGGGTGAAAAATTATGACAGTCTTTCAGTTTTAAGGCTTTGACTCTGAAGGCTGGACTTGACTTGGGTTTTCAGTAGAAACTCACAAATGTGCGGCTGGGGCTTCCTGAGCGAGAGCGAACAGGACTGGAGCTACGACTCCGGCTTTTCCACTAGAAAAAACATTCAAGCATAATTTTTTAATTCTTCAGTTGTACTATTTATATTTGAAAATGTATCAGTTTATTTATATAATCATACATAATTACATTTTACCTGATAAAAATATATAATTCTATAACAATTATATTTGAACCCCATTAAAATCCATCAATAAAATGATCTAAGAATTCCAACTAAATCCTAATCTGTCATGACTAGTATGAATGCTTCTATGACGGATGACTTCTAAAGAGTCTCCACATACCAGAGCTCCTCTCCTAGTGACCGCTTCTCCCTTCAGTATGACAGTGTCTCCCTCCAGCAGCGCAGGCCACACGTGAAATGCCACCAGTGGAGCCGTGAACTCAGAGTCAAAACTGCGCCGGTACCTGAAATAAAGAGGAAGAGGTGTGTCACTCTTTTACACTTCTATGTGTATCTCAGCTTGGCTTTTTTTCTTCTAATGAAGCACTGGTAAAAGTAAAAAGTTAAGAGTCATCTTAAAGTGTGGACTGCATGCTAGTTATCACAAAAATGAAAACAAAATCATAATTGACTCACTTTCTTTATTTCTTTACCCACTTTCATATTTGACTTTCACTATCTTTTCTTCTCGTTCATCCAAATAATTCAGAAAGAGATTTAAAAAAATTAATTATGAGGACTTATGAATTGGTTTATCCCAGGTGTGCTTAACACTGTTCCTGGAGATCTACCTTCCTGCAGATTTCAGTTGCTACCCATTTCAAACACACCTGCCTGTAATTATCAAGTGCTGATCAGGTCCTATTAAATTGGTTCAGGTGTGTTGGATCAGGGTAGGAGCTGAGCTTTGCAGGAAGGTAGATCTCCAGGGGGGTATTCCAGAAAGCTGGGTTAACTTACCATCTGCTAAAACCTAAACTCTCGGTTGATTTACCCAAAACCTGCTTACCGCGAGTATGTTGGTTCCAAAACAGGTGACAAGAGTTAGTTAAATCAACCTCCTGAAGATAACCGCGGGTTAATGCGCGTGCACGGCACACACCTGAAGGCATTTTCAGTAGATCGCCGAATTCACGAGTCACCATAGAAAGTCACGGTGAGAAAAAAAGGGCAACGCACTTTACAGAGGCGAAGCTGGAGGTTTTAAACACAGAGATTACACATCTGCTTCAACGAAGGAAAGAAATATAGAATAAGAAATAGATAAGAAAATAAAAAATAAATAATAAGAAAATTTATTAATTGATTAAATTACACATGTCACCCTCCATTTTATTGTAATGATAAATTAAACTACTCTTTAACATCCTTTTTGAGTATGTTGTGTAACCATTCATGCATTTAATTTTCCTTCCATTAATTTCTTAAGGCCACAATATGTGTATTGACTAATAAGGCTTATAGAAATTGTAATCTTTCTGGAGCTAGAATTCTGTCCAAAGTCATTTAACACAGAAACATTATCATAAAAGGTAATATTTAATTACTGGAGCTCTTTATTTAACACTCTAGAATATTCTTTCTGACATGCAGCTAAAAGAAAGAGGCCTGTCTAACTGCTGTGTCCTATAATAAAGGCTTTTCAGTGGTTGAGTTTTTGACTTAAACCACACACTCTGTCACTGTTGTAAGTGATTGTTGTCAGATAGCTTTAAGTTCTTTTTATTTTGCATGCAGACGAAGTTCCTTCTGCCTCAACTAACAAGCAGTGTAAGAATTTTCTGCACTTTTCCATATTTGAATATTACTCTTGGATCACAAAATCTTTTATCTACATATTTAAATTCTAAAGTAGCTGTATAAGGTCCATCTTCAAAGATAAATAAAGTCACATGAGCATCAACTTAAGGTGAGAAATGTATATGAAAAATATGTTACACGTTTAAAGGTGCGTGTGTAAAGCAGTGTACAAAATCATTCATTTTATTTCAGGAAATGAAGAAATGAACAGACCAAACTATTTGATTAAACATAGTTTTTTGACTAATTATATTTTTTTTAGCACTCTTCCATCTGTTTTGTCTGCTTGGGTCACTGAGATTTCCTCTGGGTCAGGCTGCAGGTACGTGTCATCGTATAAGGCAGAAAAGGGTATCTTTTGTCCTCCAGCAAGTAACAATGTAGTGCCTATGATTCTATTGTATAATACAAATATAATAAAAATAAACATTGTGTTAAGCAACATTTGCTTTATAGTTTTTTTTTTTTTTTTACTATATTTGTATTATACACTTGTATCATTATTTCCTGAAAATCAGCCATTTAGCCTCAACATAGTGATGAGGTGGGGTGTGTGATGAGCTGGTAAGTGGAAGCAGTAAAGAGTTTAATAGTTGAAACATCAAAAGATTAAGGATAGAAAATTAAGTTGTACCTGCACACTTATACTTTGGACAAATTTTATATTATCAGTGTCCTTTAGTGACTGATGGAGCTTTAAAATCGGCTGCAATTAATGCACACAATAGCATTTAGAAACCCTGAAAAAAAATTATATTAAAAAATGTAGGTGTGTGTGCGTGAATGTATATATATAAGAACGACGTCCTACATCTTAAATTAAAGATATATTTTCCTACAAAAGACAAAGCTGCCACTTATAATATTATACAGAAATGTGAGGGTGCAGAAGGAGAGAAAAAACACACAATCTTTATGTGAGATTCGAACTCACTCCGTTGTGCGCTCCGTTGTTCTTTATCGACGCACTGTCCACTACTCTATTCCCGTGCTCTGAATCTTCTGTGTAATGATACGCAGTGATTTATGACCAAGGAACTGTACGAAAGTGTAAAAAACAGTTCAGTGCCAGGCGTACTGTACAGGTGGTCCTACTGCCACATTGTACAGTTGCCTAAAATGCCGACGCGAATACAAAGAGCTGCACTGAATGTTTTTTATGATAAGCGCAGACCCGCGGTTTGTCACATTTGATTTCAAAAAGGTTTGTTAAATACATTAACATTATGAATTTGGTTATGAAAAAAACTATGCACTTATAACCCTCTCACAACGAAAAAACTTGTATTTGTGTGTCCATATCCATAAATATTCCCATCAAAAGAGCATGCATTGCTCAGTAAACTCTCTAAAACAGACAAACTCTAAAACATAGCAACTTACTCTCTGAACATAACCTGCTCCGGAGCAGGTTATCTTCAGAGAGTAAGTTGCTATGGCTACTTAACATACCCAGAAGTTACCTCCGATTTTGGAACCAAAGTTGAGGTTATCCACCTACATACTCTCAAACTTACCCGGGTATGTCACATAACCTGCTTTCTGGAACAGCCCCCAGGAACAGGGTTGAGCAGCCCTGGTTTTAACCCAAGTCTTGTGAAGAGACACAGATGTTTTATATGATGAAAAGATCAAATTTGGACTTTTATCCACATTGATTAGCAATGTTTAAAGTGTTCTGATTTGGTCATACATGCTTGCTTGACACAGTAGAACCAATGAGGTGAGGTGTCAAGCAAGTGTAGTTGAGCTTCTGTTTGTGTTTACTGATCAATGTGTTGATATAAATAAAGTCTATCTTAAACCAGTGTTTATCTCATGAAATAATGTTTGTCTTTAGACTACTTGGATTAAACCTCTTCGTTCACTTGATCTCTTTATGAAAATTTTGAAGCATCAGGTTTAGTTTTGATGTTCCCTTTAACACATTTTGTTGAACACAAGTTACTTTGCAACTAAATGCCAACTCATTCTTGTTCGAGTATTCAGAGAAAGGTTAGGGTTAGTTGAAGTAAATTGATGTACTTACAAAGTTTCTTATAATCAGGAGAATGTCTACTAATAGTCTTATGAGAATTAGTTGGCATGTAGTTGCAGTGTAACATAAAATCAAGGAAATGTGTTAAAGGGACCATCAGAATAAAGTGATACCAACCATTTTTATTTTAGGCTGAACTTGCATCTGGTATTACTTTAAGTGATAGTTCATGCAAAAATAAATATTTTGTCATCATTTATTCACTCTTAACTTGTCACAAACATATGACAACAAAAGGAGATATTTAGAAAAATGCTGGAAACATGTAACCATTGACTTCCATGGTATTTGTTTTTCCTGCTTTGGATGTCAATGGATACATGTTTGCAACATCCTTCAAAATATCTTGTTTTGTGTTCAACAGAAGAAAGTAAATAGAAACTCTCAAGAGTTTGGAACCACTTGAGAGTGAGTAAATGGTGAGTAAACTGATATTTTTGGGTGAACTATTATACATTTAAGGAGAATTCAACTTTTAAAGATGCATCTGAAAGCCATTGTGACTTTGAAGTTGTGTTTGATTTCTGAGCTCCACTCACTTAACATCACTGTAGAGTTCTCCATCTGAGCTGAAGGCCAGGTCCAGGGGAGGGTCCAAAGTTTGCATGGCGAAAGCTATTCGACAGGCTTCTCTAATGAAGCTGCTGATCAGAACAAAGTCCACCTCCGGAGGGAACGAGATGCGCGGGTTTACGTTCATCGCGTTAATCACATCCTAAACAGACAGAAATAAAACAAATACATTTCAGTGCTATTGGGCAACAGTAGGCGGGGCAGTTGGTAGCACTGTTGCCTCACAGTAAGAAGGTCACTGGTTCGAGCCTTGGCTGGGTCAGTTGGCATTTCTGTGTGGAGTTTGCATGTTCTCCCTGTGTTGATGTGGGTTTCCTCCGGGTGCTCCGGTTTCCCCCTACAGTTCCAAAGATATGTCAATTGGGAAAGATAAATTATTCGTAGTTTATATGTGTAAATGAGAGTGTATGGGTGTTTCCCAGTGATGGGTTGCAGCTGGAAGGGCATCCGCTGAGTAAAACATATGCTGGATAAGTTGGCGGTTCATTCCGTTGTGGCGACCCCAGATTAATAAAGAGACTAACTCGAAAAGAAAATGAATAAATGGGCAACAGTAAAAAAATAAAAATAAAAAAATAAAAAAAACAGGTGTACACAACAGCGTAAGTATTTTGAAATAAAACTGTAAAATAAAATGAAGACATGGTCAAATAAGTGAAAGTCCTAAAACAACCAAATGTAAAATAAAGCTAATTAAACTTAATAGGAATAAACAAACAAACTGTAACTATAATTGTTACTATTTACTTTAACTAAAATGAAAGCTGAATATATAAAAATGAAAAGTGATTCAAGAACGTTTAGATATAATATAATACTAAAATAATTTAAAACGTTTCAGTGAATGTAAGGGCTGCATGGGCTTGTTTACAAAAATGCACTGGTGTGTGCAGCCAATTTTGAACTTACATTAATGCTGGTCTGAACATCATACAGGTCCAGATTTCTCACAATATAATCCACCACTGCATCCTCCAGACTCTCAGGGCCAATGTGAGTGGAGGAAAGTGTCTTCCTCACACGTAATTTAAACTGCCGATAGGCCAGCTTAGCTGCCTGAAAAGATTCCTGTTGGACAGTACGAAAACAAATAAAATAAAATAAAATTTAATTAATATAATGTAAAATAAAAAAATTATAAAATACAATATATACAATACAGTACAGTACAGTACAGTACAGTAGAGTACAGTACAGTACAATACAATATATTTTTTGGAAAAAAAAACTGTAAAAATGCAAAAAAAATGTAAAACACATAAAATGGCTAATATATAGAGTGTTAAATATATGAATGTGACCCCTTTAAGGTGGTCTATAAACTCACAATCAAAAATGTATCAAAAATAATAAAAAATTACTATAACTGTAAAATGACTGGAAATTATATTAACACCTTGATAATCAGAGCTCTTCTTACCACAGCAGCAATGAACAGGATCCTCTGGACTGTTTCCAGGTCATCAATGTATTTGAGCAGGAGACTCTGGGACTCTAGCCTCTCAGTGGCATACAGATCTGAGAAACGGGAGACCAATCGAGCGTGTCGAGAGGAGCTGGTGAGCTGTGCACGTGTAGGAGATTCACCCCGGACAGGACTAACTGATCGACTTCGGCGCAGAAGCGGACTAGGTGAACGGCTCTTGGCTAACCTGTCAGTTATATAAAGCAGTAAGTTATAGGCTTGCAAAAATTGCTTTTGCCATAAGCAATAAGATGTTTCTGTCAGCTTTACCTGTCCTGCAGAACAGTTTTCTCAGCATTGAGGAAGGAAACCTCATCTCGCAGGATTCTCACCTGCCTCTCATAATCATCCAGGACATCTAGCTTTCTCTTATACAGATCAAGCTGGTCTTGTGCAACTCGCAACCTGACACAAAGAATCATCATGATTGAACATAAAGGAATTTTGAATTCTCAAACATCTAGTGCACAAGTCTTACGGCTCATACCAATGTCTAAAAGGCAAACACACAAAGACGTAACAGACATTTGGACTAGAGTTCACCATCTCTGACTCACTCTGACTTCAGATGTAGTATTTCATCCTCTGTGGCCAACAGGGTGGTTGCAGATTTATTTTTTGTTGAATCCAGTTCAATATGGGTGTCAACAAGCCTGAGAAAATATGACATTTTTACAAAAATTTAAAATATATATAAATATATATATATATATATATATATATATATATATATATATATATATATATATATATATATATATATATATATATATATATATATATAATTTAAATGCTTTATATATAATTTAAATGCTTTATGATAATTGGCTGATAGACCTTACATTGTTTATTAGCAAATAATGTACACATGAGGTGTAAAGGCCACTCCACTTTATATGGTGGTGGTGGCTGCATCACCACCTTGGGTGTGCATTATTTTTCTAATAATTCAACAGCCCATCATCAATTATTCCCTACTAATTTGATTAAAGTGGAAAAAAGGAAAAAATCTAATTTCTGTACAATAGTGTGATGTGTATTAGGTTATTGGTATGAAATGAATTCAACTGTTGTGAACAAAAATAAGGTAAAAATAGCATAGTTATGCATTAAAATAAATGTATTATTTCCGTAAATACAAACTAACACTCACATTGTTACAAAGCTTTTTCGCTAGACTTCTGTATGTGATCATTTCTTTGAACATGGAAAGCATTTATAGCTTCACTTTTTCCACATTTTTTGTTACAGCTTCATTCCAAAATGGATTAAATTCCGTTTTTTCCTCAACATTCTACACACAATAGCCCATAATGACATAGTGAAAAATATTTTTTTTAAATTGTAGCAAATTTATTAAAAATAAAAACCTGAAAAATCTAATGTAGAAGAGCATTTACAGCCTTTGCTGTGAGGGTCTAAATTGAGCTCAGGTACATTCTGTTTCCACTGATCATTCTTGAAATGTTTCAGCAGCTTAACTGGAGTTCACCTGTGGTCAATTCAGATGATTGGACATGATTTTAAAAGACATACACCTGTCTATAGAAGGTCCCAGGGTTGACAGTGCATGTCAAAGTACAAACCAAGCATGAAGAAAAAGGAATTGTCTGTAGACCTCCAAGACAGGATTGTCTCGAGGCGCAATGCTGGGAAAGGTTACAGAAAAATTTCTGCTGCATGAAAGTTCCAATGAGCACAGTGGCCTCCATCATCCGTAATTGGAAGATGTTTGAAACCACTAGGACTCTTCCTAGAGCTGGCCGGCCATCTAAGCTGATGGACGAGAAGGGCCTTAGTCAGGGAGGTGATCGATAACCTGATGGTCACTGTCACTGTCTGAGCTCCAGGCTTTTTCTGTGGAGAGAGGAGAACCTAACAGAAGGACAACCATCTATGCAGCAATCCACCAATCATGTCTGTATGGTAGAGTGACCAGACTGAAGCCACTCTCCGTCAGGAATTTCCCAAAAGGCATCTGAAGGACTGTCAGACCATAAGAAACAAAATACTCGTTGGTCTGACGAGACTATTTAACTCTTTGGAGTGAATGCCAGGTGTTACATTTGGAGCAAACCAGGCACTGCTCATCACCAGGCTAATAACATCCCTACAGTGAAGCATGGTGGTGGCAGCATCATGCTGTGGGGATGTTTTTCAGCAGCGGGAATTGGAAGACTAGTCAGAATAGAGGGAAAGATGAATGCAGCAATGTACAGAGACATCCTGAAGGACGATGATCCAAAGCACATGGCCAAAATATCAATGGAGTGACTTCACAACAGCTCTGTAAATGTCCTTGAGTGGCCCAGCCAGAGCCCAGAACTAAATCCTATTGAACATCTCTGGAAAGATTCATGTCTTTTAGATACAGACATAACTTAATAAATAATAATGATACCATTTAAAAAGTTTACATCTCTTAATATATTGGTTAAAATATATATATATTTTTTTAATTATGTGTATTTTGATCTGAAAGCATTTGTAAAGTTTTATTCTCTCATTAAAATGTTTTTTATAGATAAAAATAAAATAAGACCTATAATGTGTATTGGAAGGGTGCATTTTCATTCCATTGCAACTTTAATCTGCTTTAGACTTGGTGCTAATCAATACTGACTCCCGTTTTACTGAGTCCAGCTCTATACGTGTAGAGCACAGCTGGTCTTCAATTTTCTGCAAGTTGCTCTCATGCACTGAGGACAGCTCACGAATCTTCCGATCTTTCTCCACAGATTCCTGATTAGTACATACAAAAACATACAAGCACCAGCACAGATATACACACATAAGAACAGTATAACTGAAATCATAAGTTTGTTACTGAAAAAAATAACATGTCAAGTCAGCACTAAAGACAGCGCCAATCCAGCCGACCTGAATGAGGCTGAGACTGGTATCTGAGGAGACAGCTGAAGCTGCAATGGTGAAGCAAGAGCCAAGCCATGGCAAAAGGCGAGATTTCAGTGTGTCGACTCCTGAATAATGTCCACCTGCAGAAGAAGGAGGACTGAGAACATTAATGTTGAACAGAGGTAAATGAAACAATAGTGTTCATGAATACTGAGAGTAAAGAGAAGGACAGATCTATTTGTTACCCTCTTGTGCTGTAAGGTTGAGTATGGTGAACAATTGACCCTGTATTTTTGAGGTAAGCTCGACTAGTTCACAGCACCTATTTAGGTTCTGGTCACACGAATAAACCTGTGAGACAATATGATTAACAAATGTCAGAAAATAAGACATAAGACATGTTTTAAGAAAATATATAAGACATAGCATTTTTTTTTTGTAACTTCAGGCTTAAAAAGAGAGTGAAATAGTAGCTGTGGAAATAGCTCTGAACAGCAAACATGTGCTGAATTGGATATTGTTCTTCCTGATCAGGCAGCATGAAAACACTAGTTTTTATTGCAATTCTTTGCTTGGTATGCAAACAAGTACTAAACAACTTAATTGAAAAATTAAGGTTTATCAAATGCAAGCTATTAATGTTTTTATTTCTCTGACAAATATCATAAAGTCAGAAATATGTTGAATTACTTTATTAGAATAAAGCTTTTCATGTAAATGTAATTTTGTTTATTTTGTTAACAGGTGGCTTGCTGCATTTTGAATGTCAGTAATTTTACTTAGGACAACTTTTTCTAATATAAATAATAAAAATGGGCATCATGGTGGTGCACTAGTTAGCACTGTTGCCTCACAGCAAGAAGGTTGCTGGTTCAAGACCAGATTTCTGTGTGGAGGTTGCATGTTTTACCCGTGTTGGGTGCTCTGGTTTCCCCCACAGTCCAAAGACATGAGGTGTGTGAACTGAATAAGCTAAATTGCCCGTAGTGTATGTATGTGAATGCAAGAGTGCATGGGTGTTTCCCAGTGTTGCAACTGGAAGGTCATCCTGGATAAGTTGGTGGTTCATTCCACTGCGGCGACCCCTTAAGTGACTAAGCTGAAAATCACATAAATGAATGAATAAAATAATAAAAATTATGTATAGATGTTGTTATACAGGAGTGATAATATTTCTATGTGAACATACATTTTTTTCTGTTAGGAGATGTAAATATTACTTGTCCAATATTTATTTAAGGTTTGAAATTTGTTATTGTGATCATTATGTTTTGATATTGGGTATTAATAACCTAATAAAAAGTGAAAATTAAAGAAAAGATAAACGAACGTTGAAATAGGTCTAACTATAGCGAAAAGTCTAAAGAAAATTGTATTGTGTAGTTCTGCCAAAAAAAACTGAACGTTAAGAAACTGCCAAAGAAACTAAACTGAATATCGCACTGCCTGTTGTACATGTCCCCATGAAGAGAGAAGACAGTCATGAGTACGTCCATTCAGAAAACGCATGCCAGGCAGGAGCGCGCACGTCTCTTCTCATCCAATCAGACGTGCAAAGGAAAAGAGAGGTCGGTGTCCTGACAACGAGCGTCCATAGAAACCAAACTCAACCAGCCACAAAAGCAACTCTAAAGCGAATGTTCAAACTCAGCTCCTCTATTGCTAAATAGAAGCACAAAGCAAGACGTTCTTGCGCATATAAATTAAGAAAGCCTGACAACTAATCTAATATAGTTTATCCGTCTGACATCTGTAGGTTGTTGTGCATGTTGAGCTGTGCAAAACTCGAGGCACAAAGCACGTAACGTTAGCCTACTACATAAAATTCAAACAATTCATACGCATAAAAACACAATCTGCAAATGCACATGCTATCATAAACATAGTCAACAGAAGTTTAGTAATTAGTCAAATTAAGTTTAGTTAACTAGCAGCTATATGCTAGTGGTTGAACAGATTAAGTGCAGCTTGAATTATTAATGACTTACATGATAGTCTTTGTACCAAGCGTCTAGTTTGTCCTGCAATACACTGTACGGAGAGGAGTTCACTAGTCTTCTCAAAGTGTCAGCCATGGCTGCGGATCTGCTGCTGTAATCCTGCTACAGGACGTCCCAGTGCACTAAATCCAGCGGCGCGGGTGCGCGCGTTGTATTTATACTGCTAGTAAAAGCCACCATTCACTCCCTTGACTTTCACTGAAACCATGGACGCGCTTTTAGTTGTAGCAACGGTTTGCTAGTCTTCTCGGTTTAAGGAAATATAGCTGTAGAAGGACAATGTGGACAGCCTGAACCAAGAGTTGTTCTTCATCACTGGATCTTATTATGTTACTCAGTGTCTCTGTCTGAAGGTGAAGCTCAGTTCTCAGTGATGAAATCTCACACTCTTAAGTGCGTGTCAGATGTCAAGTGCACGCAGATCTTTATTTACATTCTCTTGACGGACAGGTGTAATGCCTTAATTGATTTTCCATTCAACTGTCATGCCATGACAAGCCACCTATGGGACCTTTAATCCTTAATTCTGTAAATTATTTAAAAATTCAAAAACAGATGCCATATAGGGAAATCGGTGGGCGTTACCTAAACTGCAATCATGCTCACTCTATTGGCTCTGTTGACGTACACGCTACAACTTCAATAAAAACAGGATTGTTATCCTCGTCCTATTAAAAGAAATTATATTTTCCAACCTTTAAATGAGAATGTAGTTACGAAAATTATATGCAAATATTTAACTTCTTTTTCCTCCACAATATAAAGAAGTACATTAAAATATTTATGATATTTATCCTGCAAAGGAGTTTCTAAGAAAAAGATTTAATGTGAATTGTAATGTTTGCCAATTCTGCAATTAAAACTGTTAACATCTATTTCTTAATTGCAATTTGGTTAATCCTTTCTGGTCTGATGTGGGCAACTAGATAAAACAATATATTTCAATGTTTCTTTTTATTTGTTGGGACTTTGTGAAATGAAACAGACATCACATTTACAGTAAACAGTGTTTATTTTCCTATAAATGTGCTATAAAACTATACAAAAATTATTTACAGTTGATTTTCTTTCTGTAATACAACCCAATTTTTTGCAAATCTATAAAAAACGATTTTTGAAAATAGAAATAAAAGTGTAATAGAAAGTGCATAATAGTGTATAATAAGAGGTGGTTAATTTAATTTTAATGTGTCATCCAGGGTAACCAAAAATAAGTCTTTAACTTCCCTCAAACAGTCTGTTTTTTTATCTTAATAATTAATAATAATAATTTAGTAAATTTACAGTAAATTACAATTATTGTAACTGTTTTACTGTTGCATTTTTTCTCAGTGTCAGGCTACAATTAAAAATAATATATAATAAACGTATATAATAGAAAAAGTAAGTTCTATTCAAAATGAACATGAATAGAAAAAAAAGGTCTTGATTTGTACTTTCCTTATACGGCGAGTCTATTCTGAATCTGATGCACAACTGGCTCTTCATGGCAGAGGAACAAACCATCTGTTCGGGCTTCTTTAAAAATGACTCATTCCCATATTCATCACTAGACTGTATTTGTGTAATGTCATTTTTCAGTATAGACATTCTAAGAATGTATAATCTATAAGAAAGTATTGTCATTTGTGATGTTTGCTCAGATAACGGTGTCTCACGGTGGTTTCTCCTGAGGCTGTGTCAAGCTGTCAGTGCAGTGGTCTGGTCTGAAGAGGGAGGGTCAACATGGCGTCGGAGCAGGTCTGTTTTCAATGTGAATTGTTGATATTTTCACCATTGCACTCGTTTTCAAGCGAATTTCAGTTTTAAAACTAGCCATGCGTAATTCCTTCAGTCTTTAAAGTGACGTTTGTCGCGATTTATGTTACGGAATAACCATCAAATGCGCGATGTATGTTCAGTCCGTTAATGGAAAATTTGACTCATTATTGTAGGGTTTCATTTGCTTCACCGTCACGTTTGCTATTCATATATAAGTGTGATAGAATAAATGGTATAAAATGAGTTTTCTGCATAAATATCTTTTGTTTATTACAGTGGAAAGGGGTGCGTGTAATTTATTTTTAGGCATACATGCAGACTGACGGACTCGTATACTGCATTCCTGAGACAGCAACACTGCTTCTAGTTTAGGGGTCCGTGTATCATCCGTTCATTTGATTATTCCTTTTATTACGGAAAACGAAACATCAGAAAAACGATGAATATTTCGTTTTTCTGTTTATTCTGTAGGCAGAAAAAACGGAAACTCATCTGTTATTCTGCTTATTAACTTAAAACGAAATATTAAAACAAACACAAAACCAAAACGAAATAATGAGTCAAAAAATGGTCCGTGTACGGTCCGTGTACATTTTGTTCATTTGTTTTCCATTTTCAAACGGAATAAAGGAAATGGAGAAAACGGCCGTTTTTCCGTTTTTCTTTTGCTCACGAGAAAACGAAAAAACGATATTTTGGCTGGATTTTCGTTTTTTGGTTTAGGGTAGGAAAACGGATAAACGACTTTAAAATTCATTTTACACATGTAGGCGGTACTGAAACGCCCACTTTCCTCTAATTGGTCAACCAAATCTGCGCTCGTGACGTCACCCTCAAAATAAAAGCCTTACACGCAGGCTTTTAATTATTATTATTTAATTATATATATAAACAAAGTTTACATATTCTATCATTTGAACCACACAGTTAGCAGGCTTACATTCATTGCGTATGTATAAATTAAATAAAAACGTAAAGCAGTATTCTTAGACATTTGTCATTAAAATAAGGTCATAGTTCACTGCCAAGCTTCTTGCTGCTGTGTACTGATGCAGAGCAAAGAAAGCCATTTCCGAGGAGCACCTGGTTTACATGATTGTTTCAGAGCTATTGTAGGCCTAAATAATAGCCTACTCTGTATAAAATAATAATTTATTATTATTATTATTATTATTATTATTATTATTATTATTATTATTATTATTATTATTAGGCCTATTATTATTAGTATTGTTATTATTATTTACTTAGTTATTCAATGGTTGTAAGAACACATTGGACCCTGCATGGGGCTATAATAAATGGTACCATTTGTTTCTATTGGATTTTCTCCTATTTTAATTTAATATATGCCTTTAGCCTATTGTAAATATTTATTTGATAATTAATACTTTTTTATTGCAACGTCAAAGTAGGCCTGTCTTATTATTATTATTTTTTGTTAATATTTTGTCGTTGTTGTTGTTATTATTATTGTAGCAGGGACATAGCCACAGGTGTGGCAGAGTGTGCTGATGCCACCCAAAGTGGCATCTTGCACCTGAAAATAGATGCCTTCGCGCTCAAGCGCGCGCAAGAAACTTGCACAGGCAAAAGTAATGATGAATGTGTTGAAGGAAAAAAAAACATTCTAATTATTTGTTAATAAAATAGTGCAACATTATTCTCAGTCAGTGTAAGCTGAAAAATTAAGATCGCCAGCATTTCAAGGGTGGTTTTATTTTTAGTTCATTGCTGTGACGCGCTATATTTCACTAAGGCTGCATGAGACTGCGCATCTTGCTTATTTTCTCTATTTTACATAAATAACATATCATACAGTCCAGGTTCTACCGTTCTAGTGAGTGTGGGGCATTGCTTTACAGTGGTAAAGTGGATTATTTCTTGGCAAATTCATAATGATTCACTTTGTTTAGTAATAAATTTCATAGTTATAAAATAACTACATTTCAAGAATATGTTAACACTTTCAACTATTTAGGATTATTTATTGCATCAAAAGTAATTTCAAAGTAACATTAAATGTACGTATAAACTGCTTAATTTGTGTGTGTAAACACCTAAGATGCAAAAAGCTTATTTAGACCAGAATAGGCCTACTAAATGCAACGGTCAATGTATGTAAACTTATGACCTAAAATGTCTTAAATGACTAAATTTAAGTCTTTTTAAGTTTTTAAATAATTTAAGTTTAACATAAATGATTTAAACTTTAAACTTCAAATTAACAGAGTATGGCAAATAAATTGTTTATTAAATGGAGGTCAGGTGTCTATCTTATTTATAATTATTAAATATTATGACACTACAGTGGTGTATTGGAGAGTACGCACCTTTTAATTAATTAATTTTAAATAAGTGGTTTATCCTAAATAAAATGCAATGGGATCGGTGTGCAATGAATAGTTTGAAAACCCCTGGTTCAGACTAGACGAGCTAGCTGTCTGTGCGCTGCGCTAATAACTTGGCATTTGCTCTTTTCGGTGCTGCCAGATGCATTTATAGAGCATAAAAAATAAAAAATGTAATTCGGTAAAGCACGCGATGCGCGCAGAATTAAGCGCACTATACGCATATGTCGAATTAAGTTATCTTTTTCTTTAATCAAGACTTTTCCATTCGAGGAATTACAGTTATTAATAGCTTAGTCCTTACAAACGATCAGTTTATAAAATACACAATTTACGGATCAAGCCATAATGAAGAATAAGAAGAATATGCAACGCATAATCCTTGAATGATCAGAGCGCATTTATATAAACTAGCTATTTTATATAATCCATAAATATTAAAAAACATTATACATTTAAAGTAATGGAACATTATATGTTATAAAATCTAAACTATTATTTAGGCTACAGGCTAAATAAAGGCGCCTTTTCGGGGCTGTTCAGCGCGTGCGTCAAAGAAAAGACATGACACAATCTCTATAAAAACTTGTTGTTTATTTACAATATCTAAAGGGATATAAAACATCTAACATGCATCTCCATTCTCAACGAGTTTCTGTGTTCTGCATCCTTCACAGACCGAGGTCTCATTCCGAGGTAATCTGTAAATATTCTCATTTGGTTCTGGCACATTCTTGATTAAAGGTGAAACTGACCGGCGCAACGGATGATTTGTCATCTAGAGTGACTACAGTTATAATACAGGTTATGGAACTATTTCACTTTAATTTCATATTATTATTTTATTAAACAAACAAAGCAGTTTTTGTTTTGGCTCTGCATGCAGCGTATTGGATCTTTGAAGCATTGCACTTCAAATGTTATTCCTTTTTTTTTTTTTTTTTGTATTTTTAATATTTTTAATTATACAACACAAAATTGGTTCTAAACAGATACATTTTCCTATAGGCTATGATGAAGTGTATATTTTTGTTCACACAGGTCCTATACAAAACTGTGTGGATGGATGATTTGTTTCTCCGTGAAAATCACTCATTTAATAAGCAAAACAGGCCAAAATGTTGTTTAGCTTGCGTCAAACTGGATGGACAATTTACAAACATATTGAATACAAAGGCTGGTTATTTTATGCAATGAGGGACAATAGGCCTATTACAAATTAACGAAAATTATTTGCATATTAAAACGAAAATATATAATACAACAACAGATCCTACCTCGTAAGAAATGACTTTAGATAATGTAAATAAGCATCAAGTTTTTTTTTTGAGATTGTGTGTCTAATTCAGTAGTGTAGTGCGTTCGCGTGGGTTTCCTCCGGGTGCTCCGGTTTTCCCCACAGTCCAAAGACATGCGGTACAGGTGAATTGGGTAGGCTAAATTGTCCGTACTGTATAAGTGTGTGTGTATGTGTGGATGTTTCCCAGAGATGGGTTGTGGCTGGAAGGGCATCCGCTGCGTAAAAACTTGCTAAATAAGTTGGCGGTTCATTCCGCTGTGGCGACCCCAGATTAATAAAGGGACTAAGCCGACAAGAAAATGAATGAATAATGTGCAATACTAATTTAAAATACTTATCACTAACCTTATATGTGAAATAGCAGGGCCCTCTGTAGCACTTTCTCAAGAAGAGCAAATGTCAAATTATTAGCGCAACGCACATGTAGCGAGCTCATCTGTTTGTCGGAACTACTAGACACAATTTTTTTTATCAACTATAATGTGTTTAATTAGTTAATTTGAAATTCATTTCATTATTCCAGCAGTAATTGTTGAGTGAAAGAATGCGCTAGAAATATGCATTGCGGCTCCCTTTATTGTAAAGGCTTATTGCACTTAAACTTTTTTAGGTTCGGCTCTCGAATTAGTAAGGTTATGAGTAAATGTTATTTAAAATATTTAAAGCCTGCCATCTAGCCTACAATAACAGCAAATTTAATAATAAAAAAATAATAAGACAGGCCTACTTTGGCGTTGCAATAAAATAGTATTAATTATCAAATAAATAATTACAATATATAATTAAAATAGGAAGAAATAAATGAAAACAAATGGTACCCTTTGTTTTTATAGCAGGGCCCAAAGTGTTCTTATTCTGGTTCTGCTAACAACTATTAAAAAGAAAGAAAAAAAAACACACCAAACAATAAAAACACTAGTAACTGATAATAATAATGATAATAATAATAATAAGTATTATTATTATTATTATTATTATTATTATTATTATTATTATTATTATTATTATTATTATTATTATAAAGCCCTTGTTCTGAAACAATCATGCAAACCAGGTGCTCCTCGGAAATGGCTATCTTTGCTCTGCATCAGGTGCACAGCAGCAAGAAGCTTGGCAGTGAACTATGACCTTATTTTAATGACAAATGTCTAAGAATACTGCTTTACGTTTTTATTTAATTTATACATACGCAATTAATGTAAGCCTGCTAACTGTGTGTGGTTCAAATGATAGAATATGTAAACTTTGTTTATATATATAATTAAATAATAATAATTAAAAGCCTGCGTGTAAGGCTTTTATTTTGAGGGTGACGTCACGAGCGCAGATTTGGTTGACCAATTAGAGGAAAGTGGGCGTTTCAGTACCGCCTACATGTGTAAAATGAATTTTAAAGTCGTTTATCCGTTTTCCTACCCTAAACCAAAAAACGAAAATCCAGCCAAAATATCGTTTTTTCGTTTTCTCGTGAGCAAAAGAAAAACGGAAAAACGGCCGTTTTCTCCATTTCCTTTATTCCGTTTGAAAATGGAAAACAAATGAACAAAATGTACACGGACCGTACACGGACCATTTTTTGACTCATTATTTCGTTTTGGTTTTGTGTTTGTTTTAATATTTCGTTTTAAGTTAATAAGCAGAATAACAGATGAGTTTCCGTTTTTTCTGCCTACAGAATAAACAGAAAAACGAAATATTCATCGTTTTTCTGATGTTTCGTTTTCCGTAATAAAAGGAATAATCAAATGAACGGATGATACACGGACCTTTAGGCATTAGTGTAATAACATGAAATTGTAAAGTCTTTTTAAAGAAGACTTTCATTAGACTATTACAATGATCTTCATCTGATGAGTAGAATGTAATCGCTTATGCATATTGTACTTTAAAAAAATTAGATATAATTATACATTAAATATTTATGCACCCAATTATAAATATGTTTGTGATTGTGCTCTTTAAACAGAAAAGTCACAAAAAAACAAAAACAGAAAAGTTTTTTTAAGGTTTGTTTTTGCTTCATAGATAGATTGAGCTGCACAACATATGAAGAGTTCAGATGCAAAAACCTGCAAAAAAAGTGCCATCTGAAATTTCCCTCGAAAACGAACATTTATCTCAGCCTCCTTTGTTTATGTTAACATAGCTCACTTTAAAAACCAGGAAAAGGACTTACTCTTTGCCATAAAAGTGACATCACTGAACATATACACAAGAGCCTGATAAAAATGCTCATTTTAGAGGAAAATTTCAGACGGCATTTAGAGGTTTTTACATCTAAACTCTTCATATAGTTTCAGCATCGATATTGCAATGTTTGCATCTGCAATGTCGAACCAAAATTATAGTTGACCAGGAGCCATGCACAGTTGAAAACACTCATAAAATTGTAGTGACTGAAATGTTTGTCATTTGCAAGTGTTTTTAGGGCTTGTGACTGTGTTAACATTTCAAGCCAGGTACAGTAAATCATTCAGGCACAATAAATGATTCTGTTTGTAATTATAAAAAAAGAGTAATTTTAATTGTGTTATATTTGACATTTGATTATTCAATTTGTGTACCTGAATATTGCTAGACTCCTAGAAAACTGTTTATTTCACTTGTGTTTTTCTTTACTGTATTTATCAACACTTGTGATTGATTTTATTTTATATTTATTTTATGCAGATGCACTCTGCTACAAAATCATCACAGTCGGTCTAAAATTTTTTTTTTTTAAATAGAGCTATTCAGTCAATACTCAATGTACTCAATATCGCAATATGTATTGCAGGAAAAAAGTATCACAATGTTAGTTTTTTTGCCCTTCGGCCATCCATCTAAGATGACAAATCATAAACTTGAAAACAAAATCCTAAATAAGCTGAGTTTCGCTTCATGTTAAAGGTGTTCTTATTGGTGGGACGTTCATTAGTAGACCATTCTAGCAGCCTTGGATTGTCCATTAAATGTAAAGTAAAACATTTTCTTTTTCCAAATGTCCATAGGAAATCTCAAATGCGCCGATGAAGAAGTCCATGAGGGAAAAGGCAATTGAGCGTAGATCAGCTAACAAAGAGCATAACAGTAATTTTAAGGCAGGATATGTTCCAATTGAAGAGGAGAGACTCCACAAGACAGGACTGAGGGGTCGCAAGGGCATCTTCGCCATTGGCATAATCATCCTGCTTTTTCTGCTTGCTCTCATTAACCTCATTGTAAGTTCATTGTATGTTTGTTATGTCTGTGATATTTAAATAAGATATATAACATTTTAGCTAATATGCATTAAACGTGACAGTAAAGATGTTTACAACAGAACAGAACAAATGTTCCTGTTCCTCTTCTCACTAAAACAGTCAAACTCCTAGAGATGCAGTTTTTTTTTTTTTTTGCATAGAATTAGATTGAAAGTTTGAAAGTAAACAGCAATAATAACATAATAACAGGATGTCTATATATGGTCATTACTCCGATCAGTTATAGGAAGCTTTAAAGGTGTTGTATGTAAGTTTTTAAAGTTCTTTTAAAGCATAAAAATACCGTAATATGCTTGCAGATATTTAAGAAACATGCCAAGTGAACATTCTTGTTTATTTTAAAAACAATGCTAAAGTCAGATATTCTGCTTTGAAAATGTTTCATTGCCGGAACGCCTGTCTTTGTTTTAATTATTTTCACCCGCCCAATGCTAGTTTAACCAATCATATTTCAGCACCCCGAGTTGCCTTGCTGGAAAACTGTGTTTTTGATTCATTCAGTCATGAAGGCTCTCAAAGTATGCATTCGCAACCGAAATGCGACCTCCGGTGGACAGTAGCAGACTCCGAAATAAGATACAGATTCAGAGTTCCACATGAGGTTAATAATTAGCAAATAATATAAATATAACGGGTGTAAACATTAGGTGAGCAGGTTACATTGTAACCCTGTGTCCGAACAACATGCCTCATGATGAGATTTGCAGTGATAAGCAATTTGGCTGTTTGCACCAGACAAATAAATAAATAAATACAGCCATTCAGAAGCATAGAACATGCACTTACTAGTGTAATTTATACATATAAACCCTCTTTAACATTATTATATGTACATGCTGAATGATTGATATTTGTCCAATGTGGATATTTGTCTAAATGTTGATATTTGTATATATTTGGCTTACGCTGAGTCACTGTTCTATTTTATTTTCAAGATCTGAGCTGAAACCATGTACTGTAGTATAGCAAAAAATGTCCTCTAAATTGGCATTCACACTCACACTATTAGCATTTAACACTGAATAAAGCACATGAGGTGTACCTGAGATGATCATAGTTCATCCTGTTGTCACCTGTGAGAAATATAAGCTGTTTTTAAAATAAAAATTTCAGGTGTAGGTTAGGACAAAAAAAATCCTTTTAGTATGAAAAAATATTTCTTCTATCGCATGCTGTTGCTTTTAGAAAACAATTCAAATCAGTCTTTAGGCTCGATATTCTCAGGTACACTCATGTCAATCTGGCAACCTGCGCTTGCATATGTTGTGATCCAAGAGTGCAATACCTAGTTCAACCACTGGGTGTCAAACTTACATACTGCACCTTTAAGAAGGAAGAATGTTTTTGGCCGCTTTGTTCGATGTGTACACACACTCTTCCTAGAGAAATGTACATATAAGTAATTTTACCCTTTGTGAAGTCATACAGGTCTATACTGAGAAAAAAATGTTATTACTATTTTGGCACATTTATTTTTACATCCCATTTACAGTCGTTGTTTGGGACAATTTTAGCTTATACTTTAGTTTCTTTAGCTCTTTAAAAGTGTAAAAAATAAGAATGCATGCAATAGCATTAGACCTTTACTTTAAATAAGTTTCTATTCAATAAACGAATTTATGTTCATCAGAGTGTATTGAACTTTTTTAGTAGTGATTGTAATTAGAAAATCACCATATTTGGATGATTTTGGAAGAATTATTTATTAAAACAAAGGTAACACTTTATTTTGATGGTCCATTTGAGTATTAGTTGACTGTCTGCTTAATATCTGGTGATACTGATCCTTCAGCAGACATTTAACTCACTATAAGAAACTTTGCAAGTACATGTCAATTTACACAAATCCTAACCCCAACCTTACAGTCTACCTATAATCTAATGAGAATTAGTTGGCATGTAGATGCAATGTATCTTAAATTCAACAAACGAACCATCAAAATAAAGTGTGACCAAAACAAAATATAGTAATTATATAATGACTATAGCTACTTTAAATTGTCATAATATTTTGTAATATTTCACAGTTTTACTGTATTTATGTTCAAATGCAGCTTTGATGAATATAAGAGACTTTGATAAAAATCCTTGATTGCACATTATCACCATCTGCCTTTCATAGATAACTCTGGTGATATGGACAGTGATACGGATAGGTCCTGGCGGCTGTGAAAGCATGGAGTTTCATGAGAGTGGACTGCTGCGCTTCAAACAGAAGGCTGATATGGGTATAGTCCACCCTCTACACAAGAGCACAGTGGGCGGCAGGAAGGACCAGGACCTTGTCATTACAGGCAACAATAACCCAGTCAGTCTGACTTCTATTTAAACAGATCTGTATATCTGTAAATCTGCTTTGAATGATTGTATGAGAAAGTGTATTGATCCAGGCTTTGTCTGTGTGAATTACAGGTGGTATTCCGGCAGGGCAACACAAAGCTGAGTGTAGAGGAAGATAAGACGTCTATTGTCAGCGACTTGGGCATTTCCTTCACTGACCCGCGCACTCAGAATACTTTCTTTAGCACCGATTTTGACACCCATGAATTCCACCTGCCCAAAGAGGTCAAGGTTCTCAACGTAAAGAAAGCTTCTACTGAGAGAGTGAGCGCTCACACTCATTGTCCTGTCTCATATGCTGCATTCCCAATTTACTTAGTTATACTAAACCATACACCTTTTGTTTTGTTAAGAAAGCACTTTCTTTTAAGTTTCTAACAGAAGAGTATAGAACAGGGCATCTGCGAGGTCTTAAAAAGTCTTAAATCAACAGAAATATTTTGTTGTAGGTTTTTAATTTTCCTTTGTTCATGTATAGCTACCCAATCTGGCCATTAACACCCATACAATCACCAACTGTCCATCTCAATAAAACTGAACTTTTTATTAACAAATAGCATTAAATTATTTTCCTTACAGTAACATTTGTTTAAAAGTTCTTCATTTCGTCAACCTGGAATTATAAGGTTTTATCTAGGTTCTGAATGATTTTAAGATATTGAGCTTTAAAGGTTTTGCATTTCAAACAGTATGTGTGTGACATTTGTTTCTGAATAAAAATTAAACAACTTAAAATGTAAACAACCTATAAAAAATCCTATAATGTAAATAAGTTATTATTTAATAAGAATATGTCAATAACTCAATATGGACAACAATGTCAGATAGAACCTTATAATTCTTAGGTGACGATTTATTTACTGCTGAGAATACTGACCTGACCTATATATTTTTATTATTAAATTATTGTTATTGTATTATTAAATGTATTAAATTATAATCATTTTTTGATTTGGCACGTGAAAATCTTTTCCAACTGTGATATTCGAAAAAAAATCCTTAGCATTTAGCCCTGTATACGTCTAATATTTCATTCATAATGGTCATAAAATATCTTAAAGAGAGTAAAATTGAACTTGGTGGCACCTACAGAAATCCTGATTAAAGCATACTTATTCGTCATTAACGTAAAGGGATAATTTACCCAAAATTAAATTTCTGTCATCATTTATTCACCATTTACTTGTTCAAAACTTATTTCAGATTCATCTTACTTCTTACTTAAAGAATATATTCACCAATTGACTTCCATAATATTTTTTGTACTATGGAAGTCGATGGTTACAGGTTTTCAGCATTCTTCAAATGATCTTCTTTCGTATTCAAGAGAAGAAAGAAAGAAACTCAAAGGTTTAAAACGACATAAAATATTAAAAGTCTAAGCCTCTCCATGTAACTGTTGTTATTGTGTATCTGCCATATATGTACCATATCTGACATTAAAACATGCAACGCGTAATGTGTTATGAATAAAATTAGACATTAGATTGTGCATAGATCCAAATTTTCAATTCCTACTGGAAATAGACCATCCTGGTAAATTTCTACAGAGCATAAAAACAGGGATGGAGTAATACCTTTTTTCAAATACTGTTTAGGATGAATAGTATGTGAATTGGGATGCAGCAGTGATCTTATAAAGCCTGAGTTCAATTGAAAAAGTAATAGTGGTTGATCTCACTGTATACTGTACTAGTGGCTATGTGTGAGAACATATCTAAATATGATATCATCTAAGGCTTTGATTAGTCACAGGTGAGTTATGACTCAATGCCGTCCTTTGCAGATAACCAGCAATGCATCATCTGACCTCACTATCAAAGGAGATGGTAAGGCCATTATTCGTGGCAACGAGGGAGTTTACATCATGGGCAAAACTGTGGAGTTCAGCATGGGCGGGGGTATTGAACTGAAAGCGGTGAGTAGTAGAAAATTATAATTTGTTTCTGAGTGTGCCCTTACAGAGAACTTAGTGCAGTTTTATTTCAACTCTTTCTAGATATTTTATAAACCTTTTGATACATGTGGACATTGGATAATGTCCCTAAAAAGTCACCTTCTTTAGGGTAATGTCCCTAAAAAGTTATATCCATGTCATTGTACAAATTGGTGTCCTTATATGTCACAAAAAAAAAACTTGTGCATATGCACTAAGTACACTATTTCATAAAGGTCTGGTATTACTTTCAAATAAAACAATTGGCTTTTTCCCAGCAAATATAAAAAATATAATAATATGTAATAATTTATATTAATAATATATAATACATACAAATATTATTAAATTAACTTTTACTACACATATTATAAGTGTATATTGTTACATTTTTAAAGTACAGTGAATAATGATTAGTAGTGTGATGTGTTTTTCCAACAAACGGCAACAAACTCACGTTTAATCTTTCACCAGGGACCAGATAGGCTTTATTAATGTCTTTTAACCACTAAGAAGGATTATATAGATAATTATTTAATTATTGTGCATGGCAATTTGTTGGGGCAGTGTAAACAGTACAGTAATTATTTTCACAACATTCTAAATACAACGGCCAACTTGTTTGTTGGTGTTTGCATGCAAGATGTAAATTTGCCTATAGATGTTATCATCTGTAGGCCAGTAAAGTAGCCACTTTACTTGCATTCAGTATATTTTATATGTACACAAATCACTGTAAAATAAAATGTAAACATAACATTTAAATGTCGACACCTAATTGAAAAGTCTCATCTATGACCTATATTGCATATGCAGTACAGTCATTACTCCAGTTTTGAGAGTCACGTCCTTCAGAAATATGCAGATTTGGTGAAACACTAATATAGATTTAATCACAAGCCTTTAAATTATGGTGTATGTGAAGAGTTTTGATGCAAAAACCTCTAGTTCACACTACAGGATTTACAAGAGTAGGCTATATTAACAGTGAAACTAGAATTCTGCAACTATTGCAATAACCATGCTGGTCATTTTGACCGTTCTCATATAAGACATCATATTTACATTCAAAACTTCTATTGAGATATTAAAATCAAGCTTTGAATGTCTGTCATCATATTTTATGATACAATTACCCTAAAAATATGATCTTTTTTGGTAATACAGCCTATAAATATGCAGTTGAGATACTAGAACACGCAAAGGCCTGGGCCCAGCTTTCATTTTCACTTTCAAACAGGAGCTATTTCGTGGCACAGAATATACTGTTTTGAAATATATATATCTAAAGTAAATTTATGTTTTAGCTATCAGATAGTTATGTTTATGTTAGCAGGAAGCTGCTAGGCAAAAATGCATGCATATTTAAAGTCACAGCGAAAAGTATCAGACATGCATGCAGTCATTTTGACCAATATGGTAATTAAAGGTAGAAATGCTCAGTTCTTCACTGTTTTGTAATTTTAAAAAGTCTGTTCTTTGCTATAAAAGTTAAATTACTCAACTTATACACAGAAATGCTCATATTAGATGTTTTTGCATTTGAACTCTTCATATGCAAACATGAGTACATAATTATTTTGTATGTGTTGTGTGCAGGAAAACAGCATTATTCTAAACGGCTCGGTGATGATCAGCCCTTCACGTATACCAAACTCCTCTCTCGGGGGAGATCTGTACTTCAATGATGGCCTGGAGAGGTATAAACTCTGCATGTGTGCAGACGGGACGCTTTTCAGAGTTCAGGTCAAATACTCCAACATGGGCTGCCAAACATCTGACAATCCGTGTGGGGCAGCGCACTAATTAACAAAAAAGAGGAATACCACTGGAAAACACATACACGCGGAAAGATGAATAGGGTAAATTGCTAAAAGATACATTCAAATTTGTTGTCGTCATTGTTGTTGTTGATTTACAGGACATTATTTATAATATCAGTGCAAACACAACACAAAACACACACTATCCACCTTCACAGCCCCACCCATCAGGACAGTTTCTTCTACACACCCACTCAGTTTTATTAGAGGCCTAAGAACACACACACACACACACACACACACACACACACACACACACACACACACACACACACACACACTCACTCACTCACTCACAGTTACACATAAATACCTCTGTGATAATAATCGCTCTCTTATAACCATAAATCCCTTCCAGCACAAACAGTACCGTTTTCCTTTATGGCCGACAGCTCCCTATGCATTATCATTGGCTCACCTCAGTGTTTTACAGCCTTTAAACTGCCTTTTTTCAACCTTCACTGCATGTGCTTTATATATTTTTATATCATATCATTGAGTCCAGTTTAATAATCGGAACAATATCAATACTGTCTTTTACAATCTCCTACTGTCGTTAAAAATGGGCACATAAAAAGAGAGAATAGACTAGTTTTAAATCTAAATAGTTTTAGTCAAAGACAAGATGTTTAGGTGACTTTTCTTTTCAGTATAACATTAAGGAAGATTTATTGTGAGCATTTTCTGCACACTTATTGTTTGATTTTACAAAGTGTCATCAAGATGGGTAATCAATCTTTTTTCTCAAAGTGTTGGTAGCTATTAGGCCCTGTCATACATACAGACTTTTGAAAATTACCAGCAATTTACCGGAAAGGGATCATGTGTGAACAGGTCCTTTTTGAAAATACCGGTAAATTCATTCTGGCAATTTTCTGGAAAGAGTTGTAACATTACCGCTAATGTGCCGGAATGCAAATCTGTGTGAATGCAGAAGAAAAATTGCCGGAAAGAGCACGTTCATGATTAGAACACACTGACGTGAGACGTCTACTCCAGCCAATCAGAACATTCAGACGTATTCACATACGCTCTCTTTACGAAAATAAAAGCCTTTGAATATTTACAGACACGTTTAGCTGCTAGATGTTAGTCAGAAAATGTTTCTATGTTCCTTCTTAATCATAACTGTGTAAAAAATGATTGATAAAATGCTGATGATAAACCGCTGTTTGTTTACTTTCAAGCTCTGCTTCAGTTGCTTGACGTGTGTGCACGTGAAGCAGCCGGTGAGTGGCAGCACACACACATTATGTATCATCGATCATCAACAAAAACTAGACCCCTTCTTTGTTTACAAATACAAGCGCATTTAGAGCTCATTTCTGGTTAATGATGTCAGAATTTATTCGTATTTTGGAATGGATGTGTGAACTGTTTTTACCCGGAACATCCTTGCCTGTGTGAACAGTGTTTTTTTTTTTACTTACCGGCAAAGGAATTAATTTTAATTAAATTTAGCGGTATTGCTGTGTGAAAGGGGCTGTTGACTTGCACTTTACATTATGTATCCCAATGACAACAGTTTCAGCTAAATAAATCTTTAATGTTTTACTAAAGAAAAAAAGTCTATATCACCTATATCTTGAATGGCCTGAGGGTAAGTAAACAAACAGCAAACTTTGATTTTTGTATGAACTTTTCTATAGTTTAAAACAGTGTTTCTCTAACAGGTTCCTGGAGGACCAACAGCTCTGCACATTTTTCATGTTTTTTTAGCAAACACACCTGATTTAGATCATCAGCTAATTAGCAGAGGCTGAAATACCTCTAATGGGTGTCACAGAAAAAGGAGACATCCAAAACAAGCAGTATTGGTGGTCCTCCAGGAACATGGTTGAGAAACACTGGTCTAAAAAATAGTCCTACATGGCAAATATGACTTTAGAAAAAGGTATTTAAAGTGGCCATGTTATTAAACAGCTCAGATGTCATTAACATTTTTCAGGGCTGGTTTTTATATCAAAGATGTTTACTTGGCCTTGATGTTAGCCTTTTGCTTTTGATTTCTCTAATTTTATTGAAGCAGGATCAGCGCAGAGAACAGGTTTGAAGTCAGATCTCATACGCTTTAAAAAAAAAAGTTGGGTTCCACACAGTCGATTTGTGTTGGGACAACATGAAGGAACAAAGTTAACTTACTAGTTTTTACAAATTTAAGAGGACTGAACATAACACAATTAAGTTGTCCTTTCAAAAAAACTGAAGGCTTGTGTTGTTTCAGCTGAATTTAATTAAGTAGTTTGAACAAATAGCAAATCTCATTTTTTTAAGTGTGTAAGTTTGAACCTTATTAAACCCTGATCCTGAAACAGTTCCATCACTTTTTTTAAGATCTTTATTATAGACTAATGAAAAAATTACTTGTCTAATGACATGTTCAGAGGTGTGTACCGATAAAAAAAAGTCTGATATCTTTTGATAAGATAAAAACAGGAAACTTCTATAATGTTTTGAGTTATTCGCGAGTGATATTTTGTGCAATATAAGCTTCTTGGCCTGGTTCATCTGGGCACATGTGTGATATTTATTTTTGTTTCTGAAAACAGTATTATTGCATTGTCTAAAATGTTTTCTCTTAAAAGACTAATTATCAGATGTGACGTTCAATCTGTTGATCTGAAACTGTTGATGTCTCATCATCCATGTATTTAGATCTTGGCAATATTGTCAGAACGAAAGTTACACATTATTGAATGAAGTGGTAAATCAGAGCATTCATATTTGCAGTGCGTTTTTGTTTAAAAAATCTAAATGGAGGTTTTAACTGAAATGTGTGTTGTGATTGTTGGAACTTTTTTTAAATGGAAAATTTGTCAATTTTATGTATGGTTCTAACAACAATATACAATAAAATGTATGAATGAGCAGGTTTTCATCTCAATTCTTTTCCATCTTTCTCAACACTTATGCCTTTATACTCAGTTTCATATTATTTTTGCTTTTACTTTCTTTTTTTTTGAAAAAATCTTCAGCTGTACATAATTATTTAGTTCTTTACTTTTTTGTCTGACATCATGTATATGTCCTGTGCTGCTTTAAAAAAGTATGGTGACTTACAATGTGTGGCAACTGAGTGAATAGATTATTGACTTGTCATTTATTAATTTTGAACTTGTGGCAATTAAATTTACAAATATATATAAGCATGTGATTATATTTCTATAAAACCCTATTTAGCCTCACATTTTTGCATCATTATTTTAATTTTTTAAAATTTATGTTATTAATATAATTTTTTTATAATGTATTATTATTTTTTTTAATTCCTCAAAATGCTGGGTGGGAGCAAACCTGAGTAAGACATTAACTCAGGTGAGTGATTGTGTTCTGTGTCTGTGGTGCCATAATGCTATTCAGACTTTGATCTTAGGGAAGTTGGAGTTAAAGTCAAAGAATTTGTTCATCAGACTCAGTGTTTTGTTAGTAATTATCCAGAGCAACATTCAGAAGATCACCGAAGACGAGCGGCACATTGCTACCCCAAAAAGGTTAGTTTAATGAAAAGGTTAGTTTTTTCTATACAGTATATCTGCGACATATTTAAAGATTTCCTTTAAGCTGAGGATAATAAAATATAGTGTTTGCCAATTTAGACTGTACTTAAAATTGATTCTGTGATTTCTCAGGTTTTATTCTAACAGCTCTGTATTGTCCAACAGAAATATTCTGACATATAAATCTGTCATTTGTTGTGCTTAAATTATTCAGGGCTGACTATAATGTCAGCGTCCCGCTTGGTGTTTGGTGTGGCAGTGTTGCTCCTCCAGCTCTGGGGGACACACTGTTTCCCCACCTCCGCCTGTCCCATTCCCTGTCTCTGCCAGCCCGGTCCTGTCCTAAACTGCTCATCTTTGGGCCTGAATAAGGCTCCCTCATGGATCCCAGAAAGTGCGGTTTCCTTGAACATATCCAACAATGCTCTGAGTTCTCTGGCTCCTCTCAGCTTTGGTCATGTGAAGCTGAAGGGACTTTTACACCTCTGGGTGGGCAGTAATGGTCTGGAGAGCCTGTCTCTGATTTTAGGACCAGGCACTAGGACCCTGTCAAGTGCAGAACAGGAATGCAGCTCCTGGGCACCTGACCTTCAGTTGCTGTCTGCTGAAAGAAACCATCTCAAACGTCTACCAAACGGTATGTGTGTGGCAAGATTGTGCATTAATCATTCATGCGGTCCTTTCTTTGTCCAGAACAACATTTGAAATTATGTAGTTAAGTCAAGGCAGCTCTATTACATTTGTAAGTCAGGGGTGGCACTCTTGATACAAAAGTAATGGGGCAAAAACTGATACTTCTAAAGATCAAATTTCAGCTGTTAATAGTCATTTAAAGATTTTTGTGAGAAAACAAATTAAAGTACGACATGAATCAAACTAATATTCTCAAAATGTATTTATTTATATGACCCTTTGGGTCCTGCAATATTATGGTTAAGGTTACGGGCAACATGGTGGCTAAGTGGTTAGCTCTGTTGCCAAACAGCAAGGAGGACCAGGAGGCCTTTCTCCCCATGTTCTCCCTGTGTCTGCGTGGGTTTCCTCCAGGTGCTACGGTTTCCCCCACAGTCCAAGGACATGTGGTATAGGTCAATTGAATAAAATAAATTGGATAATTTAGTCGCCAGTTTAACTGAATAATTAAATTGGCTGTAGTGTATAAATGGGAGAATTTGTGGGTGTTTTCCAGCAAAAAGGGTTGTACTCAATATTGCAGCTGGAAGGCATCTGCTGTAAGACACATGCAGAGTAATTGGCATTATGCTGTGGCGAAACTTGATAAAAGATGGAAATATACTGAAAGAAAAGTGAGTGGTTACACTCCACCAACAATGACCATAAAAATTGTTACTTGATTGAAAATATTTTATCAAGAAATTCATGATTCATCCAAAATTTGCCAATTTCTGCTATGTTCTGTGTTACAGTTAAACCCATTATAGAACTCTACCCCACAATTACACCTGCGATTTCTACTTAGCAGAAATTACAGGGATTTTTTACAGGGAGTCGCAAAATTTACTCTTGTTTTTACATGTATGTAGTAGTGTCTGTTATAAACAATGTTTCTGTGCTTTTCGTTATTTTGTACAAATTCATTTTGCTCTCATATTCTTCAAACAAATATCATAATCTTCCCTCCCCCTTGAAACAAGTTTTCTTCACTTCTGGTCACACGGAATGCCTTTAGACGAGGCATCAGTGATTTTTTTTTTCATCAGTGCCTGTCTTGTTTCTGCTCTGCCTTCGTAGGAGGCAGTTGTTCGAACTAATACGATACGAAAAATTTGAAGAATGTGAACATTGACATTTGTTTGTAAATTTCAGCTCCTTGTTTATGATCGGGGATGATTATATTCAGGCATGTCCATACATTCTGCACCAGAGAGTGCCAGTGGAGATCCCGGTGGAAAGTGCAAACTATCAAATCTTCCTCCATTTTGTTAGCAACAACCATCTTCCAATCATCAATCCAATTGGTTCCCAAAAGTCAACATGTCCCGCCCTACTGTTTTTTTTTTTTCTTCTCATTTCAGAAATTATTTTAACTGTATGTACGTTACAATAGGGGAAAAAAGTACAATCTTAACTTCTGTTTCATGCCGACTTTAACCCACTCACTGATTGAACTACAAGTTTTGATTGGTTAGAGTCAGCCCTGCCTGCTATTGGCTAAGGATTTAGAACACCACCCTGATAGTTTTTAAAGAGTGCCATCTCAAATGCCAAGTCACTCCCTTTATACTGCCTTTTAATGGTAATATTTAGGTAGGTAGGTAGGTAGGTAAGTAGGTAGTTAAATAGATACGATAGATAGATAGATAGATAGATAGATAGATAGATAGATAGATAGATAGATAGATAGATAGATAGATAGATAGATAGATAGATAGATAGATAGATAGATAGATAGATAGATAGATAGATAGATAGATAGATAGATAGATATAAGGATAAGGACAGACTAATCAGTCCATCCATCATTTCAATCTATAAAATTAATAAAACCTACATGCTCTCTGCCCTGTGATAAATGACTGAATCATCATCAGAACTTTGATCTGTTTCAATTACACACTCTCTCAACCTGTTAAATTCCATTCAAAGCAGTCAGATGATCCACCTTCTGGATGAGGTGAAGAGAAATCACCTGTGATCTAGTTACAAGGGTTGAGTGCTGGCATTCCTGTGCCTCATGACAGGCTATAAAAGGGTAATAATGGTCTAAACACATTCCAGAAGGTGGATTTTATTGTGGCCTTGTATTTTGGCCAACCTTCAAATAAATGCTAACATGGGGTTCTAAGTGCAGGATGGTTATTTTCTTTTTTGCAAGCCTATAGGTGTGTCGTCCCTCCATAGAACAACGCTGAGTATTGAGAAATACTTAAATTACCTAATTGGAAACCTAAGGGACAGATTGTCTAACCCAGTGCAAGCAATGAGCAAAGCTGTCCACAAAGTGTTTTGTTTACTTCATCAAAGTCCCTCTCAAGCAGAATGTTTATTCTGTGGCCAACAAGCAGCTGTTTCAGGCATGCAAGACCAAGTCCATTCTACTTGTTGGAGAGAATGGTAAAATTGGCAATTGGCTTTTATTTAGGGGCGCCTCCAATGAGTGGCCAGACTGATGTAGCTGATTCACTGCCCCTCCCTCTCCCTGACCGCTGTTGACAGCACGCACACACCTTCAATATACATCAATAAGACATTCAAATACTCAAATTACTGTAATAGAGTAGTTTTTCTCAGGAATTGTAATTTGCCAAGTAGTTTTAAAAAGTGTTCTTTAACTTTCCCTTGAGTTCATATTTACAGCAGCATCTGTACTTTTACTCCACTGTTTTCTTTCAACCTGCAGTCACTACTTTAATTTTTCTTGTCTATGGGGATTTGAAAAAACAGTCCTGTGATTCCTGTCCAATCAAATCACACACAGAAGGTAAATCACATTAAATTAACTACCTCAAGCCATTTTTTTCTTTTTTTTTTGGAAACCAGGTTGATGACAGAACTCAACATCAGTCAGATGTTAATGTCCAACATCCATCCAAATATCAACGTCTTATGATGTTACAGCTTAATGCTGTGTGGGCGTTACCACTATAATGTTTATAAGACGTTGGATTTTGTTTGCCATACCAGAAGAATAAATGTCAGTATTTGACGTCAATATGTTGGTTTAAGATGTTGGCTCGACATTGTAATTTTGTTTTCTCTCTAACAATCTAAAATCGACCAAATATCAACATCATTTGATGTCATTATTGGACATTAAAATATTGTTTTCCTTAGACGCTGGCTTGACCTTGAATTTTGGTCCCCTGACATCACAACCTAATATCTAATATTAACATCTTATGACGTTGCGTGTCTGCATAGCAATAACTTGATGCACTACAGAATATTACATTTACACACCCATGCACAATTTACATGTAAACACATAAGCTTTTCAGAGCATAATACTCACTACTCTTGAGTACTTCTGAAAGGTCTACTTTTTACTCATACTTTGACTAATATTTAAAACAAATACTTGCACTACATCTTTAGGCAAGAAATTGTACTTTTACTTGAGTATGATTTTTCAGTACTCTTTCCACCACTGATGGCAATTTAATATTTACCTTAACGTACATTAAAAGAAGAAGCTGTATTAGTAATATTGTGGCTCAAAAAGAAATATGGATAAATGATATTATTAGAGTCTCTATAGTGAGTGTGTATAGCATAGTGATTCATTAATCTTTATTCATTTTAGACATGGCATATAATGTATGTTGTCAGTGGCGTAGCGCAAAATGTGGAGGCCCCCCTGCAGGGATCGCTGACGGGGGCCCCTGATGAAGGGGGGGGGGGGGGGGGGGGGGGGATACGTCATACGTCAATTTGCATATCACTGACGTCATCACGTTCTACCGTTTCTGTTTAACAGCCTATGGTTAATAAAGGGGTATTTATAATTGCACTACACTTTATATAAGCATGTTTATTTAACTAAAATTTTTTTGCTGTTTGAATACAGTATATCATTATAGATGTGTAACGTTAGTGAATGTGCAGTAATCTCTCATATGAAATAAACTCAGACAAGTTCAGAAACTGTCACTAAAATATCTGTGATTATGAACAAGAAAAGAATAAACGGTCCAATTAAATTGTTAAAATAAAGGAGAAGTAGATCGGTTTGACTGTACAAGCGAAATACCTTCACACTGCCTGTGCTAAATCATTTGTCGTCGGTACGCAGAGGGGTGATCTGCTCTCGGGCTGCAGGTGGGAGAGGCTGCTGTACGAGGACTGACTGGGCCGCCTGTCAGTGCTGTGAGGCGGGGGAGGGGCCGGCGGCATCACACGCAGCTCGTTGAGAAGAGTAGGGACGGTACAGTATGGACAAATGACAGTCTAAAAAAATCTCCAATAACACACAAAAAGTCGCTAGATTTGTCGCTAGGGGGGTCTGAAAAGTCGCTAAATATAGTGACAAAGTCGCTAAGTTGGCAACATTGGCTGCAAGCAATCAGAATGAAGTAGTCCACCGCTTGAGAGGTGTTCAGAGAACACAGACGTGTGAACTTTGGTTCCGACCACAGTTGTTCCCAACAGTTTATTGAAAATCACGACGACGCGGGGCCCCCTAATCACGCGGGGCCCCCCCGCGGTGCGTGCCCTGCGGGCCCGTCCGCTACGCCACTGTATGTTGTACAAAAGAAGTATGTGAAAATTAACTGAAAAGTTATTTTTTTATATATGAAAAGTGTTTTTAATTTTAATAATTAATTAATAATTTAATAATTTTATTTTATTGAATTTAAATTTATTAATTTTTTAGGAATAAACTGATATTTCAAGAGTAATTATTTAAATGAATTAATTATTACAAATAATTAAAGACCTCATTGTTTTATTTACCAGAAACACTTTTGTGTACCACCACAAGATTTGGTGTGGCCTCTTCTGGCCACCCCTGAGAAAATTTTCTGGAAGGGCCACTGGGTGTAGCCTATTTCCCCATATTCTGTGTTGCAGTTTCTCCCATTCTCAGCAAGTCAAGCAAATAGTTATGGTATATCTTTAACCAAAATGCACTGAACTGTTGCAACTTTCCTTGAATAGGAAATATCAGATACCAATGCTAGATGACAAATAAAAAAAAAGAAAAGAAAAAAAAGAAAGAAAAGCTGCATCTTTCACAGTGTACAGTAATTTGGTTCCTTCCAGTAATACATCTTAATCATTTCTTCTGGTCACTTTGGATTCTAATAGGAACACCAAAAAGCTTTTTGTTAAATATTTGTTTTGGAGCACAGGCCATTTAACTTGCAACGTTGAGTGTTTTCACACCTGGAGATCATTTACTTTATTTAAAAAGGGGGATTAAAATGTTGCTCAATTCGCTTTCACAAGGCAACATTTCTACTGTGTGTATAAATAAGCTTTCATCTATTTATGTTCCAGGATTCTGTTCATATTAATCATCCATCAGAATGGATAAACAACAACATCCAATTATTGATACTGAGAGTCATTAACGTTGCTGTTTTTCATTAAACAATCATAGTTACTCATCTTACACTGTAATAAAGCATGGATCATCAGATTTCTTATGCCGAGTTCAGACTGCATGATTTTCAAAGTAGTCGTGTCACAGATGTTTTCAAACTGTATGACTATATCTGGGGTAGCGTTTCATTGCTGCTGTGTTTACACTGCAAGATGGATCGGCAACAGGGGGTTTTATACTGGATGATTTTACAATAATAAGAATGGCAGACAACTTTGTCTTGGCCCACAAATGAAGTTTCACAACCAAACACACACAAAAAGTTACATGAAAACATGTGATGTCATGTATCTTTTGTTGTTAACTACATAATGAGAAAGAAGCATTTAGTGGGGTAGAAAAAATGTGTTTATTTTGCTCATCTAGGTTTTGAGGGGAATTAGCAATTTCTCTTCAATTTTTTCAGCCTGTTGTGGTTTTGCTCATATGACACACCAAACAGCCACGGATGCTGCTGCCAAATCTAAACTAGTTTTTCCTTAATTTCTTCAGTTCAAATAGACCAAAAAGAAGCACTTTTCCCCCATCTTCCCACTGGCCTGCAGATACCGATAGTGGATTCTGCTCTCTCATTGGCTGTTGATAATCGCCAATGTTATTTTTAAAAAGAAAACATTTTATGTGATTTGATTTTAAATCGCAGACAGTTCCAGATATGGAGCATGCCAAATATCTGACAGGTGTTGGCGACTCATCTGCGATTCTCTCAGATCGCGTCTTTGATAGTACAGTAGAACAAGCACCAATTTGCCTTTGATTTCAGGCATTTGTCAGCGATTTCTCAAAACCTTTGTCGGGGAGTCAAAAATCAGGCTAGAATCATGCAGTCTAAATTCAGCATTAGTGGCCTTAATGACAGTTGATATTAAAATTGGGACCAAAAAGTTGAGCAGTCATCCTTTCTTGAATTAAAAAAAAAATAAACTTACACCCAGTGCTAAGGAAATTACTCATTTTTTAAATGCTGTGTGTGTGTTGATAATCACTAAGACAATTTTAGCTGGATTGTACTGTTTCTGTCGGTTTTAAAACTGTGGCCCTCTGTTGTTTGAAATCTAAAGGGACCTGTTAACCAATGTCAAGAACCAGGTCTTAAACTGTTCGATCTCTGCAGATCCCAGTCTGGGCAGTCTGTAAGCCATGTGAATTAGATGGCACTGCCTCAAAGTTTCTGATAAACTTCTGTCCAGCAGATCCTGGTTTCAGCTCAGCAGTCAACATGTATTTTCAAATACGCAAAGGAGTTCCCCATCTCCCTTTTCTGGCAAACAAGAACCCTTTCAAGCTCTTGACTCTGATTGAATCTACTTATTGGCATCCAGGAACATTTAGGATGTATTGGTTTCATAAATACAAAGTGATTCGAAGTAGCTTGGGTATAAATATTAAGACAAGGATTGTTAGAATATTGTTACTATGAACTTGACTTCGATATCTTGAAGGCGACAAAGCAGTTCAAGAGTGCAAAAGCCTCACTGATTAGTGCAATTGTTGATACACATTGGGCTTCATAACTGGGCAGGTATGTTAGGTGTTGTTATGGCCACAGATACTGGCAAAAACAGGCATTTGTGATTTATGAGGTCAAGGCAGGCTGAAACAGGTAGAGCTGAGATCTAAATTTAGGCAGCGACATACTTGTGTGGGACATCCATGAAAATAGAGTCACTTTTTAAATAATTTTACCTTTCCCCTTTTAATTTAATGCATGGGAAACAGTATTTGGTGGCTCAAAACAAGTGCAAAAGCTCGGACTGCATCTAATGAGGAAAACCACCCACAACAATCTTTAGTGCCTGAAAGGACACATTGATATTTAACTAGAAGGTTTATCAGTGTGTGTGGTTAATCATTGCAATATGTGTACCTTTTGGTCTTATGAATATACATTTCTCCTCCAGGGCTGGGTTGCATAAAATCCCTGCAGATTCTTCAGCTGTCCTATAACCAGATCTCTGTGATCAGTCTTTCTGACCTGGACAACTGCAGCCATCTGAAAGAGCTACATCTACAGCATAATAGTATCACAACCATTCACCCACATGCTTTTAAAGATCTACAACAGCTGAAGGTAATGCCACAAAACTATACAACTTACTCGTGTTTCATGTTTAATACTGGTCACATGGTGCTGTTGACTTTTTCCTAAAACAAATGAGGATGAGAGCAATTTTACAGTTTTGGGTGTGTGCTCCCTCTAGTGGGGTATAACATTTAGAATTGTTTTATCCTCCAGTAACCTCAAGTTACTTGACAGACTCTGTGGTAACTGCATACATCAGGGTAAATGAGACTTTATTCCTGGAGGGTCACTGTCCTATAGGGCCTGTTTACACCTGGTCACTTGCATTTCCTAGTCGTCCATTTTCTCACATCAGATATGTAATGAAGGCCAGCTAGTGAAGTGCTATACAGAAAAACCTCACTTCTCTGACCTCTTAAGATGCTCTAGTGACCGACGCTAGAAGCCATGGTCTTTAGCCACCTTGTTAGAGCAACCAACTTCCATACAATAAATTGCTGGTTCGATTCCAGCTCAGAACGGGTTGGGAGTAGTAGGACCAGTGGGATACACCTGGGGGCTAGTCCGGGATGGGAGTGAGGTTTAGAGGGTGTGTGTAACAGAGGCCAGCTAGCGAAGTGCTATGCAGGTAAACCTCACTCCTCTGACCTCAAAAGATGCTCTAGTGACCGACGCTAGTGGCCATGGTCTTTAGCCTCCTTGTTAGAGCAACTAACTCCCATACAAAGAATTGCTAGTTCGATCGGTCGTTTACAGATAGCTATTCGATTTCTAAAAACAGTTCCATTTACATTTGGCCACATACATGCGCCTCCGCTTAACGGATATGATTCCGGTCTTCATATCCTGCACTATATGCAAATCTAATTAGATCAACTAAAGCATCAGATACCATTTTAATTTTTACAGAAATGCAAGCAATATATTTTATTTGGCATACAAATTATTTTATACTCTCTCAAGACTTACTCCCTGAAGGCGGCTTTGTAATTCACTGGTGTTTCAGTAAATGCAGAAGGTAGGCTCCAGGATTAATGTCATTACAGGCTGACTGCGACATCTATATTGGTCTTACAGATATAAGCAAAACTTTATTCAAAACTGTAAAGGATTTACATTAATTTATGTAAAACCTGCTCTCCCAGAAACAAAACACTATGCTTTTGTAAATGAATGAAACACAAATGTTTCTATTATTTTTCATTTCTTTTCACAGTGACAGGCTAAACATGCATGCTGCATCTCTGTTGTTAATGCTGCCATTTGATATTAATTTAGTAATTGCTTACTTCATTTGCACTGTTATATCTGATGATTGTTTACCCCATAGCACATGTTCTCATGTTTTTTTTTTTTTAATTGTTGGAGGAGTAAAATAAATGTGGTTTCAACCAGCAGATGCATTTAGACCCATCTAATTTCATCTGAAATGCGTCGCAGACAACCTCCTGAAATGGTTTGAGCGATCAGATTAATATCTATCTCAAATGCAATTCAGTGGAAATTTACACCAGCCCATGTCACAATGATGTAACTATCCGATCAGAAAGATGAGCTGTGGCGTTTAAAGGCGTTAGACGCGTAGCACAGACACATCATTAATAATATAATATAATAATATAAGGTCATTAATAATACAATAACACTAATACTGAAATGGTTAGGGTGTTTTAGAATGATCAAAACTACTTTTTAGATGCTTTACAATGTGCTCAGCCTGCTGGTTTATCCATTCACACACATCACATGATCTCTTATAACAAAATCACATGACCTTTTTTAATGCTCAAACTGGAATTTGTTTGGTAAAAGTGTCTCCATCGTAGTTTATGCACATGAAGTAATGTAATATATATTCGGGTTTCTTTCAGCATGCGGTCGAGATTAACACACATGCAGACTATTTCTGGTGCTGATTTAAACGTAAAAATGTGTTCATAAGTGCTCTATTTTTACTAAATCTCTATTTTTGTAAATATTCAAGGGTCATTTTATTCTAATCAGTTTTACACCACCTGTATTTTGTTGTACAAAGACTTCTTTATGGCTTACAAATTATAATGGTGGTGTAAATATAATCATTTAGCAAATATTCTATTAAAAGTGTCTTTAATAGAGTTAATAGATTGTCCTCATATGCATGTTAAGATTTATATAAAAAAGTACATTCTTAAAGTTTTACTGCTGGCTGGGTTGAACATGATGAAGTAATTGTGAATATGTACATACTTTTCCCCTTCTTTGTGTTAGTTTTACCAAAAAAGAAAGAACAATTGCTAGTAAAGTCACTAAAGTTACCAAAACTGCTTTCTGCTGCCTTACGCTATCTGTTAAGCTTTTGGTTGAGCAACAATTGAATGGGACAAAATAATAATTATGATTATTATGCCTATTATTAAACTGTAGTATTTTCATAGCAATTTAAACCCCCCCTTCATATGTACAAGAAACAAAAAGAAGGAGCTTTGACTGCAAATACTCTGTGGAGGAATGTCTGAGTGCATCAATTACATCAGGTGTCCTCTCTTCTTGAAAACAGTATATGATCTGTCAGTCACTGATATGGCCCCTGCCAATTTGAAGTTGGGACCCCTGGTCAATATTTTTATCTTTTGTTTCAGTATTTTACTTGGGAAGCAAAATTATTTAAGGTAATAATACATAAATCTTACTAAATATTGTTAGATGGCTGTTCACATCAAGAATGATAACTATGTTAGTATTATTAAAAATCTGCCATCATGCCATCCTTTATCTTAACATAAGAAAGTTTTTTTTAAGTGACCAGGTGTAAACATCTCCATACAGTTCAAAACAAACAACTAATTAAATACAAATGAAGTTAAACAGTCTTCAGATCACCAAAAACAAGTAGGTAAATGTGTTCGAGCTGCTTGTAACCACATTCTGCAGGTGGTTGTTGCACCTGGATCAGAATTGCACCATCTTGATGTAAATCAACTTACTAGCCTAGCGTGCATTAAAACTTGAGACACAAAAAAATTCATTGCCTTTATATTTCTTTCCAGGTCCTTGATCTGAGCTATAACTTGCTGGTCACCATTCCTGTCCCTGCCTACCAGTCCCTGCGGAACCTGGATGCTTTGGTTGATGTCTCCTTCAACAGATGGAAGTGTGACTGCAATTTGCAGACCTTAAGAAAATGGATGAGCTTTGATACTGAAATGGGTCATGCTTCCTGGAAAGTGGTGTGTGCCTCTCCACCACACCATGCTGGAAAAGATCTGCTTTACCTAAATGACTCTGAACTCACTTGTCCAACATATGAACACAGGACATCTGGTCACTATCATAATATGATTGTGGAAGAGGGGATGCAGATATCTATTCCTTGTAGGAATCACAGTCAAGGTGCAGCTTTTGATTGCTTTGTTTTAAAATGATAAAACCTGTTGTAGCTACTGAAGCAAGAGATATTATTTTAACAATATATATTAATTCATAATATTTGGTTATGAATTTCCTGCGATTTCTTTTCTAGGTATCATGCAGGTTCGCTGGTGGACTCCACAAGGCCAAGAAAAAGATAATCAACTAGAACTTTTAATTAAGGATATCACAGAGCAGCATGCAGGACTTTATATATGCATTACAGGTGTTCAAGGGGAGCACATTTCAGTGTTTGACCTACATGTCTACAAAAAAGGTGGTGGCTCAAGACTACGTCGTGAAGCAGGAGTTATCTTAGATGAGAAAGGAAATGTAATCTTGCCAAAAAATCCTGCTGTAAGGGTAGGGTCAAGAACAGAGTCAGAATTTATTCTTGCCGTCTGCCTGTCGGTCATAATTACATTCATTTTAGCATTTATTCTTGGTGTAGTTTTGAGGCCACTGTTAGACAAGTTATGGAGAAGAATACGATCCAAAAGACAATCTACATCCTCTCCAACCTCGTCCACTGAACCCCAGCCATATGTGAATGAGGGTTACTGTGACGTAGAAGACCATGATCGAGAAGTGAGAGTGGGTTCAAGAGTTACATTCGGTGAAGTTACAGAAGTGCAAGATCAAATGCCCTACTATGTCACTGTAGATGAGGACCAAGCGGATGGCTCCTCTGAGAGCAACACAGAATCTGGTGGCCTATATGAGGATGTTGAAAACAATAGATCCTCAGTGACTGATGAGAAACAGCAGACCCTTGAAATGGAGAGACACAGAGGAAGAGCAGACAGTAGTGGCAGCAGCTCACTACAGAAAGGCGAAGTAAATGCTTTAGTAGTAAATGGTCAGAAACTGCCACCCAGCTCAACGGAAGACATGGAATTTGAGCCAATCCCAGATGAAACAGAAATTACAAGGATAAAGAGAAGGGACAGTTCTTCAGCATCATCTCACTCAAGTCAGGAAGTTACCTTATCAAGTGAAATAAAGAATTCAACTGAACAAAGTGTTGACCCTTCTCCTGTCGCTAAAAGTGAAATTCCAGGATTTATAAAAGAGCCATTTTCAGAATGGCCAGTCAGATTGAAAGAACAAAATGTTGATGAGTTGGACCCAGAAATGTGGAATGACAGTGGAGAAAGCTTTTCTTTCAATGAAGACTCAGAAAGATCAAGTATCCATGATCTCTCCAGCCCTGCTCTAGGACACCCCCTGAAGGACGATGACAAATGGAGGCAAGTCAAAGTAGCATCACCTTCAAATAAAATAAATATTGATTCAGATGATGATTTTGAAAAACCATTTGGTAAAGAAGTTCTTGTTGATGGTAGAAAGCAATTTGAGTTCTCTGACAATGGAAGCTCCTGTAATTCAAGTCAAAGTGGTGAAAGTGTTGGTGGACCATATACTTATACTGTAAACCCAGAGTTGGAAGAAATCGTGGATGAATCGGACACAGGGAATGGTGCAAATGTAGTCAATTTAAACAGATTTGGCACTCTTGAAGATCCCACTTTCAGGGAAACAATGCCTAGTGCTGGCATTCTTATAAGACAGGAGACTATAATTTTGGAGCCTTCAGATATACATTTGACTTTTACTCATGGAAACAGTGTTGACGAGGGCATGCTTACTGACAACTCCTCGATGGGCTCCTTGATGAACATACCACACCAATCTGGACAATTTGCAGACATAGGTATTGATACTGTGCCAAAGGTTAAGAGATATGTTGAATTTAAGCCGTCCAAATCTCATACTGGATCTCCACCACTTTCTCCATCCTCACAAAAGAACAATATCTTATCAAAGGAGCACTTAATATCTGAAGCTTACACCGGGGCATCTTTTGAAGACAACAGTTCCTTAATGCAAAGACAAGTGTCTCCTGATAATATTCAAAAAGTGAAGAGATACATTGGCTTTAATCCTTCTGATCCTCATACCCAAACTCTGCCATCACCTTCTTTAACCAAAAAAGATGCTCTGCTGGAAACAAAAAGATACAGCTTGTCCTCAGACGATGATGCACAGCTGACAACCAAGGATGACAAATCTTTCTTGACAACATCTATACCTTCTGAAGTTTCAAAGGTTAAAAGATACATTTCCTTTAAACAGTTTGACACTTCTTCACCAACTCTCCCTTTACCTAAATCTGAGACCACAACTGAGGCAACAATACAAAATCTGCAGCCCAGCAGCAGTCAAAACGTGAAGGAACACATGTTTTTTAAGCAGCATGAAAGTCGTTCCACATCTCTGCCATCATCACCTACCTCGACAAGAAAAGGTCTATCAGGGAAAAAGTCAAAAAGCAAAAAACGAAATGATCAGTCATTCTATGGAAGTCATGAGAACCTTCCACTGTACCATGTTCATCCATCCTATAGGTCAAGTATAAACAGGTTGAATAGAGGCTATGATACAGATATATCATTTTCCAGTGAAGATGAAGATCAGTTCATAGAGTACCCAAGAAAATTAGAAATTACAACAGCACCTGGGTTGAACGGAGGATCCATCAAACCTGGTAAAAGTAAAGACAATGTCCTTAACATTGATTTTGACAACTCTTCCAGCAGCACAGATGTATTTGAAAAGAAACGTTCTAAAGGCCTAATGAGACTAAGAGCATTAGGTGCTCGACTTTTCAACAGAAATGAAACAGATGTGATGATGTCACCAGCTGATTGGGATGCTGGAAGAACTGGAGGTGTCTCGGTTAATAAGCAGTCCAAGTTAACTAAAAAACAAACCACTGATGACGATGTTATATTTGGGAAAAGTTTATCTTTTGATCATTTACCAAAAGTGAAGAGATACATTCAGTTTTCACACTCATATCCACAAGCCCAGTTACCATCTCCTCCACCAACCACTAGCACAATCACACCTGATTTTAAAGTGACAACTGAATCAAGGACGTCCAGTTTCTCATCGGAGGATGATTTCAAACCAACCACTGAAGATGAAACATTTGGTGGACAAGTAGATGCATCTTTTGACAGACTTCCAAAAGTAAAAAGATACATACAATTTTCACATGTTGAACCTTATTCTACAACACTTCCTTTAAAAGGTTCTCCTGAACTGGTGGTACAGCCTGAATCAAGGAGGTCCAGTACTTCGTCTGATGATAATGATGATGATATCAAACCTAATGAAGACAGTTTCTTCAGTCAAATAAGTGTATCTTTTGATAGCGTGCCACATGTTAAGCGATACATCCAATTCAATCAGCCAAAACCTTACTCTCCAACTCAAACATCTTCACCCATTTCAATCAAGAGACCTGCAGTAGAAGTGGAAACAAGCTCCAGCACATCTGTCAAGTCGGATGACAAATCTGATGCTACAGGAAACTGGGGGCAAATTGATCTTAATGCAGTACCAAAGGTTAAGCGATATGTTCAATTTACAGTGTTCAAAGATTCTTCAACTCCCCCATTGGTTTCATCTTCCTCTACGAAAGTCACAACTGAGATGGAAAAAAAAACTGAATCTACAATTGAGAGATTCCCTAAAGACCAGGAAAACTTAACGCAAGCAGAGGTATCTTTTTTGGAAAATATTCCAAAAGTGAAACGATACATTCACTTCAAACAGTCTGAACCACACCCCACCACTTCTGATACACTGCATGTCACACCTGAAATGATAATAAAATCAGAAACAAGGAGATCAAGTACATCTTCTGAGGAGGATATCAAGCTAACTAAGAATGAAGGCCATGTCTTGGAAGAAACCGTTACATCCCTTAATAGTGTACCAAGAGTTAAGAGATATATTCAATTTACATATCCTGAGAGTCAACCCCTTACTCAGGTTTCATCTGAAAGAGTCAATGCATCTGTGGTAGAAAAAGAGACAAGAAGATGGAGTACTTCATCTGAGGAAGATGTTAAACCAGCCACTAAAGAAAATTTTGGAGAAACAGAAGAATACCATTTCCAAATTCCCAAAGTAAAAAGGTATATCAAATTCACAGAAGCTGAACCATACTCATCTCCTCTGTCGCCAATTCCTCCTGCAATCACAGTAAAAGAAACAGAAAAAGAATTTAAACCACCAGCCAATAGAGAGAGCACTTCATCCGAAAATCATGATCAAGAGCAAATAGGAGTGTCTCTTGATAAAGTACCAAGCGTTAAGAGATACATTCAATTCACACATCCTGAATATCAATATCCATCTCAGACATCAACCAGTCTTTCATCTGAAAGTGTCAGCATACCTGCGGTAGATAAAGAAACGAGGAGATGGAGCACTTCATCTGAGGAAGATGTTAAACCACCTACTGAAGATATTAAAGAAACAGATGAATACCTAATCCAAATCCCCAAAGTAAAGAGGTACATCAAGTTCACACCTTCTGAACCACATTCCTCTGCTCCAAAACAAGACAGCCCAGTAAAATCCACATCAGTAACGGAAACTGAACTCAAACAGCCAGTCATTAAAGAGAATTCTTCAACTAAGGATGTTGTTCAGGAAGAAAATGTCTCTGGGCAAATAGGCATATCTCTTGATGGTGTACCAAGAGTTAAAAGATATATTGCATTCACACATCCCGAAACATCAACTGCTTTCTCAGATGAAAGAATCCATGCATCTCTAACAGCTAAAAAACCAAAAGATAGCAGCCCTTTGTCTGAGGAAAATGTTACTATATCTCCTAATAAAGATATCATTAAAGACACAGATGAATATCTGGTCAAAATACCAAAAGTGAAGAGATACATAAAGTTTAGACAATCTGAATCATTTCCCTCTGATCGGTCACCAGTTCCTCCTAACATTGTAAAATCTATAAAGGTGACAGAAACAGAATTTAAAAACCCACTCACTAGAGAAAGCACATCTGAGGATGATGTGCAGGACAATTTTGGGCAAACAGGAGTATCTCTTGATGGAGTACCAAGAGTTAAGAGATACATTCAATTCACACATCCTGAAATTCAATCCCTTCCTCAGCCAACAATAACCATCTCAGCTGAAAAAGTTGGAAATTTGGGGGTAGTTCATGATACAAGGAAATCAAGCACTTCATCTGAGGAAGAGGCCACATTTATTGCTAAGGAAGAAAAAGCTGTTGAACAAACAGGGTTGTCTTTTGAAAAAATACCGAAGGTTAAGAGATATATTCAGTTTGTAAATTCTGAAAGTAAACTTGTTCAATCAGCAACAAATCTCTCATCTGAAAGACTTCAAATATCTGGAGTCATTCAAGAAAGAAGATCAAGCACTTCATCTGAAGAGGATGTTAAACCATCTACTCATGATGATAATGTAAGAGGTGAATATTTTGACAAAATCCCTAAAGTGAAGAGGTATATTAAGTTCACACAATCTGAACCTCCCCAGGGTCTTGCACCATTACCTATTTCAAGCAATGTAAAGCCCACACAGGTGACAGACTTACAATCAAGAGGACCTAGTACTTTAGTTGATCCATCTCCTAAGGAAGACAATGTCTTCGAGGAAACAGAAGCACATCTTGACAAACTTCCAAAAGTTAAAAGATACATTGAATTTAAACATCAGTTACCTGTTCAGTCATCTACTTTATCGGAAGACAAAGTTGCGACATCTAAGGTCATTTTGGAAACGAGCAGATCAAGAACTTCATCTGAGGATGAAGTCACAACAGAAAGTAGAGAAGACTATTTTGGTCAACATTCAGAGGCACCCCTTGATAAAATACCAAGGGTTAAGCGATACATTCAGTTCACACATCCTGAAAGTCAAATTCCGGTACAGATAACAGCTAAAAGAGTAAGTGCATCTGTCGTGAAAAAAGAAACAAGTATACCATGCACTTCGTCTGATGATGATAGAAAATCATCTACTAATGATCATGATGTCATTAAAGAAACAAGTGTCACAATCCCAAAAGTCAAAAGATATATTGAGTTCACACAATGTAAACCTTTTTCTTCACCCCAGACACAACTTCCAAGTGTTGTTAAACCAATAAAGGTAACAGCAACAGAAGCAACGGTATCCCGCACATCACAAAGCACATCTGACGATTCTGACAGTATACCAAAAGTTAAGAGATACATTGAGTTCACACCTGATGAAAGTCATTATTCTGCTCTGCCATCAACTACTGACTTAGCTGAAAGACTGGGAACATCTGAGATCACAGAGGAACCAAAAATATTGACAACTTCAACTAAATATGTCAAACCATCTGCTACAGACCACATTAGAGAAACAGATAAATTTATTGCCAATATTCCAAAAGTAAAAAGGTACATTGAGTTTAAACAATCTTATTCTTCACCTGTGACATCATTTCTCCCATCATCCAATTTGTCATCTGAGCCATCACGCCCCATCTCAAAGAAAAAAGGGTCTGCAGTAATTATAAAGACTGAATTAGAATCATGGACGTCTGACCAGACTGGCCTAAATTCAGAATCAAGTACGTCAAGTTCCTTGTTGAGTGAACATCAAGTTGTGGATGAACCACCGGCAGTTCCAATAACATCTCCACCTCCCCTAGACCTGGATGCCAGAGAGTATCTGAGAGAAAATACTGAAGTGCGTCAAAGGCAAGAACGTAGGAGATTGCTGCAGCAAAGGAGAAGAGAAATGGATGAGTTCAACATCGCATCGCTATCCTCCATGCAACAAGAAGGCGAGAAGCAAGACAGAACCCTGGCAGATTATGGAGGAGCACCATTTCAAACAGAACGCACCTACAGCAGCAGCTCTACAAGAAACAATTCCAGAAGCACAGAAGGAGTGGAAGCCCCAGTTTTGCGGGGACTTAAAACAAAGAGTACATCAACACTTGACTCTAAGTCACCAGCAAATTCAACAACAAAGAATAAGGAATTTTTAATTTAGATAAAGAGTTCATTTTTGACTTGGCACACAATATCAAATCTCCGCAAATGATTTAAAAGTCACAGCTTTTTGTAAGGGCCTTTCTTTTTTCTGACTATTGTAAATATGTAATATAACTATGAACATATTAACCTAAACCTTTCAGTATTCCTTAATATAAGTTATGTTTCTTTTGCATGCAAATATATTGATGAAGCCTACATAAGGGTGTTTTGTATACAAACACTGTTGATTTTATCAGTAATGCAATGTAGCTGTAATAAAAGTCCACAGGATATTAATTGCACTGAATGACAACAAAATAAATTTTTATTTAAAAATTGTTCTGTTTCTCAGATTTTTTTATCCACGTGTACGAGTAAAACGTTTTTCTTTTATCCTGCAAAATTACTTTGCCATTTACAGCACTTTTTGTATAACTTTATACAATTGTTTCCAGACATGCTTATATAACAGCAATACCAATATTTTATATTCATAAGAGTTAAGAATTTCTGATTTTCAAATCACAACAATTGAGAAAACGATCGTTATTCTCAATGTATATATACACTCATTGGCCACTTTAGGTACACCCGTCCAACTGCTCGTTAACGCACATTTCTAATCAGCCAACTCAATGCATTTAGGCATGTAGACATGGTCAAGACAACCTGCTGCAGTTCAAACGTAGTATCAGAATGAGGAAGATGGTTGTTGGTACCAGACGGGCTGGTCTGAGTATTTCAGAAACTGCTGATCTACTGGGATTTTTAGGTACAACCATCTCTAGGGTTTACAGAGAATAGTTCAAAAAGAGATAATATCCAGTGGGTGGCAGTTCTGTGGGTGCAAATGCATTGTTGATGACAACGGTCAGAGGAGAATTGCCAGACTGGTTCCAGCTGATAGGAAGGCAACAGTAATTCAAATAATTACTCATTACAACCGAGGTATGCAGAAGAGCTTCTCTGAACATGTGAGGTGGATGGGCTACAGCAGCAAAAGAGCAAACCAGGTGCCACTCCTGTCAGCTAAGACCAGAAATCTAAGCTATAATTCCCTCAGGATCACCAAAATTGGACAATAGAAGATTGAAAAAACGTTGCCTAGTTTTATTAGTTTCGATTTCTGCTGCAACATTTGGATGGTAGGGTCAGAATTTGGCGTTTACACCATGAAAGCATGAATCCATCCTGCATTGTCTCAAGGGTTCAGGCAGGTGGTGGTGCTGTAATGGTGTGGGGATATTTTCTTGGCACACTTTGGGCTTATTAGTACCAATTGAGTATCGTGGCAATGCCACAGCCTTCCTGAGTACTGTTGCTGACCATGTCCATTCCCTTATGACCACAGTGTACTCATTTCTGATGGCTACTTCCAGCAACATAATGCGCTGTCACAAAGCGTGAATCATCTCTGATTGGTTTCTTAAACATGACAATGTGTTCATTGTACTCAAATGACCTCCACAGTCACCAGAACTCAATCCAATAGAGTGCCTTTGGGATGTGGTGGAACAGGAGATTTGCATCATGGATGTGCAGCCGACAAATCTGCAAAAATTGTGTGATGCTATCATGTCAATAGGGACCAAAATCCTTGAGAAATATTTCCAGTACCTTGTTGAATCTAGGCCATGAAGAATTAAGGCAGCTCTGAAGGCAAAAAGTGGTTAGTTTTTTTATTAAATGTTATTAGACCGTTATATATTATATATTTAAATAAATATTAACATTTTACTCAAACTCATTTCTAATAAATCATAAGAAACTTTTTTTTCTCCGTAGCTGTTTATAGAGGTAATTAACTTTCTTGTAAACAGTTAATGAAAGTGTTCCCTACTTCATAACATGGAATGGAGAAGAAATTAAAATGACTCCACATTTCGTTAATAAACCCCTTTATATATATTGAATGTAGAGAGGTTACAGTGAAAACAAACACATATATACACACACACACACACATACACACACACATCCATACATATATACAGTCAGATGAGAATGCTCAACGCTCTGCATTACATACTCCCCCAACAAAAGCAACAGTCGTAATGAGACGGGAACGCATCTATCTGTTCAGATCATTCGTTTTAAACCACTACTTCCCTCAGGCACAAATAGGTGCAGGTGAATGGGGTAATGACAAGTGTTTGTAGACATTTACAAATGAATTCTACACAGCTTGCACAGCATATATACAATGTTGACTTCATGGATGCTGAGTGAATAATTGATTGATAATTTATGATGAATAACTTTAATCTTTCAGGTGGGAAGAAAAAAAACACTTATAAAACAACTTGTAACCAAACGTTTTTTAAACTTTTGTTTCCCAAAATGAATAAATTTGTACCTGCATTGTAATTCCTTTTACAATAAAGTTATGAAATTGCAGACATACAGAAATGCTCCAGTCGCTCGTGAGTCGTGAACATGGTGGTTTAGCACTTTGTGGAAATGGTGGAGGAGGCAATGCAGAGAGGAACATCTCAACAGATGAGGTTACAAGTGTGTTTAAGCTCTAAATACCATCACACAATCATTTTTTTCATAAAGCGTTAAGACTGCATGACCGCGGATACCCAAATTAAGCACAAAAAATGACCACTTCTACAAATACCTTTACAAAAAAATAATAATAAAGAAACGAGAGCATAAAAATAAATGTACAAAAAGGAAAACCCTCATTCATTCACTCACGAAGACGGCTCTAATCGCAGAATGCATGCATGCTTTTTTTTCTTGTTCAGATGACAAGTTAGCTTCACGCCACAGCCATAGACAAAACTCAACAGTTTTACAAACATAACTAGAATGTTAAATAGTTGCTAGGCATTGGTCACTATGGGTTAAGGTGATCCCGTTTGACCACAAGATCTGTGGAAGAGGATGTGGCCAAAAGAGTGTCAGAGTTTAGGGTTACCTTCTTCGTTTTGTATTTTTGTGGCAATCCATCACAGAAATCAAAAGTGCACTTTAACAGCTTTCCCTCTTCCTGTCCTTTAGATCCACGTCCTGTCATTTTAACCATGACATGCACAGTATAGTTACATTTCTAAGGAATCAAATGATATAATCAATGCAGTCGCTTAAACCTGCTCACACTCCTCAACAAGACAATGGTCAGGAAAAGGATACTAACCTTTATGCTCTTGATAAGTACAGCCTCCGTTCTTCTTGTTGTGAAGAGGAAATCTTGTCTTGTTGATCTCATAAACAAGAAATTGGTGAAAGGGATACTGATACAGCACCACAGGAAGTGCTTACAGCAGAATGTCTATGACACTCTTGTATGTGTATGTGGTGCGCTATATTAAATGGCAACCAAGTGCATTGAGATGAATAAAAGTAAAACTTATGGCGAAGGTTGCTATGTAAGCATGGTAACTGTCATCGCCGTCCACCATTAAAACCACAGTAAACAGTGTTTGGACCACATCAGCAGAGTGACACTGTACGCTATTTCCATTTTGAACCAACACTTTCGTAAAAAGTCACTGACCTTCAGTAAAAAGCCAAGCAGGTGTTCGTTCTGTCTTTCTCTGTCCTTCCTGAACCTAAATGACCTAAATGTCTTCAGACAGTATGGGGGGTTTATACCTACCCTGCCTTGTGGAGGATCTGAAGTCGCCCTCCTTTTAAGAGCCTATTGAAACATTCACAGCAATATGAAACATCACAGTGGGGTGGGAAGGTGGCACCGAGGCTGGCCATGTGCTTACCCACAATGCATTGTGGGCTATGGATGGGGAAGGGGAGGGGGGGCGTTAGGTGGAGTCGGTGAGGTGCTGTTTTTCCAACAGTCGACCACCAGTGACCCGCCCCGGCTAAAAGGGCGACATACAAACATGTGCATCGATAATTACATTCTAGGCAAACACTCACACACTCAAGCCCTCAGCGCCAGGGGCCACCATCAGTCCGTCCCAAACACTTCAGTTTTGATTTGTACTTTGTTTTCTAGATGTTTGTTTCAAAGCCGTTTCTGTCGTCATTGTCATGGTGATTGTTGGCGATTAGTTTCTAGTTGGTGATGGTGGTAGGCATGGAGAAGCTGTCGCTACGACATCTCTCGATCTTTATACCACTCGACAAACTCATCCAAAAGCACTGGCCCTGTGCAAAGAGAAACCCCAGTTAGGAAGCTAATCTGTGGCATTTCCGAACATGCTGTAGAAAAGAACGGTATACAAAAGAAGTATAGAGTTAGGGTAAAGTGTACTTACAGGCCCCGTCCTCATCATAGTTACTGAGATCAAGGTTGATAGTCCTACTGAACTCTAGAACATTGCACCATTGATCTTTATTTATAACCTTATACTTAGATTGCTGTGGAGAAAAAGGAAGAATTGTTAAAGATTTGACAAATTGTGAGACAAGATTTATCCATATACACAACCAGTCAAATGTTTGTCCTCACTGTACTTCTCTTCTGATGATCTTAAATTGGGAAGCACTGAAATTTTGGTTACAGAAATCAGAAACTGGGCGGCGCGGTGGGTAGCGATGTCGCCTCACAGCAAGAAGATCGCTGGTTCGAGCCTCCGCTGGGTCAGTTGGCATTTCTGTGTTGAGTTTGCATGTTCTCCCTGTGTTCGCGTGGGTTTCCCCCACAGTGCAAATACATGCACTATAGGTTAATTGGATAAGCTAGATTGTCCGTAGTGTGTGTGAATGAGTGAGTGTGTATGAATGTTTCCCAGTGATGGGTTGTAGCTGGAATGGCATCCGCTGCATAAAAACATATGCTGGATAAATTGGCGGTCCATTCCACGGTGGCAACCCCTGATTAATAAAGGGACTAAGCCGAAAATAAAATGAATGAATGAAATCAGAAACTTTGGTTTTGGGTCAAATAGTTTTTTAGAGGCTAAAATTATGTGATGTTTAATAAGTGTTCCTTCAATAACCTATTTAGTCTGTTCCACATCAATTTTGTCCACAGAGTGGGAATAAACTGCAATAGTTCAATATGCCCTCTATGTGGATTCCAAAGCTTGGTTCATAATATAGATAATTTTGTGGGATGTAAACAAAATGTCCCAAGGTATTCCCTGTTTCACTATTTAAATTTGTATAGCTTCTGAGAATCCAAAAAGAGCCACATATTAATAAATAATGGTATGACTGATGTTTTAACTTTTATGTCAGGCCCGGATTGGCTAATCGGGAGGACCGGGAGAATTCCCGGTGGGCCGGTCCGTTTTTTGGCCGCGAGGGCCGGTGTCCCTAGCTCCAGAATCTGTTGCTCTCAGCAGTCACACTTTTTAAATGAATTTATTTACTTACTTGACCACAGTCTTCTTATTCATTAATTTTACCGCAGCTCTGCTCTTTTTATCTATTTTCTCGCAGTCTCGTGAGCAAGATGCAGCCTGCAGGTTAATGATGATATAACTCAGATGAGTTACCTCTTAATGTACAGCTGTTGTGGTTTAGTGGTTAGCACGTTAGGTTACGACGCCACCGACCTGGGTTTGATCCTCGTCTGAGTAACTTATTTATTCATTTTTATTGTTAAGACATATAACACTGTTAGGGTTGTTGAACATTTGAAGTTCTAAAGCAGCTGTTTTCTCAAAAAAAAAAAGACGTGATGGTGTAAGTAGAAACTGAATTGGAAATGACCTTATTTTAATATAGTCAGTCGTGAACTGAGGTGGGCCGGTCTGAGGCTTGAAACTCCAGGGCTGAAAAAAAGAGTCCCACTCCGGCCCTGGTTTATGTTATGTTTTAACTTTACAGTTATGAAATAATTTGATGACTAGTAGAAAATGTTCATGGGCCGATGACATCACCACATTAAAATGGCCTATAAATTTCCCAGTTTTACTCAAACTTTATTATTACTGAACTCTGCTGTTGTTTATTGATGCATGAACAAAACTTTAGTTATTCATAATACAGGTACCATCCAATAATCACAATGGGCCACATACTTTGTTGTTTTTAAAATCTCAACTCCTTAATTCTGGCCATTTTTAAATGAAAATTAAAGAAGAAATGTTGATCTAACACTCTTGAAACTGGCATGATTGATCACTGTAGCCACATGAGTTCAAACAACATCACAGATCAACTGCTCAGTAACTGATTAGGGTGCATGTTAAAAAAACATAGAATGACTTAATGAACTGAATCATGTGTCATGAAACTGATCACAACTAAATGTGTCACTAAAACAATATATAAACATTACTTTAGGAAAATCCATTGTTCATCATTAGTACAAAATGACTCTAGAGGGCAGCATTTTGAATAAATACATGCACTGTATTACCCATGAATTATATTTCTACTAAGGAATAGGATGTCTTCATTATTTAATTTTTCTTTGAATAAATCTGAAAGCTGCCTCTGTACATTGTAAGTCTTTTATATAAATTATTAAAAAGATTTTTTTTTGTCCACACAAAGATTGTTTACAATAAATGTCAAATTATACACAAACTCGTGAATTGTGCTGTGGGGTATTCAAAAAATGGCTGCAAAAATAACAATTTCACTATATGTAAGTATAGTGAAAGTGTTTGCTTTTGTCATGTAATCATCTGCAAGTGCTTAATCTGTGTACTGGAAATAAAAGTATTACTGGTGCCCAAATAAATATAATTGTTTAATGTTTCACAGTAAAAATACAATTATTAAAACAAATACAGATTTAGAACAACCGAAAAGTGAGTACATTTAAACAGAATCTTTATTTTTGGGTGAACTATCTTTTAACACTATTCTAAAATGTTGAAAATCGTATTAATGAATGTGTTGTCGTGTCCAAATATTTAACTGGTCATGTTAAATTCGAGTAGATTAAAATACTTACTTCTAGAAACTGGTTAAACACTGGAAACAAGGGCCAGGTCTTCCCAAGTAGAAGTCCCAGCATGCACTTGGCAGTATTCAAGTCTAAACTCCTTTGATCCTTCTCCTGCAAATGGGTGGACCCATAATAAGTTTAAACATTCTGAATACAAGTTTACACATCACAATAAAAACAATGAGCTGGCAATTTTATTTACTAAAGGTAATTAAATGTAAGTTTCTCCTTGTGGACAGAAATAAGCGTACTGTGCACTCTAAACAGTTCAAGTTTAAAGGGTAATTTCACCCAAAAATGACTATCCTGTTATTATTTAGCCACCTTTTGTTCCAAACCCTGAGACCTTTGCTTGTCTTCAGAACACAAATTAGGATATTTTAGATGAAATTATTTTAGATGAAATCAGGGAGCTCTCTGGCCCTCTAAAGACAGCAATGGTTGTGAGGCATTCAAATTCTATAAAAAGGAAACTCCAAAAATAATTAAATGTGCCAAATAAAAACAGTACAAACCACTTTGCTCTTCCTCGTCGGGTCATCAGGGTGGACATTTACTACAGTCAGTACGACATATTGCAATTAGAGCCAGCAGCACAACATGCAAGCACTGAGATGTCTGGAGTAATCAAGCACCCTGATCTGATGTGGAAGACATAGGCAAAGTCTTTTTTTACAGGGGGTGTTTTTGGTGCACAAAAGTGTTCTTGGAGTTTCATGATTACAGTTGGACCACAGCATAAAATGTGTTAATGTATTACCTATAATGCTTTAAATAATCTAGCTCCTGTTTATCTAACCAACCTTCGGTCTCGCTACAATTCAACCCGCTCTTTAAGATTTCAAAACTCAGGGCTTCTGGTAGTACCTAGAAAAGCAAAGTCGAGTAAAGGAAGTCGAGCCTTCTCATTTATGGCTCCTAAGCTCTGGAATAGCCTTCCTGATGGCGTCCAAGGCTCAGACACACTCTCGCAGTTCAAAACTAGATTAAAGATTATTTTTTAGTAAAGCATACACTCAGTGCATCACTTAGTGGTATGATACATGAAGGTGCAGAAACGCAGGTTTCTGCATCTCGTTTATATACACTATGAACAGCAGCTACGCTAAATATTCTCTTTATTCTCTATTTCCACCTGGGGAAACTCATTCCGAGGACCTCAGACTCTGCAGGGCCACTGATTTGATCCAAGACCAGCGACAAGATGATCCCAGGGTTTCCATATCCTGGACCAGGCCGTATCTTGAGCAGCTGCTGTGGTGGTCATAGTTGAGCGGAGAGCATGAGACTGATTCCTGTGACCCTCCAGGGACAGACTAGTCTTCGCTGAGGTCCAGCTTTCCGGCGCCTTGACAGCAACTCTACACAAGACGTTTGGCCAGAGGAGAAATGGTCGTGCCCAACTGAGCCTGGTTTCTCTCAAGGTTTTTTAATTCTTCACTTTCGCCAATTGGTAAAGTTTTTTCCTCGCCGCTGTCGCCACTGACTTGCATGGTTCGGGATAGAGCTGCGCATCTATAGATTGCTCTTCAGTGTCTGGACTCTCAGTAGTGACTATTAAACCACACTGAACTGAGCTAAACTGAACGGACCTTACCCTCTGAAAGCTGAACCCCACTGTTTCAGTTTACTATGATCTTCTATGTGAAGCTGCTTTGACACAATCTACATTGTAAAAGCGCTGTACAAATAAAGGTGAATTGGATTGAATTTTTGGTTGTTTTTCTGCACTTCGGGACAATTGTTTTTTTATGGAGGATCAGAGAGCTCTCAGATTTCATATAAACAAATCTTAATTTGTGTCCCAAAGATGAATGAAGGTCTCAGGGGATTGAAACGACATGGGGGTGAGTAGTTACAAACAGAATTTTTCATTTTTGGGTAAACTAACTCTAACAAGCCCGCAAGGGCTGAAATTATTGTCAGTACATTTTGACATCATTATAACATTTTTTACATTCTTTATTTAAAAGCAAAAATACTTTAGATATGGATTTTAATAGTAGTGCTTTTTCCATTCAATGGTACGACTTGGTACTTAGCCAGAGATGAGAAGTAATTAAGTACAAACACTTTGTAACTGTACTTAAGAAGATTTTTCTGGTGTCAGTGCTTTACTCCACACATTTTTTTGGCAACCTTTGACTTTTACTTCTTATATTTTTACACAAATATCTGTTCTTTCTACTCCTTCGATTTTTAAACCATGGTTGTTGCTTTAGTTTTCATGTTTGGTGGCGTGATCTATATTATTTTTTGTCACTGCACAAAACGAATGCCTTTGATTGTCAACATTTGTACAGTTAGAACTAAAACAGTTAAATCCCTTAAGCCTAGTTCACACTACAGGATTTTAAACATCAGCAGATCGCTGTGCCGTTCACACTACATGACTTGACTTTGTGTCTTTTGATCTCTGTGGTGTTCACACTACGCAACACTCCATGAACGATCCACAAGAGGGGGGTCACACACTACATGATCTGACAACATCTCATTCCCCATCAGCTCATTCAAGCTACCAAACCACAGCCAATGAAAATTTGAGGGAGGAGTCGTCAGAAAAAAGCTGAACACTATGTGCTGCTTGTGTGCTGATGACATCACTGACAGCGTTTCAAGCTTTGGAGAAAGCATTTAAAAACATCGTCAAATCAGCTGATTTATCAGCGGATTAATCACTCATCTGCAAGGTTCCAGTGGATAGATACACAGAGAGTTTTTAATTTTTGTAATTTTATAACTCTTTGAAATAAAACTAACTTATTTATAACACCCTGCCGTTTTCTAACTGTCAGTGTATTTCTTTCTGACATTGTTATTTTTTTATTACAAAACAGTAAAGAACTGAGCATTTCTGCCTTAAATTACCATATTGGTTAAAATGACTGCATGCATGTCTGATACTTTTCACTGTGACTTTAAATATGTGTGCATTTTCTTGCCTGGCAACTTCCTGCTAACATAAACAAAACTTTCTGATGGCAAAAACATCAATTTACTTCAGATATCTTACAAAACAGCATATTCTGTGCTGTTAAATAGCTCCTGTTTGAAAGTGAAAATGAAAGCCAAGACCTTTAAGTGTTTTAGTATCTTAACTACATATTTATAGGCTGTATTACCAAAACAATATTATATTTTTAGGTAATGGTGTCATTAAATATGATGCCAGACATTCAAAGCTAATTTTAATATCTCAATAATAGCTGTGAATGTAAATATGTTGTGACAATATGGCGTTTTATATGAGAACGGTCAGAATGAGCAGTATGGTAATTCTAATAGTTACAGAATTCTAGTTTCACTGTTAATATAGCCTACTCTCATGTCTGTGCTAACGCAGAATGAAGCGAGTGCACTGATGCCCATTCTGACCAATCACAGATGTTTCTGCTGAGCTCCTGAACACACAGCCATTCAGCTCATGCTGATATGCTCTCTCATTGGCTGTAGCTCGTCACTACATCTGATCACACGTGGGGTTGAGTCGGCCGACTGCTCTGCAATATTTAGCATGCTGAATGTTGGATTTCCGTCTGCGAGGTGTCGGCGACGCGTCAGCGAGCCTCGTTGATGCGTTGCTCAGTAGTTCACACATAAAGAGCGGCGAGCGCCGTGCACCCGCAGATTTCTTCCCGATCACAGCCCGATCTGTCGGCGAGCTCGTTAACTTCCAAATCGGGCTCAAATCAGGTTTAAAATCCTCTAGTGTGAACTAGGCATTATGTATGCTGTATGCACTGAGATTTATTTATTTTATTTTCAACCAGTTCCTATTTCCTATTTATACTGCTCTACTGTTGTCTTTACTTAAATTAGTTTAACAAATAATTTTACATCAAAATCATTCACACTGGGTGACTTAAATGAATAAAATGATTTTTAAAAAGCATCAGGAATTTAGCACATGAAAAAAAAGTTCTGAAGGCTGTAATTGTGACGGTGTATGTTTATTTATTTTTTGTTTTTTTTGCATAGAATAAATGTATTAACAGCTTTACTGACTATATCCATGAAAGAAAATATCCACAATACTAAAAAAAAGAAACACTAAAAACATGGGATATATTTGTTTAGTTTTGAAGATAATGAAGCAGCTTTAGCCGAATTCTATTTAATTTTATTTATTATACCAAAAGAAAAACAAATGTTTTGGACAAAATTAAGTGTGAATTGAAGATGTTTATTATTTGTAAAGATTTAGGCCTCATTTCTTTACAGCATGTGAATAGACATCAATGGCAGGTGTTTGTTTTGATCTAAAAGCAGAAAACTACATAGCTGAACGCTGTAAGTTTGGATCAGGATGATGATGCACAGATTTTTGAGCAATGTCGTTTTGCATTATTGCACACTGTTATGTTGCTTGGCTACTTTATTGCTGAAAATTAGCAACAATTTTTAGGTCTAGTTGCCAGTGTGAAACTAAAACAGGAAGTAGTATGGATACTTTGTCCATTTTTTAGGCTGTCCTTCTTTACATTTACTTAAGTACAGAAGTGTAGTCAGTACCTCAACTTTTCCCAGAGTCGTTTTAAACATGAGCATCTGTACTTCTACTTGAGTAAAAGATGTGTTTACTTTTGCCATCTCTGTACTTAGCATGGTTCAGCACAGCTCAACCAGACTCAGAGCGGGTGCTCTTATAGACATATCCTTAAAGCTGATTTATACTTTATAAACTAAATTTATACTGCGTCAAGTACGCATGGTTGGTCCGGCAGTGCCTTCACACATTTGTCTGCTTGCTTTTTGAAAGTTTTATTGTCAGAGCAGCACACAAACAGAATGCAGAAGTATAAATAGACGACTACGTACAAGGTATACGCCGTGGGCAGATGCAGAAGTGTAAATCAGGCTTTACAGCTACGCTGACTCTACCTCAACCAGCCCCTGCTGGATCTGCTCCTAAGCCACTTGTTTATGATGTTAATACATTAAGAAGATTTTAAAGAAGTATGTTGTTATTGAGGTTGCGCAGTGGGTAGTGAGTGGGTAGAGTGTAGTTGCCTCACAGCAAGAAGTTTGCTGGTTTGAGCCTCGACTGGGTAAGTTGGCATTTCAGTGTGGAGTGTGCATGTTCTCCCAGTGTTTGCATGGGTTTCCTCCGAGTGTTAATCAGGTAAGCTAACTTGGCCTTAGTATGTGAGTGAGACAGTGTGTATGGTTGTGAGAAAGACAGTGTGTTTGGGTGTTTCCCAGTGATGAGCTGCAGCTGGAAGTACATCCGCTGAGTAAAACATATGCTAGATAAGTTGGCAGTTCATTCCGCTGTGGCAACCCCTGCTAAATAAAGGGACTAAGCCAAAAAGAAAATGAATGAATGCACGTTGTTATTGTGCATACCTGGAGTTCCTTGTATGTGAGTGCAAATGCACATACAGAGAGAGAGAGAAAGAGAGAGAGAGAGAGAGAGAGAGAGAGAGAGAGAGAGAGAGAGAGATCTGCCACTGATCATTGGTTTTGATTTTCATTTGCTTTGTAAGAGTGTTCATTTAATTTTGTACCTCATTTGTCAGCTTTGTGTGTATTTAGGACTTGTACAAACCAACTAAGGTGAGTGGGACTAACAGTTAAGTGCATCAAGTCTTTTCACATTTCACACTTCCCCTCACCTGAACAGATTATAAATAGTCAAACAAATGTTTCACAACAAGCGGAACATCTGCACCTCATCTACTGATCACGATTCAGCCACATTAAGTTGCTTGTATCAGTCCTTTAAATAATCCTAGAGCGGCTGTTGCTGACTGTTTATTTAAATCTAGTAGCTTTAGCGTCTCGTGTAGAAAATCCAGTGGCACAGGTGGTGAGGATTCTCTCCGCTATTCAGTATCTGCAATGTTTACACATCATATTTTGTTAATGTTATGGTTTCTTGGTACCTCAACCAAAGTGGTATCAAAAAAGTATGACCTCTAGGAACTGTACACAGTGGAAAAACACCCCAAATATGAGCCATACTGAACCAAACCGTGCTATTGACCTTATTCTAAAATGCGGAAGTGCGCCTGTTTTCGCGATTGTCTTAGAACTTCCGATTCAGTCGCCTATGGGAGAAATGACTAGGAATAATAAACGGCAGAAAATGGCCAAACTACTTGCTCAACAAACAAATGTGTGCATGACTACACAGACCAAGTAGCATAATATAATAAGAAAATATTAAATTGCAACATCAAGCAGCGTAACGAGCAGTTGTTAACGTCAAAAAATGAATTGAAGTGAATGTGACCAAAAGTCGCGAGACAAAAAGATTCAAATGGCAGCGCCCACTCGTCAGCTGAGAATAAGGTGAACACCATAATGTGGAAAAGTGGCATAAATCTATTTTATAATGCAGAATGAGCTAATTGCTCTATACGAGAGCCCAGATAAATCTGAGCTCTTCTGTTTGATCTAGAAGACACGACAAATGGCAGGTTATCCATTCAAGGTTGCGACAAGCTATTTATTTGTATTCCTCCAGTTTACTGGCCCTATCGAATGGCTCCTGTAAGAGCTACACTCAGCAAAACTCCACTCGCTTTACAATTCATACCATGGGAATGGAAAAAAAGATTCAACTATCTGTACAAGAGATACTTCTGCTGAGCAGACAAAGAGGTGAAACAACCCAAAATAGCAGCATCCCTCAGCAGTCTCAAACCCTGTTGTAAGTGAAGGACTGTGATGAACCCAGCATGTATGCAGTAAACAACAACGAAGAACGATGAACGATGTATCGCCACAGGCAATCATTATGCTGAAAATATTGCTAAAGTATCAAATAAAGCTTCTAAAGTGGATAATAAGTGTTCATTAGTCATCTGTCTTAATGTGTACACACTCACCCTGGCAAAGTCGAAGGCATATCGGTAAATGAGTTTGAAACTGGTGGCATCGTTGAGGACGGACCTCAGGTAGTCTAGAGAGTTCCTGAGTTTTTCAGTAGAGTCACATCTGCATATGACAGAAGCAGAGGATAAGGTCAATGTTTTTGACAAGAAGAAGTGTAGTATAGTACCATGGTAGATGATGTATAAAAGATCCGTGTTTAGCTAGACATACTGCAATGAGCCCATTCCCTTGAGCCACTCCTGTAAAGTGAAGTACCCCATGCTCTGGGCATCAAGCTTCCAGGCCAATACCAGCATGACCACCTGCATATGAACATGCATTAAACTGAGCATTGATGAGATGGTTTTGAATCAAAAATATGAAATCAGATGAGATGAGTTTAGTTTCTTACATTCTCTGGCTCAACTCCAATGTCTTCACAGAATTTCTCCATTCCCTCTGGTCCAACCACGTCATCACACCCTGTTTTAATGCAATTTGATATTTTATATATATTATATATATATATATATATATATATATATATATATATATATATATATATATATATATATATATATATATATATATATATATATATATATATATATATATATATATATATATATATATATATATATATATATATATATAGAAGGCTCAGGAAAGTACAGTATGTGTACATTAAAGGGTTAGTTCACACAAAAATGGAAATGTCAATGAGCTCCCTGGCCCTGCATATACAGCAGTGGTCCAGTCTAGTTCAAAGAAAAATACCAAAAACTGTCAAAACACTCCATGTGTCTTCAATGGTTAAATCGGAATATCATGAAGCTACTAGAATAATTTTCTGCACACATAAACCAAGAATAACAACATTATTCAACGGTTTCATTTCCTCAGTGTCAGTATAGAGTGCACATTCATGACAAGGCGTATTCGAGGTATATGTCAGCAGCACGACCAAGTGCAAAATGCAGAACAGAACTCTCATGAATGTGCACCCTATACAAACACTGAGGACAAGAAACTTGTGAATGAAGTTGGCATGGGCCGGTATAAGATTCTTATGGCATGATAACCTTAGATAAAAATGTCACTGCTCTAAAATGAGTTCTTTTTAAATGTCTAGGTAAAAAGCTACAACTTTTTTTGCCAATGGAACACAGTTTACTTTATTTAAAGAAACATTGAAAATATTTTGGATTAGTAGTTTTTGATGGGGAGGTTTTATCTTCTGATGAAGATACAGTTGTAAGTAAATAGTTATGAAAAACGTGAAAAAAACAAAAAAAATAAAACAATGGTTTTTTTTATGGTGAACTAACTCTTTACACCATACGTCTAAAGCTCAATTCCTGGATTGCCGCAGCTTTGCATAGTTTGGCTCCAACCCTAATCAAACACAGCTGATCCAACTAATTATGGTGTTCAAGACTACTGAGTGGTACAGTACGGTACGGTACACTTTTATGGCCGCTTCCACTGTCAATGTACCTAAAAACAATACGTACCGTACCACTTTTTGGGTACACTTTTGGAAGGCAATTGGTTTGTAGAGATACATCACTAGTTCGTGGAAAAACAGCAGAATGAAAACAAAGGAACCGCTATTTTTTAAAACACAGCTGAGACATTACACCATAATAATATATATATATATATATAATTACCAGCCATGGTCAACCCGAGCTTAAACAAAACTTGTCGTCATCTTGTTGAACAGTCACAAAGCCAAGATGAAGAGCAGAATCTACTATTGGTACCCCTTTGGCAGTGGAAACACAAGCCTGCTAAAGGTGACCCGTACTGCACCGTACTGTACCACTCAATGGAAACAGGCTATTAAGCAGGTGTGAGTTGGAGGTAGAGCTGCGGCCCTCCAGGAATTAGGTTTGAGACCACTGCACCATGATTAAGAATATACAAATGTTATCGAAAGGAATGTTTACTACATATAATCCACATGTTTGGCAAACCACCCTGGTAGTGTCTCATTAAACCTCAATATTAGTAGACATCATCAGAAGCCACTGGTATTATTTTGTTTTGCATGTGTATGTTTTTTGACTCTCTAAGTACCAATAGACTTGCGTTTCCACAGTACCTCCACTGTTTCATCTAAAACATTTCTTTAACGTTCTACTAAACACAAAAAAAATCTTGGGTGGTCTGAGGGTTAGTAAAGTTACAGTAGTTTTTCCTTTCTGAGTGAACTAAATGGCAGAGAGTAGCCTAAATTTAGCTGACATTTTCCCTGCCTTCTAGACATTATCAAGTCAAATTACATCAACTCAGCCAATTTTGATCTGATTATACCTTTTCTAGATTACATAAAAAAGTCCAAAGAATAGCACAATGACTAAATATGACTGATATTGCCCACATACCTGCATATTCATAAAACCACTCTAAACATCTCTTGCTAGAAAAAGCTTCGGCTTCCTGGATTTGCAATGCCTCCTGTTTTCTGTAAACACTGAAAAGAACAGACAGGACAAAGCGACGCTATTTAAACACGCATTAGCACACACTTGTACAAAGATTAAGGCACAAGCATGATGCATCTGATACAAATAAGAGGAGACACATGCTCTGAGGGCAGAAATCCACCCACACAAACACAGATCTGGTGGTACAATTAGCAGTTATAAAAGTTATGCAACTTTCTTTTAACATTACTGTAGAGATCTGTTTCTGTCATGGATAAATGCTGAATTTCCTAACTAATCTGACAGAATCCTAGTTGACTTACTCAATTAAAGGCTGGGTAGATGAATGAGCGTGTGTGTTAGGGCTGCACAATATATCGTTTCAGCATCGATAATGCAATACAACTATTGCAGATGCGCACATTGCAGGATCTGCAATGTCAGATATGACTTATTGTTGACCAGGAGCTTGTAGACTAATGGCAAAGTTGAATAATTCTGGATTTAAAGTTTATTAGTTGCAATTTTTCCCCTTTCTTTTTCTCTCTGTTAAACATGAAATGAGTTTAAAGCATGCAGGCACAAGAAACTGCTTTAACAAGGACTAATTCAATTAGATTTCATAGTGACTATATGGACACAATGGGCTATATGCACAGCTAGTGTTTTTCAGCCAATGATAAACTTCCAGTGAAAGCTTAATGTGACTATTTTTTAATTTCATAAGGTTCCTTTTACAGCACTGATGTTGTAATGTAATAACAATACATTCAGTTAAAGAGACTTAAGCATTCGATTAATTGTTCAATTGTGAAATAAGAAGAAAACCGCAGTCAGTATCAGCAGGTTAGCGCAGAAACTCCATTGAAAATACTGGGGCAAAATAAACTGTCATATTTTAAAGACATGGCAGGGGAAATGGATTAAATGCAGTGCTTCTTGTCCGGTCTGAGACCCACTTCATATCATATATCTATCAGGCAGTGATGATCACTGATTTGTGAAGAAATCAGACCTTAAACCTGGCAATTTTACAATGGAAAGGGAGTTTACCGGATGAGCTGAGGCTGCCTGGCTGAAATGAAAAGTCTGTGTGCATATACGCTATTACAATATTTTTATCCAACTGCCATTAATACCAGACACATATAAAACACTTGTTATTTCTCATTTGTATGTTTCCCCCATCATAAAAATCAATTTTAAAGTTCATTTTAATAATTTATGTAGATGCACTCCTGTATTAAATCACCCCAAACATTGAGTTCTTCACAAAAACAGTTCTATCCATCTGATAAAATAAATGTTGTATCATTGTATGTGTGTGTGTGTGTGTGTGTGTGTGTGTGTGTGTGTGTGTGTGTGTGAGGGAATAAAAAAAAGATGGAAAATGGACTAAAATGAATAGCTGGATAAAAAAGATAACTAGAGAAGAATTGGACTACTAGTGTATCACATAATAACTTGAAAAAATGCCAGAAATTCTTCCAACTACTGAAAAATTTTTTTGGTAAGAAGCAAAAAAGTCAGTACTCAAAAATAGTTTCAGGTTGATCCTTCAACAAGAGGTCAATGGATAGGAATTGTAATAGAAATGCACTGTATGAAGAGACTGACATTTAAACTCAGACTTGATAAAAAAGTACAAGTATTGGTAAAATTGACTGAGTTTGTCATTGTAAACAATATGTGATCATGTGCTTCAAATGTATTGTAAATTTTGTAACCCCCATGACAACCGCTTTGTTACCCCCCTTTTTTAATTTTATTTATAATTTTTAATCATGTTTTTTTCCTAAATTTTTTTTTTTAAAGAGAAAAAGGGGAAATGAAAAGCTGGAGAAATGGATATATAAAAAAGGTCAATGTTATTTTATTTGAGCATACTTATCCTGCCGGCTCTTCTTAGCAGACAGGTCATCTCCAGCAGTGGGTCTCCTCTTTTTCCTTGGGGGCATGGCTCTGGAGCAGCAGGCTGGAAAAGCAGGAGAGATAATTATTTTTATCTCCCTTTTTCAGTCATTCTCTCTTCTTAAGTGTAATGTCCTAATTTTATAGTACACTTGTAAACTGTTAACGTTAACACCTAGCACACTGTGAATGCTACGGGGGACGAATAAGAGCATTAGGGTCAAAATACACTACCTTTCAAATGTTTGAGGTTGGTAAGATGCTCACATAGGCTGCAGTTAAAAAAAATGCCTCTGAATTTTAGTGTACAAAAAAGAAAGCTAAACAGTGCTTAACATATACGAGTATACCACTCACATCTCTCTCATTCAAATTAACATTTTCTATAGGAAGCTATATAATATTATTTTTGTGCATATACATTAATCAGTGCTAAACCAAATCTGGAGCTCATCTAACAAAATAACTTGATAATGGTCGAAAATGATAGAAAATAGGAAAAAATATTAAATAAAAACTGTAAAAGAGTTAAATTATGTTACATTCTTTTAGCATGATTTTAAACGCATGATCTTTCTATTTTTAAAGATGTTCTGTGACTAAAATATTATTTTAATAAAAAATATCTGTTTAATAAATCTATTTTGTTTAAATGCACCAGAATGTATGACAATATATATATATATATATATACACACACACACACACACATATATATACATATATATATGAATGATGTGATATATAAAAAAAATATATGATTCAGGTTTCTATTTTCTGCTTAGTTCACACTTGAAGTGAAAAAGTAAAGTAAAACATATGGTGAAAAAACAGCACAATTAAATGAATCATATTTCTAAATAAACAATACAATGATGTTTGACATTAGGTGCTAAGATAATGTAACGAATGAGCATGCAAGGTCAAGTCACTACCTGTACCGTGAGACTCTGGTCCGACGTCCTCTGTCAGGTTCTATAGCCAGAAAGAAACACTATTCGAACAACAATCTACAGATCAGCACTGCATCATTAAAAGAAGAAAGCAAACATGAAATTGGTGGCTGATCAACTTATTGTCTTGTAACCATTGCATCTGCTGTCATGTTCTGGAAACAAGCTAATGTAGAGCACAATTCTGTGATAATTTTGTAATAAGTGAAAAGAAAAAGGGCTAATAATTCTGACTTCAACTATATATATATATATATATATATATATATATATATATATATATATATATATATATATATATATATATACATATACACACACTCATACACTACGGACAATTTAGCCTACCCAATTCACCTGTACCGCATGCAAACGCAGGGAGACGCAGGGAGAACATGCAAACGCAGGGAGAACATGCAAACTCCACACAGAAACGCCAACTGAGCCGAGGTTCGAACTAGCGACCCAGCGAACTTCTTACTATGAGGCGACAGCACTACAACTGCGCCACTGCATAGCCCTGTTAATATCATTTGGGAAATGATAAAAAAAGGACTAATCATTCTGACTTCAACTGTATTTATTAGATTTTACTATTCAACATATACTGCATTTTATTTCACTTTTTTTTTTTTTTTACCAAATTCAGGGCAGATTTATGGGGAAAAAGTCTGCAGATTCCATCTAGACCTATGAACTATAAATTGTCTATGATCTATTCTAATTCATATTAACACATTTTTTAAATGTATACGAATAAAAAAACATGCTTGCTCATATCTTATTGTCATAAAGCACAAACTTTAAATTCCAGTTTTTGAGTTCCTTAGACTCTTAGAATTCTTTTGAATAAATTTTTCACATGATAAAAATTCTGATTATTTTTCACAATTTAGAGAAAAGATTCTAAGACAAAATATAGCTTTGTGAGATATAAACTCAGGATTGCAAAAAGTTCACTCACTATTACAGCAAAAAAAAAAAAAAAAAAACTGGAAAAGAAATTAGAAGTAAAATCATGAGCTAAATTATGATTAGTGAGAATTTATAAAAGATACCAATTATTATTGCTATTATCATCATCTTCATTGTAATAATTTCATTCTTTCTTTAATCTGTGGGAGAAACAAGCTTCCAGCAAGTTCAACTTTGGCAAAATCCTTCAAAAAACATCTGATGTTAAAAAGGTTTAAATAAGACATATAAAAAAAAAAAACATCTGATGTTTTAGAGAAATTTGTCCATTTATTTTAAAATGGGTTTACCAAATAATCTTTAACTAAACTACCATTCACACTTGTACTTAAATTAAGTTAACTAAATTATTATCATTCATTTGTGATTTGCCTAGCATATATGCAGTTATTTTTATGTATGAACCTAAAGATAGAGAAAATAGATTTCATCATATACAGTGGAAGTCAGAATTATTAGCCCTTATTAGCCATTCATTTTTAGACATTAAAAACTGCTCATTACGCTGCTTGATGTTGCAATTTGATATTTTCTTGTTATATTATTCTACTTGGTCTGTGTAGTCATGCAAACATTTGTTTGTAGAGCAAGTAGTTTGACCGTTTTCTGCCGTTTATTATTCCTAGTCATTTCTCCCATAGGCGACTGAATCGGAAGTTCTAAGACAATCGCGAAAACAGGCGCACTTCCGCATTTTAGAATAAAGTCAATATTTTTTCGACAATCTACAGAACAAACCATCGTTATACAATAACTTGCCTAATTACACTAACCTGCCTAGTTAACCTAGTTAGGTCTTTAAATGTCTCTTTATGCTGTATAAAAGTGTCTTGAAAAATATCTGGTAAAATATTATTTACTTTCATCATGGCAAAGATAAATGAAATCTGTTATTAGAAATGAGTTATTAAAACTATTATGTTTAGAAATGTGTTGGAAAAATCTTCTCTCCGTTAAACAGAAATTGGGGAAAAAATTAAAAAGCGGTCTAATAATTCAGGGAGGCTAATAATTCTGACTTCAACTGTATATATTGTAACAGATCTTAACAAACATGCAATAAAATTCTGCTTGTTGGAGTTGCTCATTGTATGTGTGTGTGTGTGTGGTGGGTTTTTTTATTATTATTATTATATATATTTTTTTTTTATCAGAGCTTAAAATGCAAAGTCAAAACACTGGCAGAAATTCCTTCATCCCACAAACAAACAAGATGCCTTTCTGACATCTGTACTGAACTGTAACAGGCTGTAATTTCAACTATGAAGAGAACACATAACTAGCTTGAACATACAATGCTTTTTATGGTCACATCTTAACACACTGGCTGTGTCCGAAATCGCCTACATGTGTTCATATTTCATTCAAAAAGCAAAGATAAACTAGAAGTGAACCCAAAACTCATATTTTCAGTGGTCTCGGTCCACTTATTTGGTCCACACTAAGGTATGTATGGCAGCTTCCACACATACTCACATGAACTACACTAAAAGAGTAATCACACCAAACCAACCAAGTTTGAACTGTAAACAACACACAAATTGATCTTGCAACATTGGCAAACTGTGGTTTGGACCTTAGAGCAAATATATTCTGAAAGTCACAACCTGCTACAAAAAAACCCTAAAAATGAAAACATGTCCAAATCCCATCTATAATCCCTCTTGATTTAAATAATATAAAGGTTTGAATGTTAACTCTTGCAATATAACTGCTGGGTATTTAAATACATGCAAAACAGAGTCCATACTGTACTTACCAGCCTGTGCAGGGTGTGGTAGATTTTGTGGATACTGGCCAGTGTGGACAAATGAGAGTTCAGCTGGAAATCTATGACAGAGATATAAAAATACACATTTGTTACTTTATACACATGTATACAAGCTTCTGAAATGGACATGGTTTTTAAGGGTTGTTTGTGTACGTGTTTGTGTTAACATGTTTCCAGTCTATGAGGATATGGTGGGGGGTGAACGTCCGCTCCAGTGAGCTGGTAGAGTGACAGAAATATGAGAAGCAATGTGAGATGCAGAAGTGTATCTAATAGACTAATGTATCCAGAATACATTTAACTGTTCTTTGTGCCTTCGTGGTGTGTACAGCCAGGCAACTACCAACATTGTTATTCATAATCTTTATGCTGTCAAGTATGGTTTCATCACCAAGACAGAAGGTGTCAGTGTGGAGGTCATCTTTCTCTTGCATGTTAATATCAGAATATTATTGTAAAAATATTCAGAATAAATGTGTGGGACCAAGACTTTAGATTATACCCAAATACAGATAATTAACAATATGAGGCAAACCTCGTGAAATAATATTTAATAAAATCCACAAATATTTCTAATAACTGTATTAAACCTAACACTCAGAAGGTGCATTAATCAGCTGTGTGTGATATGATGGAAATAAAAAGTTTTTGTAGGAAGGAACGTGATGTCGCTTTGAAGTTTTTTTATGATGATTATTATTATTGTTAGATTCAGTTTTTTTTCCATTCAGAGGACTTAATCTGATAAAACCCCAAAAAAGGGAATTATAGTGTAAATAGATGCATTTTGAAAGGTCAAAGGTAAATTTCAAAACACCCATTACACTTCTGCAAGAAGAGTTGTTCTCATGCACTCTAATGGATAACTTTCTTGGGTTTAAAGGAGTCTAATTTTAATTTTAGGTATCTCTTATATTTAAATGTGATAAGGGGGAAAGAAAACTGGCAAATATGATCAAATTCAATGTTTATATTGTAAATGCCTATTCATTGTAATAGACATTGTTTTAATGTAATTTTTTGTATTCGTCAAACTATTTATGTATATGTTTGCACTGACATGCAAGTATGTAGCTCACTAATTGAACATTATACCCAATAATCACTATATTCATACCCTAATACGTAGGCTAGTCGTTTAGGAAGCACGTAAACTAGGTTAATAATTGCCAAATGCATACTTAATGATCAAAACTTTAATACTGACGCCAGCATATGATTAGATTATTTACACTTATTATGAGCTTACACGTTCTAATCGGACCTAGAAATATATACGTGTATGTGTGTTTGTGTGTATCGATGCAGGCCTCTGAATATGAACGCTATGCCAACAGCCAAGACCCCGAAACAGCATTAACTTCAGGTACGATGAAATGTCTACTATTTAAACAGTTGCCGGTATCTAATGCAGTGCATCATTAATGCAAACCCTACATAAAACGAGACCATTTGTGAACCTGTGACGCAGTTGTCAGGAATGCCAGTTTTTATGAAATCCCCCCAAAATTGTAAAACACAACATTAGTTAAAATCACACCAGCACGTTTCAAACATTCACAGTTTTACGCTGACTACAGTTTAAAATCTGATTTTCTGCCACAAAGCTCATAGATATGTATACACGCATAACTTGCGACGACTTTACAAAGTATCTAGAGAGTGTGCGAGCTTCTGGGGAATGTAGTCTAATGACAAACAACGCCTGCGTCTGCCAACGACACGGGTCGGCTGAATAAACCACATTTCCCAGAATTCCCCAAATCATAATTTCAATCGGTACTCTCCCCAACTGATGAATGCGACCCAAATGCTGCAAAAAAGATTTTCTATCTTTAAAAAAGACAGCCTTTCACAACGATACGCAGTTTGTCTTTTAAGGGGACGTACAGTAATGCGCCAGATCACACTCGACGTGTTTGCAAGCACTAAATTTTTACACAACTGCGTCACAATTTTCACCCCCTGTCATTTTTCCGCAGTTTTCTCGAAAAAAAACTGAGCAGATTAGCTTCAAAACAACAACCTTTCACTTGCACGTCGGTGGCTTTGCATTAGTCATTCGAGTTGTCAGGAGATGGATGCCTTAAGGTTATTTGGGTATTAAAGGTAATTAGTGTACAAGTGTATTGTGTAAATAGGATCAGATACCTTGTTCGGATTGCTGTATATACTCAAGCACAGAATGCTAAAATGCAACGATAATCAACGAAGGTCGTTGTCTCTTGCAAGCGCCCAAAACATCGGAGTAATTACACAAAGAGAGCAGCTAGCAAGCTCTGAGTCAATCTGGTGATCTGTATGCTCCGGTAACGGCTACTTTACTCACAAAATGCGTCAACACAGCGAATCATACATCTTAAAAGAAGTCACGGCGACTTGTCAGGGTGCAGCAAGCACGCAATTGTCATCACAGCTCGACAGAAAACGAATAGCAGTGAAAACGTACTATTGTACTTACTTGACGCATCTGAGTGCATTTTTATGAAACACACAACTGTATTTGTGTGAGTCTGCAGACCGGCCAGTGGGCGGGACACGTCAACATTACACATGCCCACAAATGATTTAGATGGCCGAAATTTTCAGTGGCCACGCCCACTCGTGTCCATGATTGGTCGAGAGGAGTGTCAAATACAGTGCGCCAGAAACATTGTGTACATCCCGCCTCTTAACCGACGTGATTGGTTGAAATGCTTCAACAACCCCACCTCTCGCCGTTCGTGATTGGCTTAGAAGTATGTCTACACCCATCAGTTACGATAGTTTCCTCGTGCATAGAAGAAAGCCAGCCCACGATGACATGCTATTGGCTCAGCTGTACACCAACACAGAGCACACTTGGGCTAACAAAACAATGGTGGGAAAATACAGTTAAAAACATTAGGCTACTGAACGAGGCGACTGCTTTAGGTTAATTGTGCGCTACTGTCGTCCAAAACATTTCTTTGAAAAGTTGCGAAAGTGAATGGAAAACATCACAAGGAGCAGGAACCCCAATTATGTAAGCCATTGTGTTTAAAGGGGGAGTTCACCGCCCCAAAAACATCATTTTCTTACTCTCATGTTGTTTATATTATAACACGTTATGACTTATATCTGATGAACACAAAAGAGTGTACAGGGCAACCTCGCAGGCATTAAATTCAATGTTATGACAGAATTGAGCATTTAGGGCATATTGCTGCAAATTTTCATGTCTGTTTGTGTGTATATCAGGGTAATACAAGAAAACATGGACAGTGCCCAGTGTCAAATGGTCTATTTTACACAAATGGCTAATATTGTTGAAAAAAATATATAGGGAAAATAAAATTAATACCTTTGCTTCCTGACAACACACTGATGGCAAGGGTGCATGATATTGGAGAAATCTTAGATTTTAATATTTAGTCCTTTATTCTTCTCTAATGTATTGCAATATGATTACAATTTCACCCGACGATTTAAGTAGCTCTATTTGAAAAGAATTCCTTAATTTAGATTGATTGGGATGACTTTCATGCATAAATCATCATAAAATCCACTTGTTAAGTGATGACGTGTTTGTGACGTATGTAATACTGTTTCTGGGTCCAAGCCGCCATTCACTTGAGTGGAGAAATCTTTCGTTTATGATCACTTTTTATTCCTATCACACATTAAAGATAATTTTACATAAAGTCATAGTGTACACAACAATCTCTGGGCTTGCTGCATAACAAATACCAAAATTTTAACAATTTATAAAACAATGAATCACTTTCTGGCTATCGGATATTAGGCATGGACATATATATTGCGATCGTGACTTTCTAAAGTATTAAATCGCTTTGTAAACGTTTATTATTACCATTTCATGAATCTCCCCATATAGTTGAATAGAGCGTTTGGACCCGGAAGCTGCTCCGCGTGACGTCACACTTAACAAGCGAATAATCTAAATTAAACAAACAGTGTGTGCAAGCTTTTGGTCCAATTGGCAATATGATGGAAAAAGACATTCATCATTCACATAAATGGCACATCCATACACCTATTTGGGATAATAATGATCTTCAATATTGTGGTGCACCATTTCTTTCAAGGAAATGGATGCAGAAAGGCATGTATATGCTAAAAGATATTTCTGGTTCTAATGACATATAAGTTTTTATTTTTGTGATTAAGATCGACCATGAAGGCCTATGAAGTTCCCTGAGGGGACGATCTTCCCACTCATCCAACCATTGCTTGGTTTGATCTGTCCCCTACTAATCATTTTACCTCATGGGTTTACAGAAAGGCCTTACAGCAAAGCATTTAGCTATACAGCGCAGATGGGAAACTGACTGTCAACTAGAAGAGGGTGTCACAGACTGGGAAAGAGTATGGCTGAACATTTTTACTTCATCTAAAAATCCCCAATTCACTATAACTTTTGTCATAGAACCTACTGGACCCCACCCAAAAGCCATCAAATCAATGCTTTCTTTAGTCCTCTCTGTGATAAATGTCTTGACCAGGAACTCTGATCTTTTTTCATATGATGTGGGAATGTGGAAAAATACAAAACATATTGGAATGAGGTCTGTGTTATCTTATCTAAAATTATTGAGTACCTGTACCGGTGAATCCTTCCATTTTATTTCTGAGCGACAATTCTACGTTGCATTTCACCAAGCTCCTAAAAGCAGTTTGGCAGGTTGGCTTAACTTCTGCAAAAAAATAAATAAATAAAAACATGGGATCATGATCAGGATCCAGAATGATTGCTTTAAGTTATTTTGTATAATTTATACCTGATACACTCCCTTGTTTTTTGTTTTTCTGTTAACTTCTATTCATTGGATAGGGGAGGGGGATAGTTGAGTTAATATATTGTTTTTTCAACCTGTACGTATAATAATAATAATAAGTCTATATATATATATATATATAATTGTCGCTCAGAAATAAAATGGAAGGATTCACCGGTACAGGTACTCAATAATTTTAGATAAGATAACACAGACCTCATTCCAAAATGTTTTGTATTTTTCCACATTCCCACATCATATGAAAAAAGATCAGATATATATATATATATATATATATATATATATATATATATATATATATATATATATATATATATATATATATATATATATATATATATATATATATACAAGAATAGATAATCACTGCGCTTTAGAGTCAAAAAATCCTCAGATGCATATATTGTACCTGAATGCGAGGGCGCAGAGTTGCTTTTGATATTGGTGGGGACTTCAGAGTACAAAAACTGAACCTCACACATTCTGTTTCACTATTTTAAAAACATAAATAATTATTTAAATAAATAAAATTCAATTAGTAACATAGAAAATAACATTAAATCAACCATGTCTCATGCTGCAAAGGTAAACTTACATGATTTTACTTTGCAGAGAAATTAATGCAAACTTCTGGAAATATATGCAAAATAAACGAATAAAACATGTTTTTAATAGGCTATAAATGGTAATGTAGTAGCTATCTACCACTAACAAGTGGGCTAATATGCAAAGAAAATCTGCTATTCAAAAATGTGTATAAAATGCTAATGTCCATATTGGCTCGGATGCATTAAATAGGCTAATAATAATAACATTAAGATTTTTTAAATCACAAAATATAGAAAATGTATGGAATGCTGATATTTTTTGAAGGTGTCATCTCAAAGTTGTAAATTCCAGCATAGTGACAACACTACAGTTATTGTAAAGATTGTTATATGCATCAAAAGCAATATGGGTGAAGCTATTGCAGGTATATTTTACATTTAAAAAAAAATGAAGGAACAAAGCGCTTTAAAAACAGCAATTATTTACAGTATCTTATAGAAAACATATTTATTTTTTATAATTCAGCTTTTGCCGAACATAAATGATTGAATGTTTCAATTTTAGGGAATAAAAAGTTTGTTATTGTTTGTCAACACTGTCATGGATGAATTTATTAATGTTCAGAAATAATAATAAATCATGGCAAGAAAAATCCTAATGTGTAGTTACTAAATTGGAACTGAATTGACAGTCACAATTTAGAGTTTTACAACTTTTTAACCAAACATTCTACTTGCTACATGCTAACATCACATGTTACCAATGAAATCAAGATTAAAATATTTAAAATTGTCAAATATGTGATTAATGAAATATTCGGTTTTCCTTTTGCAATTGTGGTAATAGTATTTACAGTTTACAGTTTAAACATTTAAAATATTGGTGATGTTTATTTATTTATTTATTTTTTTTTTAAGAAAAGCAAAATAAAATATTTTTTATTGCACAATAATACATGATGGAAAAATACACTGACTAATTCGAACATCAAGAAATCACGATTTTTGGTAAAAGTCCTATCAGCATGCTTCAGCATATACCCCATAACCATTTTTTTCTGATTGTTGTTTGACAATTGAGAGAGAATTATTTATTTTGGAGGTGATTCAATTATTGGTGGGAACATTTGAATTACTCTGGATATTAGTGGAGACATTTCCACTCTGTCTGTGCTAATTCTACACCCTTGCCTGGACACTTTTTAAAACACTGAAATGCTCACACATTCATATTCCTTAACAACACATGCAAATGACAAACTTTCACACCATTATGGTTAAACTTTGCAGTGACTCCACAAATCTCATGTGTTCTAAACTCTGTCACCTTGTCAACTATAATCCCAATTTAACATCTCATATCTTGCGATGTAACTACTGTGGATGTGCACATTGTCATATCGATGCTGAATCGATATATTGTACTGCCCTGGGCTTACATAAAGCTAATTGTTTGATCAGTGCAGGAAACTGAACATTATTTACAGCATTATTACTTTTTATCCACAGCTTTGACAACATGAAGAGCAAAATTATTATCACATAAAGGCACATCCAAGGACACTTACTCACATGTAAACTAACACTGTTTAAAACTGAGATTGACTTGAAGAGTATTTGTGCTAACCCTGGATGCTGAACCCTATATAGTAACATCAGAGGCAGTGGATCAATACAAATAATCTTGTAATAACGTTCAGTTTCTTGCACAGATTGATTGTTTCGCTTAATAAGAATTTAATGTATTGTCAATGTGTTTCTCAAGGTGTTTTTGACTTGCATTTTATGAATCATCAAGGATCATGCTTCTCATGAATATCCTACACCTTAAATTGCTGAGGGGGAGTAAAATAACAGCAAATTGGTATTTTGGGGTGAACTATCTTTAAACATTCCCTGCAGCTTTTATGTGAATAATATTTTCCCCCATTTACTCGTCTCACATTGCTTAAATCAGTGTTATTTTTAGATACAACTCACCTTCCTTAGGCCTATTCCTTATATCAGGGGTGGCCACTGCAGAAATATTTTTATTTATTTTCATTTTGGTTACAATTTTTGACATTTTTGTTGTGTAATGTTGGCTTTTTGATCTTTCCTAATGTGTATTAATATTTATTTCACTTTATGACATGGCAAGAAGGTGTAAGTTACATTTTGAATTGCTTGAAATCTATACACCACACACACACACACACACACACACATACATATATATATATATATATATATATATATATATATATATATATATATATATATATATATATATATATATATATATATATATATTTGTGTGTATGTGTGTGTGTGTGTGTGTATAGTATTAAAGTTTCTTTTTAAACATAGCAACCATAGCAATAAATCAGTAAAAAACAATAAATGTAATAAATAAATGAAAAATGGGGGTGAATGGTTAGCACTGTTGCCTCACAGCAAGAAGGTCTGCTGTGGCAACCCCTGATGAATAAAGGGACTAAACCGAATGAAAATGAATGAATGAAATACCAAGCGGGGCTATTTATCAATCAATGCATTCATAGAGTTCAAGTGTAATTATCAGAGTATTGGTGTTTTGGTGTACATTGTGTACATTGGTGTTGAGATTTTGGTTTCAAGGAGCATATCTTGAAAATCTATTTTACCTCATACTTCTAGCTTTTTGTATTTTACACCATAGTAGGTAAATCACTTTCAAGTTAGAGCAAATCAGCTAGCAGTGTGATAAATAAATGGCTTTAATATGTCATGGAAAGCAAATAGAACAAACAGTAAATACTAGAATTGTTTTCTGGCATCATGATGGGACTTTGGTAAAATATAATCCAGTTACATTTATCATCCTACTCCAGCTGTGCCATAGACATTCATCTTGGTTGTATTTAGGTAGTCCACTTGTTGATTTTGTTGATTTGGGTTATAGCAAGAGTACATGATATGGCCACTAGGTGTCGCCAGATGTGCAGACAGAATTTACTGAAATACAGTTAAACCGGAGGAGCACGTTTGAATTTTGAAATATATCGAGTGCATAAAATATACACGCATAAAAAAGGGAACACAGGTTATACTTTTATGTCGACATTTACGCTTTATGAAAATATTCATTTAGGCATAGTTCCATTTGTTATAAAAGAATTAGAGGGATTTTAAAGTTGTTGAACATAAAATGTTAGTTTGTAATAAGTTGTATAGGATGTCAAGGTGTTTTGTCTTCAGTTCCGATCTAGCGAATAGCTTTAAAACAAAAAAGCGTGAAAACCGAAGAGAATAACGTGTGTGAGATTTTCAAAGACAGTCACGTGACAAACTCGGACACGCGTTGTTTGAGCTCCCATGATGCAATGCACTCTTAACTTTTAACCAACTTTTAGTACTATATTCAGTGCTTTATTTGCTTTACTGCATGTTAGATATGAAGTATTGTGGATTTAGTTGTTTGTTGTTGTGCATTAAGTTGGTTGGTACAGTTTGACAATAGTCTATTTTGTACTTACCGTCACTGATGTTGGTGTCTTGGTTAGTGCGGCACTGAACCCTTTAACGTGAATGTCATACACTCATGTTTCACCTCAGATCGTATAAATCTTTCGCCTTTTACTAAAGATTTCCGTGGGGAGGAACACAATGAGTATTACCTAATTTTTTGATGCCCTGCTTCATGCGGGGCCACACGTTGGTTTCAATGATAGACAGGACTATACAAGTATAATGAATCTGATGCGCTCAAGTAGAGTCGACAAAGTGCTTCTTAATGAGAATTCATGAGAAAGTAACCGAGCTTAAGCTGCGTCCCAAATCGCATACTTATGCACTATTCTACACCCTTTTGTAGGATAAATAGTGTAAGTAGTGTGTTCACACTGAAAACTCTAAAACTAATAAGTGCACTTTAATTAACCGGATGATGCACTTATTCAGCCGCTAAAATGAAGTGTGGAGTGATGGACACTTCACGCACTCAACGACCGTAGGTTTGCTTACGTAGCGGAAGGGGTGGAGCTATCGGACGCACATGTTGAATAACTTTATTTATTTTGGATGGTGAAAGCAAAATTCTCCTACGAGAGTGATTATAGCGACTATAATGCATAGTACATAGTGCATGAGTGCATAGTGTATAGTGTGCCATTTGGGACGCAGCTATAGTCTTATGTTGGTAATAATTGGTTTATGAATAGGTCAAAATAAAGTGCCGGTGGGCATTTCCCCCTCAGAAATAGTTTGCACCCCCCAATTTTTTGTTCACTCAAACTGAAAATATCATTATCAAATTACCAAAAATCTGCCGATTCTGACGGGCGAGTGCGAGTAAACAGCCTTGTCTCGTTTTAAGCTTGAACAACTAAATAATTGCCTAATTTTATTTAACTAAATGTATTTTAATTACATTACAACATGAATGTTGTAAAAGGAACCGTATAAAATAAAAAAAACGGAAGTTTATAAGTATATGGGAACAACACTAGCTCGGCATATTCCCTATTATATTCATCTGTCTCCATATTCTACTGCATCCCAGAATGTTACACAGCACCAAAAATGTAAAAATATATATATATATATTAAATATAATGTTTGTGTACGGCAGACGGCAACTGGCCGTGACACAGATTCCCGAGTCTGTGTGCTCCAATCAGGTGAGCCCTCTTCAACGCTCGCCATGACAACGAGACAGCAGTGACGTGCCTTGTAAAAATTTGCATCTGCATTCCTATAAAGCTCGTGTGCTCTCAATCAGCGTTGTCAGTTCGCTCGGTGTTGCTGTTTGTACTTGACCAATGTGAGTTCAATACCGACGGTACGAGTGGAGCCACGCCAATCTCATGAAGTCCGCTTGGTGAAGCTTCACTCGGGCCCATCTGTGCTGTAGTTCCTTGCGGTTTGCGTACATAAACACAATATCGCGAGAAATATTACGTGTTTGTTGCTCGAAATGTGCCGCCGAGCAACATCCAGTGAATACTGGCACGGCCTGGCGCCCGGTCTTCATGACCAAGAGCAACAGTCCCGGATTCCGCCATTTTAAAGTGAAAGCGATCGGCCGTCCATTGAATCTCATTGCTGTCGCGATGGAAAGCAGCTGCTTTGTTTTTATTCTGCCACCCTAGACGCGGCTAATTATAACTGAGGCGCGGGTAGTTTGGGGGACGCCGCCCTCTCTATTCTGCTGCCCTAGACGCGGATATAACTGAGGTGCGGGTGACGAGGATAGTTTCGGGGACGCCGGTCTCTCTATTCTGCCACCCTAGACGCGGATATAACTGAGGTGCGGGTGGCGAGGATAGTTTCGGGGACGCCGCTCTCTCTATTCTGCCACTCTAGACGCGGATATAATTGTGGGCGTGGGTGGCGAGGATAGTTTCTGGGACGCCGCTCTCTCTATTCTGCCACCCTAGAGTCGGATATAATTGTGGGCGTGGGTGGCGAGGATAGTTTCTGGGACGCCGCTCTCTCTATTCTACCACCCTAGACGCGGATATAATTGTGGGCGTGGGTGGCGAGGATAGTTTCGGGGACGCCGCTCTCTCTATTCTGCCACCCTAGACGCGGATATAATTGTGGGCGTGGGTGGCGAGGATAGTTTCTGGGACGCCGCTCTCTCTATTCTGCCACCCTAGACGCGGATGAGGGCGCGGGTGGCGAGGGTAGTTTCGGGGACGCCGCCCTCTCTATTCTGCCACCCTAGGCGGCCGCCTAGGTCACCTCTATGGAAGCGCCGGCCCTGTATATATTTATAAAAGAAGTTGAACAAGTTGTCATAATATTTAGTCATTAAATTATGTTACTGCTAGATGGCGCTCAATTAAAAGGAGCGTTCATTTCAAGGGAGCGCTACCCTGTACTAAAATGGCGGCTCTATTGACGCATTCCTTCAAATAGACAACATCAGGGTAGGTAGGCGACATCCAATGTATATTTCTATGGGAGCTAACTCTTATTCACGTCATATCATGTGCAACTCTTATTACTCTTTTACGCTCTTTGATGCTGCGTTCACACCAGATGCGGCACGCGCGTCCAGTGCGAGTGATTTACATGTTAAGTCAATGCAAACGCGTGAATAGACATCCTGCGGCGCGATACGCGCGAATGGCGCAAATTGCGCGGGGCGAATTGAGCATTTTGCGCGTCTGACGCGCTTAACGAGCGTTTCGCGTGAATTTCTCGAATTCGAAAATCTGAACTTCAGCGTACATTCACGCCGCGTTAACCAATCAGAAGCTTGCTCTTGTGGGGGCGTGATTGTGACATAGAACCTGTTGTTGGTGTTCCGAGGGAAATTCTCCAGCCTTCACCGACAACAGTTCATCAAACTCGGCTTGGCTCAGTCAGAAGCACCGCTGAAAGCCTCCGTCATCCAGGTTAAGTTTCTGGAGGAGTTTATGAGCTCACAGCTGGATGCACCTCTAAAATAATGTAGTGTACTCAGACACGACCCTAAACGTATCGAAGCTGTTTTTTAGTCTTCATAAAGCACATAAACACTGTTATTTTCTTCATAAAATCCATGTTAGCCATTTGGCTATGAAGCTAGAGTCTTCGGTCAGACAGAAGCCCTGCCCATCACGCAAATCCGCGTCTGTTCTGAAGTGAATTTGACACGCGAATGAAGCAGGGTTTGACGCGCGTTCCGCGTCTAGTGTAAACACAACATAAGAGTCTTGGCGGGATTTCAGAATGATATTTAGGCAACTATGAAGTAGCAGTACTGTCTGTCTACCATAGTTACACAATGCAGCATTTAGCTCGCTCGTAAACATGGCTGTCTGAGCAGAAGTTTCATCTCTAGCCCTGACTGTCAGATGCTCATCATCTCAGAAGCTGTATTTTTAGATGCTTGATAACAGATAACGTTATAAGGTGAGTTATGGCTGGAGTGGACGCTGCCAGACGGGCTTTTTATTCATTTTGTCATGACAGGAGCGAACAAGGATACTAAAGAGTGACAGAGTCCACAAAACTGCTCTCTGGTTGCATTTCATTTGATGAATATTATCTTTTAGAGCTTCAAGTTAGCCTCAGGTTTTTCTTGTCAGATTTGTCGCTACGGGGGGTGGGGGTGTAGGGGGGGGTGTTGGGGGGTGCAAAGGGGGGCATTGCCCCCTCAGAAAGAGTTTGTGCCCCCCCCCCCCCCCCACAATTTTTATAAAGGATTGTTCACTCAAACCGAAAATTATTTCTGTCATTAATTATTAACACCCCCGTCATTCCAACCTAAAGGTTTATGATGTTTACAATATCACGAAAAAAACACTTATGATAGCCTAAGATGAATCTTTGTTTTTACATTTAAAATGATGAAAAAAAAGTTATATAGCATATTGAGTTGCGTGTTATTCGTGCCAAAATTTAACTAATTTTCATGGTAATAACATGTGAAATTTGGTATCTTTTTTAGGTATTTTTCTGGCTACACTAATGCCTTAAAATGTAACTAAGTAATTGTTTGAAATGACATTAGATTGTAACATTTAGCTTTTCCCTAACACTGATGTTGGTTGGATAATAGGCTACGTGAAGCGGGATGACTCGATTAAGCTGATTTCACTATATTTATTTACCGGTTAAATGAATAGTCTGATCGTGGGTCAGCTTGCATGTGTGGGCATAATTTGACGTCTTTACCTAAAACTTTAAACATTCATAGGCCTGTTATTTGAAATAAAACGGAAATAAGGAGAATAACATATGATTTAAAGCACTCGTTTGGCACTGAAGCCATAGGGTGTGTCTCCGTACTAACAGAGTATGTTTGATAAAGATTTATCAGAGTAGGGAGTGAATGTTGGCCAGAGGTGACAACAATATGTGTCGAAACAAGAAATCGGCACACTTTAATCACTCAAAGGTCTAAGGTCTTGTCAAGGATCATTTCTAATTTGATATGACCGCTAAAGTAAGGTAGACCGAGTACATTTTTCAGAGAAGGATACAGTTAAAACACCTTAAATAATTAACATTTTTGCTCCACTCATGCATATTAGCATTCTCATATAGTGAGAAATATGAACGGTGTGCGTCCTTAAGATATTGGTAAAAAAAAAAATTCTCAAGGTAAAATTTTAATTCAACAATGTCCTTTCCACAATAAATAGGTTATGATCCTTTCCTGACTGTCAAACCTGATGTATATCATTGCAAAAGATACTCTTTGCTCTAAAAATAGACATAGTTTATGACATTGTGCCATGCAAGGTTTTTCAACACACTGTCTCAACTGGATTGGTGTTATATTGCTTTACATGCAGTTTAGTTGCATTGTGATAATATGATACAAGTCATGTCATAAACACGTTATGGAACTTGTTTTTAAAAATATATTTGTGATTATTTTAACTGTCTATTAGTAATAGACATGTTTTCTACAATCAATATTAAAAGGATTAGATAGTATTTTTTAAACTGTACAATGTGATAAAGTGGGTACAGTTGATGCACTATGTTGTTACATGCAATAACAGTTAAATCACAGATAATGAAATAAATACTTATAGGTTGTGTGTAAACCAGTACACTTACTGTTATAGGCTTAGGGTAGGCTTATAGAATAAACAATTATGTATGGGGTAAATATACTGACTTAATATGTCTGTAAAGTATAAAAAACCTCTGTGCTTAATGTAATGATATTAGAAATACCGCTCTTTCTGTGTGTAAAAATAATATTTTTACTTTTTGTTGTTTTATTTCACTATTTCCATGTTCTTTTTACTGTTATGTTTACATTTTGTGCTAATATAGCAATATCTTTTATAGTGTTAAATATTTTGGTCTTGTGTGTGTGGATGATTTCCGGTGATAGGTTATGGCTTGAAGGGCATCCGCTGCGTGAAACGTGCTGGATAAGTTGGCGGTTCGTTCCACTGTGGCGACTCCAGATTAATAAAGGAACTAACCCGGCAAGAAAATGAATAAATGAATAAATTTTGTTCTTATATCTTTTTAACTGAATCTGAATTAAATAAAGTAAATAAATAAATAAATAAAACAATAATTTGAAAAATGCACAACTCTAAATTATTATGTTTGCAATACATATTTAGCCAGCTATAGAGAATTAATCAGTGGTGTCTCAACTGTACTCTACATGAGAACAGTTGAGACAAAAATACACCTTATGTTTATGAGCTAATTGTGGAAAATATAAACTACTTATGGCTATTACCAATATGTAACATTTCAATGCACAATCAAAATTAATTAATTCATTCATTTATTTACTTTTCAGCTTAGTCCCTTTAATAATCCGGGATGGCCACAGAGGAATGAACTGCCAACTTATCCAGCACGTTTTTACGCAGCGGATGTCCTTCCAGCCACAACCCATCTCTGGCAAAATCTAAATAAATATCACGTCAATGTTACCTTAAATTAAGCATCTAGTTTTTGTGATTAAAAAAGCAAAACGTTTTTCTAATGTACTCAGTTTACCGTACAGAAACCAAACATTCTCAAGTCTACTGATGTTTTATTAAAACAATTAAAAACACTAAACTAACAAACTAAAAACATTAAATTCAGTGATTATTGTCCATGCTGAAATAGCACAACGCTCATGTGTAATCTGCAGTGCAGCCATGAGATTGCACTGGGTTGCATCTACTACGTAAAGTCAAAGAAGTCCTCGATATCACAGCACTGGAGTGGCCCCAATGGGAGGAGCAAGGCAAGTTAACTAAGGAGGGGGAGGAGGATTTTGAGGTCAAAAGATAAACAGAAAGTGGACTGAATGAAGACATAGCAGTCGTCAAAGAAAACGCAGGCGCTGAAAACAGTGAAGACATGAGCACTGAAGGTAATCAGAGCACAGGAGGAGAATCAGCCGTGGACACAAAATCTGGCCGTCCTGGATGGAAGGTAAGTGCATGTCGAGAGGTTTGTTTATCTTTCTGAATACTTCTGTTCCTTATTGTAAGATACTTTTAAATAGTCTTCATTTGGTAATGAAGATATTCAACATGGAAAGCAGTGTCAAAGTCCAATAAAAAGCTTGTAAAATTATGGATTTGAATGTTTGCTTATAGACCAACGTTCATGTGGTTAATTACATGTTTAATGATAGTAACCAGATGTTCACCTCACTTTCTATGAGGGTTGTGTATCTGCTCTTGGTGTTTGCACAGAGTCAGGAAACTGAAGTGTACATTTAGAAGTGAGCTTGAAATGTTGATTATCTTTCCAAGCCAGCTAGTTTTGAAAATACCATGTGGTGAATGTTTTACTCACAAAGTAGCTTGATTAATCAAAAAATCTTTACAAATGTCTCCAAACAAGAAAAATCAGTGATACTTTTCTCCAAACATTTGCTGTTACAGCAATTTCAGTGCCCCATAGCTGATCCACGCTTTCCCAGAGAAGATGTGAAGCAGATATGGATGGAATGCCAGCATGATAGCTTCTGGTATCGAGGTAAAGAGACACTTGAAATGATTTACTATCACATATAGTGAGTGCACTGAAAAAAAGTGTATATGCGAATAATGTTTACTCTCGTGTCATTGAAAAATCTTTTTTTTTTTCTGTAAAACACTAAACATATTTAACAAAAATCAATTTTGGCTTCCACTGACCTCCATCCCATGAAAAACATACTATGGTACTCCATAGTAAATATTGTATATAGTAAATATAATCTATAGTAAAAACTATGAACAGTAGTAAAGTGTTTATACTGTATATATTATAGTAATTACAACTCTTTGTTAATGAAGGCTACAGCTTACCGTAGTATAATTTCCTAATAAACGCTAATAAATACTGTATTGTACCTTGGTTTTTACTACAGTGAACTGTGGTATAGCATAATAAAGCCTATAGTGAATTGAAAACTTAGAACAACAATGGGTAATTTGTTTATAATAATATAGTGGTTGTATTACCAAAGCTATTAGAATTAAAGTAACTTTCTACAGTATGATTTTAAAAAGCTGTATATTTACTATACTGTACAACTGATTTTTTTTTTCATTTGGGATTGTTTGGGTGGAATTGGTTAAATTTTTGTTTTAGAACTTTTGAGTGAATTTTTTTCCCCCTTTAAAACTCTGTAAGTACAAAACAGACAGAGAGCTTCTCCTCTGAATGATCTTCACAGGTTGTTTGCTTTGGTGAAAAGGGATTCGACAGGTGTGTGCACGTATATTCAAGAATGTTCTTCCAAATAAGGACTAACGCATTTATTATCCAGTGCTTATGTTTTGACATGGCTGGAATTTGGTTTAACCACAGCACTGTTTGTGTTGGGGAAACATAAGCCTCATGTTATCTGCCTGTTGTTTAGCGTTGACAGTGATCTGGAATACAGTTGTCTAAAGTAGCCAGTTATTTGGTATTGGATGGTAAAATGTTTAAGATACGCTCACTCACTCACTCCCTCCCTCAGTCTTTGTGTTCCTTGCTATATCAGGGGTATAGCTAGCGGAATGAACTGCTGATTAAAGATACTAAATGATGGTTTTATAAAGACTATTTTGTACCGCCAGCCTCTTTGTAGTAAGGGTGGGGATCATTCCTGATGTCAGAACCTCTGTAAGAATGGTGGAAGTGTCCTGCGGATTGCCTCATTTTGAAGTGCCTCCCTTACTGATCATTTATGTACTTCCATTGAGTGTTGATCTTTGGATATAAAATTACCAAAACTAAATTAAGCATGTGTGCTGTTTGGCATTTAGATGAATGTTCAAGGACGAGGCAGTGGCGCAGTAGGTAGTGCTGTTGCCTCACAGCAAGAAGGTCGCTGCGTCGCTGGTTCGAACCTCGGCTCAATTGGTGTTTCTGTGTGGAGTTTGCATGTTCTCCCTGCCTTTGTGCGGGTTTCCTCCGGGTGCCCCGGTTTCCCCTACAGTCCAAAGACATGCGATACAGGTGAATTGGGTAGGCTAAATTGTCCGTAGTGTGTGTGTGAATGTGTGTGTGGATGTTTCCAAGAGATGGGTTGCGGCTGGAAGGGCATCCGCTGTGTAAAAAAGCTTGCTGGATAATTTGGCGGTTCATTCCGCTTTGGCGACCCCGGATTAATAAAGGGACTAAGCCGACAAGAAAGTGAATGAATGTTCAGATGTGAATTTGAAGTATTGTTTTTAAGCACTGATCTGTTAATATCTCCACAGCTCTTCCCGTCTCTGCCGGCAGCATGGCTGTGACTGGTGGTCTCATATACAGTGGTAAGACAGCCTACAAAATATTTAGAAAAAACGTTCATTTCACAAAGCTGTTGAGTTTTAATTACTGAGTTCAGGGCAGTTTCATTTCAGATGATGCAATAGATTGTAATTCTGACATGTGTAACACATGTGCAATAATCAGGGTTATTATAGCCAGATTTGTAATATTTATTTTAGTTAACTTGATGTACATAAGTAACTAATGTTGAAATGATTATCTGAAAAGTATAATATAGATAAACTATGAAGAATCATTACATAAAAATGGAAGTTATATCAATGTAATTATGTAACATTGTGATTTGATTAATTTGTTGCAAATTGATCACTTATTAAATTAAGAAATATTCACAAAATAAATGTAAAGTCAAAAATGTTTTAAAAGCATCAAGTAGTCATTTACAAATTGTAGCTTTAGAAAGATTTTTGTTTTGATGCAACAGAATTTATTACTCAGACACTTTAAGCTACAATGGTCATGCTTACATTTAGATTTTTTGAAGTTGCATCTAAATTGGAATTTAGACATATTTACAGACCATTTATTGCAGCTCCAAAGCCAATATTGCTTACCAATATTTTTCAAAATATTTTTCATGTTATGAAAAAAATGGAGATTTTAAATGTCTCAAAGGTAAGTGACAGGCTCAGTTCTCCTTTTTTTCTTTTTTTACACACGCACGCACACGCACACGCGCACACACACGCGCACACACACACACACACACACACACAGAGTTCAGAACTCACAATAGGTCTAATACATGGGTCTAAAACTCTCAGTGTGAGCAGCCTTCAAAATCTTTAGATCACTCATTTTATTTTGATAAATTGAACACTGATCATTCACTGACCTTGTTTTACAGGTGTCTGGAAACAGTCCAAGCGATTTGGGTATTTCCCTAAACTGATTTGTAAGTCACTGTTGCGAATAATAATGTACGTTCTCACACCCCATTATTATGCAAATGTATCATTACTTTACTGTTCTTTACTGTGCACTCTCTTCTGCAGTGGCGGGTATTGTGGGTTTTGCAGTAGGCAAAGCTTCGTATATCGGGACCTGCAGAGAGAAGTTCAACAACAAACTGGGACCAGAGTTCACAAAAGCTTTTGGTGGCCCTGGCTTTGGACCTGGTGGCTTAAGACCTGGGCATAAGTAAGTATCCTAATGTGTTTGTTATTCGTGAAATAATTGCATGCAGTGAACTGATTTTTTGGTTGCTTAAAATATTTATTTTACTTTCAACAGCCATTGCATCCATGTGTGTGAAAAGTGCAAGCAACAAGAAGCACAGGCTGCAACAGTACCTGATGCACCCACTCAGAGCTGAGGTAAAAAAAAAACACAAGCACACCCAAACACACCCATTTACATCAACACAGAAGAGCTACATGGCCCACATCAGTCAGCACCTGTTCACTGACACCCCCCCCCCCCACACACACACCCACACACACCACCCCCCACACTATCACTAGTCATTTTACACCCACCACACCCCCTCCCACTGTTCATTTACATTCTAAAGTACACTCACCAGCACTGTTTGATTCTAAGCCACACCCATTACTACTAGTCAAACATTTTAAACCACATCCATTACTACTATTGATAGATTTTAAACCACACCCACCTTCACTGTCCATTTAAATTTACAAAAGTATACACAACTAGTAATTTACATATTTAATCCACATCCACCAGATTCTATATTAGCATTCTTCTAAACCCCACCCATCAGATATTTACATTCTAACACACACTACTCTTACATTCTCATATACACACCAGTGAAAATTTCATTCTAAACCCCACCCATCAACACTACTGATTTTAATTTTTACTACACACTCACTTAATTTACATCTAAACACAAACACAATTACACCTAAACTACACCCACTACTACTCCATTGCATTCTAAACCAAACTTACTGGCTGCTATTAATTTGAATCCTAAACCACACCTACTTAAACAGCTTATATGGCTTATGTTCAAAAGGACATTGCACTATGTAATTCAGACTAAAAGTAATACTTTATTTCTTTCTTTTTCCCCGTAGGGTTTTGAGTTTCAGCAGGAAGCCACTTATTAAAATATGTTGTTTTTTGTTTATAATAAAATAAAATGATTAAAGACTGAATGTTTGTTTAAAATATGATGCAACAGGAGGCAGCTGAAATCATCTGTAATGGACCCTAAAGGTAACTAACCAGCAGGGGGCGCCAAGACACCACAGTCCATTGTAACTATGCTTCGCTGTGAACCTTTGTGCAACAGGTTCATTGACTGAAACGAGCTGTAGGTGTGTCAAACAGCTATTTTGAAGAGGTATTTTGAAGATAACAATAAGCGATGAATGCTACTGTTGTTTGTCTCAAGTACAGTGTTTTACATACAATTAAGGTGGACGAGTAAGCTCTGATATTGATACATACACCAACGGTATCTGCTCAGCTTTCCAAATTTCTGGAGGTTTTGATTCAGTTTTATGGCATCATCATACTATACATGGGCGTAAATCTGATTTAACAGTAGGGGGGACAATAAATATAAAATTTCTTTCAAGCATTTTTTGAAGGGGACACAAATAATACAGCCGAGTTGTACTATTAAAGATATGTCCCCACAGTTAAAAATGGTTTTATCAAAATTATTATTATAGCATGGAGACTACGTCATTATGATTATTCTCAAAGTTTTTCTCAGGTTCAATGGCAAAGCAAATTTTTCTTCGAAACTATTTATTGCATTGTTTGTTGTGTCGTTTACAGTCAATAGACTGACTCCTGAAGCAGAATAAATGCAGCAAAATACATTTTCCATACTCATAACTAACTTTAAAAACGTTAAAATGACCGATCATATTGTAAATCAGTGAACCTGTGAGGTTCGTCTGCTAAACAGCCACAACTCCGAAAACATTTTAAAAATTGTTCACCCCCAAAAGAATAGTCATTATACCCTCAATAAAGCACAACACCCTTACCTGACACTGTACATCTGACTGACCCTGCTCTGCCTGTTCCTCAATCATTTCTTTCTCCTTTGCCTGGTGTGATTGATGACATTAGTATTTTAACAAGCACTCATTCTTAAAGCCAAATTGCCTTAATATGTGAACTTTTTGTACTTGGTGTTTAGCTGCAGTGATCTTATTTCCATTTTCTCTGTCATTTTATCCAATACATAACACTGCCAGGCAAGTTTATTTATACTGTAACGTTAGCACAATTTATACACGATGGTAATTCAAAGTGCTTTAACGCTTTTAACAAAGTGTTTTAAAGAATGCAAAACTATCAAAAAATGATCACAAAAAAGAATTAAAAAAGGTTAACATTTTAATTATAAATTAATTAAGTCACTTAAAATAGAATACAAACTAATTATACAAAGTCGTCACAAATGAAACAATGCATGCATGGGAAACGATTTAGCGTTAGCAACAAGCTAACGTTAACTAGATATTAATCGCTAATACAGCAGATTCATGGACAATTACATGGGTAATCAGCATTTTTGCCGCAACTAATTTATGAACGAGTCTGTACTAACTACATTAAGAGAATCGCTTTATTTAAGGTGAATAAAATCCCCTACTTACTTACTGAAATTCAACATTAACTCAGCCGCAGCCAGCCAGTTCTGACGTGCGTGTGTGTGATCAAGTAGGCGAGATGATGGAAAGCACACAGTGGACCGAACCACTCTGAGAAAGTTGAGGGGGAACTCATCATGTTTTTAAAGGCATTTTAAATGATAAATGCGGTTTTCTTTCTACTTAGACAATTATTTTATCTAGAGTTTTTTTTTTTTTTTTTTTTGTGTGTGTGTGTAGGGACAACCCTCGAATGGAAAGGGACAGGTCCCCCACTCCCGTACAGTTGAAGTCAGAATTATTAGTTCGTTTGCTTTATTCGTTTTCTGTTTAATAAGAAGTTTTTTTCAACACATTTCTAAAGATAATGGTTTTAAAAACTCATTTTTAATAATGGATTTCTTTTATCTTTGCAATGACAGTAAATAATATTTGACTAGATATTTTTCCAGACACTTCTATACAGCTTAAAGTGACATTTAAAGGCTTAACTAGGTTAATTAGGTTAACAAGGCAGGTTAGAGTAATTAGGCAAGTTATTGTATATTATTCTGTAGACTATCAAAACAAATTGCCTAAAGGGGCTAATAATTTTGTCCTTAAAATGGGGTTAAAAAATTTAAAACTGCTTTTATTCTAGCCAAAATAAAACAAATAAGACTTTCTCCAGAAGAAAAAAATATTATCAAACATACTTTGATAATGTCTTTGCTCTGTTAAACATCATTTGGGAAATAAAAAAAAAGAAAAAAAAAAATCAAAGGGGGGCTAATAATTCTGACCTCAACTGTATATACACCCAAATAACAAAAGAGGTTCAAAGGGGTTTGCAGATTTCACCAGCTTTATTTGAAATAACTGAAGATCTGAATGAAAAATCTTCATTTAAAATGAGAATAAAATGAACTTCAGTACAATGAAATCCTCATCCCTTATTTCCAGCGTAGAGGACAAGACTATAAACTGTAACATCAGTTAACGATGATGTCATGATTATCATGGGTCCAAGTCAGTAACCTGTGCATAGCTTTAAAACTGCGTTGAACTAAATTTTCAGTGGAGAATCAACTTTTGATGGTTTTATTTGTTACATGGCCATTCCTGGGCATCTATTACACTTATATTATATTTAAATTATTATTATGTTTGAAAAAGGTTTCGTTGGAAATCATTTCTCCAAACACTGATACTTAAATTGACAAACAAGAAGCCAAGATTACATATTTTATCTGAGCAAATACACTTGATTCTACAAAATTTGCATTCATTTCCAAGACCTTGCTCCTTAAAATACATTCATCTTCAATTCAGCATTATAAATCAGATATTTGGTCTGATCTGGCAGGATGAGGCGAGGAAACACCACAGCCATTTGGAGTTCTTCAGTCATCTGATTCTCTTACTCTTCCCAGGAATCACCATACTTGTTCTTTTTAGCTGGAGGAGTAAGAAAGAAATCGGCTTACAGATTAAAAGATACAGGGACATTAAAGGATTATAAAGTATTTAGTACCCAACCAAAGTTAAGCAAAAGTTCCAATAAGCAAAGTGTATTCAAAATATTCACATATTCTTACTTAAATTTTTGGTGGAGATCTTTTGGTTTGGTGCACATTATGCATCAAATAAACGCATCTTTGTGTATCTTTTCTAATCCGTGTGCATCATTCAAATTAACTATACCCTTTCGTCATTTTAGTGGCTGTTTTTGCCCTATTGACTTCCATAATAACAACATTTTTTATTGCAAAGCCATGACACCATAGAATCATCCGTTCTTGATTGTTAGTGGTTTTCCCTGTTGGGAAGAGGTCAGATTTGTAATTTTTACCAACTAAAAACAAGCAACTGAATTTTTTTATTTTAGGCTATGTTGCCAATTATAGGCCTTACTGTTGTAGCTACATTATATTAATGCTTTACAGTATAAGTATTAGCTGATTTTTATAGATTTTATTTAAAGATAAAGCCGAAATTTACTAAACTACTTATTAATAAGGTAAAATAAGATACTTTATGTTAACAATGTGACAAAAACAAGCTAATCAGTGACTTCAAAGCAGAGATGGGAAACAAACAGTAATTATGTGTACGGTTCCACCTCCAAAAATGTTCATGATAGGCATGGGTCGCTATGAGATTCTAACAGTATGATAACCTTGGATAAAAAATATCCCCGTTTCACGGTATTGTGATTATTGCTCTAAAATATATTCTTTTTAAATATCTGGCTAAAAAATAAGAACTTTTTCCCGCTTTTAACACAATAGCTGCATCCGAAATCATATATTTCCATACTATACAGTACACCAAAAACAGTATGAGCGTCGAGTTGTATGTCCGAATTCATAGAATTTAAAAAACAGTATCTAGCTGACCTACTGCTTCTGGCAAAATTCACAAGTGAGCATCTGATGGACACTACACTATCCCATGATGCACCGCAAGACAATTTAGGAATGGGAGTGACATAGGTAGGGCACGTGATGATGACAAAATGGCATCCGTAGTAAGTCCATGCTCCATTCATACTATTCACATTCATACAGTAGTTTTCTAGCGGTCTCATAGTAAATTCGAATTCACATGCAGCATCTACTGAATAGTAGGCCATTTCGGACGCAGCCAATTAATTTTATTTTGGTACAGTGAACATGTCAGGCTAAATAATTCAAATGAATAATTGACTTCTGCTTTCTTGATTAGTGTCAGAAACACAAATTTCTTTACAATTTAAACGACATCTCTGGATATCTTTCATGCTGGAGGCACTGTTGTACTTAAAAACGAAACAAAATAAATAATTAAAATCTCATATATAATATATTGTAGGTATGGTATAGCAGAAAATTTTATTGGTTTTTTAAATCTTGACTTTTCCAAACTGTGTTTACCTTTAAAATGGTTATCGTCCCATGCCTAGTACATGGCCCTAAATTTCACATTGGCCAACCCAACTGACACTCTGAACTGAATTAGTTCATGGGTGCTGTCATATTTATCAGTTAGATAATCGATGAAACTTTTTATAGGCTTTCAAAATCTCTACAGGGCTCACACTTCATTGCTTCTACAGACTTCCTTACAAGTTATCGGTTACAGAAGCTCACCTTCCTTTTTGGGTTGCATCACCTCCATTTGTGGTTTCATTTGCGTTTGGTTTTTCTGTGGGAGCGTGACTTCATAGTTCTCCCTGTTCTTGTTACGCAGTTCCTCATACAACACTGGCTTTCTCTTGGGCACATCCTCTTCCATATAGAGTGGCGCTTTAGAATAAATGCAAACTACTGGTTAAACATCTACCAAGTCCTTATTCAGTGACAAATGTACTTTCCCTTTGCCAACTGTATACAAATTTGTATTTATTCAGGGAAATTTATCTGGAGGACCTGCTGAAGAAAGCGGATTACAGCGAGTACTCTGTTAAATTTATGTTTAGCTTGAGTAAAGTCTGTTTTGTAGGTTAATGAGGGTGCTTTTTAGCAGGGTTCTTCAGCATTGTACATTTTAGAACAACATAAGCCATCTGAACAATGTAAAACTGAGTGGTTTGTTTTGGGTTTGGTTAACCCTACTCTGAATCTCAAGAGTCCGTTTACTAGATTTGCCTAACAGACTAATGGTGTTCATGAGCAAGCATTGGAGTACCTTGCGAGGGTAAATCATCCCTGATGTTAGCAGGACCAGAATCACTGAATCCAGAGCTGAAAGGAGTGGTTTCGTATGATTGAGATGGGGTACTGTAAGTGTAATCGCTGGTGTAGCTGCTGTAGCTCTCAGTTGCAGAGCTGACTTCTGTCGCAGGCTGTTGGACGGACTCTGAACCAGGCTGCTGAGATTCAGATGAGTTTGGATCAAAATCGGGTTGGTTCATCCTATGAAACAAATATCATGGTGTAAAAAAATAAAGAAATTATTTACTTGACATAGGAAATCACAAAATAGTAAAGGTACAGAACAATCTATAATTTTATAAATTCCGAGGTCACTGATTAGCCCCATTTAAAGTTAAATACTACACTGTAAAAGATGACCGTAATTTCAACTAAATATCTGTAACCTGGTTAACAGTAATTTGCCTAGATAAATATGATAAATAAACATAAATTGACTTTCACAGAATTCCCCACAAGACACTCTATTGTTATTATTTATGCTCATCAGTTAAGTACATTAGAGTTTTATGTTACATAAAACAAGATATATATATATATCTTATGTTTATTTATATATATATATATATATATATATATATGTTTATTTATTAATGTATAATTATTATTTTTATGTGTGTTACCATGATGGTGTTAAGCAGTTGTGTAAATGACTGAATGAATGATTTTTTACTGTACATTTTTACAGATTTTTGTTTTACAGTGTAACGAGTGTAAAAGAGCAGAGTTATATTAAGGTGTTAGGACAATTTTGAAAAACTTCAAAAGTTCAAAAACAATTGATGATGAATTGTTTTAGAAATACTTTGATGAAAGGTTTTGAACCACTTCAAATGTTGACTACTGAATATATTCTGAAGCATAGTAGAAAAAAAAACATTCGATTAGATGCAAATACTAATCGAATTAAAATTACAGGAACCCCTTAGATCAGGGGTGCCCAAACTTTTTCTTATGAAGGGTCAAAAAACAAATTTGATTTGATTGAAGATAAATAAAGTTGCCATGTGTAATTTCATTATTTATTCAATAATATTTTAAAATGACAAGAAAACTTTGCTTTACATTAACTAATACAGTATATTTTACATTACATTTTACATTTGATCTCTGTTAAAGGCATTCTCCCCAACTCACTAAATTATTCTCACTCTCTTCTCAGATGGGATGGTGGGCCAAATCAAAGGTTACAGTGGGCCAACTTTGGCAAAGGGGTCCCACTTTGGGAATCTCTGCCTTAAATATTGCTGTTAATCAAATGGTAAATATCTAACAAACTTGATTTAACTCTGTTTTGAAGTAATTGAAACTCTTCGACAGCAGGTTGTCTAGATGAAGGCCTTTCAGCCTCAGCAAGAGAAGTTTATCTGTCCAAATCTGCAATTTATAGAATATTGTACATTGTCTACACCCTGTCCCAACTACATGTGACGTGGCACTGCAACATCCGATTAAAGGTAGGATTTCCATGTTACTCCCCCAACCACCAATGGTGGCCATTAGAAATGGTTTATATTTCTGCAACATCATGGCTGGAATAACAGCATACACTACAATGGCAATGATCACCTCAGGTGCTGATTATGTGCTTTATTCAGTGTTAAATGGTACCAATAAGAGTTTGAATACAATGTATTGGCATTAATTACCCTAATTTACCTCAAATCTTAATTTGAGGGAAAACGTGTGTAGACTTCAGTGAAATGTGGAAGTGTCATGTTTTGGTGGCGTTTTCTGCAGCAAGTGCTGAATCTTTTTATAAATTGTTTAAAGTTATATAATAAATATAAAAATGTAATATAGCCATTAAAACATTTTATAAAGCAAAACAATTAACAAAAAATAAATAAATAAAGACTAGAATGAACGAATCGAGCATGTATTCGAAAACACAAACTTACTCAGAAGACACGTGACGCAGACGTCCCTGTCGTAATGCCTCTCCCAGTGGCGAGTTCTCCAGTTTCATAAACTTTTCTTGACAGACCCTCACGTAAGACATTTTTCCACCGATGTATCCAAATATGCCAGCAACTGCACAACAATCATTTATTGAAAATGGCAATTTCCGTACAATCTTTTTTTATATTGCTTTCTATATAATTTTGTGCTGTCTGATGTTCTTTATACTCACAGGCAATTTTAGGAAGAGCACCAAATCGTGGAGATGGAGAAAGCATTCCTATGGAAAAATAATAACAATAAGAGAATTTCTTTACTTTTGTTTTAAATAAAGGGTTAGTTTGTCATTGTCATTAGAACATTTCTGCAGTTTTTGAATGCATCATTGTAAAAGTAGACGTTTACAATAAATAAATAAACAATTTCCTACTTAATAATAATAATAATAATAGGATTGGAAATTTTGTATTGTTCTTTTACCAAACGATGCATACTTTGTTCTTTAGTATTTTACCCTTTTTAATGTTGAGGGGTTTGCCTTATGTTTTAATTGCTATGTATGTGATGTAGATTTTATTTTTAGTATTGATTGTGTGCAGCACTTTGGGCAACATTGTGTTGTAAAAATGTGCTATATAAATAAATAAACTAATAAACTAATAATAACGTGTACTGTGATAGTTTAGCCAGAGAACCCCAGAGAATAAACAATGACAATTTTCCAGTTTGGGGTGAACTACCCCTTAAATTTCCCTGAATTAACAATAACCTTTATAGTAATTATTAATAACAGGGTGAAATGTTTTTTTTACTTTATTATTATTTTAAGAGAGACTAAATATACTTTCCAAAAGGTATATCTAACAATATACATTTTTGAACACTTTAAGCGCAATAAAAAAAAAAAAAAAAAAAAAAAAAAAAGAAGAAGCATATCTCAGAATTTTTAGAAATACAATATTCTCTATATAGGCGGCTGCACTATGGCACAGTGGATATCACTGTCGCCTCACAGCAAGAAGGTCGCTGGGTCAGCTGGCATTTCTGTGTAGATTTTGCATGTTTGTGTGTGTTTGTGTGGGTTTCCTCCAGATGCTCCAGTTTCCCCCAGTCCAAAGACATGTGGTATAGGTAAATTGGATAAGCTAAACTGTGTGTAGTGTATGTGTGTGAATGAGAGTGTATAGATGTTTCCTAGTGATGGGTTGCAGCTGGACGGTATCTATCCACTGCAAAAAAACATGTGCTGGATAAGTTGGCCATTCATTCAGCTATGGCGACCACAGATTAATAAAGGGACTAAGCCGAAAAGAAAATTAACAAATTTATATTTATATAATCATATTCTCTATATGGAAACTTCCAAGGTTTTCCTTTGTTTTAAATCTTCACTGATAATTCCAGGTTTTCCATGACAATAGGAACGAGAAACAGACGTAAAAACCTGAAATATAGGACTTGAACATACCTTTTGCTACCAGTACCTGAGTGATTCCGACTGCTATTGCAGAAAATGGTAAAGCTGAAGACAATGAGAAAGCACAAACACATAATCAGAAACGCTCATCTGTATCTAGCAAAGGCTAAAACGTAATGCAGAAAATCAACATTTAATGACTGGATAGCATTACTCACATCTGTACCAGAAGCTTTCTGAGTTGCACTCCCTGAAGACACGCTTCTCTTCTTCAGTGGGAATATAAGCAGAATTAAAAGCACCCTGAGGAGGCAAAATTATGAGTAATTAAAGAACACCTATTGATGATTAAGTGACACACTCTGCTTTTTGGAGTACTTCTGCGTGAGACAGAGCAGTTTAGTTCTAGTTTACAAACACTGCCAGGTGAATTTACTGCCTACCTTACTGGACCCATGCTGGACTTGGGCAGCCGGAGTGAATCCAGACGATGCTTGCGACATGACCAATCCTAGATGCAATTACAAAAACAACGTTTTTGCAGTAGCCATGGGATTACGCGGATTACCAGTCAACAAGTTCAACGACACATTTTATGACATGACCTCCAGTCGACTCTTATTAGGAAAACAGACCAACCCGGAAGTGCAGGCGTTAGGCCGGAAGTACAGATTAAAAGTCTCTTTCGATTTATTGTTTTGCCTTGTGAGCTTTTGTTTACTGTATAAACAGTTATGTAATGAGGAATGCTTTACTGTAAATTCGACTTCGATTAAAACTAATTTTAATTCCCCGGATTCTTAATTTAATAAATTATTTAAATATACATTTTTAGTTTCTTTACATGTATAAGTAAATTTGTATGTGAACTGTTTTCATACGACACGTAGACTTGTAATAACATTTGTAATACACATCTAATAATAACGTGCGATTTTAAAACAACAATATTCATAACATTTTATGTGATTTCATGTTTATTTATTTAAGGGGCAAAAAGCGTCCAAACACGTGAAAATGTGTAAGACTAAAACTAATAACCCATTTACAGCAATAAATAATGGTTATGCTCATCTTAGACAATATAAATACTTTAGTCTGAACAGAGAAACTACATTTAACTTAATAGAATCATAACTGACACTAAAGTGTCAGTATAAGTACGTTATTAATCGCTTTCATTTGTATGTCAATAGCATTTAATTACTTCTATCGACCGACTTTACAGAGAATAACTAATCTCATAAACAACGAACAGTAAACGGGTCTGAACTAAAAAAAGATTGATTTTATCAGGTCTATGCTGCTTACGAACGCGTATGAGAAACCGAGGGAGTTTTGTCCTTCAACCTATCCAGCAGTAGTGTGCGTTGATTGACGTCCCAATCCGCCAATACAACGGTCCGTTTGTTAAGCGTGTGAATGCGAGGGGCGGGGCTTGGATCCGCAATCTTGACACCGCAACTCCCCTATCAGAAGAGCGGATTGTCAAAGCCGTTAGCCAGCGCTGCTCCAATCTGATGGACAGGGAGGTGGGCACGTTGTCATTCGTCGAGTTTTTAGGTGTTTTGCGAAAAAAGACCGAGAAGATCAGCTTCAAGATCGAACACTAGAGGTCAACGGATGTAAAATGTTGTTTTTGTAAAGCTGGAGTTGGTCTCGCCATCTTTTGGAGAGAAGAGACATCGGGTTTTCAGCGCTAGCGTGAGCAGGCTAACTGACGAGGAAAAGCGCAGCTGCTCTAAAAAAGGTAAGAAAGGCCGAATTCTGTTTGACTAACCTCAAATATCCGACGTCTAACGTTGGGCAGGGAGATAAAACTTATTGTTTAACTCTCATCGGTTGTCGTATCACATGCACTTCCCCTCGCAGGATATTATCAGTTGGTAGACAAGTTATGTTATGTTGACCTGCATTTGAAGCGAAGATGAGTACAGTCAGTGGTTGTGTCACGAAACATAGTTAGCAGTCTACTTAGACAGCCTTTCTAGACATCATTAGTGCCATTCGTGAGTTAAATAGGCCACACGAAACAATAGTTTAAATGCACAAACCATAGTGTAAGTTTTTGCGAGCCAAAACTGCATTTAACCTGTCAGAAAATAGAGAGAAGCCGTGTTTTTGCAAGCATGTGACGTTATGAAAACTCTTTAGAATAGAGTTATAGTTACATGTTTAGTGGAGGAATAAGTCATATAGTAAAGATCTGCGGTTTTAGTTACAGGATGTAACTAGGCTGGGTTTAAAAGCCACCAAGTCGTGTTCATTAACAACTCTCCTCTTGTTTGAAACCACCAGATTATCAATCTGTTAGTTTACTTTCTCTTTTATTTCCTTAAGAGAAAATGTAAACAAATGCAGTAAAACCAGAGCAGCCGTTAGTGTTGAGTTATTAATCTGCAGACATGGCTTTGTTTCATTTTAGACAAACTTATCTTGTCCATCTAATAAAATCTGTCAGATGAAAGGCTCACTGATGTTAATTGGTGTCCTATGCAAACATGTGCATGAGTCATAAATGATGTTAACAACTCGAGAGTCTCAGCATTTGGTGAGAGAGGGCTGCCTATTCAGCAGGGAGCAGAGAAGAGTTCACACTCCTGATCTTGAAGTGTAAACTCTTCCTGCTTACCGCTTTGAGTGTCAAGACAGTAGTGTTTCTCTTGTGAACAGTAGTGGTGTTCAGGGGGGAAGACTGCTGCATGGGATTGTTTTAGCATAGGTGTTACATTCTTGAAATTTTTGCTTTTAAATTTAGTAAATATATTTTAAATGCAGTGCATGCAATAACACAAGTAAACAATATCTGAAAGACTTGTGTAAATGTAATTTTAAGTGAAGAATCAGAAACAAATCAATAAGAAGTATTGAGTGATAGTTTTTCTTTTTATTTCTTGTCAGTATTGTGTAAAAGCTGGCCTGCTGTAAAATCTTATGATAATAGATTAAACAGTTTTGTTTCCATACTGTGGAATCGGTTTCAAGGTTTACTGTGGTTTGGAAAAATCAAGGTTTTAAAACCTCTAAAATTTTCTGTTATACCATTCCTAAGGTATATGTAAGATTTTTTTGAATGTGTTTTTTAAATGTGTTGAAAAAAATAAGTGTTTTTGAAACTAATGAAGACAGCAGAAGTCAATCATTAATTTAAATTATTTAGCCTGACATGTTTACTGCTCCTAAATAAAAAAACTAAAATGATTTTTGTTCAATGGGATAAAAGTTTTTTATTATTTTTTTACCCAAATGTTAAAAAAGAATACGAGCAATTCCAGCGTTATGGATGTGACATTTGCAGTAAAAACTCAAAACATAAATTCGCATAGAAAGTGTGTTAACATTATATTGAAACTTTTGTTTATATTTTCCAGAACAACTGATCACAGAGTTATGAGACAGTTATATCAGTCTGTCAACATGTTTTGTACTTTATATGAAGGAAATAAACATGAGTTATGGATGTGACAAAAAAAGGTGATAATCAAAAGGATATGAGTTGGCTCTCTATAAAACAAAAATTATTGATTTTATTTTATTTTACATTTTCACATTTATAAGGAAAATGTGTTGTTAATGGATGTGACGTCTGTACATTATGGATGTGACAGATATGAAATTGCCACTTATGTGACTTTGGTAAATTAAATATAATAGTTTGAAAAATTTGCCAGATGCATTTTTGAGTATTTCTAAAGTACTGTAAAATACTTGCTTACACAAAAAACCCAGAAACGCTTTCTTTGTTTTTTTTTTATACTTTATTTTTATTTCTTTTAAGGAGAGAAAAAAAAAAAAGAAAACAGGGGGGGGGGGATACAAAAAGTAAGTTAAAAAAATAATAAAATTAAGTAAATAATACAGTAAAACACCAGAACTTAAATGAATGGTTGACAGGTCACATATTTCCTTACAGGTCACATGAACAAATACATATATAAATCAGATTACACTCTGTAAAGGCATAAGTACAATCCATTTCTCCCAATATTGCAGGTATATGTCCATTTGTAGTTTTAAAGAAAAAGTCATCCTCTCCATATTTTGAACATTTGATATGATATCCAACCATTCAGATTTTGTAGGGGGTTCCAGTTGTAGCCACTTGGTTTCTGTATTTTGATGAAAACTTTTCATGGCAAGGTTGACATTTGCACGCAATTGCTCATATATTTTAGAGCAGTAATCACAATATCGTGAAACCGTGATATTTGTATCCAAGGTTATCAAACTGTCAGAAGCATATACTGGCCTATGCTTAATATCAAAATGTAATGTGAAGAGTCGGAAACAAATTCATTTGCAGGAATCAGTGATAGTTTTTCTTTTTAATTTCAGTGTTGTGTAATAGCTAGCTCACAGTACAATATTTTTAAATATTATGGTAATAAATAATTTATTGATTTAACAGTTTATTCCTATATTGTTCCAAAAATGAAAAAAGGGTCAACAAGAAAATGAATGAATGATTGTTCCAAAAATGCAAACCGTGTTCTAAAGGGGGTCATGCAGTGCTGTCGTGTCTCTAAATTTTCAACACATTGTTTTTTTTTTTTTTTTTTGTGAGAATATCCACAACGGTGGCGCCACTCAACGTCTGTCCATGGGGTCTAACAATGGCTCAGGACGTCACTCTGCAAGACTGCTGTGTTGAACTGTATTTGATGTGTCCGGTGTGTGATACCTGTGAAGTTTTTACAGTTGCGGTTCAGGGCTGAGCTTTTTTTACTTAACAGCAACCCCCTTAACAGATTAAATGCACAAGCAAGTTGAAGCAACCTGAATGTGAACACAGGAAGTCTTGCAGAATCTCTCATGGCTAAATATGTCTTTCCAGTCAACTAACATGGTGAATGACCAGCAAGAAGTAGATTTGTAGACTGCAGTTTACAGAAGATGTGCAGAAAAAAGATGAGGTGATGGTGTGAAATTGACATTTTAGGCATGAGCTGCATTCTGATCATATAGATTTGTTCCACATGACCGTCTACAGATTTTGTGCCAGTTTGTTTCCCCAACCCAACAGGATTTCTATTCATTCTACATGCTGGAAATGCATGATTTGAGATCAGTATGGCCACAGTATAATTCTGAGCAGACTTCTATATTTCTGATAGGGAGTTTAAATAGGGTTATAAGAGAGAAGAAATCTTGTGTAATGTAGTGTGATTCTAATAATAATTCTATAAAGGACAGAATTACAGATCTTAATTATCCAGATCTAATCAATATGCTACCCTGCTTGATATATGAGTATACCCCTTACAACAATTTACACAGTGAGCTGCTTGAATATTTAATTCTATTAAATTTTTAACTAGCATCCTAGTGACAGTATACAGTGCTATTAGCATTGATAACCTAGTAAATTACCGTGTTTAAGAGATGTTCTCAGTAATTGTCTCTTTGCTGGAACTAATGCCCCTTGCTAATTAGTCTCACATAAATGAAAGAGATACAGTGCAATATGTTTGTAATCCTGTGGGATCATTTTGTCATTTAGGATGGAGGGGAAAGATGAATTAGTTTGCAGCGACTCTCCTAATTTAAATCTAAATGTGCCTGAGGTTGCAGCGTTGCACATCCTCTTAACACACTCTCTTCTCGTTTATTACATTAGATAATAATAATAACAGCTGCAATTAGATAACTTGTACGGTAGTTTACATTACAGCCATTGTTTATGTATTTGCTTGGCTTGTTAAATGCATCCATCACTTCTTCTGCTTTTTTTTTCTTCCCCTGTAACTTGTAATGAAAGCATGAATCAAAAAACAATGCATTCTTTTGACTTTTTTTGAGTCATTGGTTGTTTGAGGCAGTATAAAAGGGTCTTTTACGAACGGGGCCAGACAGTCTAGTGTAGGTGGTAAATTAATGCACATGTGGGCATTTTGGAACTCGGCCTTACAGAACTGGATTTTTTACAACTAACGATAGGAGCATTTTAATGGTCCTTTTTTTTCCCTGAAGAAATGAAACAATCATACATCATTTTGCCTCTGGCCTCTTGTGCCCTTCAGGGATGTTGCGTAATTGCATTTGCTAAGCGAACTGACACAAGAGTTGTGTATTCGGTGGTCCACAGAACGTTGCGGATGACTGTCATGACCATATTTTCCATACGCCTACTGTGCCGTTGTGACACCAGTGATCTGCCATCAGCTGTTTCACTGAGATTGCCAAGAAAATTAACACTGCATTCTTCTAGATACAAGACCCATTTATATCAGGGACTAACTACATGATAGCCATTGTGAAACAAATAAAAACAAACCTCTTAGGGATGAATCCCTGGAATTCATGTTTGGATGCATAAGCTGCTGAGTATGACAGCTGTTATGTGAACTTGCACTTTACCATGTGATTATGTAGTTGCGTGCAAGCGTTCTCAGTTAAATTGTTTGTAGCATTTGGTCAACTGTATTTTACAATTTAAAAAGTTAAAGTGCTGACTTACATTGCAAAGCTAAGTATATAATGCAATTAATGTCAGGCATGCAGAACAGTTAATTTAATAATTTTACTAGGACCGTTTTATTTCTCGGTTAAATACTGAAACATTTACTTATACACCAATTGTTTTATTGATTTTTTTTACTTTACAAAATGTATTTTGTGCAAAAATATTGTATATTATCATTATTATTATTATTATTATTATTATAAATAGCTAGTTTTATGGCTTTTGTTATGGCGTTTATTGTTGTTATTTATTTCGTCTGTTGAAAACAAAAGAAGATATTTTGAAAAAATTCAGGTTGTTGCCACCCATTAAATTCTGTAAGAAATGGAAGTCAATGGGTGTCACATACCAGTATTCTTCTAAATATCTTCTTTCGAAAGAAAGTAACTAAAATAGGTTTTGAACAAGTAAAGTGTAAGTAAATGATGTCAGAGTTTAAATTTTTGGGTGAACTGTCTCTTTAAGCCTTGTCGTACATATGCTGAAGTTTGCATTGGATGCAGGTGTGAAGTACTGCAGTAGGGGAAACTCTATCAGCACACACAGGGAACAAAGTGCATTATTAATGCCCAGGCTGCTGGTTCTGTCCGACCCTGACCAATCATCTTCCTCTTCCCCCAAAATTCATCCCTGTGGCTCATGTTCTGATCTCATGCATGCTTGCATGATCTCTGCCGTCTGGTGCTCTCTCCATAGTTAAGACAAGGACAAGGGATTACTCTTACTAATATCAGCATATGAGAGGGAGAGAGATTTACAGAGGGCAGATAAAAGCAGACAAGGCTGTTGCTCTCCCTAATGTAGTCAGAAGCTGCTGCCAACCTATAATCTGTCTGCCACTCAAACCGATTTTTGTTTTTGTGTTGTTAATCTATAAACAGTCTTGCACAACAGAAAGCAAAACCATAGCCATGGTCTAACTATAAGAGAAAGGAAAACTTTAATCTTGGTATAGAGAGAGTTTCAGGGTCAAAGGTCAGAGCAATGACCTAGTTGGCCAGTTTATTTCTTGTTTAAGAGTGGCTTTACGCTTGTTTGCGTATGTATAGCTGAACGTTGGTCTATAAAGGGTTCTTATCTGTTGATGGGAGACATGAGTTTAGTGTTTTATGTTCTCGAGCTTAATTGCATTGTCATTAAGGTTTCCGTAAGGAAGAAAATGATTGTTGTCATGTATGAGCTCATTCTTATCTCCGATATGTTTTTGAGTTGGTAGAGAATTGCATCTTAAACCTTTTTTTGTAAAATAGTTTTTTCTTCTTCATTGTTCCTCTGATAAGGTTTAACATTTTGAGCGATGTTACAGTCTTTGCAGCATGAGCTCATTCTGACAGCAATGCTTGCACATTCTTCATGTTATGCTGGTCAAATGGGTGGTGCATTTAGATCTAGCTTATAAAGTTCCATAAACTTAGCAATCATGATCTGCACGTCATAGTATATTATCATAGATTGTATGATGCACTAAACTTTTTTTTTTTTATTACCCAAAAATACCAATTTATTGCCAATAATTTTTAACAAGCAAATTGGCCAATTAGCTGTCCTTCTGTCTTTGCCTCTGGCCTGTTAACATTCTATTTATATTCAAAAAAGGATTTTTACTGATTGTTTAAACTACTTATTTAAATTGAACTGAACTAACACAATTCTTGAGGTTTTTTTGGAAATAGCCTACATAGCCTAATCTACGAATCAAACAAATCCAACGATTTTCTTGATTTTTGCTTAACTCTGCACCAACATAAAACACGTATGCAAATTAATGCAATATCATATGAAAACAACCAAATTTGTATATGCTATAGTAGCCTATACTTTACAAAAAAGTCAAAATATGCTCCTTGTCTTTGTCTTTCAATAAGCACACATAGTGAGATGAGACGGAGGAAATGAAAGCACACAAGATCCGATTCTCAAGACATAATCTTTAAATTAATGACTTTTATTAAATTACTATAAAAAATGTTGACAGAGGTTTGTGATTTAAGAATTACAGCTGGCATTAATTAAATGCATATTTTGTGCCTATGCTGGTCTTTAAAATGGATTTAGTCAGTTTATTTGTTTTGTATTGTACATTCGTCATTTAAGTGAAAAATGTTTAAGACATAAGGGTGTCACGATCCTCCAAATCCTTGATTCGATTACATTTTCGATTCTAAAGTCACAATTCAATTTTCGATTATAAATAATTAATTAATTAATAACAAATTAATTATTAGTAGCCTACCGTTTAAACTACCTGACTTGCATGGTCTTTGTTTTACTTATAAACAAATCATACTGTAAATGAATAAAGGTAAGTTACACACATAATTACAACCTGTCAATCACTTTTTTCTGCGGGACTCGTGAATAGGCAGTGATCTGTGTCGTTATAATGGCGTCGGTAAAAAAGGTGCACAACCAACAGAAACCAAGTACTTGTGTGAAAGTAAAAGATTGAAGCAGTCTACTGACTCGCTGACTGCCTTGACCCGCTGTCTCAAGCGCATGACAATGTGTGTGCGTCTGTGTCTGTGTGTGAATGAGTGTGCGTGGTCACGTGATGTGCGTTTTCAGCTGTAGTGTGGAAGGAGGGCTGCTCAGAAATGCTATACGCCAGTGTGGATGTGGATCGTTGTTGTTCTAAAATGCCATCTAAAAACAAAGACATATTAGTGTAAACAGGGCCTGAGTGTGTATTTTTTGTGAGCGGATTTGCAACTGGTGCGGGGCGGAGGATCGCGATGCGCCCATCGTCTATCATCCCTACCGTAATACATACATAGCAGAGCTTGCAAACTGTGTTTTTTTTTGTCGACAACACGAACGTTGTCAACATAACTGGAAATCCAAAATACGTCCACATCGGCGACTTCATTGAAAGAGGAGAGGATTTAAGCTCTGTCGACGGGTCTCCTGCGTCTGCAGTTTAACAAGCACTTCAACAAGCATGTTTTTTTCTCGCTTGGCAAGCCAAGCTAACGTGACATGAGGGCGTGGCAGCATCGACGATTCTATTTTTTGATTCGATAATCGAAGTTGAGCATTAATTTCGATCGATTTCGATAAAAAATCGAAATTGTGACACCCCTATTAAGACAGGACAATTTATGTGTGTAAAGATGTTCTGTTGGTAATATGTTCTGTATGCTGCTCTTTGCATGTTAATTTAAATCAGTATTTAAAAATGCAATGTTAAATCTGACACAAAATTGACAAATAAATAAATTTTTTTAATTGAATAATAATTTAATGTTAATCTGTTAACAGTTAATATTCAGTTCAGTTGTCAGTTGGCAAAATTTAACCGAAATGATCATCACTAGAACTGGGTAAAGTAATGAAATTTATCACATAAAAAAGTAATATACTTTTTATATACTGTTTATCTATGTAATTTTAGAATAAATGCAGATTGAAATGTAGAATAACAAAATATAGACATTTTATTTTAATAATATAAAAATTGGAATAATAAAATCAAATGTGAAATAAAATGTGTTTAAATTAAACCACTGCTTACATTCAGAATGTGATGAAGCTGTCTGAGTGATATCCCATTTTGTAACTCTTGCCAATGTATGTCTTAACACTTCCTGATTGGTCACCCTGTTGGAAACTGATAGACCTGTTTTCATTTGTCAGACCCTTCTCTTCCCCATTCTTGTGCATGTATGGACGTGAGTTCAGCAGAGAGATTTCCCCTCCCCTAGGGAGTAATCTGCTGTCCAGCTCAGTCAATGGGACTCTAGTCTTTATTGTTTCGCATGCAGTCATCAGGTCATTGCAACATAGATTTACCTCCCCTAGTCTTGGACCCTATCCAGGGGTGTGATGGTACAGATTACTGATGGTTCAGTTTGTATCGTGGTTTTAAGGTCAGTTAGGCTCAGTAAATGATATTTTCAGTTAAAAAAGGACACTGTCAATTGTAAATAAAGAGAAAATCATACTTTTAAAAAAAGGTACACAACAATACAATAACACAAAGATGCTAATGAAATAAACAGCGCCAAAACAAGGAATTCGAGTGCCATTTAGGTTGTGTGCATGCCTGTAGTTTAGCAGTCAAGTATTTTAAGAACTCACAAGTGGATGAGTACACTTTTTTAGGTTTTTCTACACTGTTGCTCTTTGGTGTGTGTATGTGTGTGTTCTTCAGTTTAACTTTGCTCTGGACAGTCTGTCTTTCCTCTGTTACTGCTTGGCTTCAGGCTGGTCCTCAGCCTTGCCAAAGATAACAAGCCCCTCCTTGTCCTGGGAAAGTAGCTCTTTATGTCTGTGTGTTATGTTGGGTTTGTTATCATTTATGTCTCAACATTCAAATTCGTGTCTCAGAATTGTAAAGGTAAGTGATTGACGTGAAATTCGGAAGTGTACACAAATAAATTCTCATACATGAAGCATTTTGTAATGGTGTGTGTGTGTACACAGTAAAGTGTGAGAATTTTTTTATGACGGTAAAGCTTTGGTGAGAGTCTAGTTCTTTTTTTGTGGCTGCTCTGGTGTAACAGGAAGTTAGATTAACTATTCGTAGTTTGCGTGTGGCCTAAGAAGGGGAAGATTGGTTATGTTTGTGTGTGTCATTGTAACCGGCTGACATTTACTGCTGCAGCCTGCATTCTCTGACCATCATATAGAGGAGTGCTATATGAAAATAAATAGCTAATATAAACACCCGAGTGTACTGAATAGGGATGGGTATCATTAAGGTTTTAAAGGCATTACTCCTTTGGTCGATACCTCTTATCGGTTCTTTAAAGGTTCTCTTATTGGTACTTTTTATTGGTACAAAAAAGAAAAAGAAAAAATTGAACCGAATCAGCAACATTTTGTTTCATTATGTTTTAGGGATGCACCGATATGGATTTTTTGGCCGATACCGATAAACGATAATTCTTCAGACTAAGAGGCCGATAGCTGATATATATAGGCCGATAATTATAAATAATTCAAAATGTTTTATTTTTATACAGCAAACTTCATAAAAGCTGAAACCTCGCTCTTTTGAACTGAATAGCCCATACTCAAAACAAAAAAGGTGATTATAGACCTATATTCACGATTTCACACAAATCAGCATGCAAAAAATACATTATTTCCTTTTCTTTATAGCAAATTAACATGCAAATTGACTGTTGCATAAAATTAAAAAAGGTTAAATAACAAAATGGGATTTAATCAACAAGCAAGTTAAATATATTTTAAACAAAATGAAAATGAAAGAGCTAAGGACTAAAACCAGCTCATATGTTCTTGAATAAAACGTGTTACAGTAATGTACATGTGTACAAATATGTCTTGTCCGAAAAAGCCTTTTTTAAAGGTGTTTTGACAGTTCAGAGCCACAGTACAAGTGAAAAGCTAGATACAGAATGTATTATTTTAGAAAATGCGACATAAATTCATCGTATTTGGCGTTTTAGATTATTTTGAACACTTAGCATCAACGCTTCTGTGTTCGTTCTTGCGGGGAAAATGATCGATGAAAAGTTTATGATAAACCGCTGTGAGAGTGCAGATTTGCCCTCGAATTTTGATACAAACCTGATTATTGAGCTCAGATGACTTTATGACAAACACAGAACAGAATATAAAGGCAGAACGTGTGGCCCGTTTGCTGGATTCAGTGACCGGTGCACCTAGGCTATCCCCTGTTGATCTGTGAAGGCTCAAGATCTATGTGTGTGTGTTAAGGCTGTCAGATCTATGTGTGTGCGTGCGCGCGGTGAAAGCTCTCACTCGCGCTTGTTATAATCCATATGAATATTCAGATCAAACTGAATACAATCTTACATCAATAACACATGGGAACCAACGCGTTGATAATAACAAACAATTATATTAGATTAAAAAAATTTGTTTAGTGCGTCACGTGTGCTGTCAATTTGTTTAGTGCGTCACGTGTGCTGTCAGTTTGGTGTGTGTGTATGTGTATGTGTGTGTGTGTGTGTGTGTGTGTGTGTGTGTGTGTGTGTGTGTGTGTGTGTGTGTGTGTGTGTGTGTGTGTGTGTGTGTGTGTGTGTGTGTGTGTGTGTGTGTGTGTGAAGCAAAGAGGGAGAGACAGAAAAGAGGAGCGCTTTTTTTCGCAATGAGACCAAGTTACACGGGTCCTCGTTCATTCCCCGGCTGCAACTAAAAGAGTTCACCCCGAAACTAATATTATTCGGCCCTGGAGTAATAAGTAAATCTCCCTACTATCTCTAACACAACAAAGAGACAGAGCAGAAAAGGCTTTCATATGTAATATTTTTTCCTGAGGCGATTTGAAGCAAAATACACAATGGCACTCAATCAAACACATCTACAATGATAAGGAACATGGTTACTTACTGAGTTATTAACGCACAGCAATACCACGTGAAGAAATGACGGACTTTGAAGGAATAATCAGTGTGTGGAGAGATCCATGAACAAGTCTGAACATGTTCCGCCCACACGTGCGCGGCAACAATTACGTAATTTATCGGCTTAAAGATATCGGCCAAATTTAGACATCGGATCAATAACGATAATCTAAAAAATAGCATTTATCAGCCGATAACGATATGGCCTCTGATAAATAGTGCATCCCTATTATGTTTTTAAATAAAACAAAACCAATAATTGTAAAACAATTTTTAAAAAAAATCTTGTAAATGAATGTACAATGGTTTGAAGGGAAATGACTCTATTCTGGAGAAAAATCAACATGTTTGCCTTTTCTGGCAGAAGCCGGGATCTTTCTTGGTTTATTGTGCTCCCTGCTGTTAAAAAAATCCTCTTGGAGTTGCAAAATACAGTTAAACATTTTTTTTAAACATGTTTACGATTTATTTAGGCTACTGTAGAAAAAAATACTGTTTTCACGATAACATTTTTCAGTGTGTGTTTTTATTAAATATAATATTATAATATTATACTAATTTAGAGAGACCTTATCTAATTGACTGCTAGCATAACAATGTGGATGATGTACCTTTAGCTAGGCAGTCGAAAACGTTTCATTTGTCTTTCTGCAGTTAATGCACTTTTGAAAGATGCTTAGCCAGATTGCTTGCGTTTCCTCTTATACAAGAAAACAACTTATTGCATGTGTTGCTACGGGCATTGTCGCTGTCCATTCGGGGAAATTAATCCTATTTGGTTTTCTCTGCTACTTCACAACCTTAGCTCTTTGTGCGCGAGTCTATGTCGCAAGCTATCTGCGCTTGGCGCGAGCATCCAGAGTGCGCACAGCCGAGAACTTTAAAGGCTTTTATACTTGATGCGCTCGTTGCTGTACTCTTTGTGCAAACACAAGCATTTCTCATTGAAGATTGCCAACTGTGCAGACGAATATCAAATGTCGCAAATTAGAAAAGGTTGGTTAGTTAAATTATGCTACTGTAATGTTTATTCAGCAATAAGTCTCCAGTACCGATAGCAGAACCGTTAATGTCAGAGCTTATCAATACTTCGATCTTTTATAATTTAGCACCGATACCAACTAAGTACTGAGTTTCGGTACCAATCCCTAGTACTACATTCTATATTGCTTAAAAAGAGATCCCAGTCCTGTTTGATGCATGACTCGATAAGAACAGAATAGAAATCCACATATCCACTGCACCAATATATTCAGCTGTAACAGTATTAGGTGACATTAAGAAGCATATTTCATTAGCTTGATGATTAAATGGTGTATGAATTATCTACTGCTTGGGATAAAACAAGTACTCAACCTCTCAAATTTTACATGTTTATATGTGTGTGTGTGTGTGTGTGTGTGTGTGTGTGTGTGTGTGTGTGTGTGTGTGTGTGTGTGTGTGTGTGTGTGTGTGTGTGTGTGTGTGTGTGTGTGTGTGTGTGTGTGTGTGTGTGTGTGTGTGTGTGTGTGTGTGTGTGTGTGTGTGTGTGTGTGTGATGATCTGGGTTCATTAGCACTTTTAAAACAGACAGAGAAAAGGCACAAGTTGTTCCTCCTGGTTTTGCTGTGTGGTCAGTGTTTGGCCGTTTTGATGTGTAGTGTATATATGTGCATTTATCCGCCCATGTGATTGAGCCGCAGTGTCATTGAGCACCGCAGGGGCCCTAAGTAGTAATTATAGCTAATGAGACACAGGTAGTCTGCCTAACACTTAACACTCCTATAAATACGTCTTTGGCAGCCTGCATGGTTTTTGTTTTAGCTCTGATGGCCCTTTCTGTGTGTAGGGCAGTTTATGTAACCGCCGTTTGGATGGATGGATGGATGAAAGAATGACTGGGTGGAGGAAGGTAATCTGTAGCTTACCGCCTAGGAAGAGTCTTGCAATTCTGGCTCAGGTTCAGTCAGATGCCACCAGACCTAGTTTGGGTGGCATATTCGCCCTCAAGCTCTGCGAGAGAGAAGGTAGCATGGCTGCAAAATTTCCATATTCACATGCCCTGTATTGCTGTACTTCTACTAGTCATGTAGTGCATGTCCGTGTTGACATTTGTTGGAGTTGCCGGTTGGATGATTTTCCTGCTCGTTTGCTGCCTAATGAACCCATGCGACTTTGTTCCTTTTTTCTTTTTTCCTCAGATTGACGTGACCTGACCTCGCTGGCCCACCACTCAGTTTGACACAACCCCTCCTCCCTAAGCTCTATGGCCCTCGGGTACGTCTGCCACACCTCTTTTTTCTGGTTTTAGGTGTATTGGTCAATGTTTTGCATGTTTGTGCTTCTACAAACTTTCTTTCACATTAATACTGAAGCTATAAATAGCAATAAACCTGAATCCGTATCAAGATCTCATAACTCATCTTGACAAAGTAGTACATGATTCAACAGCAGTCATTGGAATGTGATTTGTGGATGGTTGCATGCTGGGAGTTTTTGCTAATAGTGGTTTTAGCAGGATCATGTTGAGTAAATTCATAAATGCAGGATGACGGTTACATCATACTGCTTTACAGATTGCTTCATCAAAAACACAATCGTCTCGGTCTGCGCAGATGGTCTCGTTGTTGTGTTAAGGGCAGGATGAAAATTCCTTTGGGAAGTCTGAATAATCAAAGAACAGTAGCCACAGCACAGTGGTTCCGTGGTCATCTTTAGTCAGATATATGAGTCACCGTCTTACTGTCTCGAGAACTGCTAGTATTAGCCTGGGGTTTGAGGTTGAGGTTCACATAAGCATAAAGGTCTGTAGGTTTGATTCCAGGTAGCCATGACTGTGGACTGGAGTTAATGAGATCCCTTGCCACCATTTTAACATCAAGCTCTTCTTCCCTAATGTCAAGGGAATGTGTAGTCAGGCTTTTAATAAGTTTTAATAAACGGCTTAATGTCAAAGAACCTGTCTAAAGACCTATTGAAAGAATTTAAATTTGAATTTGGTGCCATTCAACATTTTGGTTTATTCAAAAGAATTATTACGAATTAAGAATTATAAAGTGTTCTAATATCCCTTATGTTGCAATGCAAAGTAAGCTAGTCATCCAATATGGTTAAAATGATTTGTTGACATGACTAAAGGCTAATGTTTGTTGCTTATGTTTTAATCTTATATGACCTAGTGTACTAAAAACATGTCTTGATCAGTAGGGGACTGTTGCAAAAAGACTATGGCCCAATTCTATTTTTGTACTTCTACCCCTTCCCCTTTCCCTTGGCCCTTAAAATTGACGGTGAAGGGGAAGGGCTTCAAAATTTACCCCCTAGGAATTGGGACAGTACTAAAGCACCTGCACACGTCATCATATGTCATCGCGATCTCTTGCCTCATATGAGATCAGATGATCGTGACTGCTGCAGTTATTCCAGTTGTGTTAGTTTTTTGTATTTATATTCAGGAAATCACTGAAGGTTTATATTATGTTATCATAATGATCTAATGTTGCAATAAGCTTGTAACTGCACTGCGCATTTACACAGTGGTTCATCTATATAAACACACAAAAATTACCAACATTAACAGTATAGCAGACACCGTAAAAAGCTCATTCCCAGCCACTAGACATTACTGACAGGGTATTCGAGTGTCATCAAGTGACAGAATGTTGTGGAACTGCTATACAGGAGTTATGATTATGGATTATAGATTGCAAAATTAAGCGTTTTTTATTTTAGTGTTTTTTTTTAAGGCATGATGGTAAAACATGAACGCGGTTATCAATATATTTAAATCAATATATTAAAAATTGTTAATAATGACAAAAAATACTAATTTGTGGAACCCCTTACTTCATTCGAAGGGGTATTTACCCCTTCTCCTCTTAGCCCTACGCCTTCAAGCTAAAGAGAACTGGGACACCCCCACCCCTTTACCGGAATGCGCAAAACGAGGGGTAAGGGGAAGAATTGGGATTGGGCCTATAAATCAGTACACCTAGATGCAGTCCAATAGAAGAATTCATGGTGCTTATTAGAATGCATATAATGACTAACTAGTTGAGTGTGGGAAAGGTTTACAAAACTACAAACAAATGACAGTGGTTAATAAAGCTAGGCCTGTCACAATAATCAATATTAATGTTGACTTCTTGCACAACACATGGATATGACCTCAAATCATTTTTGGTAATAGAATATATATCGGCCATACATAAATAAACAATTATAGCAACATTTTAGCTGTTTGTGCAACATTTTTATTTCTATTGGAGGTTTCAGTGTCAGTATGGCAATTACTATAAATTACTGTAGTATTTTTTTTTTTTTATGTGTGTGTCTGATGAAATGAAAATAGATCTAATAGCAGATATTACAACCTCTGCTACTTTGCCATTTTTTTTATGTTTATGATTATTTAAGATATGGATTTTCACATTCTGATTCTAGTGCCTAGTTATTAAATTATTAAAAGAACTATAATCAATTACAATATTTTTAAAAATAAAATATTTTGTGTCCTTTGCAAGAGTGTATTTGCATTGTGATGCTATTATATTGTCATTCTATTGGCATTATATAATGAGTGGCTTACAGTGGTCTTAAAACGACAATAATATCAATTATTGCAATATATTTTGGTGCAATTTATCATACAACAAAATGGATATCGTGACAGGTCTAAGTAAAGCATAAAAGTGATTAGGCATGGGCCAGTATAAGATTCTGACGATATGATAACCTTGGATAAAAATTTCAAGGTTTCACGGTATTATGATTACTGCTCTAAAATATATTATTTTTAATTGTCGGTTTTCCAAAAAAAAAAAAAAAAAACATAAGACCATGCACAATGGCAAAGTTTGCAATACTTTGCTACTGTTTATTTACAACCTCTAAAACATTGTTGCCATTTTTGGGACATTGTAGCCTGACATGTTTACTGCTCCAAAAGATTTTCTTTTTTGAAAGATTTATAATATTTTGAAGTTATTTTTTAAATTTTTTTAACCCAGACGTTGCAATAGAATAAATTTTAAAGCAGTAATCGCAATACCGTGAAACCGTGATTTTTTTATCCAAGGTTATCATACCTTCAGAATCTTATAGGCCATGCCTATTGTTTAGTGCATCCAAATAATCACAGATTTAGCGATATCAGTTTAGAAATGATTAATCATGCAGGCCTAGCTAATTCTAAATATATTTATTTGTATTATATGAAAAATTATAAAATAATAGTCATTTTAAAATGGTAACACAGATGTAATAGTAATCAAGTCTGCCTACCGAAAAGTAAGGCAAACTAGAGCTTCAAATCCAAACAATGCCCAACAGACTGTCTTGGACATCTTTTGATAATTTTATTGAAAGAAAGTGGTGACATGTCATCCATCTATTAACAGTCTGTCAGTGCAATTGATAATTCCAAAAGCTAGAAGTGTTATCTTGTTTGTTTACTGGTTAGAATGTGTGTAATATATTAATTGAACTTAATGGCAAAAGCTGAATAAACATCAAAACCTGCTAATTATTATAGTTTAACAATTGTCAATTAGTCAATCAATTGTTTGAATAATATTTGATTAATCAATAGGAAACTATCACCTTTTGTGGTCCTTCCAACCAATAAGATGTTAGATCTGGTCATGTTACAAAAACCTTTTATTTGTTCCTTTGACTTATTTGTTTCTTTATTGAGCTCCTAGACCAGGGTTGTAACTGCTTGCACACATCATTTTATGAAATTCTTGTGCTGGCTATAATGTAGGTGTTAACCAGTCTTTAGGTAGTATTTAAAGAGGATATATATAATCGTAGCCACAAATAGGTTGGTTGCATAAATAACAGTTTATTTTTTAATTATTTCAGAATTACAATAGGTTAGACAGTCAAATAGTTCTGCACTCCAAACTCATATTTGTTTGAGTCAGTGCAGGCTGCTTAAAGCAAACAGAAGGATGGAATTTAGAATAGAGTACGAATGTAAATGTTTACATGTTTGAGGGAAATCTGTGACTTCTTAACAGCTTTCTATGTAGTCAAAATACCTAGCATAACTTTAGTAGCTGTATGTCCGTGTTAGATACAGAAACTGGATTGATGAGAAGTGAGTTGAAACTGTGTGGGATGTTTCTCCAACAGATTAGCCCTGAGTCAGCCAGTGAGGTGAATGAGGTGAGTTTGTTCAGTGTTGAATAAAAGCCCTGTGAGGAACATGCTGCGTGTGAGAGAACGGCGAGTAACAACTTCCTGACGGTTGGTCACCTATTGAACGTGTGAAAGGCCTGTAAGGCTGGTGATTGACAGTGGTCCAGCATGTATTTCGAAGATGTTAGTGTTGTGCAGAATTGATTTACAAGCGTTTCCAGGCTTGAGTAGTTTAGTTAATCCTCAAATCACTTGTGGGCTAAGGGGATGTTCTGGTCTAACAAGTTTGATCCTTGACCTCTTATATGTGTTTCTCACATTCTCAACTGATGATAACTCAAACCCTTTATATGGCTGAAGAATAGGACAAAAACCTCACATCATGATACAAGTTATTTCATATCCTCATATAATATATATTATATGGATTTTAGGGCTGGGCAATATGGCTAAAATGCAATCTCGTTAATTATTTTCCATATTCAATGATAACGATTTATATTTCAATATAAGTTGTTGATGGTTCCAGATTTACCTTCCAGGTCACCTTCACTCCCATTGGGTGTTCTTCCACACCGAATGCTCCTGCTATTTATTCATTCTGTTTACCTGCTGTCTGCTAAGAGCAGTTTTCTTCTCGATTGTCTGTTCCTGCTGAATTAAGAGAGAAGAGCCGACCACGCTCTCTTTGCGGAAGTATCATTCCGTACGATGGTCCTGATAAGTGATAAAGCAGCTTTGTGGAATGAATTGAATAAAAATGCATTGTTGCCTTGGTAATGCAAGCCAGAATTTCTAAATCAATGTCAAATAATCAATTTTCTAAAGGTTATTAAGATGGGTTGACAATTATTTTCTGCATAATTGTTTAAGACTGTCGAGTCAAGATGTAAAACAGAAAAAGGGGAAGTTTAAGCTTTTTCTTAATTATTTTATTGGAGCATACAATTTTCAAAATGCCCTACTTTTACTTAAATAATGAGAACATGTAAATCTATAGTCATATATATAAAGTCTGTTTGTTACTTAAAGAATATGTATATAGTTCTTTGAAATTTTTTTTGTTGCAATTTTTTAAAAAACTTTGCTCGTACCGTACTATCAAAACCCTGACCCTAAAACCCTGATGCACACCAAACCGTGAGTAGATTGAACCGTTGCACCTCTTATCTCTAATATCAGCACGCTTTTAGATTCCCATTGTTGCACATTTCTGCTGTGTGATTGGCTCTAAGATCAAAATAGAGTAAAAAAGTCCAGAGCTTATCATTGTTATTGACAACTATTCACAAATTTATTGCAATTCGATATAATATTGATTATCGGTCCAGCCCTAATATATAGATATTAGTATAATATCGGTAAATTCAATCAATAGATAATTTGTACTAGTGCTGCTCAATATATTGTTTCAGCATCAATATCGCAATGTGATTATTCGCAATGGTCCAATTGCCAGATATGCAACGTTGAGTTTGTATTGTAATTGATCATTTGGATGTGTCTTGAGGGCTGTGACTGTAGAATGATGTAAACGCACTCAGGCCTATGGCGTTGTATTGTTTTTAACTTAAGTAATGATTAATTTTATTGAATTATTTAGATTTTAATTATTCAATTACTGTATGTGAATGCTGTTAGTCTCGGAAAATGATAAACACAGTTTATTTCTATTGTATCTTTTCTTTATTGTGTTTATTTATGCTTGTAGATTGTTTATTAGATTTTATGCAGATACACTTCCATGCAGTATCATCCCAATCAATCTTAAATGATTAACTATTTTCAAATAGAGATATTCAAGTCATCTGGTGCATTGTATCCATATCACAATATATATTGCAGAATAACTAAATATTGCAATGTTAGATTTCCCCAATAACCTGCAGCTCTAGTTTATAAATTGACCAAATGTAAAAGGCTATTTTGCTTATACATTTTAAAGTATATACTCAGAAATGTCAGGTCAAATGTTTGATAAAAAATGGTTTTCAAAAACCAATGATTACAGGTACATGCAAAATGTAAACATTGTGTTTTCAGGATTGCCACTTTCTCCTAATGCTGTTATTTATGATTATGTCTGCATCTCTGTAAGGACTTGCAGTATTGACTTCATATAAATCATGAAAAAGTATTACTATAAACAATGTACTTTGTGAATCAAATGATAGAGCATAATATAAAAATGATAGACTTTATGGCACAGCCCTAACCTAAACTAAACATGTCCATCAACTCCAAAATGCTAACAGAACACCAGGTGAACAAGAGCAAATGGACAGGTGTGAAATAAAGTGCAAACAGAAAGAACTATTAGATAAGACTTTGTGGCCGCTGAAAACAGTGTCCTGTGCGAGACCGGAAACCTGAATCAGGAACAATCTGCAACGACACGATTTCAAGAAAAGCCTGTTTCCTAAAAAAAGAGATTGTGAGCAGAGATGTGAGTTCATACAATAGCAGGACCTGATGTAGTGCCTCGCTGATGTAGATTTTAGATCACTGCATCATCACACTGCTTGAAAACTGATCCTGAATCAATGGGTATCCAAAGAAACGCTCAGCATCGTCTCTCTCTGCCATTTGAAAAGCTGAATCAGGAACAGTTTCGTCTTCAAATTACTGCGCAAGCTGGTTTTCCTGTTTTGCCCATGCAGGTCTTTGTGTTGCTGTACCAGAGCTGTGTTCAGCATTGTTCCTGCTGCTTCCCCTCTGACATTCCAGCGCTGATTTGAATCTGGGGGCCTACCTCTGTCTCTCTCTATTGTTTTGTCTCTCCTACATGTCACCCCCCCACCCAACACACAAACTTTAAAAGGGCCATGAAACCCCCCCATCTCAGCATGGTGTTTAACACCTCTAGTAAAAGTCAGGAAAGTGGGTGAGTCCAGCTTTGCTTAGGTGGGAGTGTCGAGTGGCTAAAGAGGCAAAGGTTTGCATGAAAAGGGGAGTTTCAGTACATGCATGCATTGGTTTCCCCAGCAGCAAAACAAATACAGACACAGAGATAGACAGTGACTACATTTACATGGACATCGGTATTCAAATTATTTGCCTTAATATGAAAAGACAATTAATTGATTATAGTGTTTACATGAGTTGCTTTTTGAATGTTCCTTTAATTTGTCAACTTTAACTGTAGTTTGGCACTTTCACTGTCATTCAGGAACATTTCATGCATGCCCCGATGACAAAGAGATATTGGATGCAAGGAACTGCTGAAAGAGTGTTGTTTAATTGAATTTTTGATACCCCATGCCGTATGGGATAAAAAAAAACTCAGATTTTCTCTGTTGAAAAATAGCTGTGTGTATAGACTATTCTGTCACAAAATCCTACAAGGAGACAGAAGTTTGAGTTTGATTAATGTGTTTACATATGGAAAGCAGCATTTACAGTGAATCTTTTAGTCCATAATATTGTAGTGATATTTACGTACTGTATACTTAGTAACTAAATCATTTTGACTAAGGTATGTTTTTAAAAACTGAAAGAGTACTGCTGATGATACTAACTAACTTTGTCATCTGAATAAACATAAACAAAAAACACTGATCACACACTTACCAAAACCATAGCGACAGGACAATCAACACAAACTCCTGTAACCGCATCTTTATAAAAAGAAGACAAGTAGCAATTCCGAATTTCACAATTTCCGGATGCGAAAAGTCATATGTTATATGACAGTCAACGTCTCAAAAAATGTGCTACCTTATGGTACAAGTGGCTCAAACTCGCTCTTTTATAGGCGAGAATCGGCAGACATGCAACAACTTTCATCATAAGGTAAACGCAAAACAACAGTTTCCATCTGTTTCCATCTAGAGCTCCTTCACGGGACTCCACGCTTGTAAACACACGCTGCATCAGGCTCACGGGGCTCTCACCTTTGTCCACACTCATCAGCGCTACCAAGCTGACAAATCACAGAGTTTGCGCTACACGTCGTTGCAACGTGTAGTTACATTTTTTGAGAGGTGTGCATCAACGGCCACGGCGAGGGCTGTGTAAATGTGTAGGCTGCGACGGAGCATACGTATGCACTTGACGCAGAAGTATAAATCAGCCTTAAGGCTCATTAGGTGGTACTGATGTGAGCCACCCATGGACTTTTTGTTTGGCATTATTGTCTTTTTTAAACACAATTGTACTCACAACAGTGTTTTCTTTTAAATGCGGCCCATTTGTGGTGGAAACAGAATAGTCTGTGGTGAAATAATGTTGGAAGGGACTTTATTCTTCAAGGGGCTCGATTGTTCATAAAAACAGTGTGTACTAGACCAAAGTGAGAAAGTGGTAGATTTTCCTGGAAGTTACATCATCCAAAATGTTCCTACATCTGCAGAGAATGTCATTCTAGATTGATTTATTTTGTTTGTTTATGAATAAAATGTTAAAGTGTTTGATTGCAACTAGCTTAGACAATTTTGTCAGTAATGTGCCTGTACATTATCAGTGTTTTGTGGACACCTTCATGCTTGGCCTGGGACTTTGGGTCGTCCTTAAAGTCATTGTTTACCCAAAAATTAAATGTCGTTATTGATTTATTCTCAATTAGCTTTGCTTGAGTTATTAATAATAAGAAACAATACTCTAATGTAAGTCAATGTGGTCTGGCAACTTTTTAAATGAATGATGATTGGCTCATTTGGATGATGATTGGCAGACATTTTTGTGATTGATCTGGGACATCCTTAAAGGGTATCCTTAAAGGGATAGTTTACCCAAAACTGAGAAATCTGTCATGTGCTCAAGTTTCTCCAGTGGGCTCCAGTTTGGTCACCACATTCTTCAGATATTTTCTTTTGTGCTTAGAATGAGAAGGAAACTCCTACAGGTTTGCAGGGTGAGATAATTAGAAAGGAATTGTGTTTTTGGGGCATTAAAAATGATGTATCTTAAACATTTATATAGCGTGTCCATTTTAATGGAAGCCCTTAAGGTGGGCATTTGGTGGTGGAGAGACTGTGGATTTTATGTCTGATTTAACTGACACAAAAACAGAACGTGTCTTGGTTTAGTGGTGACCTTTATATGGGCAGAGACTTGCAAAGTTGTAAACAAAACGCAATAAGTAGTAGACCCTCAGTCGGGGTAGTGCCATTTCATTTTAGACCGCATTCAAAAGGCTATGAGGACTAGAAATACAATATGTTCAATCAATTGTAGAAATTGTTCAGCTCATGAAAAATCTTTCTATAAGACTTTAAACAAAACAAAAAATGAACAAACAAAAAACTCCAAAACAAGCAAAAGCTAATCTATTTGTTATCTGTCATCAGAACTTACTTGGATACATTTATATTATCGTCATTATTCGTCTCATTTATCACATTAAAAACTGCTCTTGTATTCTTTCCTACTGTCAAACCCTAGCGTTATATTTCAGCTTTGTTGCAAATCTTTATTGCATTTAAGTGTGCATGTTTTAAGTTCAGGTTAGGGTCATCAGCATATGGTGGTTTCAGATTGTCTTCTGATAGATGACCAACATTCATCAGTTCAACTTCTGAATTTCTGTTCCCTGTTGTCTTCCCTTTTCCAAATGATTCCATAGACCCTTACGATCTTCCTGTGCATTTGAGAATCATACTCCTTCACCTCCTAATACACTCACAAACCTTTGACATCGTTTCTCATGCAAACAGGACTTTGAGTGTAGTTCGGCGATGTGGTCAAAGGTCCTGCTTTGTGCTGTTTAATCAAGGTTGGCATCATTTAAGTGCTATCAGGTATTGGAAATTTTGTGTTTGTGTGTTTGTGACAGGGAAGTGTTCTGCTGTTGCTCATTAATGAGTAATTTAGCAACCGTCCAAAGCCCTCTGTCATGGTCTAGTAATGATAGTCGTCATCTTTTTGCTTTTTGTTGTCTAGATTGTGATGCTTAAAGACCAATTTGGCTGTTTCGTACTATCAGTAATTTAGTTAATTTAGTTTATTTACATTTCCAAGCAATGTATATATACATCAACATTTTCATTATGTATTAACTTGATTGCTGGTTAAAATATTTTTAAAAGCATTTGCTAGTGCAAAGACCATTTTAAACCTGCTAATACAGTGTCTCACTCATTTGTTATTTTAAAGGCTGTTATTTTGTGCATCTTTATCAAAATGCACACAGTAATATCATTGTAAGACTTTTTGCATACTAAGACTTTTATGCCTTGATGAGAAGTGATGTGCTTGTGACGTTTTAATTTGACATGACAACACTGAGTTTTGCTAGAATTTATTTTAATCACCCCTAGGGGGCAGACTTGTATAGAGATTTTGAGGGATGAAAATACACACACACATACACGCATACGAACACACACAAAAACAAACACACTAATAAACACACACATTATTGTTGTGAATTATGGTTACATTACATAGGCAAAATTGTTTATATGCCGTACAAGCTGTTCTATCACCCTTACCCTAGCACTTACAGGAAACTGTGTATTTTAATTTACTCAAAAACAACAATAGAACAAATTCTGTATAATTTATAAGGCTTTTAAAAATAAAAGGGGTATGTGGCAATGTCCTCAAAAATCACCTTGTAATACCGGACACACACACTCAGACTGAATTGGCTCAGTCTGAACTTATCCTTTTCACTCTCATGCTGCTTAAAGCTTATGTAACACTGTTCTTTTGTTGGTCACTAAAATATCAGATTTGCCAGAAATGGTTAACACACTGGAAAAAAACTAGCAGAAAAAGTCTTTAATAGGCTATTTTTGGCTTCAATTAGCAATTTAAAACCATATGTTTTGTCTGCTCGAACATTAAGGAACTGAAACATTACATGGTTTTCCTGATAAGTTCACACGGTTCTTAAGGGTGTGATCATTTCCTGTGAATCATTTCACACTTTTGTGTTCTGTCTCCCTATCTAAGTCTTGTGAACAAGTGAGGTTATATTAGGCCATAGTAAGATGAACCGTTCTGTATGGTGCTGAGGTCATTTTTTTTACTTGCTCTGAAGCTCATCTCTGACCTCTAAATAGGACTCTGGAATTTTTTGTCTTTTAAGAGACTCATGTTAAGTCCAAATTGTTTATGAGCCAATACTGATGCTCAGCATTCAAATGTTTTAGCCAGTGACAACATTATAGCATATTGTTACAACATTTACTTATTTATGCTTATTTTTTATTTTATATTTATATAAATATTTTTTTTTTCATAATGTTATATGATGATGCTATTCAGAGATATTACTACAGTGTTAACTAACACATTTTAAAACGTAGCCTAATATATTCCAGTCAGGACAAAGCTGAATTGACTGCAGCAACATTTGTGCTTGTAATTTAGAAAATAATTTTTTACTAATTTAATCTTTGTTTCTAGGGTTATTTGATAAATAGAAAGTAAAAGAAGAGTGTTATTTAAAACAAATATTTATTTATTTATTATTATTTTAATGTCATTTGTGAAATTGTATATAGGCATGGGATGATAATAATTTTCAAGGTATACCGTGTTCTGGGAAAGTCATGTTTTTAAAACCGCCAAAATTGTCTGTAATAATACTGTTCTTAAGGTATTTGTAAGATTTTTATTTGCTTTTTTAGGACAACAGTATCTCCAGCAGAAAAGATGTCAAAGATGCCATTTTAAATTTTAAAGAAATCTGTTTTTAAATCTAATGAAGGCCGCAGAAGTCAATGATTTATTTATGTTTACTGTTCCAAAATATTATGTTTCTCATATAATATTATATTGTGTTCAAAGGGGGGAAAAGCCTAAAATGAATAACATGTACAGTATAAATACGATCTACTGTCTTGGTTATAATTGTAAAGAAATATTCAAATGATATTGGTTTGCCATATTAAGGATTCCTCACTACTTTATTCTTTTTGATCATTTAGCTCTGCCAATTGTTCTGTCAGTATTGAATGGAGGGTCCGACATTTACACATTATTACTATGTCCATTGTCAGTGAAAGGAGCCTGCTCATTTGAATATGTTACAGCGAGTCAGCAGAAAGGCCTTCCTTATGCAAAACACCTCCCAACCTGAACATTTTCATTGATTTACACCAGTACACCTTACATTTTGTCCAGCAAGCTCGAAATCTTAAAGATTTTTCACCTTGAAGTGCTGCAATGCACTTTATTTGTTCAAATAGCCTTTTTATGGATATGTTTATGTTTTCACCTGACTAAAGCTTGATATGTGCATATTAGTGAGCAGCCAAACAGATCAAACATGCCACGTAAACTAGTTTACCCACTGCCCTGCTGCAAACTGGAAGTGAAAGCAGCAGTGTTAGTGGGCGTGAGACATCTCATCTGTTTGAGAGCTATTTTTTTATTCATTTTTATACCAGTGGAAGAAAATATGTAAGGCAGGTTATAGATAGTATTGTGTGTGTGTGTGTGTGTGTGTGTGTGTGTGTGTGTGTGTGTGTGTGTGTGAGTGAGGGGCATGTGAAGAGCAGCTCTAGTTTAAAACCTGATAAAACTTATCAGAGCACAACAGCATGCTGAAGACGCCACGCCTGCTCACTTTTTATGCACTCGCAGATGGATCAGTCTTCCTCCCTCCCTTACACCCTCCCTCCCTCCCTCCCTCCCTCCCTCCCTCCCTTCCTTCACCAAGGAGAATCATCTGGGTGTGGTTGGTGGCAGCTGTGTTTTGATTGGCTGCTCTCTCAAACGAGCATTATCTCCGGTTGGACACTTCATGTGTCCGCCCAGATTTAACACATTTGTGCTTTAAGACTCCACCCACTGTTGTCAAATCTTCACATCAAAGTATTCAGCCTGCATGAACAGACAGGTAGTAAGGCTTGGTCTCTGACTATGTGAATGCTCTTGAGAACTTTGGGTATCATTTCGAGAACTGCTCACAGCTGGCCTATGGCATGTGGAGCACGAGCAGGTGGAAGAACTCAACGACTGGATCAACAGGTGCTCACTTGTACCTCATTCCAGCGTTTGCCGCTTTGGATCTACTACTGACAGCTTGTGGACTACGACCAGAGATCATATGCAATATGTCTGGGCACTTCTAGGTTACTTGGAAAGAGGAACCTATTGTGAGTTTTGAGTTTGACCGTGGTTTAGCCTGGGTGGAGGAGCTGTTCTGCGGTCGTCTGTCTGGTCACAGGCGGCCTGATTCCTCAGAGGTGATGGTGGGTGGCAGGGACGTCACTGTGCACCCGCACAGGCGCCTGGACTGAAAGTGTCACAGTGCAAACATGGAATTCCTCAAGAGCCTCGTTCCCACGGTTATCTCTGGGGATGGCGGGATGCAAGCAGCGGACACTGCTGGGGTTTGCCCGCGTGAGACCGGTCCCCGCTTACTGAGGATGAAACGGCTGATTTCAAGTAATGAAGAGGAACAAGATGGATCCAGTCCACCCAGCCGGCCGGTTGTCCGGCTACAACGACATCGTGTCAAAGGTAATGACTGGAATGAAAAGGGCATATGTTTTTAAACATGCTTTCAGTTGTACTGCCGAGAGGGCTGTTTGACTAGGAGGTGTGTGTGTCCAAGGTGTGTGTTTGCTCTGTTTTTGTTTATAGTTGGGCTCAGATGTAAGACTGATTGCAAATGGGAGCAAGCAAGCAAGCAGTTACTTTGTAAGACTGAACCAGTTGGAAAGTCTTGAGTTGGTCATCAGATAAGATATAGTGAAAATTATTTAAATGATTTCAAAATCTGATTAAATGCAGTTTAAGGCATTTTAGTATCTCATGTAATACATGGTACACTCTCATTCTGTGCTAATGTTTGTGTGTATAGTGTGTGAAATTCAGCTGTGTTTTTTGATTTTTCACTGTGACTTTATTGGCACTGATCTATAGTGATATGTTTTGCAACATGACTACACTGATGTACGTGTCAAAGTGAGTCATTGTTAACAGCAGTATTCCCAACCTAGAGCAATGACTGGAAGACTTAATATAATGTCTTATGCATGAAGACATGTATCTGAGAGGTTTTAACATTTCTGCTAATATTCAGAAGTTTGTTCCTAGTGTTTTATTTATCTTAAGCAAAGATGCATGAAATGTATTAAAAGTTGCAGTTTCACAAGACAACTTCTTACAAACAATTTGGTTTTTACTTTATTTGTTTTTTGTAATCAAATAAATGCAACCTTGTTGAATACATAAAAGACGCAAAAACATTAAAAGTCTAATCCTAAACTTTGAACCGTGTTTGTTGACTAGGAGGTATTAAAGTGCTCTTTAAAGGGATGGTTCACACAAAATTGCTTTAATTTTACTCACCCTTAGGTCATCATAGTTATTTAGTTTTCCTTCAGTAAAGATGTTTTTTTTTTAAATGTTTTATTTATTAATGCAGGTCAATAGTTACCATATATATGGAAGAAAAATTGAATACTAGCAATCAATATTGCAATGTGTGAGTGTGCAATAGTCGCAATGTGGAGTCTAGATTATAGTTGACCATGTAAAACAGTTTAGAGAATTTTGGAGTCATTTCCGTTTAACCATGATAAGATGAAAGATTATCAATTGCCTGCTTTAAGGCTTGTGTAAACATTTTAAGTAAGCTTAAAACATTTGGGCACAAGGAAATATTGCGTTTGTAGTTTTACCAAAGATTAAAAATTCAAAAAAAAAAAATTCAATGAAAAGTGTACAGCTTGATTGTACATTTGATTATTTTATTTCTGTATCGTTTGTGTATTTGCTCCATTTATCTCTGCTTGTAATTTGTTAATCATTGTTATGCACTTGCCCACAAAGTCATCCCAATCAATCTAAAATGATTAAATAATTTATCTTGAGAAAAACTGCAATATAAATTGCAAAAAATTTATGTTGTGTAAATTTATGTGAATGTATGTTTTTTTTTCCAATATCGTGCAGCCCTACTAGAATAGCACTGAAATGAAAATAAAACCGAAAGACTTTTTAAATTATACTCAGTAACTTAAATTATATTCTATAAAAAGAAAGAAAATGGGATACCAATTTATTGACCCTGAACACTTCAAGAGGCGACATCATTGCCACGACAGTACCACTGTTTCAAGCAGGAGGAACATATAACATGGATAGGCCTGCTACTTGGAAATGTTCTAGGAAATTGTTCTGGGGTTCTCTTCTGAGACTTCTGCCCCTAACATGGATAAGCGATTAAAAATGCATGGGTGGACTTTAAAAATACCCCTGGCCATTGACTTGCATTTATTTAAATTAAAACTAATATGTTAAAAGACTAAAAAGTTTGACATTGGACCAGTGTGTGTGAAAGTTAAGGAAACTGTTTGGCCTTTGAGGAGAGACTGGTGGTTGTTCTGCTGAGCTGTATTTAATCAAAGAAGGCAATGTTTGTTGACATACTCTTGGCTGCAGGAAGCAGATGAATGCGTTTGTGACCATAAATGTATTGAATCTTCAGCAACACGTCTCCCTGACAGCGGGTCATACGGGGATAAATGAGGATCTTTGTGTGTCATTCATGGCTGGTCCAGCTACGACCACTCTTCTTGGTATGTCAGCTTCTCGGTTACTGGAAAACAGAGCGGGGAGTGTGATGTTGCATCACCGCATGTGACTGTGCATTCAAAATGCAAATTGACCACCACGCATTCAAATATGATGGAAAACACCAGTTCAAACTGGACCAAGAGAGCCTTTTTCCGTATCCTTCGAAGGTTGAAGCCTAAGCTTCTCTTGTCTCTGCTGATAAAGGGAAAATACACAGGTTGTAGTCTGCCGGTGTTTGTGTATGTGTTTGCATTGCAACCAAACCACACCTCGCTCTCCCAAAATTGATGATACTTGAGTGTTGAGGTGAGGATTTTGGGTTTCAAATGTACCTGCCAAGACTTGCTCATGTTCACAAGAGTGTTTTTAAATTCTCCACACCAGTCAATCTTATTCCTGTAAATGTTACATTACTAGTAACCAGGGCTTGACATTAATTTTTTTGATCAAAGCCACTGTGGCTAGTAGATTTCCAGCATTATTATCCACTCGCCATTTTCACTAGCCACATTTTTGTTGTTGGAAAAATATATTTATATGCAAACATTTGACTTGGACATGCTAAAATCACTAAATTTAGATTTTGTGTTCTGTCCATGTGCCTTATTCATTTCACTTTTTGTGTGTTGTGTTTGCGAGTTTGCTCAGTGTGTATGAGCAAACAGGTTGCGTCACATTGCTATTAGTTTTTATTTTACATGAATTTCTGGGCTCAACATTAAGGATTTACAAAAGTTATCTTTGACCACACCAAAAATAAATAATTATTTCTTAGCCACAAATTTTAAATGTGTTAAAACAAGCAAAATATAGCTTTATACATGTATTTTTACTTAAACAAAACTTTTCTTTAATTTTATTTTTTTGAGATTAAAAAAATAACTATTGTCATGTATCTAAAATATTTGCAGTAATCTGTCCTGGGTAAAGGTCCCAGATCACCAGTAACTACACATAAATGGGAAGTTAATATCCTATTAAAGCAATGTTATTGGAAAAACTGATAATTAAACCATATTAACAAAAAGAACTGTAAGCAAAAGAAAACAGGTGAAAAACATACAGTGTATGATAATGAAAGGATGATCACGTGCACACAGTTAATGTTAGGTCTGTTAATAATCTGATTTAAAAAAATTAAAACGAAAGCATTGACTGCTGCTGCTTACAAAAAGATATATCTTGAGCTCTTGTAAGCAGCTGGACTGTGGGTGCACGATCATCGCTGTTTCTCCAGTCTATTTCAATTCAAACAGAACCGATCGCACCAGTTGCGTTCTCTATGCACGGTTGATTCGCGCAAGTAAACGGGAGCGCGTGCGCTTTTTAACAGTCACGCGCATCCCATCACCCGTGCACGCGAGTGATCATCCTCTTATTCGGTATTCACCTGCTTTCTATTGTTCGCGCGAACGCAATTACTTTTGTCAGTTGTGTTGCTTCTCAGTTCTAAGATTGCCCTTGCATTCATATATTGGACCATCCTTATTGTCGAACCCTGCTTTTAAGAATTATTTTCCGGGAAAATTATTTTTAACCAGCCAAAGTGGCTAGTGGGAGTGTCTACCGAAATCTACCCGCATTTGGCGGGTGTTAATGTAAAGCCCTGCTAGTAACTTATATAAAAGTTAAATAACTCAGTTTCTTAATCATAATATTTAAATTACAATGATAAAATGTACTGATTTATATACTTGAAAAATGTAATGAATTGTTTTGCATGATTTTATGACGTAGATAAAACAATACTAGGCCTTGTAGAACTTACTTAATTCTTAAATCTGTCGAAATCAGAATTTCACAAACTTTAATTCATTTTTCTATTTCGCTAACAATTATTTTGTGGGGGATCTACTTAACGAGTTATAAAGTTGCATTTTGTATTGAAACCAGCGTCTTTTTTTTTCTTCTTTTCTATATTACAAATTTTAAGTAGGAGTAGACTACTCGTACTAAAAATTACATAAAGCTGGCATTTTAGTAGTAAAGAAATGGTTATTTGAAAGCTGACTGGTTTCATTTTTCCAAACTTTTTTAATATACATTTTAACACACCAATTTTTTACTCCATCAAAACATAAAAAATTATGGAATACAAAGGACTTTTAAAATGTAGACTATTTTCTACACAATAGTGCTCGTGTTTATTAATCCTTAACCATAACCAAAACAGTTTACACAAGCATTGTAAAAAGCATTTTTTAAAATGCATCCTTCTAAGCATATGCCATATATTAATTGGTAATGCTGTAATCAAAATTACATTCTGACTGTGCAAAAAATTTAAAATAAGAAAAATCACCTCACAAGAGTTATGTTTTCTTCACAAGCACAGGGATAGTTCACCCAAAAATACAGATTCTGTCATCACATCATCCACTTACTCTTTACTTGTTTTAAACCTTTATTACTATTTTTTTTCTGTTGAACACAAACATTTTCCTACTGTGGGAATCTGTGGTTACAAGTTAAGCTTTCTTTTAAAAAAAAATTAGTGTTTAAACAAAGAAAGAAACAAAGGTTTGAAACCACTTTTTGTTTGTTTATTTATTTATTTTTTTTATTTTTTTTGTGAATTAACCGTTTAACTAAGCTACAGTTATGGTAAAAATGCAATTTCGAAAAAAGTGCCTTTGGTGAACCTGAAGAATCTGAACTGTAGTCTGTTTTCATCATGCTCAATGTTTCCATTAAAAAAAAATTACTGAACGTTTGATTATGTATTTTCACCAAGGCTGCATTGCAATCATAAAAATACAGTTTTCTTTTTTTACCATTTTCTTTTAAATAGAAATCTTTTGTGATATTGTTAATGTTTTCACGTTCACTCTTAATAAAAAGAATCCTTGTTAAATATGTTTATGAATTACTTTAAAATATAATTGTATTATTTTTTTACATTTTTTACATTTATTTATTAATGTACAATAAATGCAGCCTAGATATTGTTTAGAAACAAAAACAGTAAACCTTTAAAACATTTGAGCAATTTTTTTACACTATGGATGTCATGGAGAACTTTAAAACAAACAAATTATTAAAAAACAACATTTTTTAACCATGAACACTTAAACGGTAGCATATAACATCTAAAATTAGTATTTAGGTAAAAAAAGAAAAACATACCATATGAATGCTAGTGAATGTTAATTGTGATATACACTAAAAAGTTGATAAAAGTTGATTTACACTTTTTTTAATTCAAGTTAAAACTACAAATTTGAATTAAGTTATTAAAGTTTCATTTTGGTCATTTAAAAGTAAAATTTGATGTTCACCCATGATTTACTGTTGTAATAACACACACCCTTTCAGTAGCTCTGCATTCGATCCACACTCATGACACCCACAACAAGTATTTGCAATTTAATGATGACAACAGCTTTAAATCACTTTCTGTCAAGATGAGTTGTTTGGAAAATGCCCAGAAGTTATTTGCATATTCCTAAGCCCCAATAAATAATAATGAAAGGGTTGCTGATTATTTTCATTAACGATTGACTTAAAAAGTTGTTACACAAATAGTCTTATTTATTTAGGCACATTTTAGGCCGGGTAATCCATTTAGAAATCTCTTTATAGATCCTTCTCATTGTTTATTTAATGGCCAATTTCCTTTGTATTACCTGGCAATAGATTTGTGAATAATCAACCTTCTTTTTGATTTTAATTCTTTCCATTAAAACCATGAAGCTCTAAAGCTTGTCATTAATTGCTTTTGTTGTTGTTCTTTTAAATGGATATAGGATGAGTCAGTGTTACCAATTATTTTTCTTTTGGTTTGACAGGAATATTTACTATTTGGTTGGGCAGTGCCTGTCCCCAGCTCAACCTGTTCCTTCAGCTGGAAGGCAGCTTTACAGACACAATCACAGACCTGCCCTGTTTGGTGCCTTATATAACTAATGTTTGCTCCTGTGGTGTTTTGATGGTGCTACTTTTTATTCAGCTTTTGCTCTGGATGCTGCTGCGTGCGCAGGAGCTGTATGCAGGAAGAGGAAAGATCTAGCGACTCTGCAGTATGTAATTGTGTCTAATATTGGTCCCCTTCAGGGCTGCTGATCTGGAATCAGTCATCACAGACTCAAATAGACACAGTAGCACTCCAGCCACACCCTCACTCTTTCTCTCTCTCCCCATCCCCGCAGTCATGTGATCAGACTTCACTTCATTAAACTGCAATGGGAGTTTATCTTGGAAACATATAGCCTTTGTTCATGTGGTGTCTCTTCTTTGAGACAGCATGTGATTCATAATCAGGACTGGAAGAGCAGAACATGCCACACACAAACAGCAGTGGGCTATATTTATCTCCTTTTTTTCCGCTGTTGTTTGCTCATTCGTTCCATCTCATTCATTTGTTACTCTGCTTTGTTAACTTATTTGTCCCTTTTATTAGGCAGTTGTGATTGAAGAAGACTGGAATATGATAAATGCTAAATAATGTGATATTCCGTATGCGATATGATATGTAGCTGTATTTACGGTATTCATTGATACTTTATTTATTTTGTCTCATGTTCTTTTCTGTCTTTATTTTTATTTTTGTTAAACAAAGTCACCCTCTTTCAGGATGCTTTCACACCTAGAGTATAGTTCCTCTGGTCTGGACCAAGGTCAAAAATGATACATTGTAGCATTTTTCAGTCATTTTGGTCCTGTTTCACAATAGACTGCCAGCTTCTCCGCAAAACGAGTTGGAATGAATCAAAAAGCAGTCACATGACAACATTCACATCAGTTGTTGGCTAGACAGTAAGGTTGTAAGTAACTATTCACCTGACTCACGATTTGATGTGATTCACGATACTAATCTCATGATTTAGTCACGTTTTTGTTTTTTTAACAAAATAGTTTCAAACTATTCAAACTAAAAAAACAAGAGCCCTTTCATTTTCATTTTCATGCACAATTTTTGCTAAATATAATATATTTTCTGCCATAACTAAATTGCTATTTTAAAAACAAATTCCTCCCAAAAAAGAATAATACAAACTAAAGAAGACAGATTAATATAAACAAACTAAATCTGTGACTGTGCTGAGATTTTACATTTTTAAAAGGAAATAACAGCATATTATTATTATTTCCTTTATTTAGCCAGGAGATCACATTGAGACAGTGCTGTCTCTTCTTCTAGTGAGACCTGGTCAGGATGGCAGGCAGCACATAAAGTTTCTCATAAAAATCACAAATACAATACCACAAAGTTACAAAATCACTGTTTATAAAAATTTCATATCATAAAAAACAATTACAAGTATCCTTTAAGATGTTGTACAAAAGATGTTTTTTGGTTTTTATTCTTATAATCATTTTTTAAGGGGTTTTCACCTTTATTGATAGGACAGTAGAGATTGACAGACAGGAGTCAAGTGACAAGTGTGGGGAGCAGAGATGGGGGAAGGATTGGCAAAGGATCTCGATCCGGTAATCGAACTTGGGTCGCCGTAAGCACCTGGATGCTATGTGTCGACGCACTAACCACTAGGCTATTGCCGCCAACGTACAAAAGATGTTTAAACGTACTCAGAGTAGGAAGTGTGTCAAGATTGAGCCTATTTTGCAGGTCATTCCAAGCCCTGGGAGCGTAAAAGGAAAAAGCATGTTTGCCGAGTTCTGACAATACCCTTGGGACTGTAAGACAAATACATGAACCAGATCTAATGTGTTGGTTATTTATGTAAAATGTTAACAAATTAGAAAGGAGGGAAAAATTTACCCAAGAAAGCCTTTGAAATAAATAAGTACATATGTAAATTTCTCCTTTGATATAAAGATAACCAGTCTAAAGAATCATACAAAATACAATGGTGCGTCCGTGAGTCTGCACCTGTGATGAACTGTATTGCTGCATGATGAACAGTTTTCTTAGTAGAGTAGCGGCTGCGTGCATATAAAGATGATCACCATAATCCATTATAGACAGAAATGTACTCTCTACTAATTTCTTACGGGCTTTATAAGAAAAACTTTTTTTGGACCGGTATAAATATCTATGTTTTCTGGCATAAGCTTAGGTCTTTGCACATTTACAATGTCTCCTGCTGATGAAAAAACTTTCACTGAGATGACTGGTGTGGGGAGGTAAGCGTTACTAAACCAGAGGACAGTGTGTACAGAGAAGGTCAATAGGCCCTCTGCTCCAGGGGACTGGCACTGGCATAATACTGATTATGAAATGACTAATTATATAGTAGGACACAGACAGAAGTTGAACAGGATTATGAAGATAAATAATTAATATTACTTGTATTATAATTTAGAATAACTATCAGTGTGCTACACTTAAGAAGAGATCATCTTAGAACATTTTTAAATATTCAATAACAATAAGCAAATGATTAAAATGTGCATAAACTAATTTTAAAAGGAGAGAGTAAAAATAAGTTGCACTTCACCGCTGTCATTTTACTCTGCAGTAAAGTCTATATCGGGTATGTGGCCGGCTGGAAGTGCTACATGCGCATTAAAATAGCAGGTTTTTTATGACGCTGTATAAAAATAATTGCTTTTTTACAGTACACTCATGATTGGGTTTAGGGTTAGGATGGGGGTAGGGGTTAAAAAATTCAATTTAATTTAATAGATAGCATAAATAATACTCTGTACAACTACTGTATTTACGTTACTGAGACGATTGGGTTTATGGTTGGGGTGGGGGTAGACGTTAATAAAATACAATTAATGGAAAACTTGAGAAATAAATATCACTGATTCTCGTTAACTTCCGGCCGCAACCATATCCGATCTAGCAGAAACCACACACTGTGCCTCACCTCTTGCTTATGTGCTTGTAAAGTGAGATTGTGTCTGTAAACACAGCGTCCCCTATGTTCAAAACATGTATCGCGATTCATTTAACATTTCAACGGGTTTGAATTATCAAATAGTTTTATTGATTTTCAACCGGCTCACGGTGAATCATTACATCCCTGCTAGACAAATTTCCTGAAATTTTGATTGGTCAGAATTAATGTGTGGAAAACGTGCACAAAGCACAGAAGTAATCAAAGAGCAGAAAAGTCAATAAGCAATATGGACCTCCTCACAACTCCACATGTGTACGTGATTTCCCATAAATTCTCTAAAGTGTAAATTTTCTCATCCCAGAATGCACGTCGCAGTCCAAAAAAAGCAAAGTACTTTTTGCATGTGGGTCGGTTTGAGGTCGGTTCACACAAACTAACCACTTCAGGGTTTGTTTGAAAGTTTACCGAGACCACCTCTTTGACCAGGCCTCGCAGTATGCACTTGAGTATGATACTGCTGTTTTCACACCTACCAAAACAAACCGAACCAATAAGGAAAACATAGTCTAGCAGGTTTCAACCCAACTAAATGAGCAGTTTTCCTTCTTCCCTTTCCTCATACTTTCTTGCATTTAATTTTTATTTGTTACACCTTCCATGGTTTCTTTTTGTTTCTTTATTTTATGACTAACTGCAAAATGTAAATGTCCTTTTTTGTAATGAATCAGTACACTGTATTTAGCCATGTTTTGTCAGTTTTTGGGATAGAGGGTGGTATAGGGATCTGGTGCGGATGTGTGTGTGTGCGTCTCTGCTGACTCAGAGGTGCGATCAGTGGAAATGTTAGTCGCGTACGTCTAGTGTCCCTTACTCTCCAACACACTTTGCAAAAATGTCTCTCTCTCTCTCTCTCTCTCTCTCTCTCTCTCTCTCTCTCTCTCTCTCTCTCTCTCACTCTCTTCAGAATGTGTGTTTGTTGCTTTGCTGCTGCTGACAGGTGCGCTTGTTCCTGGCAAGGTGTTCAGCCTCCTGCGGTCTCTAGCTTGCACTGCTGCTGATACAGTGCTGTGAATCAGCTAAAATGGTTTTGTGTGGGACTGACTACTGAACACCAAGCAATTCATGCACAGATGTAAAGCGATAGTTCAGCCAAAAAAGAAAAATTGCTATCACTTACTCTCTTTTGGCTTGTTTTAAACCAGTTTGATTGAACACAAAAGAAGACATTTTGAGAATGCTGGAAACCTGTAACCATTGACATCCATAGCAGGGCTTGCAAAATTTTTTAAATCCTGCTAGCGTTTCGGGCAGGCACTTTTCAGTTTTTGGTAGCACGAATCCAAATTTAAGTAGCCCCAATAGAAAATAAATTATCTATTAAATAAAAACATATACATATTTACTATTACTAAATTAAAAATTTATTATGACTTTTGTTATAGACAATATTATTTTACTTTAGACACAATTATCTGCAGGTATTGAGTTAAAATGTGCATTATTTCAGAAATAATGACAAATTCTGCAGGTCCTCCTAGTGAACACGTCCTTCTCAATGCTCCATAGCTCACCTAACCGCAATTTTTTTTTTAAATAATGATGTGAAGTGAACATTTTTTAGGTTTTTTTGGAGCTATTAAGACATGCTAGAATAGTCATATATATATATATATATATATATATATATATATATATATATATATATATATATATATATATATATATATATAATGTGTAAATAGATTTTGGCAGCCTGATTACAAACAATAGCCCCGGGACATCAGGCTACTGGATTTTGTGAGCCCTGCGTAGCAGGAAAAAACAAGTATGTTAAGGCAGTAGTTAATGGTTTCCAACATTCTTCTGAGTATCTTTTGTGTGTGTGTGTGTGTTCAACAGAACAATAAATAAACTGGTTTGGAACAAATCAACACTGAGTAAAAGATCACAGAAGTTGAATTTATTGTTAACTATCCCTGTAAATGCTAATTCATCAGCAATTGATGTCCATAGTTTTTAGAAACAGTGTAGTTTTTTGGTCGAATCGATCAGGTTTGGTAACATGTTTGTTTTACATTTTAAAAGAAAGAGAGCATTGATACTTGCCTCAAATCATATTCGTGTACATTACTCAAATTGACACCTTATACAAGTACATGTTAATTCATTTATTTTTTAATTTCTTGTTCGTCTTTGTCCCTTTATTAATCAGGGGTCAACACAGCGAAATGAACGGCCAACATATCCACCATGTGTTTTTTGCAACGGATGCCGTTCCAGCCGCTACCCAATACTGGGAAACGCCCATACACTCTTACATTCACCTTTATATAATACGGACAATTAGGCTTTCACAATTCACCTATGCCACATGTCTTTGGACTGTGGGGGGAAACTGGAGCACCCGAAGGAAACCCACGTGAACATAGGGTGAACATGCAAACTCCACACAGAAACGCCAACTTACCCAGCCAGGACTCAAACCAGCGACTCTCTTGATGTGAGGCGATCATGCGACCCACCGCACCACCGCTATGCCCACAAGTACCCATTTAAGAGTAATTTTACAGTCAATAAGATCACCTTCAATTTAAACCTGAAATTCTGAACCAAAAGGTACATTACTGGAATTGGTTGTCTTTTTTTATTACTACATTGAATATTTTTACCAGATTTTTAACAAGAAATTAAGCCAAATAACAAAGCAGTGAGTTCAAGTTTGTGCTAAAGCTTGTCTGCATGGCTGTCTTTGCTCTATTATGTGCTCTTTGCATTATGGGAGATGTAGTTGCAAACAAGGCAGCCTTTGCCTTTTTCTATCCACTGAAATATTTGCAAGATAGCACTATCTTAGATAAGGTTATTGTATATCGATCAGTCTCTCAGTTTCTTCCCATCCCTCTCTTATTTCTTTCCCTCTCCATCACTCTCCCTCTTTCTACATTGTTCCTTTTTTGGCTCTCCTTTTCCCAATGCTGGGTGCTATAATGCACAGTACAGGAAATGCACTCTCACGGTGGCCTCATGGGATTGAAGCGCCTTCACATTGAAGACTGTCTGTCGGTGTATGCCCTGCGCACCATCCAGAAGCACTTAGGGTCTGTCGTCTTCTGAAATGTCAGCAGTTGAATAAAGTGCCTCTTTCATCTTCCTGTACAGTTTCTACAATCCATATGAATTGCTGATCTGGATCTGACACTAGTTTAGATATTGCAAGTGTGGAATTGGGTTTAAGTCGACATGTTTCAAATCTGACTTAAATTTGTTACAGTTAATGGTTTATTCTGGTCTGGATTTAAATCTGGCTTAATCATCATAAAACTGGTGTGGTGTTAAAGTGTGCTTTTGAACTGGATCGGAATCAGATTTTTTTTTATTAAGCCAGTTTCAGTATAACTGGAATGGAATTAAGTATATATGTTACTGTAAAACTGGGATTGGATTTGTTATGGATTATATGAAAGATTTATTTGTGACCTTTTTGTCTTTATTAGATGGGACAAAGAGAGTTCGAACTCTTAATGTCCTGAAGTGCTACTGCACCCTTTGTCATGCACGTAAACCAATAAGCTATTGTGCAGACAAGTTTGTTATTTCTAATAGAGGTGCATGACTTGCACAACACAAACATGTTGTGCAAGTGGCACACACGTGACATGCACAAATTTTCCCGGGGCTTCAAGTTGAAAAACATCTGAACTCTTACAAATCCTGCGAGTGCACTGCGATTTCATGTAATTGGAACTAACCAATCTGCTTGACACTGTTTGGAATGTACACATTTCAGTAATAACGGTAGACTAATTACCTCAGAAGCTGCAGCAATAGTTTGTCCGCTTGTCGTCCTCTGAGAAAATGGCTGATGGGCGCCAAGTTATGAGAAACGCCAGGGGAGTGCGAGCAGCGCATTAAAAGTGGAGAGTGAAACCACCTAATTTCAGGTCAAAATAACAGCACACACAAAATCAAGTGTCGTATAGCAGTGAGAAAATTGTAAATAAAAAGGATGTAAGGATGTGGTTAGAGTGGCTTTTTGGTTTCTTTTCTTGTGCATCCCAGTCTCTAGCTCCCCATCTGAAAGAGATTTTAGCATAGGGGTTAATGTAGTTGTTGAACTTCACATTTTGTAATGTTGCAGTATGTATTTAAATAATGATGGCAAGTTCCTTTACTTGAAAGCTCAGATTTGATTTTTATAATTTCTTTTGTTTAGAGTTTAGAGTCTTTTGTTTAGAGTTTAATCATTATTATTCACACCTTAATGTTTGCTTTGATTGTCCAGTATTTACATTTTACCATTGAAAACACTTTGTAACATTTTATTTATCAAGTTTAAGAGTCTCTTCAATATATTTGAATATAAAAAGATGCTTTTATGTTCATGTGAAACTGGGATGGACTTTGATTTGGATCATAATCTGTTTTAGTGAACACAAAACTGGGATGATGTGTAAGTGTGCTTTTGCTCTGGATCAGAATGTGGTGTATATTGTAAGATTGGGATTGGAAGTTTATATAGGTTAGGATCTGATTTTATACAGCAGTTCTGCACTGTAAAAAAGCAACTTTGCTTTAAAAAAAAAAAAAGTGAGTAATCCCGTTACCCTAAAAGTTGAATTTACTTGGAACCTGGAATTGCTAATTTGACTTAACTTATTATTTTTTTTAACGTAATTAGGTCAGCTAATTACATTTTACAGTGTTTATGTGATTTGTTTCTTCTCTAGACAAATTAATGTGACTAGAATGGAGTTCAGTAACCCAGACTTTATTTCAGCTACCCTAAAACTGAGATGTCATTTTGAATAATTTCCAATCTGCATCAGAATCTGGTTTAGGTACTATAAGCCTGGAATGTAATTTGAGTCTTGTTATTGTATTATCTGCACCAAAATCAGCTGAAGTTGCTGTACGTTTGGAAATTTAAATGATTTGCTTCCATCTTTATTAGAATCTGTTTTAGATCATAGTGGGATTTACTTGTAGTCTGGGGCTTGATTTGAATTGACATCTTTATGATTTTGATCAGAATCAGGTCTAGTTACTCACTATGGTTTGTGTTTGACTGCATGCTTTTGCTGTATACTATAGTACTTGGTGACAGTCGCACCCTGTTGACAATGGAGCAGCATTCCTGCTGTGCCGAGCAGGATCCTACTGTTTACCCAAAACTCTGCGTTTGAGAGAGAGATGGCAGTCTTTGGGCATCATGTGATTCTGGACAGACAGACTTCTTTTTCAGGGTGTGGTGCGTGCGGGAACAGCCTTTTCACAAACCTAGAGTACACAGAACAGAAGAAATGTCCTGCTTTGCTAGTGCAGTGGGACAACAGCAGTTAGTATTAGTTGGAAGGAGTTAATGCTTAAATATCACACAGCATTCTTGTTGCACTGTCATGTGCTTTCATTGTTCACCTGTACTCGGGATAGACCGAGAAGTCGTTTTCAGAGGAAGTTTAAAACATTCCGATAATTTCTGAAGAGACTATCAGTATCACAGATGGAAGATTGCATAAAACTAAGAACTGGCCTTTCCTAAAGTCTTTGCTTGCTTAGTGGTTATATGGCATCTTCTACTCACTTGACCTCCACATTGAAGCAGCTCTGATCAGCATAACTGCGTATAATGTGTTTTTCCGTGCATGTGCGTATGTTTATGTTTGTGTGTGAGTGTGAGAGTGGAAACCCTGCGCTGCAGTCTCCACAATACGGGCTTTTGTATCCAGTGTTTGTTTACAAGGCTGCCTTCTCGCTTTGCATAACTCCAGCCGGGAGGGACAGTCAAGTGATGGAGGGAGAGGGTGAAGGAGACGGATGGAGGGAAAGAGAGGTGGGGGGGTTAGAGAAAGAGAGATTGTGAGTGGTATCAGTAAAATCTGTTTGTGTGCACTCTTTTATCTCATCTCAGGCCTCTGGTCAGATGATGTCATGCACTAATGTCTGTGTGATTGGAGGTGACGGGCTTTGGAGAAGGGCATCGTTTTTATTTTGTTTGGAAAGTGGTGTTGTCAGATACCTTTCATCATTTTGTTATGTGTTGTTTTTGTCATAGTTAATGGGATCGTAATTGAAACTGAATGTGCAGGTGCAGATCTTTTTCTCTATCTGCAAGATCAGTTTCAGTCACTTGATGTTGTTTCCCTCTCTTATTTTTTCCCCACTGTTGTCTTGTTTGGTATGCAATAAAACTGCCTCTGGGAAATGCCAGTTGCTGAGTTTCTGCTTATAGATGACCTGATTCTTTATTACCTTTTTAATCTCAGAAAACTGATAATAATGATGATGATGATGATGATGATTAAATTTATTTTTCCAGAGGTTTGTAATTTCCGCTAATGACAATAGTATATTATTCATATTGCAATATTCCTTATTTTTATATTGCAATAAAACATTAAAAAATAATTCAGTGTTCTTAATAATTTATATGGCTATAAAATGCATTCCAATTTTGGTGAAGAAATATCATGAGAAATGGCCGTATAAGATTCTGATAGTAATAACACCTTGGACAAATTTATTGCGGTTTCATGGTATTTTGATTGCTGCTCTAGAAAATGTTCTTTTAAATGTCTGGGTAAAAACTTCTTTTTCCAATGTTGAAAAAAAAAGATTTTTCTACCCTTTAAAATAGTTCAATGTGGGAAAAACAATTCTTTTTTTTTTTTACATTGAATACAATATATACATATTTAAGAAACATTTAAAATATCTCAATAACATGCCAGGCTAAATAATTAAATCATTGTTGACTTCTGTCTTCATTAGATTCATAAACACAGTTTTCTTTGGAGATCATTTCCCCTAATAAACCTAATTAAAAAAATAACGCACAGCACTACTACGGTAACAGAAAAGTTTGCTTTGTTATAATTCACTTACCTTTGGATGCATTTTGGTGCGACTATAACCCGCTATTAAAAAACAACAACAACAATGATTGAATGTTTAGAATGAGAAGCTGTTTTGTAGCCGTGGGGGAATAAATTTTGGTGTGGCGCCCTGCCACGGAAGGATGAATGTAGCGGAAACCATGTATATACAATGAGGATACTGTTATTTAAAATTTAATTATTGATTTTCTAAATCTCAATACTGTTAAATTCCTCTAAAAGTCATTGTGTTTTTATTTGATCTTTATCTTTTTTCCATTATTTTCGTCTGGGTTTTAAATTGTATTATGAATCCTTTTCACAAGACTGGTATAACGCATTTAATCATAAACTTAAATCTTTTGAAATTTTTGTTTTGTTTTATTTTATTTATTTTAAATGTATGAACATTTATATGCATTTATGCATGTATTAAGTAATCTTTGCTCTAAATTACACAAAATAAACTACCGCTTATGCAAGGTGTTTCTAATGCATTGTATATGGGGCATCAGTTTCACAATATTTTTCCTTTATTTCTGAAAGTCATGATAACATCGCTGTGGCATTTGTCTTTTATTAATTCAGCAAATAGGGTTGTAAAAAAAGTATTTGTTGTGCTCTCCCTTTCATTGTGCTCTAAGTTTACCCAATTATGATGCCTTTTGCTGCTGAGAAATCGAGAAATGTGAAAAGGGTATTTAGTGTACTTTTGTATAATTTTTTTAATGTTTTATGCAGATGCGCTCCCTAACAAAATCATTACAATCAATGGAAAATTGTTATTTTTTTATTAATTTTTTTAAATTAGTAATTTTGTGTAATTATGTTCATACTGCAATATATATATAGCAGAAAAACAAAATATCGCAATGTCATTTTTTTCCAATATTGTGCAGCACTAATTCACAAGAATCACCATACTTCATTATTGCTGCTGAAGTTTAAATCAGCGATTCTATTAAAAGCTCTGCCTCGGCCCACTCATTCTCATGAGTAGCGACTTATAATCTCATTTAAATTACACTACAATGACCCTATAAAAACTAATTAAAAGCGCTACTCAAATTGCACTATTCAAAGTGATGCACTAAAATGATTGTTAGAATTCAGCATGCTCGCCTTACAGAAGCCAGACTTGTTCGTCATGCTATGTATGCTTTTTCTTTTGTTAGATGTGTCATTGCGAAAGAATGTTTAGCTTATGCAATTAGTTTTAACGTAGTGTCACATCAGGGTGTGAGTCAGTGCTGTCTGTCTGATCTCACAGCACTGCTCTCTCATTCTTCAATTAATAGACCCAGGCCGCCGCACCCTCTTCTGCGAGCAGGGCATCGGTTACCTCATAGGTCAAGCATCACTCACTCCAGCTGTGTGTGTGTGGATGTCAGTGTGTCAATGTAAATTGCAGGGGTACGACTTTTCCAAACTGCCTCACGCCTGTGTGATGTGTACATTTTGAACTTGGGGGTGGAAATCTTTTAGTATTTTTAGACTGTTTCCTCTTTGGATTGAAACTAAATGCCATGCACACTTTTAATTGCTGAACGTGTTTCTGAATGAGCTGGAGTACTTTCTCACTATGTAGGCTGTGTCTGAAACTTATGGGTATATGCTTTGTGAATGAAAGAATCTCCTGTAGCAAGGTGTCTTGAGATTGGGACACACCAAGCAATGCTTGACCATTGGGCAGCATCAGGCCATTGTTTATCTTCTCTCAGGCTAGTTTGTTGGCTGTTTCTCATGTTGCCTCTCCTTGGGCTCACAATTGTCGGTGTGAATTGCTTGATTCAGCATGTAGACTTTTTTTTGGCCATCAATGAAAGAGAGCGTTCTGATTGCCTGTTTAGTTACAAATCAGAGTGCAAGAACAGAAACCTGAAGTGACTAAACTAAGTAAACGATCCAAGTCAAGAGGTAACAGAAAAAAGCCAGCTGTCATTTTGTCGCATTCTTTAATATTTGCAAATACTATGAATTATCAGACATATTTGGATGTGCCATGATCAAGAAGAACGGTATTTAAACACTGTTTTGTTTATGTTTTTCTTGTATATTTGTTGCACTAGTTGCAGTTTTCCATTGTGGAATGACAATACAGATAAAGCCTCCTGCGGATATAGAAAGATACATCTTCTAATGCTGGTGCAGAATTTTCTTTCTTGTTCATTCGCCACCTTTGGCGTTAATAATAATTTAATAAAAATTAATAATAATTTAATATTAATCTGACCACTTAACCGTTAATATACAATTAACGAGCCGCGGTTATCGGTTAGCAAAATTAACCGAAATGAGCATCTCTAGTCCTGAAGTAAGGTCAAAGTCATTGTATGCAAGAACCATAGACCTTTATCTATAAATAAAGTATAATTATGAAAACTGTGTTCATCATATCTAAAACATACGTTGTGTTTGCTGGCCTCACACATCGCACAGCCGTGTCAGTCAGTCAGCAAGTAACGTTAAAGGGTTAAACAAATACTGCACAGCACTATACGATTACCGAAAAGCTTGCTGTTATAATTCACTTAGATTTTAATACGTTTTGGTGTGATTTATAACCTGCTATTTAAAAAAAAAACAAAACAGCAAAAACGAAAGGTTTGAATGAGAAGCTGTATTGTAGCCGTGGTGGGAATGAATTTTGGTGTTGCGTCCTGCTATGGAAGAATGAATGTAGCGGAAACCATGCATTGTACTGATGCGTGATTATCTAAAACTCCGTAAAGTGAGCTGCAGAGATGGTTAAACAAGTATTTGAAACTAGTTTGGTTCGTTAGTAGATGTTTTACATGTCCTATTCTCTTCCATCTTGCCTGACTGCCTTTTAGCCTTTTTTTAAGTCACTTCTGTCTCACACACCTACTCTAGATTTCAGTCTCCCCCTCAGTCTTTGTCTCTACCTCTCTCACTTTACTGCAGTTAGTGGTGACACATCAGTGTTGCTACAGGAAGTTTGCGTTTTCACAAGCCTCTGAAGAAAAGGATGGAGCAATAGAGGAGAGAGTGAGGCGGTAGCCGTAATGACATGTATTTGAAGCGCTGGAGTGAAGCCAGAGCAGGCTAGCAGCGTGCTGATGACATCACCCTCCCCTCCTTCTATTCTGCCATTGAAACAAACGCTCTCTTCACAGAGCGAGAGAGAGGGAGGGAGATGGAGAGAGAGCCATACGGAGTGAATGAAAGTGGGTGCTTATCCTTCAGGCACTAGGACCCAGCACAGACAGGAAGAGTTACGCGAGCAAGAGAGAGTGTTGCTACTCTCTGCTGGGAGTCCATCCTACCCATTCTCTCGTTCACTTAGGCGCTGAGACATTAACGGAACAAAGTTTGTCCTCGCAGCGTTGCAGGCTGTACAGAGCAGATGATACTCACACAAGACATTTGAGGACACAGCTTTGTCTTGTTTTTCTTGTCGTAATTTGTCTTGCTCACTTGTTTCCACTTCTGCTGGATCTTATGGGCCTCTCGGAGCCCTGCAGCTGATCTGAGTGTGTGTGTTTGTGTGTGTGTGTGTGTATGCGCACACACGTGAGTGTCATTGCACATTCGGCAGCATGCGCTTCTTCGCAAGCCTGGGCAGAGGCTGAAACTTTGCCTGCCTGAAGCCAAGAAGGGATGTGCGGGTGAGCTCAACGGACGTTTGGAGCGCAAAGCCAGCGGGACTGGCTGCAGAAACCAGTGCCTTCACTTACCCACAGTCCTCTGGTGGCGTCATGCTGAGTCTGCAGGATTCTGTGTTCTTTGAGATCAGCATCAAATCTCTCCTTAAGTCCTGGAGTGGGAACTGTAAGTAACACTCTCTGATGCATACACCGTGTGCTTTATGATGATGAAACATCCAGATTTGCATATAGAGTCTGGGATGGTGTATGATGGATTCCTAAAAAGTGCTGGTTGCGACAGGCCTGCAAACACACCCTCCTCCCTGCATAGATGCAGAACTGTGCCGCTCAATTGTTGGAGAATGATGCTGAAATTACATTTTGGTTGTGCGTTGCGTCATTGGAGCATTACACACACTTGACTTGACCAGCAAAGATTTAGGGGTCATTGATATGTTCCGACCTATTCCAGGCCAAAACCTAAGCAGTACTATTTCATATGTTCATATTCTCGTTTGGCCACTTTTCAGCAGTGGGTTTTGCATTCTGTGGAGTGGTTGGGTTTGTGGCTCCTGCTCATCGCCAGCTTCTCCACCTTGTTCTCTGTCCTCATTTCATGTCCTCTTTGAGGGTCTTGGGTTTCACGTGATGATGGTCTGACAGCGTAGGAAGTGGCGTATAGGATAATGGTGGAAGAGCAAGTGAAGAGTCCGATCAATGAAAGGAAACATTAGCAATCCCGGTGGAGAAAAAGAGCAACGGGATAAGAATTGTACACGCATTCATACTGATTTCAACACACACACACGCACAGTATAATCTATATGCTTATACAGACACATGATGTGTTTCTAAGATTACTTTTTTTATTATTTTTTTATATATATATATATAAACAGTTTGAAGGTATTTTTCTAATAATCTGTTTTGTAATCAGGACTTGTAGCCCAGTCCAGGAAAGGAAGAAAATAATTCACACGTAATTACATTAGTCTGAATGAATTGGCCAAATGTGATTTAAATTTCATTAATATTATTAGGGGTGCTTTAAATGTTGGAAATCTAATCTGTCCAATAGGACATAAATACTTCTAATGTAAATACTTGATTGAAAATAGAAACTGGAACGTTCTGTGCATGTCGGTGATGTCTTAAATGACTGTTGTGTCATATTAAAATTGTCCTGCTCGTCAGCTGTAAAGTGGTGGAAGTACAGTGCTGTCCCACAAGCTTTTGGATGCGTTTGCGTCAACAGATGCATTCTTTAAGATGCAGAAAAGTAGGACTGCACGATGTTGGAAAAATCTGATATTGTGATTTTTTTTTTTCTGCGATAAATATTGTAATATGAATACAGTTTCACAAGATATGTTGAATAGCTCTGTTTGACTGTTTTCTGTATTGAAGTACAGAAATTGAATAACCACAATGCAAAAAAATTCCCTTTTGTCTCATTACTAGTCCAAATATCTAAACAAAAATTTTAGATCAGGTAAAAATATTTTTTTGTTTTCAACTTTAGAAGAAATAAGCCAAAATAAAGTTTTTTTTTTTCTCTAAAAACAAGCTAAATTTTCTACCAGTGGAGTAAAACAATCTTGTTTTTGCTTTGAAATGTACGTATTTGGACAAGAAACAAGACAAAAATTTTAAGCGAGGGAACCTTTTTTTTTTTCCTTTTGCATAAATTCCGTATAAAAAACTGTAATTAAATACAATTCTTTAGCTCCTGGTCAACTATAATCCAGACTCCACATTGTATATCTTGCAATGTGACTATTGCAGGTGCACATATTGCAATATCGATACTGAAACAATTGTGCAGCCCTGCCGAAAAGTAAATTTTTCTTTTTTGATGAATTTAAATATTGTGACTCAAAGATAAGCATTGTGACTTCTGTTTAAGAATGGCTAGTCAGTATGTGTGTTAAGTGTTATATTTGTCTATACGATTAAAGTTTATGGCAAAAGGTGTTTGTTAACCTAGCTTAATTTATTATGAAACTGATTAAAAAAACAAACAAACATTGCTGTTAAAAAGGTAATATTGTTTTATTTTTATTATTTTAAACCTGTTTTCTAATTTGCATCTGATTTGAGCATGTAGTTCTCAATATTGTTTGATTTAAATTCAAATTTAAATATAGTAATTCTATTCCTAAAATATTCATAGTACATGTATTTTTAATTTTACATTATACACCGATGCATGAACTCTTGTGAATGTGTTTTCAAATTTTTTTATTTTTATTTTTTTTTAAAGAACAAGCAGATGTTTCATTTCAGGATGTAAATGGAGCCGTTTGTGGATTATTTCTCTAAAGCATTGAACAGAAGTCATGCCTTGCAGGTCCATCTGCAGTGAGAGGCTAAATTCAGCTTTTATATCCAAAAACATTACTAGTTTTTTTTTTTTTTTTTTTTTTTTTTTAATGTCTGCCGTGCTTCTGCCATCAGTTAGCATTACCATCCACAAATTTGTGGATTTTTTGATATTCAGTGATATGATGTAATTTATGAATATAGCAGTTTAGTCAGTGTTGACTGTAAGTACATAAACAGCTTGTTACGTTGGTCACTGTTGGAGAAATGTCACTTGGAGTTGGCATGCAACAGTAGTCTTGCTTTCGTCCCCTCCTCTCTCCAATCTTGTGTGTTGATGCCAATTCTTGTACGTTGGGCCTCTCTGTTCAAACAATGAGGAGCGAGACCTAGTTTCAAGAGCTGTGGCAACATCCAACCGAGCCTGTGGACACATCCACTCTGCCCACTGCCCGACTCTGGTTATAAGTCAGGTCAAAAACATAACTTTGTCCCTCAGTAAAACTTAATGTAAAATCTGCAAGGGTATTCTGTTCAATCTGTGTTGTGTTGCAAGTCTACGGAGAAACTTGATCAAAGAGATTGGTGGAATTTGGGCATGTTGAGACACTGCTGAAATAATGTTGACACTTCATTACAGCCAAAGCAGATTAATCTCGTTCTCTTTCAAATACAAACACAGCCCCTTTATGCTTCACCATGCAGGAAACAGGTGGAAGCCCACCATGAAGATTTAGGGGAAATTTTTTGTTTGAAAAAGCATTTTTTTTGGCATGTGGGCAGTTTAAAAACACCTTTTTATGAACTAGATTCTTAGCAAGAATTTTCATAAATGATACTGTATACCCAGAAGTGTACTTCCGTGATGTAGTAAAGCAAATATAAAAATGCATTTGAAAATGTTTCTCCACTAATGGGAGACTAAATTAAAGGACTAATTTTGGAAAATTTAGTTCTCAACTAGGGCTGCATGAGTGATTGAAAAAAGATCACATTCTCGATTAGCTGTGCAATTAATCGAAATCGAATCACAATCTTGATTTGAAATGTTGTGATTAGGTAATCGCAATAGGCTGCGATATGTAAAATGTATAATTTGATTTCCCTTTTCCCAGAGCCAATGCGTACATGGTGTCTGTTTGTGACCATTTTACTAGCCAATTGAGTGAGCACACTTTTTGTTCTACCCAGAATTTTACTTTCTGTTCTATCAGAATTGTGCCACCAAACTATTTGGAACGGCCACAAAAAACTCCACAAACAAGCATGAAAGCACTGACAAGTGATATGATGGAGTCTGCCACTTCAGAAGCATTAAGAGACTATTTAATATTAAAGAAAAACAGGAAATTGGTAATATAGGAATATTTTGGTTTCAAAGTCATAAATAATTAAAGTCTAGTGTTTTAATAACTTCACGTGTATTTTGCATACTTTCACGGCTTGCGATGCAGGTATCTGCATCATCTGTAGTGACTGACTAATGTAATGTACTATACAAATATAATTTATTATTTTATTTTCATAGGACAGTAACATAGATGCAGGGCTTGAAATTGCGACCATTTTGGTCGCATATACGAACAAAATTTTATATCTATGCGACCTCAAAATATAATTGAGAGCATTTGTGTGAATGCTTAAAATTGTTGTCTTGCGACCAGTTTTCACAGCAAAATGTTCACCACATGCGCAGATTTAGGAGGCTTTCACGCATTATGCATCTTTGCACCTAAAAACACCAAGCACAGCGCTCAGGAATGGTTTAAACAGTTGACATGTCAACTTGCTGCAGTAAAAAAAACTCACAATGCTTGTCCTGCCTTTAAGCTCTTCTTATTGGCCCACTCCGCTAGAACAGAACGTGAATGGATTTGTTAATATCAGCTGTCAATCAGTCAGTTCCGATGACTGAGCTACAGTCACAAAAATGTGAAGGTCTGGATATGAGAGAATGATTACAACACTGACAGATTTAGTTTTAGAAACCACCTAAAGTTACAAATAATGACACATCTGATTAGTAATCATGTAATGATTGTCAATCTAGCATTTACACTTTTTGAAGAGTGGATAAAAGATCGTTATTGCTATTAAGATGGTGTATGCAAATAATAAGTTATATGTCAGTATCATCTGTGCAATATCAGACACCACCCATGAGAACAGCACAGTTATTATTGTTTATTCAATTTATCTCATTCACGTCAAGCAGTGCATGCAGGGCCGGTGAGCGCATGCAGATTTTTGTTTATTTGTTAGTTTTAATTGGAGTTTATTTCAAATGCAATAAATCTGTTAATATAAAAGGTGTAGTAACTGTGCTCATAGTTTTTGGTGAGTGCGACTAAATTTCGTCTGGTGCACCTACATTTTTAAAGTTAGGAGCACCGGTGAAACCAAGAAAAAAGGTTGATTTCAAGCCCTGCCCTGAGATGCATTAGTTGCAGAATTTTAAAGAAGTTTAACGATTTAAATGCTTCTTATTGGGCATTACGTCATTCAATGTGACTATACGCATGACTGTACGGAACGCTTATGACCTACTAACTACGGTTTGCTAGTTACAAACTAGCTAGAAATGACAAAGCCCCTATAGTATGGACTTTACCTTCCAGTTTAAGAAAGAATTTATGAACAGCTGGTGTAACCCTACTCGGGAAATAACTAATGCCATAACTCACTACCTCACCAAAGACACGGTGCCTTTTAATGCAGTGACCAAAGAGGGATTAAAAAAAAAAACTCACCTAAATGCAGGATTGGAGATACTGTATACACTTCCATCTCACGCCTATTTTAGCCATTTTGGAGTACCACACCCAGACGTTTAACAATCGGATATTTTGTGTAGCATCTGTGATAATTATTTTGTTTTAGACAATGTAAGCTACAGAAAGGCTCTTATCAGCGATGTTAGTTTGCTGAGTGTTCAGTATTTTAATAATTATTACTTTTTGTTTGTATAATAAGCTACACTATCTCCCTAATCAGAGTTCAACTTGTTTACAGAAAGGTAATGTCATTTTATTTATGCTTACTGTTTGCTCTAGAGAAAAACAAATTTGAATAAATGTTTAAGTAAGTTAATATACTTTCAGTTCTTTTTTTTAACTAACACTCACTGCATTTTAGCTATAAGCAGCTATGATACCGATTATTGAGCTGAAGCTTAGCTAAAGAATTAAATCGTAAATTAAATTGAAATTGCAATTTCCGTCAAAAAAATCTCCATTAGATATTTTCCCCAAATCGCAAAGCCCTAAACCCCAGCCCCTGTGCATTAACAACCAGGGCAAATTTAAAGTCCATTTAAGTCCACCATTCAAAGTCTATGTAAAATTTAGCATTTTAACCAACAGTAGATCTACACATAGGCCTAATGTTGTTATTGTTGTTTTACCATATGTTTAGGAAATAACAATAATAATAGCCTGCTCTGAACATTTATTTTACATCTACAGAATTTTGAATACAGAAACTGCTGCCTTAGTGGTTAGTTCCTATAACAGCACTCCTATAACTTATACTTTTTCATATTCATTTATTAAAAAGTCAATCATGTGGATGTTCGCAATCGTAAATGGTTGGTTTGCGTGCTTGCTGCCAAGTAACTTCATTTACATGCTTAAAACTACCTGAATCATAACACACAGCACATCATGGTTTAATAGTCTGTCATGGACATTTTTAAGCTTGCACCCTGTTGAGGGTTTAGGTTTGTTAATGGCCACTTTAAACCAAGAGTGTGATTTAAATATGTAGTTTAATGCATTGGACAAGCATTCGTTTTCCCGTGTTTGTATGCTATGTTGCTTATACTTTGATTTGGTATGGTTTGAAGATGACTGTAAGTCACTTTAATTTCTATAGCTATACAGGATGTGTCAAAGTAGCTTAACTGAAATGATTTGGCAAAATAGTAAAAGCTAATATCAGTAATGAGTTCAGTTCAGCATAAAACCATAAAGTCCAGCAGTGCTGTTTCATTTTAGTTAACGTTAATGTTGATTCAGTTCAGTTTAACTCCTATGCCAATGATGAATGATGTGATGCAGGAACAGTGGCAGTCAACCCAAACTCTATCAGGTGACTCAAATAGACAAACATAAATATATACTAGACAAATATAAATATACACTAAATTAGAGACCCTTATCTTCACAATTTGTAGCAAAATAGAAAATCTGTACAAGCCTGCAGGTTATTCTGGCCTCATCTGTGATAAATAGTTACTGCATATGGTGAATAAAAAAAATCCTTTACTGGATGATGGACAAAGGTTTAATTTCCAAGCTCTTGTAGTTAAACTGCGTCAAGCACACTGCAGTCAGTGATTTGAGAGGAGTGATCACTTCAGTCTATTGGATATTGTAGATGATGTCATGCTGGTTATTTGATCTAGCAAAGACTGCATCCATATGATGATTTTCTGTGTGTGTTTGCATCTCATTTACCCAATAAAAGCCCTATTTGGATGGAGCTAGTTTCCCTGAGGAGCTTAGGTAAATTTGAGTTCAGCTCACTTATTATTCCCAGAGATGGAGTACTTTAGTTTTGGGTTTTTTTTCTTTAAAACCTTTTTTGACAATTTACCTGCTATTTTTGGAAAGTTATTTTTAAAATCTGTTTTAAAATGATAATAATATGTTTTAAACATAAAGATAAACTATTATATATATATATATATATATATATATATATATATATATATATATATATATATATATATATATATATATATCCTTGTTTTATCTGATTCCAATTATAAAACATTGATAAAGTTATTTTGTTTTCATTAATATTATTTTAGATTATGATTGAATATTCTCTTCGATTAGTTATTGTATATTATTCTCATTTATTCAGATTCCTATAGCATTCTGAGTCTTGTATCAGCTGAGTATACAATCTCTTAAGCACAAGCTTGTCAGTCTTGGTCATTAAACAGAGGCGATTAACCACTCACCTAAAAAGGCAGAACCCTACTTACTCAATTTAGGATATTTTATGTGGCCCCCATAGATCTGTTATCTACTGAATCAAGACAAACTGTTTTAGTCATACCATAATCATTACTATAGCACAGGGGTTTTCAAAGTGTGAGGCGCGCCTCCCCTGGGGGGCGCCAGAGCATGTCAGGGGAGGCGCAGGAAAAAATATAACATAATAAAAATATAATTATTAAGTTTAATTATTATATGTATTTTTTTATTATATTTAAACGTTTTAATTAAACAAAGCAAAAAAAATAATCCGTCAAATATAAGAAAACCTTTTTTACCCTGAAGGCCATAGCTGTGAATTCGCTTCTGTTTGGCAAGCCCGCCAATACAGGTATATGCCTGCTAATACAATGGGTCGGTTTCTGAGACCCCCCAGATTCAAAGCTGTAATGAAGTTCATGGCCCTTTGGCCGCCGGGAAGAAGGAGACGGAGAACCGACGCAGTTTTAAAATGATTTATTAATAACAGTGACTGCAGCCTCTAAACCAAAACAAACGGACGGCAGTCTCCGTGAGACAAACTGAAAGCAAAAGTAAAATATGTCTAGGCCCGGTCCTCTCTCGGCTTTCTCTGCCCTCGTTCCTCCTTTTATGATCCAGAGCTCCTTCCGTGTGATCCGAGGCAGGTGCGCACTGCAGGTGTATCCACTTACGCGGTGGCCTCACTCCGTTCCCACGGCTCTCGGCCACGCCCCCTCACCACAAAAGCCTTCAAGTTCAGGGCTTAAACCCAAAAGACGACAATATGATGATCAGTATTTGAGTTTAGGATTTACGTGGACAGGACCAGCTGATGAACCACGACCTTTATGTGTGGTTTGTCAAAATATTTTGGCTAATGACAGCATGAGACCCACTAAACTTCTACTGTTTTGACTGGGATGGACAGTTCTTGGATCTGTTCTATTCATATTGAACCATCATCCTAGTTTTAAAAACGTTATATTAAAATACTTGTTATTACTCTGTAAATAATTGCACTTTCAGGCAAATGATGATAAAAGTGAGTTAACAGTCTGACATCTGTCTGTCTTTATATATACTGTATGTATATATATATATATATATATATATATATATATATATATATATTTACGTTAAGTCCATAGCACCACAAGCCCTTTACAGGTTAGTAACGGACTAAAACACGGTAGACAGAGTAGCGTGGCACGTTATGCAATGTTTTGAAAGATCTGACTAACATATTGGCATTAATTCAAGTATACTTAGACTGTAAAAGGCCAATAATGGGTTTTCTATTTAGAACAACAAATATTGTTGAGACTAATCTAAATGTGGGTAAGTTAGGCCTTCATCTACAAACTTATACTATATAAATCATATGGTGATTATTCAAAGTTACTAATAGTTTCTTGATGCTATAGCAGGGTTTTTCCAAAGTCTAAGACAGTGGGCCTCCCTTTTGACACAACTTATCCATTGGTGCCCCCCTCCTCCTGTGTGTGTGTGTGTGAGTGTGTGCGTGCGTGCGTGTGTGTATGCGTGTGTGTGTGTGTGTGTGTGTGTGTGTGTGTGTGTGTGTGTGTGCGTGCGTGCGTGTGTGTGTGTGCGTGCGTGCGTGTTTGGGAGGAGGGGGGCACCAATGGATAAGTTTATTTATGAAAGGTCAGTCAAGTTAGCGTTAATTTGCATGAATTGAATGTTATAAAACTCTGCGAACCCGGTACCGGTTCTGTGACGTCATCGACATTTGCATTAAGATTTAATATGACACATGTACAAGTTATAGCTCAAATGAAAGCTCTTGCCGGTGCTCATACGGTTCTAGCAGTCTTTTTACTGAATTATATTCACATAACAAATAGTTGTGGAATGAATCACGGTGTTTCCATGGCGCAGAAGTGAAAACAATACATTTACCATCACCAAGCAGCCCCAGATAGCACCGACAGCTGTCATCTCTTACATTATGCTGTGCGCTTTATAGCCATTTTTCCTCTGTTTTTGAGGTGATGTGCATAAGTAATCATTTTATATGTCTGATGTTGTCCAAACACAGATATTTATGTTTGATCAAACCAAAAAATAGTGAATAATGAAAAAAATTATTGGTCCCTGTGGCTTGTATAGCACCTCTCATCAGTTGGAATACAATAACTTTTGCATAGATTATGGTAGAGACATTTTTCTTTTTTCTTATGATTACAGACATGGGCAATCTAAAATGCACAATTTTTAAATTTGAGTTTATAAAAAAATATATTAGAAGCACCTCTCTTTTTAAGGTGTTTATTATAACACAGACAACATATACAGATATTTGACACATTTTCAATAGTGTTTTATGAAAGTTCAAATGGTTTTCTTTAAAAGGATACCAATTTTTTGCATTTACACCTCTGCATGTGGATTTGGTAAGCTTTTAAATTTGGGTAGGAAAAATCCAGGCGGAAATCCCAAAATAGCAGCAGAGTTTAACTGGTTAATAATTAAAATTGTAATGCTTCAATAAACATGATATAAAATTAAATGATTGTAAAGTTATATCATTTCAAACTTTCATAAAATGTTATTAAATATAACATTAACTTCAAGTTGAACACAGTAATAGTATATTCTGACATTGGTTTTTAATGAGATTTTGAACTTCCTTTTTAATGAGGAAGTTTTACGCCCTCGAACATTAACTTGATCCTGTAAGGAACATCGTTCATACCTATCATCTTTCTTTTTTTAACTTTTCTCAAAAACTACTGGTCCAAAAGACATCAATTAAAATTTGAATTGTACAAAAGGTATTCAGCCAGAGAATGATCACACAAACATGCTCATCAGGCATTCGATGACCGAGAAGTGGTCGCTTGAGTGCACTGAATAGCGAAGAGTGTGCGGAACATGGTTAGTCTACGTTGGCAAGTTTTAAAACCTTGACTTTTCCAAACCGCGGTATACCTTGAAACTGGTTATCGTCCCATGCCTAGCTTTGACCTTTAGTTCAGTTGAAATTACTTTGAGCAAAACTTTTAGTCAAGTCTAGTAAGCACCAATGATCAAAATTTGCTCTTGTGATTGTACTTTTCCATTGGATGTTGTGCTCTTATTTAGACATCCATCCTAATGATTCATGCTGGAATTGAACTGATAAAAAGATGTTTTTTAAATAATAATCTTGTAATCAGAGTTGACTAGAAAATGATCTTGTCGAATGATTTTTAAAACCGTATGTTTCAGCATGTGGGAGTGCTAAAGCACACAATATCCAGCTGTGAGAGTTCACACATGCAGTCGAGGAATTGTGTCTTATGTAGCTCAGAGTATCAGAATGTCCTGGCCAACAACAAACAGACTCAACATTAATGGGCCCCTGTGTGTGACTCTATTCCATGTGACTCCCTGCCTCACTCTGAGGCACCAATGTGTGCTATGGGGTCAGTAATGCAGCCCAGTGTGTCACAAAATATCCAGCCAGCATCTACCAGAGGAACGATGAGAAAGATGAACAGAGCGAAAGACTTGCATTTTCCCTCCTCGCTTCTTTTGCTCATCCTTTCTGCATCACTGAGTGGAAAATTACAAAAAGTGTTAGAATGCCTGTCAGCAGACCCGTCGGCCAATCAGATGCGGCCCTAGAGACCCCATTACGATACAGGGCAATTAAAGCTCGCAGTGTGACATCATAGGGAGGCGTTGCTAAACAGGAAACAAAGAGTAAGTGTTTGTACATAGACAAACAAACAGCTCTGAGGACGAAGTGCGTGCATCGTCAGAGAAGTGCGAAGTGCGTGCATCGTCTGTGAATGTTTGTGGTTTATTATTGAGATCTGGAGTTGCTAGGTGTGACTCCTCTGAAAAACTCATTATATTTCTCAGGGATTTTTTTTAACTCATCCTCCTATTATTGTTTAAACTTCTCTCGCCTCATGGTGGTTTCTCCAGCAACCTGTGGGAGACAAGGGCAGGGATTTCCTGAGTGGGGTTAACATGTGACACACACACACACACACATCGTTTTTCCAGTCTTTCTGCATTCACTGCTGGATTGAAAAAAATGTATGTTCATTAATGCACAGGTGCAAATTTTATCTTTACTCAAGTCAAACGTGCGTGTGTTTGAACATATCAGGCCATCTGCATGTGTAGGGATGTCAGTCTGTGTAGTACCTGGAATACAAATTGTGTTTTATAAATGGGGTGAATTATTTCAAAGCAACTTGTATAATAATATTACATAGTGCAAATACACACACATTTGGATAGGATTGGAATGAGAGATGATTGTGAGTATTTAAATGCACTTCCTACATATCATTATTCAGTTTCACTTTAAATAAACTTGCTTTGTGCATTCATGATATTGCCAGTAGCTAATGCTTGATATCAAGTTGATATATGTTCAAGTTCAATTTATTTATATAGCACGTTTACAACTGCAACAAGGCTGCACAAAGTGCTTTACAGAGAGAAAATAAACACATGATATGAGCATAAAAACAGTAACAGCAATAGGCACATAATAGGAAAGAAAATAGAGAGTATATCAATAAAAGAGCTAAATAAAATAAAATGAAATAAAAAAATAAAAAACTAAATAGAATTTTTGCCTAATTAAAAGATGCTACCACAGTTGACCAACAATACAACACGATTAAGAACATGACTGTTTCGATCCCCCTCCCTACTCTATGCTATGGCAAAAGCACGTTATAAACGGCTTAAAAGTAGGGCTGGATAATTAATGAAAACGAAAATGCAAACGTTAATGGGCAAAACTGAATTGTCATGCACATCTTGTCAGGGAAGCATAGTTCTGTGATCCCTAGTAAATCTCCCTTGAAAGTCATAGGACGCTCTGCAGTGGAAACTCTAACGCCCTATTCACACGGGGCGTGACGTCAACGCTTCCCATTCACTTTGAATGGGTGACGTCAGGCGTTCCTGCACTGCATTGTGGATCCGTCGGCACCACTTTAGAAGCGTTGCTCGCTGCAGAAGTTGGGACTAGCTCAACTTTTCAAGCGCCAACGGAAGCGTCAGCCAATCAGATCGCTGTATGCAAATACACCAGCTCAGACAGTGGCCTATTGCTGACTGGATTTCATTGGCTGACGCTTTTAAGACGATCGCTTCAGCCCCAACTTCAGACACGCCTTCAGTCAAGCGTTGACGCTGAAGCCCTGTGTGAATAGGGCGTAAACAACCATGAAGAAACCCAGGAATTCCTCATGAGATTGAACTGCTTTTTATTGCTTCAGCGTGACAAATCAGGGCTCAACAATAAGGACTGCCCGATGGCCTGGGGCCAGTTTGAGAGACGCTCAGGACAGTAGACAAGATCGTTACTGGCCCGAATGGGCCAGTGCGTCCCTGTCACTAAAGTTTCATTTGCCTGCGACAGTGCGACCATTTAATTGTGTAGAATCGAAAAACAGTTTGTGCTTTTAAGCCTTTAAATGCTACCTTCTCTGTGCTTTTCAGTACCTCTAATCTGAATGGATGTTGTGAGCATATTATTTTTGTCTGTAACTTGGTAACAACCAGTACAGCGAAGAGACAGCAACATGGTGGCAACATTAAATTATGAGGCTAATGTTTTGGAAGCAGACATTTATGTGGGTTTGGGACAGTTTGTCGTCAGTTTGGTAAAGCAGCCACCATTTGTTACATCATTTAGAACTGCAATAAAATACCTGCATGTTTTCCATATTGCACTTTTTGTTTCCATAACACTTTGAATTAATTATTAATTAATACATTAAAATACATTAAACACATTAACTTCTAAATTCACAGACGTTGTTTTTGACGCATTATTTAAAATATGTGGCTAAGAAACAGCTATTAACTTTTTTTTGGGTGGGACAAGTGAAAACTTTGGTAGGGCAAGTAAAAATCTGAACCATTGGCCCAACCAGGCCAGTCGAAAAAATCCTTAGCGTTGAAGCCTGCAAATTATCTCAATCATCTTACATCATATTTTAAACACTTGACTGAAAGTTATGTAATGAGTTTGGAGGAAAAACGTTTTTATACGGTATGTGGTAATTTCACATCCAGCATTTACTACAAACAGCCGTAGTTCAATTCCAAGGTTGCATCCCTTCTTTGAATCTATGTAATTGCGTCATTCACCATGACGAAGGCTAATTCAATTCGAAAACTCCTTCAAATGCAGCCTCTAGATGTGTCCTTCGTTTTCCAGATAATGAAGCATACAACTGATGGATCCTTGTTGACTTTAGACATCCTAACATTTATTGCATGAAGAAAGCTAAATTAAAATCTTGATCACAATTAAACTTTCTGTTTACTTGGGTCTTTAACCAAACACGTTGAAAACAAAAATGTGAAATTTAGATTTAATTTTATAGACTTTTTTTATTTATTTATTCTTTTTATATATGTGCTGTATGAACCATTTCATATATAGACAATTCGAAGATTATTTCTACAGTCCTTGAAACTTTTGTTTTATACTTTAGATAATTTAATATAAGTTTTAAAGGCACATTAATGAAAAAGTCAGTACAAATGTTACTGCAGCTCATTAACGGCAGCTGCCACAGTTGCTAGGTGAAGAGCTCAGTCTTCTGTAGACTCGACGTTTCATTTCACAAGACTTGGATCAGACCGTGTGGACTTAGAAGGTTGCATCCTTTAAATTAAGATTCTAAAATATCTCAGAGTCATTATTAATCATTTAAAATCAAATTTGTTTTTAAAACTATGCCTCTGTGTTGTAAAAGCTGCTCTATCTAAAAGCGCTGGACGTTTACTTGAATTGCCTCACTGATAAAATGGCCATGAAAATCACCTTTAATCAATCATGCAGTGCTGTTCTCTTTATTAACAGAAATCTTGCAGCTATTTGATGTGTAAAAAAAAAGTTTGTTAAAAATGTTTATTGAAAATGAACATTTCCAATTGCAACAAAACATTTATTTTTTAAATCAATAATATGTAAACACATGGTCTTTTGAATAAGTGAGTACATTTAACTTTGATAACTTTGATATCCCATCTCTGTTGATAATATACAGTTGAAGTCAGAATTATTAGCCCCCAATTGAAATAGTTTTTTCTTTTTTCTTAAATGATGTTTAACAGAGCAAGGCAATTTTAACAGTATGTCTAATAATATATATTTTTTTTGTGGAGAAAGTCTTGTTTTATTTTGGCTAGAATAAAAACAGTTTTTAATTTTTTAAAAACCCTTTTAGGGACAAAATTATTAGCCCCTTTAAGCAATTTCTTTCCCGATAATCTACAGAACAAACCATCATTATACAATAACTTGCCTAATTACCCTAACCTGCCTAGTTAACCTAATTAACCTAGTTAAGCCTGTAAATGTCACTTTAAGCTGTATGGAAGTGTCTTGAAAATATCTAGTCAAATATTATTTACTGTCTTTATGGCGAACATAAATTAAATCAGTTATTAGAGATGAGTTATTAAAACTATTATGTTTAGAAATATGTTGAGAAAATCATCTCTCTGTTAAACAGAAATTAGGGAGAAAATAAACAGGGGGGCTAGTAATACAGGGGGGCTAATAACTCTGACTTCAACTGTATCTATTGTTGATCTCACAGACTGATGATGATATGAAAATAAACTGCATAACAACAGCAACATAAACACTGTATTTTTGACCCACTGCAACATATTTTACTGAAACACAAATGCCGCATAGTGCTTAGCACTTTATCAGATGCTTATTTATAACATTAGCTTCCAGCTATTTTGAAAACAATGTGTCCAGTTTCACGATGATGCTGCCTTTCATTTTTCTTGTTCTATAAATGAGCACTTGTGAAGTTGGCGTGCATTCATTTCTGCTGAAGTCAGCTATCAGTCAAAATAGCAGCATGCACTACAAAATAAATACAGATGATTGTGATATCATGTTGTTTTTAAATGTCATGAGACAGCTTTTTTTATTCATACTTGAGTCTAAAGTGTAAATTTGTGTCTTTTGAAGCTGACTAAAAGCTCTTATAGCAATTAAAGTTCCCATGGCAATTTTAAACAGAAATGTGGTTTATTGGAGGAAAATTAGTTCCTACTTTCTCTGTTTATTAATTTATTTCTTTGAGAGTGTATCAGTTTATTTAAATGGGTTAATGTAAACATTTGATCTTATTGTTAAATTAACTGACTGTATTAACCTTGACTTTGGTGCACTATGACTTGCATCTTTTAACAAATCCAAAAGTGTTTAGTCCTTTAAATAGATTTCCACTTTGTCCTCAGATTTGTCAATGGTGTTTTCTGTCTGAATACTGACTGAAGTTCAGAATGCTTTATAATGCTGTATCTCTCTCTGTTTTGACAGCCTCTGTCCCTGTCAGCAACAGCAGTGTGAGTAGGCGAGGAACGTCCCCCTCTGCTCCACCCAGCTGGGAGAAGCGCAGCCTCCACCCCGCCACCATGTCCAGCATCACCATCGACCCCGAGCTCAAGCCCGGGGAGTTTGTCATCAAGAGCCTCTTCGCAGAGTTTGCTGTGCTCGCCGAGAAGAAGATCGAGGTGGTCATGGCTGAACCGCTGGTCAGTATTGCCTACAAATAGTCAAGGAAAATGACCCGTAATACAAATATACTTTTTCTATTGATGGAAAAACGCAGAAATATAAATTGATCACTCGTGTGTTGGGTGGAGTAAAACAGTTGAAGGTCCTGTAAAATTAAATTAAATAAAGTTAAAATTAAAGTTTTTTTTTATGTTAATATCAGGTATTGTTAGTTTTTACAGGTGCCATATACTACATTGGTTTTATAAGTTAAATTGTTTTCCAGGTCCGGATGAACAACCCAAATTAGGCATACATGCAAATGCGGAGGGCATGGCCATTGAGCCTCGTCAGAGTTTGTTTTGTCTTCTGATTGGCCCGTTTGCCTCCGCAGTTTCACACTTGAGGAATTTACATGTGAATGAGGAAACAGTGGTGTCTGAGGCTTCAGTATGCCTGTTTCCATATACTAATCTTTTATTATTCTACTATGCCTTGGTATACCCAGATTTTCATTTTAGGGAACTTTCAAGATACATATAAGCTAGTGTGCTCCAAAACAGTGACAAAATTCTCATTTAGAAGATACAAACCTCATATAAACACCAAAGGCTTACACTTTGTCACTTCTGCCTAAATGGATAAATGTTTTTTTTTTTTTTCTTGAATCATGACCAATGAAATGCTCTCTAGTATCTGACATGCCCCGCCCCCTTCAATATGCTTTTCAATTGCTTTTCATTTGATGTGCTTGATCTCAACTGCTCTCACTGGCAGAGCTGTGATGAAACAAAACGCTGTTGGCTGTTTTTTTTTTTTAAGAGAGGAGGAGCTACTCTATGTCCCACCCTCTCTTCATGTTTCTGTCTTATGAGATTACGTCAACTTTTGAATAAAAAATAACATATAATATCACAATATAGGTGAAAATGTTTCATTGCAATTTCAGTGATGACAATTCTTTTTTTTTCCCTCATCAAAAGATTCAAAATTCAAAGATTTTGAAAATTATTCAATTGAATTGCATCCACAAAAATGCATTAAAAGTATTAAACTTAAAAAAAAAGGCCAGCAAGTACTTAAAGGTTTTAAATAAATTTGTACACATGCAAAATGTTTTTAGTGTTGATGATCATCAGAAATGTTTATTGAGCTCAAATCACCCAGAATAGTTTGTGAAGGTTTTTGTGGCAGTGCAATCTTAAATAAAATTCAATTAAATAAAATGAAATATTCAATAAATTAAATTAAAAAAACATATGAAATATGTTAAATCACATATAAATCACAATTCGTCCAAATAGATGAGGGTGTTGAAATGGCACAGCAAGCCATGAGATGAGTTAACGATATGAGTTTTCTGTTGGCAGTTAACACAGGGGTGAAAGTGCAGTTATTGGCTTATTTTGAGAAAAAGAGGGTCTGTTGTGTTCGTTTTTCGAAGGTTATTGCCAAACAGTGCACACACACACACGTCTCTCATGCATTCCCAGAAACAGAAGCAGAGGTTTGGATTCTTGGAATGCTGTTCTGTTAGATTTTTCTCCGAGCCCCCCGTGCTGAAATACACACAGACTTGTCCTTAACCGCTTCCTCTCTTTGTTCCCTCCTCTTTCTCCTTGTGTGTTTACTCAGTGACCCACTGAGCTCTCTCTCTCTCTGTGTGTACCCAGCGAGAGTTTCAACTGCTAATGACCGTATCAGAGAGAGGTTGCTTTATTAAACACTGACATTCAGCACTCTGCCTTTGAACTTCTCCCTCATAATAAAGTGTTGCTACAAATGTAAATAAAGATAACAGCATTCAATGTGTCTTTATGCCAGTAAACTGGAGTCCTTGAGTCATTTTACAGATGCTGAGAGGTTGTAAAACTAAAATAGACTGCAGAGAGAGATTAATTTTCTCAGAAGCTAAAATTTATGTCAGAAAATTGGGGTTAAGAAATGACTCGCATTGGAGTATTCATTCACTGAAATCCACATTTTTTTTAGAACTGCCACATAACTCTGTAGCTGCTAATCTGCTTTTTTAGTTTTAGTTTTATATCTATAGAAAGAAGTATTTTACAGTCAATCATTTGATTATTGTAAATGTTCTTGTTTTTTAAGTTACAGTACTTGCTTGGTTTTTAAAATAGTTAATATAATAAATAGTTAATTTGGCAGGCATTTGTAAATTAAAGACTGATTTTGGGTTCAAAATAATAAATATATTTTTTTTTTGTATAATATGTATCACTTTCTAAAAAAGTCTATATACTTTCAAAGAAGTTGTTATTTACAGCTGTATTAAATTGTTCAAAAGCAGGGCCAGAGAAGAATCTGTTGACTTTATTTATTAAATTTTTTATTTGCAGAATCTGTGTATTTGTTCACAATGACTTTTGAAGTATAAGAGCTGAAAACTTAAACACAGAAAATAAAGAAATAAATAATTAATTAAAAAACATTGAGGTTTAGAGTATAAATGCAATTAAAATCACTTGATTTGGCTTTCAGAATTTTCTAGCACTCTACATTTAGAGACGCAATCTATCTGATAACATTGCTGGCTTTGATGCCACCCGGAAACCCTTTTTTAATTATCTGCCAAATGTCATGGATAGCAGTTTAAAGGTATAACCCTGTCGTCGTCTGCAAGATCACCATATTGCTTGTGCCCACTGCCCTAGATATATATATATGTGTAACATTATTCACCCGTGTATAATACTGGACTAATGAACTGATGTAATAATGGTTTAAAAAAAAAATTGTCTTTTGTCTTTTTTTTTTTGTTTGTTCTGTTTGCATTTCTTTTCTGTCTTTATAATTGTTGTTGCTTTTTGTATTGTTCTGTAATGCTTTAAGGTCAACATTGTTAAACAAAGCTACAGTAACTCATGTAATACTTCCACTAAAAGATTTCATTTGCAAATGATACTGTACTTAAATTATCTAAACATTTGCATATTAGTCAATTTAATTACTGAAATAAATTTAAACTGACTAAATATGTATTTCTACATACTTTTACATTAGTAATTCCATGTGGGCCTTGTCAAAAGTTACAGGAAGAACAAAAATATCTCCATCCCTGAAATCAATCAATCAATCAATCAATCAATCAATCAATCAATCAATCAATCTATCTATCTATCTATCTATCTATCTATCTATCTATCTATCTATCTATCTATCTATCTATCTATCTCTATCTCTCTATCTCTCTATCTCTCTATCTCTCTATCTCTCTATCTCTCTATCTCTCTATTTGTCTGTCTGTCTCTCTGTCTGTCTGTCTGTCTGTCTGATGTAGATATATATAAATATATAATGTAGATATATATAAATATACAGGGCTTGATTAACGTTAGGCCTATTAATAATCTGTTTAAAGAATGGTAAAAGCGAAAGCAACCAGTGCTTACAAAAAGACAAACCTGGAGCTCTTAAAAGCAGCAGGACTGTGGGTGCATGAGCATAACTTTTTGTCTAGTCTATTTGAAAGAGAACTGATCACATCAGTTGCGCTTCTAGGCACGGTTGCTTCAAGCAAGGAAATGGGAGCGCACGCTCCCACACATCAGCTATTAGTGCGAGTTATTTTTCTCTCATTCGGTATTCACCTGTTTTCTATTGCTTGTGCATTATTTCTGTCAGTTATGCTAGTTCTAGATTCTAAGATGACATTTGCATGCATATTGGGTCATCCTTATTGTCGAACCCTGCTTTTAAGAAAACTACCATTTAAAATTTACTTTCAACCAGCCAAAGTGGCTAGTGGTGGTGTCTGTCTAACCGGCCAGAGCTAAAATCTTTCCCCATTTTTTAATGGGTGTTAATGTAAAGCCCTGTATATACACACACACACACACACACACACACACACACACACACACACACACACACACACACACACACACACAGAACTATATAAGTACACCCCTCACAAATCTATCTTTTAATTTCATATTTTTAATAGGAATCAATACAATATTATATTTGTGCATAAACATTAGTTTAGTCACTACTGAAACCAAATCTGGAGCTAATGTAACAAAATAACTTAAGATAACGGTCCAAAACTAAGTGCACAAAATGGTTATGTTAGAGGAAAATATTAAATACAATTTTTTTTTAAAAAGAGAGAGAAAAAATCAAGAGAAACAAAAATATCTCAAATTTAGTTGAAATTTTGTAGGTTGTATTTCTTTTTATATATTTTGCTTGAATTAAATAGTTTTATCTTTCAATTCCAAAAGATGTTTGGTGAATAATATTATTTTAATAAATATATATTTTTAAAAAGCTGTTTAAATGCACCAAAATTTATGACCTATATTCATTAAGAAATTTATAAAAATATTCATTTTCAAAATGGGTACTCACTATTCTGAGCACTGTATTTATAACTTTTTCTTATTGTCTGCTTGTATGTCACAAAATAAAGAATGGGTTTCAATATCAGACTACATTTTCGTAAGGTTTAGGAATTTCATTTTTTTAATTCATATATTCATATATCTCTTTTAATGTTCTTTCAGGAGAAGCTCCTTTCCCGCTCGCTGCAACGAGGAGAAGATGCACAATTTGATCAAGTTAGTATCTGTGTCTGTCATTATTTCATTATCCAATAACTATGTTTGTGTGGTATGTGCCTGTGCCATGTATTGCTTTTCAGTCTCCCGCCCTCTCTCTCTTTCTCTCCATCACTCATTTCTGATTAGCGCAGAACTTTAAACAGCAGAGCTGCAGCAAAATGCTTTGTTTAGCAAAACGCAAAGCAAATGAGACATCACCCTGCAATGGATCCAGTCCGTGCCATTAGGCCTGTGTGTTTGAAAGAATGAGCCAGTGAGAATGTGCTCTGTGTGCAGAAAATCACACCAATATGTGTCTGTGTGCCTCTCTATACTTTAGTTTGGAGTTTTGGTGCGTGTGTGTGTTTGTGAGTGAGCAGAATTGCTGTGTCATCCGCAGCAGTAGATCAGCACAGGCTGCTGGGAGAGAGAGAGAGAGAGAGAGAGAGAGAGAGAGAGTGTGTGTGTGAGAATATATCAGTTCAGGGTGTTGGAGTGTGTCTGCCAAGTGCCATGAGGGCCGGGGGAGCAGTTACATAACTCTCCTTAAGCACATGCATCATGCTGTCCCACACACACACACACACACACTCACCTGATGCAGGCCGCATGTACAACGAGTGAGGTTTGAAAAGTCTGGGCTTCAAAATGAAATTTGCGCGTGGGAATAAATAATGTTCTGTGACTTCTAAGCATTTTGAACAAAGAGGCATTGTGATTTAAATTGAATAAGATGTATTTGAGATGCTCAACTATTTTAGGTTGCTAATGAAATGAGTGAATTTGTGGGCATGTGACTCTTTGTGCAGAGGGTCAGATGTCCTTTCTTCCATTTAAGCCCAACAGTTTTCTCAGATAGTGCTTGGAAAAAGCAGGTTTGCTTGGGAGGTTGTTTTTTTGGCGTTTGCTAAACCAGGGGTTTTCATTTGTTGGGATGCCTTGCTCTACCAAATATGATCATCCGCAGTGTGAGGGATTCACATAATAAAGTGTAGAAGGCTATGTCTATGTATATCTGTTTTTTGTTTTAAAGAGCCCCTATTATGCATTAAAAGCATCATATTTTGGTTTTGGGGGTCTCCAACAACAGGCTGATATGCATGCAAGGTCAAAAAACACTTTCACTGTCTTATAATATGCGCTTTTTTTTACCTAATTATCCCAACAACTCCCATATGATTCATACAGCGATTGATTTCTCCTTACCGCAATGCTAATCTGCACTGATCGGTCCGATGACCCAGTCTGTTACAATTTGTCAACTGCGTTCAGCGCGAGACAGAGAGAAATGCCCACCACGGCTTATCAATAATTTTAAAGTAGTCAGAGTGCAGTGTATGTGTGAGCCCAATGCAGGGATGCAATAAAGCAATGCAGTTAAACCCCACTATATTACTCTACTCCTAACCATAAGTAAAAACAGTGACACATTCAGTATTAATCCACAAAGCGGCAAAAGCTGAACTATTTTGAAACTTGATCACCACACATGTGTAAAAACAGCTGACGGTGGCCATAGCAATGACAAACAGCAGAGGATCACGAGCTCACAAACACATTTAAATCTGTAAACAAAGCAGCACATGTTGCGTTTTTAACATGGCTTTAGACAAGAATATAGACTTACCCAGATACAGTACAAGCCACATGGAGCGGTTACAAGTAATAAGACACAATACATAATTTGCAAGCTAGAGAAAACATTTAATGCACCTATTTACACTTGTGAAATGGAGGAAGGAACTGATCCATGAACTATGTACTGTAAAGTTCATCTTAGCTCTGACAAAGTCCCATACATCAATAGTCTTCTTCTTTTTCTTTCTTCCCTTAATAAAATGGCAAACGAATCCCCCATTGTAAGCATGTAGATTGTTGAGACAGAAAAAATAGAGAAAATAAATCTAAACCTGCGTCCCAAATAGCATACTTATGCACTATTCGACGCCATTTTGTAGTATAAGTAGTGCGTTCACACTAAAAACTCTAAAAATACTAAGTGCACTAATTACCCGGATGATGCACTCATTCAGCTGGTATTTGCTCACGTAGCGGAAGGGGCGGAGCTATCGGGCGCACATGTTGGATTACTTTATTTATTTTGGATGGTGAAAGCAAAATTCTCCAATGAGAGTGATTATAGCGCCTCCCGATAGTGAATGTGGTTATACTCATGGCAGGTATTATTTGATAGTTTGGTCATTTATTTCACTGATTTAGCAACCCTCAAATGTCATCAGGGAAATGGTTTGAATTTTTGCTTAGTAAAAAAAAACATTGGTTCTCCATTTGGGATGACACTCCATACATATACTATACTGTTGAGTGTGTAAGTGCATAAGTACAAAAAAGATGATTGCATAGTCTATTGGGTGTCATTTGAGACGCAGCTTCAATTTCCCTCACATTTAAGAGCACAGCGTCTTCGCGACATGATTCAATCGGGATCTGCTACAGTCTTTGTCTTTTTTTGCTACAGTGTTTGTGGGTAGGGCAAGAGATTTCAATTTTACAGAGTCTGCTCGTGCAACAAATGGACGAGGCTTGAGTTCCGTATCGACGTCACTCCAACACGGCTAAAGATTCGTTACCCCTGCGGTTCTTTTGAACCACTTGGAGTCAACTCTTTTAGAGATGAATCAATAGTTTCAAACGCTTTCAGATTCAAGCCTTAGCTGGATTATTTCACTTCACTTAGAGCTTTGTTATACACTGCATAGAAGATCATTTTCAAAAACTCATAATAGGGGCTCTTTAAGGCCCAGTGAAACTTCATGGCTTGGCATGATGAGTGTCAGACAAAGGAGATATCCCAAACATGCAGTGTCTTGGAACGTGGTTGAGAAACGCTGCTGTATAGACCATTTGGAGGGATGTAAACAACAACAACAGTCCCAACGCATTTCCTGTTTTACATTTTTAATTTTCTTAGTTTCTGAGAATCCAAAAAAGCCACACATTGATAAATATTGTCCTGATAGCTGTTTTACCATTATGTTATGATTGAAACGCCTCTTTTTATTGTTATGAAATAGTTTGATAACTAGTAGGAAATGTTCATGGGCTGATAACATGACCACATTGAAATGGTCTATTGAATTGTTTATTTACAGATTTATTTACTCATTTATTTGAATATTTTACATTGTTTTATTGATGTGTTTCTTTTATCTAATTTTTACTTATTTATTTTAGCCAAAATATTGAATGCTTCATCTAAATCTTATTAAATTATATTTTAATTGCTTCATTAGGGACCGAGCACCGAAACGGTGCGTAGGCCCTATTGGAATTGCTCCGTTTATTATAATATTATTATTATTATTTTGTTGTTGTTTTTGTTGTTGTTGGTGGTGTTGCTGCTGCTTTTCTACAGTAGTTGTAGATTAGCAGTAGTAATGCTTAAATTAATGCATTTAAACATCAAATGTGTGAAGTTCATGCAACTGGAGTCCTCTATCATTAGTCAGACTAAGTACGATGATGTTATGATAGTGTAATGATGATATAATATGCAGTGAAAATGTATTAAGTTATAAAAATGTAAAATAGAAGTATTTTATAGTTAGAAGTAATTTTTAGTTATCTCAAACTTTTGGATCACAGTGTACCTCCAAACATCCCACTTTATTATCAAGTACAATATTTCACTCCTTTTTCCTCACAGAACCAACACACACACACAATCACACACCGATTTGGCTATTGCATTTGCTTGTGCCGAGTCTCAGGAACTGCATGTTCAGTCAGTGACGTGTTGTGACTGCGGAGAAATGAACTCTGCTGAATCACACCACCATACTATACCATACCTCACTCGCTCATCAGCATCAAAACGCCTCTACTGCTATCACTCGGCTTGTGTGCGTATGCTGTGTGTGATATATGTGTGTGTTTGTGTGGGTATGTGTGTGTGTGTGTGTGTGTAATGCCTGGTGCTGGGTTACTGCAGTGAAAGGTTGAGTAACCACTGGATGTATCATCCTACACCCATCCTGCCCTCACAATAGGACAGATCAATAGATGACTGCTCTCAAAAGTGCTGCTATCCTTCTTCCTTTTTCTTCCCATTTGTGTATTGTTCTCTGTTTACACATTTCTCTCTCTCATATTACCAGAGTTTTTGGTCAGTTTTGAAATGAATTAAAATGGTTTGTGCTGCAGGAAACACTTTAGAGGTGGACAAAGTGTGTTAAGCTTTATGCCCCGTTTCCACTGAGTGGTACAGGTCGGTATGGGTCATCTTTATCAGGCTTGCGTTTCCACTGCCAAAAGGCTACCAATGATACCCTTTTGGTGGGTGTGGTGTACGACAAAGTTCTAGTTGACGTCATTTGAGAAAATGTCGGGTCGTTCACATATCATATGAGAAGCATTTCTCACAAAACAGATGCTTTATACACATAAATACTTGTGTATACATGTTTGATACTAACCTTTCTAAGAACATGATTTGAATATAACTGCAGATCAACGATGTGCAAAATAGCCTACTGTAACGTCTGAGGTTACATAAAATAAATAAACAAATGCAACATATATTATGAACACATACAGACCCTCACAGTCTCTGATATGTTACAGATTACAGTAAAACTACACACAGCATACATTTAGTCCTTATTTGAGTTTAAAAACAACACGCAGCACATAGCCCACAGTCAGTGCAGACCTCTCTCCTGTATCTTTAATCATCAGCACATGTAACCTCTGTTAGAAAGTAATTCTGTCATTCTGAGTTCATAATAGTCCAAAAGGCGATGAAAATAGTTAAACATGGCAGTTTGTTCATGTTTTAGGTTGCTGAAACAATCATTTGCTGCTTTCACTCTTGCTTTTTTTTCCATTTCTGAAAGGATGTCAGTAGCACCTCAATAATCATGTGCACGTTATTATCATCAGCTCAAGAAATTCAATATTTCAAATATAGACAGGCAGTGAGCACAACTTTTAGATGGCCTTGTAAACAACAAGAGGACATACGGTGGATTTTACTCTTCTTCTTGGCGTTGTGGCTGTTCATCAAGACGACGACAAGTTTTGTTTGAGCTCGCGGCGACCATGGCTCATTATTATATGTATATATTATTGCGGTGTAATGTCTTGGCTGTGTATTTAAAAATGGCACTTCCTTTGTTTTCATTTTCCTAGCTTGTGCACACGCTTAGGGACTTTTCTCTGTAAACCAAGAGCGTTCAGCTGCATGTCTGGCTCCGCCTTTTGGGTACCCTTTTGTCATGCTAGGACCCTTTGGAAAGGGTGCCCAAAGAGTGGTACTGTTCGCTGTGCTTTTTGGTACCTTATGACAGTGGAAATGGCCATAAAGAGCGAACATTATCGTACCTTACCACTCAGTGGAAACAGACTATTGATGATATTGGACTATTAATTATATTTTTTGAAGTTTCACTGATTATAATGTTTGCACATGTATCCAGTTTGATTCTCCAGCACGTGTTAAATTTGATAATTCATGTTCATGCAAATGATTAGGGGGCTAAAGTTCAACCATGACATTTCATCAGCACCATCAGTTACTGAGAGATTAATCTGCATTTTTTTGTGCTACTCATTATATTTTTCTTATGGGACTACACACCCTACAGTTGACACTTTTTGACTCTATTCTAATGTTTGTTTTCTACATCTTTGCAGATGCTTATAAATAATTAAGAAACATAGTTAATTATATTATTCATTTATAGTTACATGTTTAAGTAAAATGTCATCTATAAACTACTGATTTTTGTCTCTCAAATAAATAAAAGTCATTTGAGTCAGTTTATTTTCATTAAATATTTAAAATGTTAATGTTTTGAGACTTGTTTATATTAATTTTAGACACCACTATCTTCAAAAGAGATTGGTGAAATAACCCTGATTTCCACACAAAAAATAAACATGTTTTTTCTTTCTAATTGTAATTTTCTGATGAAAATTAAATGCTCTAAAAAATTATATTTATATGAAATTTTAAACGAGTATCAGGCCTTTATAGATATTGCTATCAAAATCTAGCTGTTTTTAATTTTGCTTACTTGAAGTTAGTTGCATTATACCAGTCATGTTGAAATGTCACAATATATTCCAAATGACTAAATAATATTGTAAAATAATTATATTGAGGTCTTTACCCCTCATGAAAAGTTAGTTGTTGAGCTTCATTATTGTCTTTGTGTGTTACAGTTAATAAGCTCTATGAGCTCCATAGCAGAACACTGTTTGCCTTCGCTGCTGCGGACACTGTTTGACTGGTACAGACGACAGAGCGGGACAGAAGACGAGTCGTACGAGTACAGACCTCGCTCCAGCACCAAATCCAAAGGGTGAGGAGACCTGATACCAAACATACATCTTACAAAAATACAAAACAGAAGAAAGTTTCAGTTTTATCTTCTATTCAGCCAGTTCTGCCACAGCTCCAGATGCTTTTTTTCTTGTGACTATTTGGAGTTCATAAAATACGATTATATTCTAACTTCTGAATCTTTCTTTTTAGAGATGAGCAACATCGGGATAAAGACTACCTAGTGGAGCGAAGGGACTTAGCCATAGACTTCATGTTTTGTTTAGTTTCTGTGGAGGTTTTGAAACAGGTAAGGTGTTGTGCGTTTCATTGCTTAGGTGTGGTGTTTTTCTGAACTCAGAGATAGGTGTGTTGTGGTATTAGCATGCATAGACTTGCTAATGGTATATCAAGGATTCTGCTGTAAAATAGTGACCCTTATATCTTAGAGCTGATGTTGATCAAATGTTTTCTATAGATCCCCCTTCATCCTGTGCCAGACACCTTAGTACAAGAAGTCCTTAACCTGGCATTCAAGCACTTTAAACACAAAGAGGGGTGAGTGCACATGCACAAACACACACATTGAATGCAAATCAAACAGGTGTCCTCAGGAAATGCAAACCTGATGACAAATGCAAATAAGTGTGTGATTCCTAAAACTATGTTTTTGTTTAACTGATCAATTATTGATTATATTCAGTATAAAGTTTGAGCTTTGGTGTCTTTTGTACTTGTTAGTGGTATTTAATTAAGTCCTGGGCGAAAAAAAATTGTGATTGAGCCAAAATAAATGTTTTGAAATAATTTAAGTGTGCGTACTGTGTACATTTATTATGTGTATACATAAAAACACACACACAGACATGCATATATTTGAGAAAATCTTTATTTATATTTAGATATAAAATATATGTGTATATGATGCAAATTATATTTACACATTTAAGTATCTATCAATCACACAGCAAAAATGTGCAACAATGGGAATCTAGGAGTGTGTTGATTTTTCTCTGCCAAAAATGATCGGCCACGTAAAATATGTTTTGCTATTTAATGGAGTCTCGTTATTGTTCAATATGAAGAAGAATGAATCGAGATTGCATTTTTGCCATATATCTCCTAGCCCTAATATCACATATACATAGTAAATGTATATAATACACACACATGCATTGTCAAAACAAACTTTTATTTTGCATGTGATTAATGGTTATTACTCTTTGCCCAGCACATATAAAAAGGATATATATATATATATATATATATATATATATATATATAAAGCTGCTACAAATCTGTAAATTGTGTAATATAGTAAAGGTCTTTTAGAGTGTTTTCACACCTAGATTTTTGTTTCAGAACCTGTTTCGTTTGCACAGTTAGCGCAGTTCGTTCAGCAAATGTGAAACCCGCAATTGTGCTCAGATCCACACCAAATTAATCGGTCCTGGATGGCCTAAATGAGGTGGTCTCAGCTCGATTTAAACAAACTCTGGAGTAGATCGATTGTAGTGAGAAAGCACAGTATATCACAGTGTATTATGGTTACGTAATAGCCATACGGCTATATTAATAGAGAGTTATGAGTTGGGTGGAATGTCATTTCTACTAGTAAATGTGCGTTGTATGTTGAATATGTATGCGAAGGATTGCTGAAATTTTAGTGCTTTTTATCTGTTTGGAAAATTGACTGAAATTACCATCTTATTATTTTTCCATATTTTTATCTCATGATATTTTGTATTAGGCATATTGTTTTGTTCATTTTTGCTCTGACACCTGGAAGGAAAGATCCACATTGATCTGCTTCATGGTCTGACTGCAGTCTCGGTTCATCTGTTATTTCTCTCTATAATTTAAGCCTTAAATGTATAATACTAGCCAACATTTTTTTTAAATTGATTAACTAATTCATTAATTCGTTATTCATTGAAAACTGAAATGAGGCTATGTTTGAGAAAGTCTTCCTTTGATTTATATTTGGTCACAATGTCTGTGGGTGTCAAAATTAAAGTGTACATTATAATGTCTTATTGCTTATCATCATCAATTAAAATAACAACATGACAGCTGAGGGGAATCTGCAGGACTCCTGAAACTCTGAAACCAATGTGAAGAAAGTTAATCGCACGTGACTTGTTTAAACTGTTATGGTTTGTTTAGAAAGTTTGTTGGTTAAAAGCGAACTGCACCAATACCAAAAATAAACATTGTAACAATTTTAATTTCTCTTTCAGAGAAAAACAATTGATCTACAGGTGTGAAAGCATTCTTTTTGATTGAAAGGAACAGTAAAAACTTATAATACATTGATAAAAATTTAAATTAAGATGCATTTCATTTGTTGAAGTTCAGTCTTTTAGCATTATTCAGTGTCATGGTCTTTCAGAAACCATTTTAATATTCTGATGTGGTTATCAAGTAACAATCATGTAATTCACAATTGATTAAAGTATTTATTTATATAAAAAAATAATCTACATAAATTTGTAAATAATAAAAATATGGATTAGTGTCTTTTGAGATTTGTGTGGAATATTGTCTAGTCAATAATTGTTATTGATTTGTTCATCAGGTACTCAGGCCCCAACACTGGTAATGTGCACATCATCGCTGACCTCTATGCTGAGGTCATCGGAGTCCTCGCCCAATCCAAGTGAGTTCTTAAATGTGGCTTAAATGTGGTGTCATTTGATATAAAATGTGAAGCACGTAAAGCAAAAGGATGAAGTTGATGCTCGCACATCCATTCAGATCTCCCATCAGAGTTTACAAAGCCCTCAACCCCTCTCATTCTGTCGCATTAACTGTGCTCAATGATTTATACAGTCTATTGATGCTTTTACTGTTACTGTAATTCTCTACTGGCCACACGTTAAGACTCCCTCACAGCTACATGAAACTGTCTGTTTAAGCTGTAATGTAATTTAGCCGTGTGCTGTAATAGTCCGCTCCTGAAATTGATTTACCACAGTGCTCAACCTCCCCTCCAGTTCACGATTTCCTGTGCGGAGCCACTTTGCACCGAGGACAGCGTTCGAAGAGGCTGTTTTACATAATATGATAAAGGCATGATGTGCCGGCTGTGGTCCTTGCTTGTTTGTATCCAGACAGCTTGTGTTGATCTAACTAGATTTTGAGTTTTGAATTTCGTATCCATTTGGGGAACTTTTAAATCTTCAACTTCCAACACGCCTAGTTGTTTTTTTGTTATGTTGGTTGAAGGTTGGCCACTGACCTAAGGAGTCATGGTCTTTTAATGGCAGCAGTAAATAACTAAGCGACTATTTGAACTGTACAGCCGTTTATATTATATATATTAACGGCGGATACAGCCGTTGGGAGAGCGGGCTGCCACCCCTTATATAATGGTAGGGGAAATACTGCATTTAGTAGGCCTGTCACAATATCTATTTATTGTTGTAGGATATATTGCACCAAAAATATTGTGATTAAACGATATTATTGACGTTTTAAGATTTTTTTTCATTCATTATATAATGGCAGAATAAAAATATTTAGAACACAAAATATTTTATTCTTATGAATAATTCATTTAAATTTATTTTAACAATGTGATAATTAGACACTGGAATCAGAATGTGAATACATATATCCTAAACAAATAAAGAATAATAAGTGTTAACAAAACAGTGCAAGCTAAAAAGTAATAGAGGCTACGATATCTGCTACCAGATCTATTTTCATTTGTCACACACACACACACATGAAAATATACTAATGTAATTTATAGTAAATACTATAATGTTTATATATAATGTTAATATTTAATTTAACCGTACTGACATTCACACCTACAATAGAGATAGAAAGAAGATAGAGATGTTGCTAGAATTGGTTTTAAGTATGGGGGATACATATTGCATCACCAAAAATGATTGAGGTCGTGTCTATGTTTTGTGTGATTAGACGATATAATGATTATTGTGATAGACCTACTATTTACTCCACAGCCTCAAATATGACTCTGAACCACAAAAACATTATGTTGCCATTATTATGTCATATTGCATGTTGCTGTATAATAATATTATATATATATATATATATATATATATATATATATATATATATATATATATATATATATATATATATATATATATATATATATATATAATTTTTATTTGATGTGAAAAATCATTAGAATAATAATTAAAGAACATTTTTTTAAATAAAGACATTTTGTAAATTTCTTCCGGCAAAATATCAAAACATTTTTTGTTGTTAGCAAGATACAATGCTAAGGACTGAAGGCAATTTTCTCAGTATTTAGCTTCATATTTTATATCGTTCCATCTCTGCCCAATATTGCCTTATCCTATCAAATCAACATCAATGGAAACTTATTTTTCAGCTTACAAAGGATGTATGCGTTTCAATTAGCAAAAATTGCCTTTTAATTTTGGTTTTGTGACCCAGGGTCACAGTATACTTACTTTAACTAAATAATGGTAACAGTCTGTTGACATCATTCTAGTGCAACTGTAGAGCTTTAGTGAACGTATTCACATCAGACTGTGATCAGATGCTTTCCTAACCTCCATTTTCTCATTGCTCTATTTTTTATTATATAAACTTTAGGAGGAAAAAAGCACACCACATATTTGCATATCCATCTATTTGTCGCTCTCATCTGCAGTATACAGTTTTAAAGTTTGTTTTTAATAAATAACCTTTTTGCCACAATATTTAGATTTTATGCTGCGCCTGTTTCAGTTAATAGTAATCTATTCAAAAGTGACCTTTTATAATCATACTGAATACAAAGTAAAGCAAAAATGTATTAAAGAATGTTTCAATATGCAACTGCAAGACTAAATTTTTTTTAAAATACAGTGATTAAAATTTAATATGGCCTAGAGTCATGTTCAAGCTCAGTGTCTTAGTGTGCTACATGAGCACATTTATCAAGTTGTAGCCTTTATTAATTTCAGTATGATTTATTAATTTGTTGTGTGTTTGTTTGCATGTATGCAGGTTCCAGGCGGTGCGTAAGAAGTTCATCACAGAGCTGAAGGAACTGAGGCTGAAGGAGCAAAGTCCTCATGTGGTGCAGAGCATCATCAGCCTCATCATGGGCATGAAGTTCTTCAGAGTCAAAATGTATCCCGTTGAGGACTTTGAGGCTTCGTTCCAGTTCATGCAGGTCGAGACACATGCTAATACTGTATGTTCTTGTGGCTTTGTAATGAGCCGCTGAAGGCTGTTGATGGATGATTTTGTCAGCTGAGAATTTCTCTTTGAAGGGATGGTTTACCTAAAAATGAAAACATCATTCATTATTCTATATGATGTTCAAAACTCAGGTAATGGAGGTCAGAATAATTACTGTATTATTCTGTATCAATACAGAATAATGTATTGTTATAAAAGTATTTAATAGTATGTGGTATGACTCATGAATAGATCACATATTGTTTTTTAGAAGCACAAAATATTAATATATTTTGAATTTTTAAACACATTTAATCCCCTTTTTTTACTATCTTTGAGTCAGACAGTAGTTCTTTTGTTTTATTTGCGAGCTCTCTGTTCTCATGCCTCATAAAATATCTTGAGTAACAGTCTCAGTGTATTTAATCTATCTTTGCCATTGGGACTGTGTGGAGCAATGCCTTTACATTACCCAGTTATAGGCAGTGAAATCCGGCACTCAATATGGGCTGCATTTAACAAGCACAATAATCCAGAGATTTTTACTAAGCCAAAAGCTGCAAAGAGATGCTGTGTTTTATAGTAGACCTCATATTTCTCCAAGTACTGTATCGGAGGGTGCAGCCAGTACTGATTGTTTAATAGTAGTGCATCCTTTTTTTTAGTTACTAAAACAATTTTTTTGCAAATGTTTAGTAGATAATGTGAAGATTTGCATTTAATTGATTAAGTGCTTTGTTTTTTGGTTGTCTGTGTTGGTGAGGCAGGAATGTGCTCAGTATTTCCTGGAGGTGAAGGATAAAGATATCAAACATGCACTGGCTGGCCTGTTTGTTGAGATCCTCATCCCTGTAGCTGCTGTAAGTACCACACAACTTTCACTTTGTTCAATGGCGACACAGAATACAATATATATTATCTTAAACTGTAACTTATTATTGGTATGATATCCAATTTGAATTTCAGGAAATGTTACTCCTACCTTCACTGTTCTTCAGAAATAATTGGAATACATAATGTAAGCATTATATACAGTCAAGCCTTAAATTATTCATTCCTCCGGCAAATCCGACAGTTATTTTTATTCAACCGGAAATGACACAGGCTTCCCCCAAATGATAATAATAAGATGATGTACAAGAGGCATCATTGTGACATCATAGCGGATCATCCCTTAATCAATCAATCAATCAATCAATCAATCAATCAATCAATCAGTCAGTCAGTCAGTCAGTCAGTCAGTCAGTCAGTCAGTCTGTCTGTCTGTCTGTCTGTCTGTTTGTCAGTCAGTCAGTCTGTCTGTCTGTCTGTCTGTCTGTCTATCATCCTTACTGTCCATCTGTCTGTCCATTTATCTGTCCGTCTGTCTATCTTTCCAATAATCCATCCATCCATCCATCCATCTATTCATCCATCCGCCTATCCATCCAACCGTTCTTCCTAACTTCCTTACCTCTTTCTTTATTGCCATCCTTCCTTGGAACCTTCCTTCCTTCCTTCCTTCCTTCCTTCCTTCCTTCCTTGCTTCCTTGCTTCCTTTTTACATGTATTTATTTATTGTATATTTTTGCTATTACTTTTGATTAATTTAATTAAACTGATTGTCAAAAACATCAATATTTCCTTCTTAAGTACTGCAGATTCAGCTAGATTTCACATGCATATTGACATGTGATGCATTCTGGCTAAATTGGTGTATTGCTACATCAACTCTGATTCAAATTAAGGTAATTTCACAATATGACAACACAAGAATGCAGAACATTACACAACTTCCCATTAATTCAAATCAGAATATGTTTGTGTGATCTGTGACACTTCATTCTAGTCTCACTCTGGATTTCTCATTGCGTGATGCTGGGAAAAATATTTAATTTCCCAAATATTTAAGTATTAAATAGTACTTTTTAAGTTGAAATCCTAAAATTGAGGCAATCTTGTGTCTGATGGAGTGATTTAAAACAAACGCATCTCTTATAAGGCAAAAATCATGCAATTGTGCTTCACTTTTGCTCCACAGCGATCTTATCATCTTCTGTTTTAATCACAAATCGGTCCATGAAATGTATTCAGAACGTTTGACGAAGGCTCAGTGACTCCTGTGCAAAGTTCATCATGGTACATGTCCTGTCAAGTGGTTTTAGGTGGAGCCTGTGGAATGAGTTGCTACAGAAACACAATTGAAATGTGTTTGGCTTTGTATTGACAAGACGAATGGCTCTGAGTGATTTGTGTGCTGTTGTGCTGCGAGCGGGTGTAGCTCAGCATGAAGACTCATATGTTTGTGCTTGTGTGTTTTTGGAAGGCGGTGAAGAATGAAGTGAATGTGCCCTGCCTGAAGAACTTTGTGGAGATGCTCTACCAGACGACCTTTGACCTCAGCTCAAGAAAGAAGCACTCACTGGTACTGTCCTTTTTGTGCTTTGATACATGCTTTCCCACAATCCTCCTGTAGCTTAGATCATTTTGCCACCCAGAAAGGTTTCATTCTTTTCCGGAGCAGAAAAAGACAAGTTTAGTGAGATCTATCAGTTGCCCGTTCCAAACCTTTAAAGCATCAGAAAGTACCATAAATCTATCATGAAAGTGGTCACTAAGATTTTTAAAGTTGCCTTGAAAGCAGGGGTCTCAAACTCAAACTGGCGGGGGGCCATTTCAATGATTCACAATTCCTAGGAGGGCCGTTTTAACATTTCAAGCAGTTCATTTCAAGTTTTTTTGCTTCACACAACTGCTGGCAAATATCTGTGGATGTTTAAATGATCACTTTGACATTTAAATAGTCATAATAAAGCTAATAATAGTTATTATTAATATTCTGTCCTTACCAATTGTTGCTTAACCAAACACTTAACAGATAGCATTTGGGTACCTTTACCTGCAATTGTTCTTCTCAATATCTTTTGTAAAACTACAGCAAAAAGGGGAAAAGTTTATATTGTATTATATTATATTTTATATTCACACTAATGTTCAATTCATCCTGCAGTAAAATGTACATAGTTGTCATAGAAATCTCAATACGCATATGAAGAAAATCTATGAAATGAGACCATTTGAATCAAATAATTGTTTCAAATAATTGTTACACCATTAGCATAACGTTTAAGCCATAAAGTGTTTGTTCAACATTATACAGGTGGTATAAAATGACAATTATCAAATGACCCTTAAATATTTACAAAGATAGAGCTTTAGTAAAAATAGAGCACTTATGTACATTTATTTCAATGTTTAAATCAGCCACAGAATGAATATGCATGTGCGTTACTCTCGACTGCACGCTGACAAAAAAAAAGGCAAAAGTAAAATTGAAATACAGTATAAAATAATACAATATAAAGTCCAATTGGTGGAGGGTGGCAATATATGACAGCACAACAATGATAGTGATTTAAAAACGTTTTGGGGGGCTGAATCTCTGAAATATTTTTGACATCAGTTGTGAGCCGGAGGGAGGAGGGCGGGCTGGGAGTTTGAAACCCCTGCCTAAAAGAGTAGCATTGAGTGAGATCAGCTTTCTATAACAAATACATGAGAAGTTATAATAAAATTTGTAAAATTCATGGACTTGGCATAACTATTCCTGTTCCTATTTACTATTATGAAACATTAGAGTGGATCTCTGCGATTAATTTTTGAGAAGACTTAAATATGTTGTGTGAATTAGGGTTGTGCAATTAATAGAAATTTAAATTTAAATTCAGTTTCGGCCTGCAACGAATATGCAAAAATCGGGATCAGGTCAAAAACCGGAATCAGGATAAAGCGGTCAAATATGTAAAAACGGTGCTTATTAATAATTCACATTATAAAAAAAGAACATAGAGTTGAAAAGGAAATGCATTTGTAACAATAAACCGGAGCCATGTAGCTGTTAATGCCAACTGTGCTTCAAATTATTAATCAGACAACAAAAGACAAGGACAAAATCACTCACTGCTTTCGACTGAAGGACTTTTGTACCGGTAGCTTTACTTAGAAACAAATCAAGTTTAAATTATAAAGTCAAGACTATGCTTAAACCACAGCTTGTTTCATTTGTATATGCTTAATATTCTATTCAATTTTTTTAATTACCAATTTGTGAGAATTGTGAAATTTCATGATTTCTGAAATGCATAGGTGTAATAGGAATCTATAGTTAAACATTTACTAATGCATTATTAAAATCCAAATTTGTTTATTAACATTAGCTAATGCACTGAGGAATAATAAGGAACTAACAATGATCAACTTTATTACCATTAACCAATGTTAACAAAGATGAATAAATACTGTAATAAATGTATTGTTCATTATTTGTTTATGTTAGTAAATACGTTAACTAATACAACCATATGCAATGTAAAGTTTTGGCCACATTTTTGTGTTTTGAAACAAAGGTTTGATTCTAAAATGCTGAAATGAGTTGTCAGTAATTTCAGTTTCACTTACACAACTGATCTATGTGTAACACGTTTGCATAAGGTTATCCTAATATTTTCAACATTTTGACATCAAGCATTTATTGTTGAGACGACACATTTAGTTTGGTGTGACTTGAGCACTTTCACTCCTGTTAAAACTTCAATTAGAGTAACTGAATCTGCTAAATGAATCTCTGGTCATTTCAGCATTTTGTTATTGATGATAATTTGACAAGAGCACAGGACTTAAAATATTGATCACACACATTTAACATTTGAAAGGAAAAGTTTAGAAATATACATATGCATTTATGACAATGTATTTTATGGGAATAATACTGTTATTGTAAACTTTATTTTAGGGGTGATTTGTTCTGCAGCGTAATAGATTTACAACACATATATCACACCACACACTTAAGACAAACATTGAACATTAATAGTACTAAAATCAGCAACTACCTCTTCCCATTAAAATTTAGCAAATCAATCGCACAAGGAACAATTGAAAATTTAAATCTGTGTGTGCCTTGCCAAAGGAACCCTATACCGAGATCCTGAGGCAAGGATTTGAAATGAATCAAAAAAAGGATGGGATATATCAGATGTAATCTCATGATTAATCTAATCTCACCTGAATTTCAAACAAATAGGATAACCTCGGCACTTTTACTCCTAATACTTTACTACAGGTATTTAAAACCTTAGACAGTAAGTGTTTAATAGATGCAGGCAAAACTATTGGCAAAGACCTGCAAATTTAAATTAACATTTAAATATTGTATATCAGAAATGTCCAAACTAGGGCCCAAGGATCCTTTGATTTGGCCGCTACCCATTCTGATAAGAGAGGGAGGTGATGGGGATGGTTTCTAGATTCAGTCGATTCAAATTTACTGTAACCCTTTGTTTTTTTTTATTGTAAAAAGCTAACTGAAACTAAATGTTTCAAATAAATGGTGTAAATTAATAAGATGTTGTTTCAAATGTGCTGTCACCCGACCAAGCCTTTGGTGAGCAAATCAAGTCATATTTTGCTTGAGCATTCAGCATTGAACTCCACTGTAATGTAAAGGTAACTTTGTTTTTATCTCAGTAAGTTCTCATTTATAAAGTTATACTGCATTAGTTGATACGATTTAAAGCAATGTTTTCTATTTATTTGAAATATTAGGAAATAAATTAGGAAATTACCCTTGGCAACTTTAATGTATTTACTTTCGGCCCACGGCTCTCAATCAGATTTGGTTTTTATCCCTTGATACGAAAAAGTTTGGGCATCCCTGGTGTATATAGTATTTATACACTTATATAGTATAATTATGTAGTGTGCTTGCCCATTTTCTGATAGATTGTCTTTATTCAAACTGATTTTTGCATCACCTTAATACACACAATATTCTACTTTTTAAAAGCTTGAATTTTAAATGCCTGTTATGGTCTGCAAGTGTATGTTTGTATCATTAAAGGTAGTACAATAATGTCATCTTGTGGAATATTATTACCATTTAAAGTTACTTTGTTTCTCTTAAAATGTATTTTAAAATGTGAAATATTCCTGTTCATGGCAAAGTTGAATTTTTCATGCATTCTACCACGATTTGTCACTCAAGACAGTTCTTAGTATTAGTGTTGAAATATCAAGTTCACATCAGTTCATTTCAGTTTTTTCAATATTCAAACATGTCAAATTTGCCACAGTGTTCTTTTTGTTTTCTGTCTCTCTCCAGGCATTGTATCCCTTGGTCACATGTCTGCTGTGTGTTAGTCAGAAGCAGTTCTTCCTCAATAACTGGCACATCTTTCTTCAGAACTGCCTTTCTCACCTAAAGGTAACATTTTCTAACTGCAGAATGAACGCTGAGCCATTGCTTTAGCTTAGTGACAACCTGCAACAAAATCACTGGAGCTGACAGCTTCTCACAAACGGCACCATGAAAAATGCTGCCTACAAATTACTAAAGTAGCTTCAGTACATATCCCAAGCATTCCGTCTTTCTGCATATCCTACCAAATTCTGTCAAATATTTAATACTTATAAAATCGAATACATAAAACAACGTGTGCTGTTGATACAAACATTCTGAAGCCTGAAGGCAGGTTTGGTGAATCATTTAAAAAATTTGCTTGTTAAATGGCTTGGTTTGATTACGTAATTTTAGAGTAAGGTGTGGTGTTATAGAAGACTTGTCAAATGCTTCTTGCTTGTATTGTTCGGTTGATTATGACTGTTTTATCCACTCTGTCTCAATCACATCTTGAAATGTGTGTGTTTGTGCTCGTCCACGTTGTGTTGTTGTCGTCGGTTCAGCTGCCAGGATGTGATTCTTTTGGTTTCCTATAATTCCCTTTCCACAGTGATTCATTTTCCCTGCGGTCTGTGCCACTTTATCATGTGAATCTTGAAGATCGATCTGTGATGCTTTGATTAGGTGGTGGTGATTTTGTTAATGAGTGATCAAACTTTATGTAACTCCCTGCAGTGCTGATTAAATCCTTTCCCCACTTACCATTAATCCAGATCAGGACTGGATCAGAATTAGACTAGTGTGAATCTTACTTCTAATCCACTTTAGACTGCTTCTTCACAAAAAGTCATTTGAACATTTCAGGATCAGAGGTTTTCCTCAGTGGTCTGATGTAATGGCTTTAGCCAATCGAATCTAGGTTTATGGGATTTGTAGTCTCAGTGGTGGAAAATTCCTCTCCCGATTGATCCATGGATTCCCTTTAAAGTTCTGCTTGTCTGTCTGTTTCCCTGTCTGCTTCTAACCCTGCTGTAGTTTGTCTTCCCTGACTGAAAGACTTTAGTCAGAGAGATGCCAGATTTATTTTTTGAAGCCTGGTTTTCCTTTGCTTAAGTTATGCATGGCAACTACTCTGAGTAAAATCTTCATAATCACTCACGCTTTAAATCATACATTTGCATGTACTAATCTTGCTAAGTTTTTTTCTTCTTCTCTGTTTTGTATTTGTTCTGTTGATTTTTTTTTTTGTAAGGTTTTTGTCTTGTTTAATTTTGTTTCATGTTTTTATTTAGTTTTATTTCTATTTATGCTTTGTTTTTGTCTTTGTGACGTAGTCTGTTTTTTTGTTATTATTTAGTTATTTATTTATTTTTAAAGAGTCCCAATTATGTATTAAAAAGAGTCATATTTTGGTCAAAAAACACTTTTAGTGTCTTATAATATGCATTTATTTTTACCTTATTATCCCAACGACTCCCATATGATTCGTTCAGCGATTCATTTGTTCCCAAACCCCTCCTTAGTGTAATGCTAATCTGCGCTGATTGGTCAGATGATCCAGTGTGTTTTGATTGGTCAACTGCATTAAGCATGAGACAGATAGAAATGCTCACCATGGCTGATCAATCATTTTGAAGAAGGCAGAGTGTATGTGTGATCTTTCCTGCCAAACAATTTTTCCCAGAAGTCTTCCGTATTTCTGATCCATCTCCCGCCACCCTCCCGTTTTGTTATTTCTTCCTTTTTCTTTCTACAGTGTTTGTGGACAGGGCCTGGGGTTTAAATTTTCCTGGGTCTGCGCGTACAACAAATGGGTGGGGCTTGAGTTCTGTATCGACGTCACGACAACATGGCTAAAGACTCGTTATAGCAGCGATTCATTTAAACCACTATGAGTCAACTCTTTTATAGATGAATCAATAGTTTTTAACACGGCACACTTTCAGATTTAAGCCTTACCTTGATATTTCACTTCTTCTATTAGAGCTTTGTTACACACTGCATGGAAGGTAATTTTCCAAAACACATAATAGGGACTCTTTAAAATCTTTATTATTATAAATTTCTTTTCTACTATTTGTTTTATTTTGATGTGTTTTAGTTTATTATTGTTTGATGATTTATTATTTTAATCCTGCTTTTTGTCTTCTCACCCATCTGAAACATCTTCATCAGCACATCACCCATTTAATAATATAAACAGCTAAAAAAACTTTAATAATATATGAAATAACATTTTTAATCAAGAATTATATTTTCATTCTATAGTTAAAGAATAGATACACTTTGAAATACTTGTGCAGATTCTGTAGAGAATCTGACACTGAAGTATTACATCCCAAGCAACCCTGCACCTTGTTTTGCATGTTTTGTTTTTGCTGTTGTTGTAGCACAAAGCTTTTTGTTTTGTTCTTAAGTTTGTCTCTTGTTCTTTATCTAACCTGCATGTCTTCCCCACCACCATCACCCCCTATCCTTTGTCATCTTTTTTGTTCCCCCCTGCACGTTTATTGGCTCCAGATGCCGTCAAACAACAGCATCCGTAAGCAGATTGAGACCCTGCAGGTGAGTTTCCATGGTTGCCTACAGTCCCGCCTCTGAGAGGTCATGTGACTGACCTGTATTCCACATGGGTTTCCTGAGACCGCTGGCTCTTTTGTCCTGTCCATAGAGGAAACGTTTAGTAATTTATGGAGATGTGGACTTTATCATATCAGTGATCACTGTCTTAAGCTTGTTTTATCAGAGTCGGCATCAGTTTTGGACAAAACGCACTCACTATCATTCAAAGCAAAATGAAAACATACGTATTTATTTTATGCCAAGGTTAATATTGTAACCTAAACTTTAATATTAGGGCAAAACGGCAATCAAATTGGATTGTGCTTATTGAAATAATTAGGAAAATCATCAAATATTTACTTTTTTATGGCCTTGATACTGTTGTAGAGGTTGGAGGAGTTTGCAAGTTTGTTGCATTTGCAGTGGTTTGTTTAACATTTAATTTACCTAGATAAATATTTTAAATGTTCCCCATTAGGCGAGAGAGGAGGAAAAAATCCAGATAATTGCATACAGACTTGGCATCTCTTGCTAAAAAACACTAGAGATCCTCAATTATAGTGACACTGTCCTTATGTTGCTGGAAAACATGCACTTATATCGCCCCCTGTAGTCAGTGTAGATCATTACACCCTGCTTATTCTCTTCTGCAGTCTGATTAGCTGTGCGTGTGTGAGAGAGACAATTGCTTAGTCAGTGACTCGATTTGGACGCGCCATGATGTGTTAATCGCAGATTCATTAGCAGAGTTTTTATGAATCCCTCTTTCATCATCCATTGCTTCTGCTGAACAGCCGATTTATGAGTCATCTCTCTGTGCATCAATGCAGTTAAAGCAGAAATTACGGCACTTATTGGCCTATAAATGGAGTCCGTTGCGTCATATTCCTCATTAACTCATCGTAAGCAGCAAGAACTATTGATCTCCAGTCATGATGAAGCAGCAGCTGTTTATGAATGAAGGTGGCAAAGGGTTCATTTGTTATTGCTTTTATTGAGTTTATATTTATATTTATTTATAGTTTATATTGAGTTTTTGCTGGCTACATCACTAGGGCTACTTGACGTCACTGGTTTTGAGTCTGTAGCTCATGTCATGACTTCTTGTTGTCTTAGAGTTTTATTTCTTCACTTTTTCTAGAACAAAGACCCCAAAATGTCTCGTGTAGCACTGGAGTCTCTGTACAGGCTGCTTTGGGTTTACATTATCAGGATCAAGTGTGAGAGTAACACAACCACACAGAGGTAAAATGCAACCCTACAGAAAGCCTAAATGCTCATACACTAAGAATAGTGGAAAACACTCAACTACAAACATGCCATTATTTGAGAGAGACAGCTCTTGTTTGTATGCATGTAATATTTCACATTATCTCTTTTTTTCCTTTACAGTCGGCTCCTCAGTATTGTAACAGCACTTTTCCCGAAGGGCTCTCGCAGTGTGGTGCCCAGGGACACACCTCTTAACATCTTTGTTAAGATCATTCAGTTTATCGCTCAGGTAAAAGTCCATTCAGAATATATTATAGGTTCAGTTTCAGCCCTTTATTATGTCTCTGTGCCTTTTCCTTCCTTTGTGTGTATCGACTTTGTTTTGGGATTTTATAAGTGACATTTTGTGGTGTTTTATTTCCTTTATAAAGGAAAGGCTTGACTTTGCCATGAAAGAGATCATCTATGACCTGCTGTGTGTGGGCAAGTCTCACAAGACCTTCACCATAAATCCAGAGGTGTGTAAAGACATACACTATGCAGTTTTTTTATTAGGATTTTACAAAATCATTATTAAATGTTATTATAAAATTGTAGAAATTTACCAAATAAGTATAACTTTTTAAACTATACCTTTTTTTTTTAAAACAATTCATGGCTGTTTAAAATAGTTCCATTCTAATGTCGTTCACATCCGATGTGGCTGAAGCGTCAAACGCGAGTAATTTACATGTTAAGTCAATGCAAAGACTTGAATAGACATCCTGTGGCACGAAGCCCTGCCCATGACTCATATCCGTTTTTATTGTAAAGTGAATTTGTTGCGTGAATGAAGTGAATTTATTACGCGAATTAAGCGAATTTGATACACAAATTAAGCGAATTTGACGTGCGAATAAAGTAAATTTGACACACTGGAGGAATCAAAGCGAATTTGATTTGTGATTAAAGCAAATTTGACGCATGAATCGAAATCGATTCTGAAGCAAACTTGCTTCACAAATGTAGCGAATTTGACACTCGAATGAGAAAAGAAGCTAGTCGCCGGGCAGACAGAAGACCTACCCATGACGCAAATCTGTGTCTTTTGTGAAGTGAATTTGACGCACAAATGAAGCGAATTTGATGCGCAAATTTTTTATTTTTTATGTTTTTTTTTTGTTTTTTTTTTAAGATTTATTTTTGGCCTTTTTTAGATAAGACAGTGTTGAGACAGGAAGCAAAGTGGGAGAGAGAGAGGGGGTAGGTTAGGGAAATGTCGTCGAGCTGGGATTCGAATTTGCGACGCCCTGACGTGCTTTTGCACCATATGTCGGCGCACTAACCACTAGGCTATTGCGCCGACTTGATGCGCAAATTAATCGAATTTGATGCGTGAATGAAGCTAATTAAATTTTAATTAAATTTTACGCTCAAATGAAACAATTTTAATTTTACACATGAATAAAGCAAATTTCATTTCACTCGCAAATAAAGCAAATTTGACACTCAAATGAAGCCAAATGAATTTTACGCATGAATGAAACGAATTTGATGCACAAATGAAGCGAATTGAATTTGACGTGCGAATAAAGCGAATTTGACATGTGAATGGAAATCGAATTTGAAGCCAAAGGCACAAAGCACACGTGAATAAATCAAGTCAACTCAAAATGTTGACGCGTCTATTAACACATGAATAGCGCGATTTATTTGTGCATGCCTCGTCTGGTGTGAACACAGCATAATAGTTCTATAGTACTATTCATTGTTACTTAATGTTACTTTAGTAACACTTAAATATGGCTGTTAAACATTTCATGTGTTTTCATTAGAAATAAATTCATAAAGAAAAAAATATATATTGTGAGATTTGTTTTGTATGATTACATTAAATGTTAAAGAATGATTGTTATTCATAAAAAGATGAAAATCACAGCTAATTATCACTCTCTCTGTCTTTCTGTCTCAGAGGATGAATATTGGTCTGCGGGCCTTTCTGGTGATAGCTGACAGCCTGCAACAGAAAGATGGCGAACCACCTATGCCCACTACAGGCGTCATCTTGCCCTCAGGCAACACACTGCGGGTCAAAAAGATCTTCCTCAACACCACCCTGACTGACGAGGAAGCCAAGGTCATCGGTATGGAGCCTTGCTGTTACAACACAGCAAAATTATTAGCCCCATGTTGTTTTTTGTTTGTTTTAGCTATCTTCAAATAAAGTTTTTAGAGAGAAAAAAATAAAAAATAAGTTAAAACGCATTGAGCGCCTGTCATGAGTTCTGTATTTATCTTGCCTCATTGTTTAGAGGTTGAGGAAATGCTTCTGTATGTGACCTATTTTATCTTTTTCCATTCTTCTACTAGATTTTGTGTGAACTAAGCTGATCTTTCTCTGTGTCTGCTTGTCTGTCTAGGTATGTCTCTATATTACCCTCAGGTTCGGAAGGCCTTGGATAACATTCTTAGACACCTGGATAAAGAAGTGGGACGATCCATGAGCATGACTAATGTTCAGATGTCTAACAAAGAACCAGAAGACATGATCACGTTAGTTTCTTGAGGTTTTATTGACCTATTAAGTATAATCAAAATCTTCCAAATGGTATGAAAAATAATGGTGCCGTTTATTTGTTGTAGTGGGGAGCGTAAACCGAAGATTGATCTATTCCGGACATGTGTAGCTGCCATTCCCAGGCTAATCCCAGACGGCATGAGCAGACAGGATCTCATTGAGCTACTGGCCAAGTAATGACCTGTGACCCTCATGTCAACTCTCATTCATCACTTCACGAAAAATCCAGCCTTTTTGTGATTCACTTGTTTTATAATACATTTATTTATACTTTACAGGCTCTCAAACAACCTAATTGCGTATAACACAAGCATTTTGTAATGAGGATCATCAATGTTTAAAGAAACTTATAGGGGTAGTTCATACAAAGATGACAGTTTGCTGTTAATACATTTTTTTCAAAGGTAGAAAGGTCACATACTTCTCAAATGGCCTGAATGTGAGTAAATTAACAGCAAATGTTCATTCTTTTAATGTTTTCTCATGCAAAGTGTTTATTTATGGATATTAATCAAATACAGAATTTCAGTTATTAAGAAAAGACTAATCTGGCATTCTAATTTCCATAAATGTAAGACTTCCTGATTAATAACCACAATATGAGTCAGACTTCCTGTGAAGTCATAATGACATGTAGTCATATATATACATACATAAATCTGTCAGCTCTTTGACCTTTCTGCGCTTTTACCGACGATGATGCTGTTATTAAAGTGATGATGCGTAGTGTTTATTTATTGTACTTGGTAAACGTTGCGTGACTCTTTGTTTGTCCCACCCTTCCAGACTGACCATCCACATGGATGAGGAGCTGCGTGGTCTGGCGTTCACCACTCTGCAGGCTCTGATGGTGGACTTCCCGGACTGGAGAGAAGACGTGTTGTCTGGTTTTGTGTATTTCATAGTGAGGGAGGTGACTGATGTTCACCCCACTTTACTGGATAACGCTGTCAAGATGCTGCTGCAGCTCATCTCACAGTGGAGACAGGCGGTACAGAGCAGCAACCGCTGCCATGATTCACAGGTGCAAACATACAACAAATGTGTTGCTTTTTTAATAAAAAACATTGACCTTATTATGGAATGCGGAGGTGCACTCGTTTTTGCGAGAACTTCTGATTCAGTCGCCCATGAGAGAAATTACTAGGAATACTAAACCCCAGAAAACAGTCAAAAAAAAGTGTGTTCATAACTACATAAAAACAAAAATAAACATATAATACGCAAAGATAACATAAAGCTGCATAGCGAGCTGTTTTTCATGTCTAAAAATCAATGGAAGTGAACTTGAATGTTTGAGCCAAAAAGACTTTTACGTACCCATTTTTACGTGAATATGGTCAATAACAAACAAAGACTTAGGCTTTGAAAACAAACTTTAAATCCTAAAAGATCATTTGAGAAACATCTTTTTATTGTCTATAATGAAAGTCAATAGTAAACTAAATTTAATTCACCAATATATACAATAATATGTTTCTTGATGTGCACTTTCATCTTAACACCTTTAAACAATCTAATTATTTATTGTTGTCATGTTAGCTCAAGTAAATTTCTTAAAACTTAGGTCAGAAAACTCCTTTGTGGCATGTTCTAGCTTAAACCTTATAAATCAAAGCTTTGGTAGGTGGTATTTGTAATCATTTACATTATATTTCTTATAGTTATATTTCTTTTATTGGTTACATTTTAAAATACTAAACAAAATTGAAAGGCAAAATTCTCAAGCATTGAAGTACAAAATACTGTAAACAGTGTTTCAGTCAAAGATGTAGTCGGCACTGAGCATCTCAGGCTTCTAAGAGTTGGGGGTACCGATGCTCTCAGTGGCCAATATGGAAAAGTCCTCCTTACTATTTTATGCTCCTATTGACGTCATTTTGACTGATGTAAGTTGGAATTTCCCAATTTTATTCTGAACTTTAATAAACTTAACCAAGATTGCTGATGTCCATTTAAGTTTAGGTGTGGAACCACACACGCATAACATGCACACATCGGTGCTATAGGCAGTCTAACATTCGATCCTCCTTTTTAAGGGCAGTCATTTACAGTTGAAATCAGAATTATTAAACCCCCTTAGATTTTTTTTTTCTTTTTCTTTTTAAAACATTTTTCATTTTTTTCTTATGGAGATTTTTGTTATATTTAGGCTAGAATAAAAGCAGTTTTACATTTTTTAAAACTTTTTTAAGGTCAAAATTATTAGCCTCTTTATGCTGTGTTTTTTTCTGATAGTCTATAGAACAAACCATCGATATAGAATAACTTGCCTAATTACCCTAGCCTGCATAGTTGGCCTAATTCACCTAGTTAGGCCTTTAAATGTCACTTTAAGCTGTATAGAAGTGTCTTGAAGAATATCTAGTCAAATATTATTTACTGTCATCATGGCAAAGATAAAATAAATCAGTTGTTAGAAATGAGTTATTAAAACTATTATGTTTAGAAATGTGTTCAATTCTTCTCAGTTAAACAGAAATTGGGAAAAAAATAAACAGGGGGGCTACAGGACTTCAACTGTAGCTAACAATTACTGTACAAACAAGATAAGGTATTTCTTACAAACTAAAACAGCATATAATGTAATGTAATGTTTATGTAATGTAATGTTTAAGCATAACATTTTCTAAAAAGGTGTAAAAGAAATTAATATAAATATATAGAAGCAGAGGAGTTGCATTTCCCTGATTTTATCCAACAATATTTATTTATTTACTTGCAGTATTTATTTAATGTAATAAAATGTATGCTTTTATAAAGCATGTTATGATAAAGTATTTTTTTAATTGATCATAAGTGATCGTACAGACTTTTATAATACAAAAACACTGTTCTATACTCTATATTCATCAACTCTATATTCATCAAACTCTATATTCATCTATATAATGTAAAATGCAAAAATCCCCAAACAATTAGGCAGTATGGCTTTCCTCACTGTAAACTATAAATGCTTTGAGCACAATTATGAGCATATTTATGTGATTACTAAATAGAATCATTTAATTCTGAAGATTGGAGTAATGATTTGTTTTTACCATAAATAATTTCAAGTTTATTAAAAAAAGAAAACATTTTAAATGGTAATAATATTATTGGACTTTTCATGAAAACAACAAAAACAAAATTGTATTCTTTTAAAAACGTCTAAAAGACTTGCTGACCTTAAATTTTTGAATGCTTTTTCTTATTTTAAGTTTTTCTTGTAGCATATCATACATTTTAGCTTGTGTTTTACCTTTGTTTGTTTCTGTTTTAGAGCCCGTCTCTCCCTCTGGAGCGATCTCCTCTCTGGACAGTTCTGCATGTGGTGGAGGGTCTGGCTCTGGTGGTGCTGTGCAGCTGTCGACCTGCAACACGCAGACTCGCTGTCAACGTTCTCAAAGAGGTCCGATCGCTGCACACGGCCCTCAGCATTGCCAAGGTAACCATCCTCCCTGCATAACTTCCTGTTATTCTCCCACATCGCATGACCTCCTTTGTTTGCTCTTCAAATTTATTGCTTCGTCTTTATCTTTGTTTTTCCTCTTTCTCAGGGAGATGAAGAGCTGGCTATAGACGTGATGGACAGATTGAGTGCTTCAGTCCTTGAGAGCTTTATTCATCTTACTGGGGCTGATCAGGTAGGGAAATGTGAAACAGTATGTATTTTCAATGTTTGTGTACAATTCAAACAAAAAAATAATAATAAAAATGGCACATTGTTTTAAAATTAACATATTTTTGCCCCTTTTTGCTGTAGACAAGTCTGCTGTATTGTCCCAGTGGAATAGACTTACAGACTCTGGCAGAGTGGAGTTCGTCTCCTATCAGCCATCAGTTTGATGTCGTAAGCCCCTCCCACATCTGGGTGTTTGCCCATGTGACGCAAGGTCAGGACCCCTGGGTCATCAGTCTGTCTAGTTACCTGCGGCAAGAGAACCTGCCCAAGCATTGCCCCTCTGCACTTAGCTATGCTTGGGTCTTTGCCTCCACGCGCCTTCAGCTCCTATCTCCACAAGTTGACATCAAGTATGTTTTTAAATTCAAATTTGCCTCTTGCAGGGTAATGGGGGAAAATATAAATGCATACATGGGTCATGTTTTATATAATATAACGTTTTACACTACTGGTCAAATGTTTGAGGATTTTTAAATGTTTTAAAATAAGCTTCTCCTGCTCACCAAGGCTGCATTTGTTTAATCAAAAATGCAGTACAAATTGTAAAATTGAGAAATGTTATTGCATTATAAAATAACTGTTCAAAAGTAGATTATCATTTAATTTAATAACTTATTTCAGTGATGAATTTTAATGATGAATTTTCAACTTCATTACTCCAGTCTTCAGAGTCACATGATCCTTCAGAAATCACGCTAATAATAATAATAATAATTATTATTATTATTATTATTATTATTTGTAATAGTAATAAAAGCAATAATTACTGGAGTAATCATTTAATTTGAAACTACATACAATAAGAAAGCAGATATTAATTTTTTTATTAATATTTAACAATTTAACTGTTTTTAATGTTTAATAAATCCTGCCTTGATAAACAAAATCATTTATATAATACTTTAATAATGAAAAAAAAAATGACTTCAAACTTTTGACCGGTAGTGTATATTATAATGAAAACACAATTAGGGGCAACAAGCCCCTTTCTTAATTGGTGATTAATTGGAAACAATTGTTCAAATAATTTGTTCAAAACTGCCAATCATGGCAAAGAGGAAAAGAGGAAAGCGAATTGAAGAGATCATGGATTCATTTGGCACACTCCATTTATTCAAATGTGAAAGTACAGGCTCATCACGAGGTCCCACATATAGAAATCTTAAGGCAATATATGCAGATCACATATTGAAATTGAAATGGTTTTGTTCCATGCAACAGATATGCAGCGTTGCAAGGCCTTCACGATTTATTTAATAAAAAAATTGGTTTATGACTGCATCAACTTTGACTTTAAAGCCACTAATAAAAGGCAACATTTTTAACAAATGGCAAGCAAAATGGGATCAGTGCTCAAAAAATAAACTTTTTGAAATCCATCATGAAATAGGAACAAAAGTTTTTTTTTTTTTTTTTTTTTTTACTCAAGACATGATGAGATTTTTTTTTACAAAAGATGCCATATCGGACACACTAGACTCACACATGAACTTTTACTCAAAGCAGAAGAACCCCCAAAATGTCAATATTGCAACAGAAACCGAACTGTTAAACATATTTTTGTCAAATGCCCTATTTTTAATGTTATTAGACAACCATTTTTTATCTGGAGAGACTTTGTATGAAATATTTTTTATGTGAATCCTTCTAAAAATTGTACAATTTTTATCAAAAGTAAACCTTAAAAAACAGTGTTAGATTTGTTTTATTATATATATTATCATTATTATTATTATTATTATTTATGTATTTTTATCTTGCATTATTATTGCTGTTGATGACTTTTACATGTTAGAATATTTTTATACTTTTAGAAATGTGTATTTATAAAATGTGGTAAACTTGATCCTTTTTTTGCCATGACAAGCTGATATGGCAATAAACTCAAAATTCTCTCTCTCCAATGGCTGCATTCCGAAACATAAGCAGCTACGTTTATCTTGATATAATGTATTAAGCTATTACTAAACATTTGAGTGCATAACAAATTCCAGTCTGAGACATTTTTAATGAAGTGGTTTACCTGGAAATAATTTAATAATTTTTATTATTAAATTTTTATACTTAAAATAAACTGTTTCGCTATAATGGGTGGAATTGAACTTTGCTGTGTGGCCTTTGACCCTTGCAGCAGCCCAATTAATGCCAAGAAGGTGAACAGCATGAGCAGCAGCAGCGACTCATACGTGGGGCTTTGGAGGAACTACCTAATCCTGTGTTGCAGCTCTGCCACCTCTTCGTCTTCATCTTCCTCATCCTCCTCCTCATCTGCCCCCGGCTCTGTCCGCTGTTCCCCACCCGAGACGCTGGCATCTACTCCAGACAGCGGATACTGTTACGACTCAAAGGTCAGAGGTCAAAGCAACCTAGCACCTCTATTTCAGATGGTATAATTAACATTGTAAATGATGAACATTGTTTGTGTACACGAGTCTCTCTGTGTGTTTGTGCAGATCATTAGCATTCCGTCCCCTTCCTCCTTGTTCAAGCATGTGGTTCCCATGATGCGCTCAGAGAGTATGGACATCACTGAGTCTCTTGTCCTGGGGCTTGGCCGGACCAACCCTGTTGCCTTCAGGTGTGTCTTAGCTGACATGGAGCTTATTACTTGGTGTAAATGAGACCAGTGATAAGTGGTCAGACTTCATAAGTGGTTCAGAGATATCATGATGACCAAATGCATCACTTGATATAGGTGTCTGTTACTTCATGTTACACAGTATGTGTATATATAGCTCCAAGCTAAATTAAGAGACCTATTGACAATTCTCAATTTATTTGTATTTACAATTTCTAGTTTTGGGTAAATAGTTATTATTTATAGTTATTGTAATAATAAAAATGTTTATTTAGTTTATTCTTAAAATATCTTGGGCTATTTCTATATTTAATGTTTTTTTTGCATACAATATATATATATATATATATTTTTTGTTATTTTGACCAATTATCATTTTCAAAAAAAGTAATATTACTCTAAGTGACAGTATATTTAATTATAAATTTTTTATTAATTTAAAAAATGCATATTTTCTATATAATAAATCTAAAATAATAAAATAAATAGAATAAATTTATTTTTGAATAAAACAAACATTTTACTTAAACCTTTACTTAGTAAATCCGGAAAAACAGACTTTCCAAGTTGTCTTTTCCAAAGCTGTATATATAAATAATAATAATAATATTTTATAACATCAGCTCTGTTATGCAATTATGTGTGTGTGGAGTTGCAGTTAATCCTGTGATGTGTCTTACAGAGAGCTTTTAGAGGAGTTAAACCCCATCATCAAAGAGGCGCTTGAGAGAAGGCCAGAGGTGAGTTGGCCAATCAGCACAGCTCAGCACTTCGCACTAAATATAAAGACAATGGGTAAATATTTTGTTTCTGCAGAACATGAAACGACGCCGGCGTCGTGACATTCTCAGAGTCCAGCTGGTCCGGATTTTTGAGCTACTGGCCGATTCGGGAGTCATCAGTCAGACGTGAGTCTCACACATGCATGTGCTCACATATAGAGTACGGTTAAGTTCAAAAGTTCAATAAGAATTTTTTATTTATTTTTTTTTTTCTACTTTAATGACTTACAATGTATTTTGAGAATGAGCTTAATGAATGTCCAAAACAATGCCATTCTTAACTTTGGATCTTTTTAGCAATCTGTGTGTTTAGAATGCTCCAAATTTGAGATGGAAGCGTTTTAATGAACCGAACACAAGTGTGAACACTTAAATAATTTTATACAGAAAGACTTGAAATCATATAACTTCATTATTTGTCCAAAGAAAACAAAAAAAAAAAAAATGTCACTTTAACAGAATCCAGAAAAAAGTATAATTCTGCATACTGTATAAGACTAAAGATAAGGCAGATGAAAGTTTAGCTTTGCTATCATAATTTTTTTAACCCTAACATTATTAAAACCTTTTTTACAGTGTTTATTCAGTTTATTCATTTGTTCAATGCATTTTTAATAGAAAATAATTATAAGAAGACAACAAATTTTGTATTCGTTTAAATAAATTAATTTTTAGTAATTATTATTTATGTGTTGTCTGCGCAGGGTGAGTGGTGGTCTGGATGGCGAGTCTCACTCTCTGAACAGCACTTTACTAGAGTACGTGGATCTCACCCGACAGCTTTTGGAGGCAGAGAACGACAAAGATTCAGACACGCTGAGAGACATCCGCTCTCACTTCAGCGCACTAGTGGCCAATATCATCCAAAATGTACCAGGTACATGCTTACAGTCATTTTTAGACTTGTTAATAACTGATAAGACATGTTCACTGATTGTTATTATCTATTTGGGTTTGTGCAGTGCATCAGAGGAGGAGTATTTTCCCTCAGCAGTCATTGAGACACAGTCTGTTCATGCTCTTCAGTCATTGGGCTGGACCCTTCAGCATCATGTTCACACCGCTGGACAGATACAGTGACCGCAACATGCAGATCAACAGGCACCAGTACTGCGCACTGAAGGTACATGCTCATGACGAAACACATATGATGTAGAGCTTATTTTAAAAATATGTCTCTTATTATTTCATTTAAATACGCAATTTATCTCTAGATTAATCTGATTATTTTTATAAGAATAAGAAAATATTTAGAAATTATTTTGAAGGAAATAGAGACATACACTTTTGATGGTTGCTTGGCGCCACCTATTGTCGTAACATTGTAACTGCTACAACCATTATTTGAAATGTTGATTTGCCTCCAAACATTGCTTTTGATTAAACCGTAAACAAGTTTTTATATCTAAACTATAATCCGTTATCCACTGCAAAAAATAATTTTTTTTACTAAATTATTGTCTTTTGTCTAGTACAAATTTCTAAATTCTTAAATCAAGAAGCATTTTCTAGACAAGTAAAAATATTGTAAAAATATTTATAATAGGATGTATTTATACTATTGTAAGAATTTGGGAATGCAGAAAAATATTGACTTAATAATTATAAATTAAGTCAGTTTTTCCTTAAAACACTTTTAATCTCCCACTAGGGTTAGCAAAATCAACAGGCAGATTAGTTTGCATGTTGTAAGGTAACAATTACTGATATTGAATTTTATTCGGAAAATAAAACAATCTATTCTGTTTTTTTTTTTAAAGAGTTTTTAGACATTTGTACTAGAATCAAGAAAAACATTAAGAAAGGCATTCTATGTTGTGTCCTAGTATTTCTATGACTATTATACTGTTTGTATCGAAGAAATAATAATTAAATAGCATTGATCACAAAGAATAAGGACTGAAGCAGTTTCATAACCATACATTACAGTTGCTCTCTTGGTATCACACAGATTTGAATGTGCAGTTGTGATTGTTGAAGTTCAAAAATAGGATTATTTATTTTAGTTAAGATCATGTGGGTGTTTAAATTGAGATTGCAACCTTTTTAAGTTTAATTATACTGTAGTGCTCTAATATGAAGCCACACCACTATGTCACAATCATAGAGTCTGAATATGATGCGTGTGTGTACAGGCCATGTCTGCGGTGCTGTGTTGTGGTCCAGTGGCTGATAACGTCGGCCTGTCCTCTGATGGGTATCTGTATAAGTGGCTGGACAACATTCTAGATTCTCAAGACCGGAAGGTATAACTTTATTCCAGTCAGATTAGCATCACTAACCGGTCAACTGTTATTAACTGTGATGAGTCTGTCTTTGTGCTCAGGTGCATCAGTTGGGTTGTGAGGCGGTGATGTTGTTATTAGAACTGAACCCAGATCAGAGTAATCTGATGTTCTGGGCAGTGGATCGCTGCTATACTGGCACGCGAAGGGTTGCTGCAGGGTGCTTCAGAGCCATTGCAAATGTCTTTCACAACAGGTATATACTACAAGGTTTACAATATTAACTGTGACTGAATTTGTGACAGTAAAAAGGTTGGTTTATTGAACAATGTGTGCATGTTTTTGTCTTGCAGGGATTATCAGTTTGACACTGTGGTTTTGCTGAATCTCATCTTGTTTAAGGCTGCAGACTCTTCCAGAGACATCTATGAGGTTGCAATGCAGCTATTGCAGGTCCGTGGAAATTATTATTTTTTTTTTTTTCAGTCAAAGCAAGCCATAACAGCACAATTGGGTTAAAAAAATAATAATAAATTTTAAAAAAGTTTTTTTGGTTTTGTATTCCTATATTTTCAGTGTTACATCCCTGATGTTAAGTGTCTAGGAGTGAGAGGAATAGTGAAAAGTTGTTTGGAGTTAGTGTGGATCAGTGTCCTGCTTTTACCACAACACACCAAATTCAGTTAAAGAATTGGTTAACAAAAATGTACCATGATAAATCAAAACTGGGAGGCAAAAATAGGCTTAAGGAGGGGGAAGGCCAAAACAACAAACAAAAGTACACTCTAGCTAGTTAGGGAGTAAAGTAGTAAAATTAAATTAACACCAGAAATGTACAGGAATGTACATTACCATGAGAAAACAAGAGTCAAAGGGTTTTAGAAATAAAATGGCACCCACCTTCCTACAGCTTCCACACACAAAGTTAAGTTTTAGTGGCAAATCGTGAGCAGTTTTGAATGTTTTACAACAGATTTTAACTTGAATAAGTCAACCACCACAGCAACAATACACTTGCACAAAACAACCACGCACGAGAGAGGCCACACTCTGGAAGCAAGCTTCAATGTGGCTTGCAACTGGTCAGCTTTTAAGTTTGCAGGGCAACGAGCAGCAGGTGCAATCAATCAACCACCACTCGTCCACACCTAGCTAAGAAACAGGTAACAGAGAGAGAGAAAGAAAAGAAACCAAACACAGTACATTCAAAACACCATGGAATGTAACAGTATTAATTGATTTATTTTATTTCTTTGTTCTTATACATATAATGTATAGCATACATATGAAGGAAAAAAATATGTTATCATTCATTGTTCATGGCACAATAATGGCTAAATCTTTTATCATCATATTTTCTTAAACATTAAAAGAAGCTTAAAAGATGGACAAAGTTCAGTGTTATTGTTTTTAATTACAGATTCAATAGTTGCAATTACAATAACACTAGCCATACCTAGATAACTGTTTTATTGCAAGTTACATGCAGTTTCAAAATTTTCCTCAATTAGACTGAGTACCAAAACAAAGCTGGAGAAATGCCAGCAGCCCAGCACAGGCTTCCAGTATCCATAGTTTCGGGTGCTGCACATCTTGTAACTTCTCATCAGAGACAACAACGATAGTGGGCCCATTCTTCATCAATGGAAACCTTAAGGCCACTGGATATTTGAAATTGCTACATGATGATGTGTTTCCTCTTTATCCGCTGAAGCTAGCACGTTCCCTGAGTTTTTCCAGCAAGATGGTGTACCACCACATTATGGGTGTCAGGTCTGAGCATTCCTAGATGAACAGTTTCCTGAAAAGTGGATTGGTCGTCGTGGGCCAGTTGAATGGCCCCCAAGGTCTCCCAATCTGACCCCCTTAGACTTTTATCTTTGGGGTCATCTGAAGGCAATTGTCTATGGTGTGAAGTTCCCAATAAGTTTGAAGTGTCAAACGAACCTCTTCTATTAAAAAAACAAAAGTTGGATCCAAGATGACCGACTTCAAAATGGCCACCATGGTCACCACCTATCTTGAAAAGTTTGCCCCCTCACATATTCTAATGTGCCACAAACAGGATGTTAATATCACCAACAATTCCCATTTTATTAAGGTGTATCCATAAAAATGGCCCAGCCTGTATATTAAAAAAAATTGCTGCTTTACTTGGTTGGACTCTTTAAAGTTGGGCCTTTAGCTCTGTTTACTCATACCTACAGAAAAAAAAATCAGCAAAGAGCTTTGCAAAAGGAAATCAGTTTATGTCTAAACTAAAGTAAACTGTAGTGAGTGTAAATGTGTATCTACTTTATTTTAGATCCTGGAGCCAAAGCTGTTTCGTTACGCCCATAAACTGGAGATCCAGCGCACTGATGGAGTTTTGTCTCCAGCATCTCCTCTCCCACATCTGTACTCAGTTTCCTATTACCAGCTCAGTGAAGAACTGGCAAGGACTTACCCTGAACTCACACTTCCCATCTTCTCAGGTGAATGCAAAACCCTGAATAAATCGAACACAGACAGAGCGATGTGAGTCAAAATAGAGTTTCACCAATGAGATTGTGTGTTTTTTACTTAGAGGTGAGTCAGAGAATCCAGACAGCACACCCTGGTGGCCGACAGGTGATGCTGCATTACCTGCTACCCTGGATGAACAATGTGGAGCTGGTGGATTTCAAGCCTTCAGTTCGGCGTCAAGAGGAGCCTTCATCTGCAGAGGAAGAGGAGGATGCTCATGAGAGAGAGCTGATGATGGTGAACAGCCGTCGCTGGCTGAAAGGAGAGGGCTGGGGCTCACCGCATGCCACTACTATGATCCTCAACAATCTCATGTTCATGACTGCAAAGGTATACATTTCATACGGTGATGCAGGGTTTCTGCTGTACCTGTAAAATTCAAATTTTATTTGTCACATACACAGTTTTACATACACAATACTTTAAATAAAAAAAATATATAATTTTTGGTCTAGAAAGAGTCCATATATTAAGAGTCATTATATTTCTATATAGTAGAATATTTTTAGAATTGTTTTCTTTCTTTTACATTTTGTTGTAACAATAAACATTTATTAAGAACATGTTTATACATGTTACACATTTGCATACATATTGGATATATACAGCGGGTAAGATACGTATTGAACATGTCATGATAGTTTCCGATAAATATATTTCTGAAGGTGCTGCTGACATGTAATTGTACCTGATTTTGGTAAAAACTCAAACATACCAATAAAAGAAATGTATTTAATAGTTTGTATAAAAGGCTTTTTTGGTAATGACAGCTTCAAGACGCCTGTTGTATGGAGAATGGAATGTCATGCAGTGCTCAGGTGTGATGATTTAAAATTTTTTCCCCAATACTTGAGAGTCTTCTGTGGGTCTCTATCAACTATGAACTTTAGTTCTTATTTTCTACTGGATTCAGGTGATTGTTTGGCCCATTCTTGCAGCTTTTTTTCTTTTCTACAACTATTTGAGAGCTTCCTTGGCTGTGTTTGGGATTATGGTCTTACTGGAATGACAACCCTGGTTTCATTTCATCATCCTGGTATTGTGGTTGTTAGGATTGAACCAGCTAATATCAATTTACACTGGTGAGGGACAGGGTTGCTTTCTAATATGGTAGAGATTTCAGCTGCTGTCTGGGCTTTCCATGCCTTTTTTACACCTACCTTTCTTCTTGTGTTTAATACTTTTTCCGTGTGTCATTTCAATTTAATTTCTAAACTAGTTAGTTTAGATTTTTTTATATGCATACATTTTTTTGGTTGTTACTGACATCTGGTGAAAATTTCAAGTAAACAACACCTTTAGAAATGTTTTCTGGGAAAAATCTTCCTCTTTTATTTATTCATTTATTTATTTTATTTTATTCTTTTACCCGCTGTACATCTTGTCATTTATACATCATTTTATGCATTTTGTCCAAAATGTATATGTATAGTATTGCAAAAACACAGTTCAGGGGCCTCATGTACAAAGACTTGCGTGGAAATCTTACTAAAACATTGCGTACGCACAAAGCTGTAAATGTGCGTACGCATAAAAAATTCAGATGTATGAAACACTGCGTACGCCGAATCTCACGCATATTCTTTTGTACATCCGAATGAACGTGAAACTGAGCGCAACATGCACGAGCACAAAACCCCTCCCTGCCTCCTCCCCCGTATGAATAAGCTAATGACTATGCTAATGGAAAAACCCAACGCAAAAGCAAAGGCAAAATCAAGCAAAAAGAGAAACTTTGAACAGAATGTGAATTGGAGGTACTGCTTTCGGAGGTAGACCGGAGAAAAGCGGTGTTATTTGCAAGTTTGTTCTCCGGAATTAACAACAAAAGAAAAAAAATAGAGTGGGAGAGTTTAGCTGATGCGGTTAACACAGTTGGGTCTGAACATCGCACTGAGTGCATTAAAAAAAGAAATAGTGTGGTTTATAGGTGTAAAATGTTACAGCACCGTTAGAAGTCTCAGTGGCGCACCTCGTAAGACGCATGTGATCATGAATTGACACGTTCGAGCATAAACTCGGCTCGAATCCAGTGTCTGATGAACTCTTTCTTCTTTTTTTCCCCGCTACATATCAGATTTTGCCCACTATTTATCACGAGAAAGACTAGTAGGAATCATCAATAAGTTTGTGCATCATATTTTATTTGCACATTTATTGAATGGAAATGTTTCTGATTTACGCATGCAAATTCATCTTCAGATAGTGTCTTTATAGCAATGTGCGTGCGGTAGATAGCTCAGATTACATTGGGAAAACAGGCGACTGCTGCAAATTGTGCTTTAATGTTTAGCTGGTCAACTGTATGGTATGGAAACCTTACATACCTACTATATAAACCCGTTTCATACAGCTGCCATTGCAAGGCTCAGACACTTTGTAGAGAGGAATTTAACACAACTGCCTCTAGGAGTCGCCAATGGAAATAAAACAGACACGCACAAAAAATGTGCGTACGCCAGCCAGAAAGCTGCCGTGAAGCTGCGCACATTCCCACGTTCAGTTCATCGTTAGTAAATCCAAACGTGAGCGATTCTTAGCGTGAAACCTGGCGTACGCAAAGTTTTTGTGCGTACACAGCCTTGATACATGAGGCCCCAAGTCTTTTCACACTTGAAATTGTTAACCCTGGCTCTTCCTAAACCACGGATAAATGGCATCCTGGGTTATCTGTTATCACTTTTCACACTGCTCGTACTACTGTATACCTGTGGAGGTTAAGAAATTATTTTGGGTTTTCATTAACAGACGTTTCACGCAAGGCATGCATTTATTTGCATACATTTTGATAATCATCATATGGTCTGATTTTACAGTATGGCGATGAGTTTGCATGGTCAGAAATTGAAAATGTCTGGACCACTTTAGCTGACAGCTGGCCCAAAAATCTGAAGATCATCCTGCACTTCCTCATCAGCATGTCTGGAGTCAACAGTGAACCCAGTCTCCTGCCTTACGTGAGTGACACCTATACTGGTCAATCAGAAACAAGAATCTCAATACCTGAGAAACATAACTAAATTTATTTCCTGATATTCTGCAGGTGAAGCGTGTGGTGGTGTATCTGGGCAGGGATAAGACGATGCAGCTGCTGGAGGAGTTAATGTATGAGCTGGAGCTAACAGACCCAGTGTCCTCAGCTGTCACTCATATGGACAACCCACCTTACTACCGCATTACTTCCTCCTACAAGATCCCTTCTGTTACCTCTGGTACAAACCACTTTTATCATACTGTATATGTTTCACAGCATGATCTTTGTGCAATGAGATTAAGGCTAATAAGATAAGGAATCTGACTGTTAATGGACTTTCTTGATAGACGCATGTAAAAAATACAGTCCAGGAAAACAAAAGATTAAAGAAAGTTTGCTGGAAAAAGTCACATTTTTACTGTAATTTTGTTTACATTTTTGCCTTTTTCAGGTACAGCCTCCAGTAGCAACACCATGGTACCTGGACCTGATGGACACCATGACAGCAAACTCAAAGATTCCAACATTGAGGACAGGTTAGAGTTAAACCTGATAAAAGACTATTATTTGTTGTTGTTGTTGTTATTTATTTATTTATTTATTTGAAACATTTGTATTTACACCAAGCATAGAATGATCTTTTTTAGTCCAATTTTGCTAGCCTGTTTTAATAAATTGGTTAAAATAACCTTCATAAAACGGGAAGTCATAGCATTAACTCCTACAAAAAAAAACCCATGAAGTGTTCATCAGCTATGGTTATGGCTGCTCAATTGTTTTGGTGCTTTTTAAAAAACATTATGTAAATAGTTCTAAAGTAATGGAGTTGTTAAGTGTAACCTGGATAAAACTTTCTGTATCTCTATGCAGTTACACTCATTTGGATATCTACACTGGTCTGAACAGTAATCTGAACAGACAGCACCATCGACTGGAGTCCCGCTACAGTAGTAGCTCAGGAGGATCCTATGAGGAGGAGAAGAGTGAGTACATTAGCATTACTTTCATCGTTATGATAAGTAAAGGCAGAGAAAAATATGTGGATCTTAAAGGTATAATCAACTAAACTGAGTGGACAGCTTGACAATAAATGGCGTGTCCACTCCTTTTAATGTTCGTACAATTTAATTTAAGTAATTAATTTTTTTTTAAAGAAATTAGAACTTTTATTGAGCAGGGATGTAAAGACATCTCTAATCTTGTGAAATTAATGCTATTAGAAAAAATGCTAAAATGTATTTTCATTGAAGTTGATATAATATATTTAGTTATATAATATAATATGTAGTTATATAATGTTTTTCATGAATGCATTTAGTATCATAACTTTTTTTTATCATAATGAAAATAATAATAGTAAATGTTTCTGGGGCATCATATAAGCGTAAAAACCTTGCGACCACAAAACCAGACATAAGGGTCTATGGCAGGGGTGTCCAAACTCGGTCCTGGAGGGTCGGTGTCCTGCATAGCTTAGCTCCAACTTCCTTCAACACACCTCTCTGTAAGTTTCTAGTATACCTAGTAAGAGCTTGATAAGCTGGTTCAGGTGTTTAATTGGGGTCGGAACTAAAGTATGCAGGACACGGGCCCTCCAGGACCGAGTTTGGACACCCCTAGTCTATGGTTTATACATCACATGAATAATAAAGCTTTTTATTGATGTATGGTTTCTTAAAATAGGACAGGATTGTGCAGAGATACAATTAAATGAATATCTGAAAATCTAAGGGTTAAAAAATCTTATTACTGAAAAAATTGCTTTAAAATGCTTAACAATGAAATCTACTTATCCAAAATTTGTATTTAATCAAAAAAACTGAGTTTTGATATTATTAATGGTAGGAAATGTACAAAATGTCTTGATGAAACATGATCTTTACTTAAACCTAAATTTATTATTTCTTTTAGCAATACTGTATATTTTACAGTAGGCTATTGCGAAAAATATACCCATGCCACATAAGACGATTTCTGAAGAATCGTGTATCATTCCATTATTTTAACACTGGTGGTCAAATTATTACTGCTTAAATGTATTTTTGGATTAAATACATCTACTATTAGTGAGCATAACAAACTTTTTTTTTCTTGTTTAACAAAGAGGATAAAATCTTAGTGCAACTCTAAGCTTTTCGACATTAATAACATGTGGTTACTCCCTCTAGGTGACTCTATGCCTGTCTATGCTAACTGGCGTCTGAAGGTAATGGACCATAACCGGCCAGAGCCCCTTCCGTTTCCACCCACTGGCGGCTGCTGGTCACCACTGGTCGATTACTTGCCTGAAACCACCACACCTGGAGTCTCCCTGCACAGGTAAAAAACCTGCTCACTGTGTCTTACATTGGAGTCAGTGTTGTTTTTCTTAACCACGGACCTCTGACAACACATTCTCATTCCTTTTCAGATGTAACATCGCTGTGATCTTGCTGACGGACCTCATTGTAGACCATGGGGTAAAAGTGGAATGGAGCGCGTACCTTCATCTGCTACTGCATTCCATATTCATAGGTAACACATACACACTTATACTGTTTATAAAAGCATCAGCACTAGATTGTGCTACATTAAATATAACATAATGATTGTTTGTGTAGGTTTTGACCATCAGCACCCAGAGGTCTATGAGCACTGCAAGCGTTTACTGCTTCACCTGCTGGTGGTTCAGGGCACCAACAGCAGCGTCCAGTCACTGGCATCTGTACTGCTTCGCAACCGTGAGCTGAACGAACCCAGAGTTCTGACCGTCAAACCCACTCTTCAGGAGTTTAACCTCACAGGTGCTCTTTGCCTTTTTGACTCAAATTCCCCACCACAAACAATACAATATTTCTAGAAGTTCTGTTAGAATTATGACATTGCTACTTAATTTGGGTATAACATTTTTTTATATAGTTAATTTGCAAAAAAAAAATAAAAAATTTACTTTATGGTCTTTAATAATAAAAAGCTTGTCATTAAATATACAGAAATTTGGTTTGGCATCTGAAATTTTTGTTTGACATCTGGACTTTATGTGCTTATTCAGCGTCTTTCGGATGCTACCTAATTGGCCCTGGCTCCTCAGTTGACAACTACAAACCTAATCATAACTGTTAATTTTTATTGAAAATTATCAATATTACTTTGATGGATGTTTAAAAATTTGTCTTGGGAAGGAATTTTAAATTATTTATCAAACTGAACAATCAAATAAATGTTTTAAATCAGTTTTTTTTATCATTCAATCATTCATTCATTCTTTCTTACAATGATTCATTCAATAAGTTATTCATTTATTTATTTTTGTATAATCTCTTATTGAGTTTAATCATTATACAATATGTTTTTTATCTATATTAATATTAGCCCCTTTCACACATACAGACCTTTCCAGAAAATTGCCGGCAATTTTCCGGAAAGGTGGTATGTGTGAACAGGCCCTTTTTGAAATACCGGTAAATTCGTTCTGGCTATTTTCCGGAAAGAGAAGTTGTAACATTACCGACAATTTGCCGGAATGCTGAGCTGTGTGAATGCAGAAGGAAGATTGCCGGAAATAGCGCGTCCACGTCTAGAACGTGCTGACAAGAGACACCTGCTTTAGCCAATCAGAACAGTCAGACGCATTCACGTGCGCGCGGTTTATGAGAATAAAAGCCTTTGAATATTTTTCCAGACACCTTTAGCTGCTAGATGTTAGTCAGATAACGTTTCTATGTTCCTTCTTAATGCTAACTGTGTAAATAATTTTCGATAAAATGTTTATGATTATCCGTTGTTTGTTTACCTTCAAGCTTTGCGTGTGCCCGTGAGCGCCCATAGCGCCAACACACACACATATCATGAACATCTCGACATGCGAAAGTGATCCTCTATTTGTTTTCATTGGAGTTGTACTCAATACTGATCCATCCAAAGAGTTTGTAATGTAGTCAAATGTTTACAAACACAAGCGCAGCCGTTTAGAGGTCATTTCTGGTTAATGATGTCAGAATTTACCGGCATGTTGCAATGGATGTGTGAATGCTCTTTTCCGGAAAAATTCCGTAACGTCCTCGCCTGTGTGAACAGCGCTTTTTTTGAATTTACCGGTAAAGTCGTTCCGGAAATTTTCCAGATATTTACCGTTATCACTGTGCGAAAGGGGTCATAAAGAGCAGGGTTAGGGTTAGGAGCAATTGAAAGGTAATTATCTTAGCTTAATATAGTCAACAGGTGTGGGAAATTGACAGTATCAGTTGCTTTTATTTTTGTTTATTTTACAAAAAATATGCATTGTTTAACTTGCTTTTTAACTTTTACTTGTTTTTTTTCTATTAGACCAAGTTGTAGAAGACCACATATATGTAGAATTACAGCAGCCATGACTAATTGTGATTTTTTTTTTGTACTACCACTGTTATTTTCATTCTTTAATTTAGCCAATGTGAAATCCTCTGATATTTTTAACTTTTTAAATATGCTTGTTTTTAAGTGCTGCTTATAAAATTAAAGGATCAGTAGGGAAACCACTGTGCTACAAAATTCAGTGCATAGTCTTTGGGTACAATGTATTGTATGTCATTTGGGAAATAGCAATTTTAAGGAAAACTAGGGATTCTTTACTAAGAATGAACTAATTGTGAATCGATTTGTCTCCCAGGTGTCACAGAGCTGATGCCAGACTACCAGCCGTCTCCTATGACAGACTCTGGCTTGAGCTCCAGCTCCACATCCTCTAGTATCAGTCTGGGAAGCTCGGCCCTGCCTCACCTCCCCCCTACTCTCCTTAATGAGGTGGACCTGTCAGCAGAGCAGGACGAGAAGGTCAAAAACCTCATTGAGTTCATCAGCTCAAGGTGAGGGGCTGCTGAAGGCCAGCGTGTGTCATATTAATGCTGTTAGCTTTGCTCTTTCATTATATGGAGTGCTTCTGGCATAGAAAGAATGGGGTCTAATGGGAACCACCATTGTTGTGCCCATGAGGGAGACATTTCATTCCAGGATGTCTTTTAATCAGGAAAAAGTAAATCCACAATGAAAAAACTAAACTTTTACCCAAATGTCAGTATATTTAATTGGAATTCCCTAATGTGTAACGCTTGGGATTTGTTTGATCCTCACTTAGTTTCCAGATTGGAATTATTGAATTTAGTTACCAACAGAGCTTCTATTAATAACATTTCATTATTTCAACTGTTCAAAAGCCACAAAAACTCAAAGCTCTCCAAAACCGCCTACCTAAATTATCTTTTATGTTTTTTGTTGCAAGTTAAATGTTACATTTTGGTACATTTGACTTCTTTAGATTTTTATAAATAGTTGTACATTTGTATTAAAACACAAAACACAGAATCCAGACAAAATAAATGGGAATTTTAATTTTTAAATTCTGGTTTACCTTTTACATTTAGCATTTTCCAGTTTATCTTTTGCAGATTTTTGCATTAATTCCTGAGGTCTAGCACGTTGAATATTAATATAGAATAAATATTGACATTGAATGACATGAAAATTGAATGTCGATCAAACATTAAGTGTTAACTTATTATCAGCTAAGACATGTTATCTTTATTATGTAAGTGCAAGTCCATCTGGGGTTCATAATAAGACGTGTTTGTTTCTAACATGATTGTCTTTAATAGCTGTCAATTTATATTAAAATGGACAGGATGGTGTTACAAGCACTAATGTTGTTAGAAGCTAGGGCTGCACAATATTGGAAAAATCTGATATTGCAATAATTTATCGAAGAAAAATATGACGGTTTTCTGGGGAGTTTAACAGTATTCAGGTACAGAAATTAAATAATCAAAATTCAAAAAAAGCTTTTCTTACATTGCTTTGTCTTGTATCTAGTCTAAATATTAAAAAATCTTAGACCAAGTGAAAATAATGTTTAGTTTTCCCCATCAGGTACAGCATCACAAAAGAGTGTTTTGTTTGCTGTCTTGTTTTAAGGAAATGATCTGCCAGGGGGATAAGTTAAATGATCTTGTTTTGCTTTAGTTTTTGGACTAGAAACAAGACAACAATTCTAAGTAGAAAGTTTTTTTTTTTTTTTTTTTTTTGCATAAATCATATAAATTCTATATAAATAAAGTGATTAAATGCTAATCTGTAGCTCCTGGTCAACAATAATTCAGTGCGAATGCGTACATTGCGATATCGATGCTAAAACAATATATTGTGCAGCCCTATTACAAGCATACTTTTTTTTTTTTCTTGAGAGGATTCATAATAAATATATATTTATTTTAAGTTACTGTATTTTTTCCTCCGCCTGCAGCCATGTCTAACAGGAGTGGGTATTGTTGCCTTGCATGCGTGTGTGTGTGTACACGCTCAGTCTCATTTCTGTGTGAAAGTTTGATTCAGAGTGTTTTCATACATAACGATTTTAACTGGCAGTTGTGTGAGCCTGCTTTTTCTTTGTTCGGTGTTAGACATTTCCTACTGTGCCATGTGCCACTTCCTCTGATTCTTTTCTACTGGCTGATTGGCCCATAGGAAGCGAGGACCACTGTGGAACCATGAAGACGTTTCTCCTAAAAACCCTAACATCAAGAGTGCTGATCAGCTTAGTGTGTTTCTCCGGCATGTTGTCAATGTCTTCAAACAAACACCATCTGGTAAGACTCAGTTATTTAGTGGAACAACTTTTATAAGAATGCACTAGTTTTTGAAGAAGAAGAATTAAAATGTTTAATCTGTGGTTGCGATTGGTTCTTGTGATTGTGTGTGGTCAGGTTTCCAGTTGGAGCAGGAGTTAAGTGAAATTGCTCTTCAGACTGCTCTGTCCTGCTCATCACGGCACTACGCTGGGCGCTCTTTCCAGATCTTCAGAGCGCTCAAACAGCCAATGACAGCCTCCACGCTGTCAGATATGCTTTCCCGTCTGGTGGAGACTGTGGGAGATCCAGGGGAAGAGGCTCAGGTATGTAGAAAATCTTCACTGTTTCAGAAGTGTATATAAATGTGGAATAGGAGAGTTAGTCATATTATTTTTTCTTTCTCTGATAAACTAAATAGACGAGCACTTATTTATTGCCTTGTGAAGAGCACTTTACTGACTTTATTACAATAATAAGTAACACTTTTATACTTAAAAAGCTCAATATGTAATTATTTATATATTTTAATATTAAACACACATTTTAAATAAACAAAAACAGATTATTAAAAAAACATCTCTTTCTCTCTCTCTTTATATATACATATATATATATATATATATATATATATATATATATATATATATATATATATATATATATATATATATATATCACATATCTGACATTTATTTTATTGAGCAATGCATTTAAATGTGTTTTTTGTCTAATTATATGCAAGGAATTACAAATTAATAATGCATTTCAGTGCTTATACATGTGTAATGACAATAAAGTTGAATCTAATCTAATAACCGTATATTCAAAAAATAAAAGTGCCATTTACTCTATTAAAAATATGAATAGAAATATTAATAAATGTGATAATAACAACAGTAAGTGATGCATAACCAGGGTTCAACACTAGGGATTGTTTTTGGCCCGATTGCCCTAGTGGTTCAGATTTTTACTTGCCCTGCCAAAATTTTTACTAGCCCCACGAAAAGTTTAATTTAATAGCTATTTACAAGCCAGGTTGCAGAATGTGTCAAAATAATGTCTGTGAATCCAGAATTTATATGTTTAAAAAATGTTAATAAATGTATACAGAGCCAACTTCAAATTGTTATGTAAACAAAAATGACTATATGAAAAATTAGAAGGTATTTTGTTGAAAACAAAAGGTGGCTGACTTGCCAAACTGATGGCATTTTTTCGTCATGTTGTACCCATGTAAATGTCTGTGTCCAAGATGTTACAAACAGATATTTTCTTTTAGCCTCATAATTTGATGTTGCTGTCATGTTGCCATCTCTTTGCTACAGAAAAAATGATGTGCTCACAACATCCAATCAGATAAGAGCAACCTAAAAAGCAATACAGTGTTTATGACTTCACAAAAAAGGTGGCATTTAAAGGCTTTAAAGCACAAACTGTTTCTCTATTCTAAGACTGTATTTGCATGCAATTGATGAATAGTCACAGGCAAATTAAAGTTTGGTGACAATCGGGCCAGTAGCAATCTTGTCTACTGTCCCAAGCATCTCTCACACTGGCCCCGGGTCCCCAGTCCTAGTTAAGCCCTGAGAACTACTTAAAATAACCTTACAAAACATTAATCCTAAAACTATTGTTAGTACATTCAAGATTATTAGTTAAAGGTTAAATGTACAAATTATACCTTAACATAGACACCATAACAATGAGCTCTAGAACATATTATAACATGGACACATTTAGAAACGATGTAACTGTGTGCTTACATCTGTTAATTTTAGCCCTATCTGGTATATCATTTTCCAGTCAACTAGTTCAACATTCTCAAGGCTTTTTAAGTGTTGATTCCTGAACATTCAAAGGCCACATTTACACTGCACTGTTCAAGTGATTCGATTCAGATTAAAAAAATAAATAAATAAATTCTTCTCCCATGTGGCACAGATTGGATATGGCCCATGTACGTGTAAGCAGGAACAAATCACATGGATTCCGATTTACTCAAATCAGATTCAGGCCTTGTTCATATGTGAAATTTATGCGATATGAATCACATCTGTGCCCTCGTGTCTGCAGTTTAAGTGGGTAGATCGGATTTTCACCTGTCAATGCGAGTCGAGCATCATTAAAAAACAGTAGCGAATGACGTCCAGTCTTACACTTTTTTTTCATAACAGACTTCAGCAGAGTCCCAAATCTTAAATCTCTTACACAAGGGCTTAAACAGCTTTTATATTGTCATATAGCACAGGTATTTAAGCATGTTTACAAGAGCAAGATGTGCAATGTCCGCCATGTAACCAATATAAACTAATATAAAACTAGTGCATGCATCACATTCATAAATCACGCCATGGACATGGAATTAGGATGCCTAAAGGTTTAAAAAGACTATATATCAAAAGAAGATGGACAAATGAGATTCTTTCTGTCATAAACTGTAGTAAAACAGCTTGCCAAAAGCTGCGAACAGAATACATGCAGGAATAGAGAAAAGAGCACTCTTTAATTATCAGCTGTTAATCAGCACCCGCTCTTTTTTTTTTCCTGGTCATTGCACCTTTACAGTGTGCTGTGTAAATGCAGACGATCGGATACGAGTCACTTTTGAAAGATGATATAAGCAGGTCATCAAAAAAAAAAAAAAAACTAATACAGTCACAAAATCGAACTTGACCATCAAGATCTGCAGTGTAAATGCAGCCAATATGAAGCATTTGGTTTGTGTTTTGCAGGGATTTGTTATCGAGCTGCTGTTGACACTAGAGGCTGGGATAGACACTCTTGCTGAAACAATGAAGAGCTACGACCTGCTCACTGCAATCTCACAGTAAGATGACAAATCATTTGAATTCTGTTATGTGTTACATTTATCTTACTCAAAGTGCTGTTTCCATCTCCTCCAGGGCATCCCATGATCCTCTGCATGGCACCAAATTTGCCAATAACAGAAAAAGCACGGGTCAGCTGAACCTCGGCAGCAGTTTCCTGCATGCTCATTACAGCCACGCTCGCAGCAACTCTCTGCGTGCCAGTCTGATGGGTGAACGCATGGGAGACCGACGCCGCAGCAACACCCTCGATATAGCCGACCGATTGGGTGGCAGCCACGGCAATCTAGCCCGAACACGAAGCTTATCATCTTTACGAGAAGGTGGCGTTCGTGGCGATGGTGGAGGAGGAACTGGAGGAGGCTCTGGTGAAGTGGTCCCGCAGACCGACCCCACCAACCTGATGGCCACAGTCTTCTGGATTGCGACCTCACTGCTAGAGTCTGATTATGAGTTTGAGTACTTGCTTGCGCTCAGGCTGTTGAACCGACTGCTGGCACAGATGCCCCTGGAGAAGGCAGACAGCAGGGAGAAGCTGGAGAGAGTCCAGGGCAAGCTGAAGTGGTACAACTTCCCCGGCCTGCTGACGCTCTTCTTGAAGGGCTTCACTTCAGCTGCCACACAGGAGCTCACCATTCACCTTCTTAGCAAACTCATCACTGTGTCCCGACACACTCTCATCGACCCCTCACAGCTAGCAGGTACAGTTTTGTTAACGTTTTAATTAGGGATGCACAGAAATTATTGGTACAAAAAACGTTAAATTGGATGGCATTTATTGGCTTTAAAGGTAAATAGCAGCATCGTCCTGATATGGAAACTAATGCTGATGTGTTTCGCCAGTCAGATGATGGTGTGTTGATTAAAAGCATGCATTTGTCTGTCAGGAGTGTTTGGACTAAGATCAGGTCATTTTTGAGGTGAATATTTACCTGGATGAGGATTTAGATTCACTTTTTTAAATTCCTGACTGGTGAAAATGACTTTGTGATCAATATCCATCAATAAGCCTCTGCAGCATTTACAGTCTGCCCCACGTCCTAATTCTCACCCTGTGAGGTGATTGGTTCACATGAGGGCACTATAAACCTCAGAGTAGCCTAATAAAAAGAAAGTAAAGCGAACAAATAACATAGTTATGTCATAATATCCTAAGTTTGATTTGAGTTAAATGATTAGTTCACTCAATAATGACCATTCTCTTATTAATTACACACATTCATGTTGTTCCAATCCACTGAAATCTTTTGTTCATCAAAGACCAATTAAGATATTTAGTACAAAATCTATTAGATCTCTGATCATATACAGCAACTGTCCCAAGAGGTTTAAGTTTATTAATATGGAGCTTCAGCAATACTTTTGTGTGCTAAAAATGACTTTGTTTTGGCCTTCTGCATCAGATCAGGCTGCACATTTATTACGAGCAATATGATGCTTGTGTGCCACACTGCTAAATCTAATGGCAAATGCCTTGTATTGAACTTAGTACACACACACACACACACACACACACACACACACACACACACACACACACACACACACACACACACATGCACACTGATGACTTGACAAGGAAGAGAAAACAAAGGGGAAAAAATCTGTATTGACAGATTTTTTTTTTTTTTTTTGCCACACAAAAGTGTTCTTGGAGCTTCGTATGATTATGATGAACTAACTCTTAAATTTTCAGAAAGGAATTTCATGGATTTTGTGTCTTGACCAGTCATACACCATTTTAATTGAGAATCTGCTCTTTTAATCCTTTTTTCTTATGGTTACCAGTCAGCCAAACATTCAGATATTTCTGTTTAGAAGTGAAACAATACTTTGTGTTGTTATATCAAATGTCTGATATGATTAGGTAGTCATAATCTGCGTCTTTTGTGGATTAAAAATCCCAAACCTGTAAATTAACACATCAGCAAATAATCCAATGTGCATCTGCAGTTTCAGTATCTCAGATTTAGTTTAGCATGTGGGTATTGAAAACTAAATTTTAACTTATTTCCTGTTAGGTTTCCCTCTGAATATCCTGTGCCTTCTGCCGCATCTGATCCAGCACTTTGACAACCCCACGGGGTTCTGTAAGGAGACTGCTGATCGGATCGCTAAAGTGTGCGCTGAGGAAAAGTCAGCCACTCTGGCAAACCTGGCACACATGATGAGCCTGTACTCCACGCACAGTTACTCGCGAGATAGCACCAACTGGATTAATGTGGTGTGCCGCTACTTGCACGACACCTTCGCTGAAATCACCTTTAACCTGGTCACGTACCTAGCTGAGGTGAGTTTGACTGACGTAGCTTGAGATATACCATTGCAATTAAGTACTGAACTGTTGAGATGTTTATTGAAGTATTTAATTAAATAAATAAATATATACTGTATATAAACTACACTACTGTTCAAAAGTTTGGGGATGGCAGGATTTTTAAAATTATATAAAAGGTCTTATTTTTAATACTTCTTTATTTTAATGAATACATACTAAAAGTGCTATTGTTAAATATTACACTTTAAAATGTTTCTCTACTTTAATATATTTAAAAATGCAATTTATTCCTGTGATAGCAAAACTGAATTTTTAGCATCATTTCATTTGCATCGTTATTAGTATCAAATGATTGTTCAGAAATCAAAAATTAGTTGATGCTAAAAACTTTTTAATAACTTTATATCTTGCAAAAAGTGTGCTGCTATATGTTATCCTGAAAGTTTTAATATATATTTTCAGCGTTCTATCATGGATAAGAAAAAAAAAACATTTTAAATGTGTTCATGCATTTTTTCCGGTTAAAAATATTTGTTTTTATTTTAAAAAATCTTTCTGACCCCAAATACTTAAACAGCATTGCTTAGTTCATATAAATATATTTTAATATCTTGTTATCTTTTATTTATCATCTTTTATTTATTTATCTATTTAAATCTTAAAACTGCAACATAATAATGAGGTCACTGTGCTTTCATATACGTTGGTGCTCAGTATATTGTAATCTGTTCTTCTGTTATAGTTGTTGGAGAAAGGACTGAACAGCATGCAGCAGTCATTACTGCAGATCATCTACAGTCTACTGAGTCACATTGACCTGTCTGCCGCTCCTGTCAAGCAGTTCAATCTGGAAATCATGAAGATCATTGGCAAATATGTACAGGTATATATGATGACTACTATTTCCGATGTCAGCACTTAGTCATTGCAGTCACTTATTTTAGTATTAATTTCCCATTTTAAGAGAATATAATACTTAATGTGTATTCAAACCTGTTTTTATGTGCATCTTTGAATATCGCATAAAAGATGCTTAATGGAAATAGCAAGATGGCATCAGTTTTGAAAATGTGCTTAAAAACAGTATGCACACAATTGAACAGAGAACACAAAGAACTTTTTATCTGGTATGTAAAAATGTGCATAAACTACAATGGAAATACATTTACAGAGTAAATTCCAGCATGCGCCTAAAAAAAGTAATGTGATAACAATAATGGGTGCTGCTATAAGACATTCTAAAATATCTTGGACATTCTTAAATCTAATATCTCTCAGCCAAAGTCTATCATCATAGTGGTTTGATGTTATTACCTCCCAAAACTGTTTTGAGCGGCTTTGCTCCCAAAGAGCGGTCTCATGCCTCTAAAAGCTTCTACGTGTTCATTGCGTTTTGTCTTCGTCTTCTGAAGTGCATGTAATTTATTAAATAAGAAAAAATTCCCACAGTGCCTTATCCTATTGCAACAATTTCCATCTTTTTGATATTTGGTGCCAGTTTATCAGGAAGTGATGATCTTTGACTCATTGGATGGAAACGGTGCAAATGTGTGATGTTTCAATTTAGTGCATAAATCTAATTTGCATCTTTGGACAGAAACATAGCTAATGTATGTTAGTGTGTAGTAATAGAGGGTGGGCTTTGCTGTAGGATGTATTTGTTGAAATTAAAAGCCTAGGGGCCGTTTGCTATAGTTGGAATAAAAAGCTGTATCATCGCTTTTTTACTCTGTGGTCTTTATTCTTTTTGTCTCACTAGTTCCTGAAGATTACATTAAGAAAAAAGAGGAAGGTTTAGTGAAAGTGGTTCAAGTTTTTTTTGTTTTGTCTGTGTTACCACAGAGCCCCTACTGGAAAGAGGCCCAGAACATCCTAAAGTTAGTGGTGTCCCGCTCTGCGAGTCTGGTGGTTCCTGATGAGGTGCAGCGTTCTTACAGCACAGAGTCCACAGGCTCCCCGGAGATCGCTTTCACTCGCATATTCAATAACTCATCCAAAGAACTGCCAGGAAAAACACTGGACTTCCACTTCGACATCTCAGAGGTGCTATGCCTGCTGTATTCTTTGTCTTTAGCAGCTTTTATTTTTTACGTGAACTACGGTTCAAATTGTTTAGGGTCAGTAAGATCTTTTAATAATTTTTTTTTTAATTGTTACTTTAAATTTCGGAACAGTATCTAATGTAAGACCTTCCTATTGTAAAAAATATTTTAAAAATTCATTGTTTTTATTTCAAATAATTATTTTTAACGTGTTATTTATTTAAACATTATATTCATTACAGAATTAGTTTTAAAATTGATATTAATAAATGTTTGTTGATCCCCAAATCGGAACATCAGAAGGATTTCTGAACGTTCACAACAAGTAATAATGGAGTAATAATGCTGAACATTTGATAGAATAGTAAACAGTTATTTTCAAATAAATATTACTAATAACTTTTTATATAATTACTTTTTTGTATTCTAACAAAGTAATCAGATTGAATGTTGATTGAAAAATGTTCGAAAACATAAACACCCCACACTTTTGAAGAATAGTGCATGTGTATTGTAATTCCTTTTAAATCATCATAGTAGCTCATTTGATGGTGTCAACCTTATGTTTTTACACTTTCCCCTCAGACGCCTATCATAGGTCATAAGTATGGAGACCAGCGAAGTGCAGCGGGGCGTAACGGAAAACCACAGGTGATTGCTGTGACAAGAAGCACCTCCTCTACTTCGTCTGGCTCCAATTCAAATGGTCTGGTGCCGGTTAGCTGGAAGAGGCCGCAGCTCTCGCAGGTAATGTCAACTATGAGAAACATTTGTCAATTCATAATTATCCTGCTTTATATGGTTTGCTCTGATTGTAACATAAATGTTGTTATCTGTTTCTAGAGGAGAACTCGGGAGAAACTAATGAATGTCCTGTCTCTGTGTGGCCCGGAGTCCGGCATGCCTAAAAACCCTTCTGTATGTTTTTATTCTCATATTCAGAACATTTGTTGAGCTGCATAATCTCAGCTATGAGCTATTAAACCTCTTTTCCGTAGGTGGTGTTCTCCTCAAATGAGGATTTGGATGCAGGTGATCAGCAGACCAGTCTGATCCCCACTGTAGAAGAAGTGACTCGGGAGGAGGAAGCACAAGCGGAAGATGCAGGAAGTGAACAGCAGTTTGGCGTCTTCAAGGACTTTGACTTCCTGGATGTGGAGCTGGAGGATGGAGAGGTGAGCACTGATGTCTTGGATAAATTGGCACGAATTTTGAAAACTTGAAAAAGACTGCTTGATAAGAGACAGAATCTCTGAAGTGAGTCTCGTTTTACTCATTAAAAAAAAACACTACATGAAGAGTATAGTATATCTGTGTATTTCTCTGACATCACCTGCGTCTGTTTGTGCATCTCCACTTTATCTCACTGTCTAAGCTCTCCCTAACACTTATCTTTTTGTCCTCTTTTGCATCCAGGAGCTTCAGGTAAGTTTTAAGCAGTGTTGAGGGAAACGTTTGTGTTTTATGCTTTCTGCTTGTTAAATCAAACACTGTTTCCAGGTCCAGCTGTATATTGAGCACTCTTTGTTCGAATCCCACATTTAAGCTAAGCTTTCATAAATTCATGGAGCCCCATATCTAGATGATTTAATAAAGATGAATCCCCTTTTAGGCCATTTTAAATTTCGGTATGAAGATAAAGGATTAGGGTATTTTAAGTAACATTGCCGTACTCCAGGGGTGGCCAACCCTGTTCCTGGAGAGCCACCTTCCTGCAGATTTCAGTTGCTACCCATATCAAACACACCTGAACCAATTATTTAGGACCTGAACACCACGTGATAATTACAGGCAGGTGTGTTTGATATGGGTTGCAACTGAAATCGGCAGGAAGGTGGCTCTCCAGGAACAGGGTTGACCACCCCTGCAGTATACCATGAGTGTATATTAGCAGGGGTGCACAAAACTTTTTTTGGTGCTGTACTCAAAGGAGTGCCTAGAGATGATGCTCAGTCATCCTCTTGTATTCATGTATAAACATCCATTTTTGTCATTTTGAAATATATGTGCATATGTTATATATTTTTCTATATTTGAAATTTAAACAAACTTCTATTTTAAGTATGTGAATATGCAAATCACATATTTAAAATACAAGTTAAATATTCCATTGTCTTAGATTTTAAAATGCGGGATCAGCTGGTACTTTTACATTTGGCTTGAGTGCCTGGCTTGCAAGTTTGAACTTTGGACTTTAAAAATGTTGTTTAGTTTTCAGCATGCGACACATTCGTTTATTTATCATGAATGTGATGTGTTTTTTGGTGAAGATGAGCAGAAGTTATATAAACCTTATCTTTGCTTGTAGTTAAGCATGTCAAAAAGCGAGTGATTATACACATAAATACACTGTTTGACCAGTTCATACGTGATGAATTGTGGCTCGCTTCTGTGATTTGCTGCAATATGAACCTTCCTGGAGTTTGTGTGGACTGAGCTTCAGACCACCCCATTCAGATAGATTCTGGCACCATTTATGAGTGCAACTGTGCACATGGAAACCAACTTTATTTTACATTCTTTCTCCAAACCACAAGCAAGCTTATGTACAATGTCCCACGTAATTTGAATCACATCAAAACAAATTAAATAATGCATCAAAAGTGCTTCTCTACTACATACTATTACTATTACATACTAGTTATGTGCATCCCTGTATATTAGCATGGATATTTTTGTGTATATCAGTCTGGTTTTTGCTTTTGTGATCTGAGTTGGGCCTGGAACCAGTGATGCGTGACATCAGACTTGACAAGTGGATAAATTATAGGCTTTTTTATTCTTCTGAAAATTTGCTTCCTTTTAGCAAAGATTTGTTTTTGCAATTGAAGCGAAATATATGAATGCGCAAATGATTCATTTTCATTCCAATTAGAGTATAAAGCATTGTTGTGTCGTTCTCCATCTTCCTCAACCCCGCTGTGCTCTGTGGTTGTGCGCATTGTACTGTGTTTCACGTAGTCATTTTAAATTTGTATCATCTTTCTGTAAAATTCATACAGCGTTCAATGCAATGTTCATCTGCTTCTCTCTTATTTGCTTTTTCCTGTTCCTCCTGCAGGGGGAGAGCATGGACAACTTCAACTGGGGTGTGCGGCGTCGCTCTCTGGACAGCATTGACAAAGGTGACGGTGACACCCCGTCTCTGCAGGACTGCCAGTATTCGGGCAGCACGCCCAGTCTCATCCAGCCGGAGGACACCGATGAGTCATCTGAGGAGGAGGTACTGAGCGCTAGCCAGATTCTCACCCGCTCCAACCTCGTAAGTCCCCTCTCCTCTGGGCCCCCTTCACATAGGGGGCACCGGCATGGTGTGTCTGTGCGGCAAATTGGGCTTAGATGCTGCTGCGGCCTACTTAGGCGGGGTTAGACGCTTGCTTTCTGCATAACCCGCATTTTCAGTGTCTAAAGACACTCTCCCTGCCGCCCAGCCAAGCAAACTATTGATTTTTAGTACTTCAGAGCCCCTCTCTGACTTTTAATTCCTTTTTGAATTCTCTCTTTTATTTGTTTTGTGGGTAAGTAAGGTGATGGGGACCATATTTCTTTCTTTCTTTTAGTGATCTATTAGTTATTCAGAGTAGCTTTAATGCAAGGGTTAAGCTGTTTCGCATTCACGATGTACTGTAACTGTTCAGATACTTGATGCATGATCTAACTGGAAGGCCCACACAGAATCTGCACACAAACACAATTCTGCATGATTAAGACAAGTTTGATACCTTGGTCATTCCTACAAATCACAATTTGATTATACTTGTAGCTTAAAAACAAGAAGAACACTTATTGATTGTTTTTATTGCAGGTTTGTGGCTAAACAAATCAACACCTTACACAACTTTGTAGGTTGTGTTTTAAAAGATGATTTAAATGAAGATTGATGTTTATGCACACTTTTGAAAAATTGAGAATTGAGAAATTAAGAAATTCAAAGTGATTATAATGTTTAACTTAATGTTGACATTATGTTGTAGTAATAACTATTGTATTGATTTCCAGCCTTTAATTCAACACATTTTGATAGGGATGCACGATATATCGGCAGCCATATTGTTATTGGCCGATAAATGCTATTTTTAATGTTATTGTTATTGGTCCGAAGTCAAAATTAGGTTGATATCTTTAAGCTGATAGGTTACGTAGTTGTACAGAACTGCCTGCCTCACACATGTGTGGGTCAAACTAGTTCAGATTTGTCCAGTGCACTAAAATGGAGCTTTTCTCAGACTGTTTATTCCTTCAAAGTCTGTCTTTTCTTTGTGTGGTATTGCTGTGCGTTAATGTCTCAGTAAGTAGCTAGTAGCTAACAAGTTTTAATTAAGAACATTTGAGCTGGTTCTTAGTTCTTTTATTTATGTTTTATTTAAAATACTTTTATTTTACTTGTTTTTTTTATTAAATCCCATTTTTATATTTATTCTATTAATTTTATGCAACAGTCAAGTTGCATGTTATTTTGCTATGCGAAGAAAAGGAAATAATTTATTTTTGGCATGCTGATTTATGTTTAATCATGAACATAGGTGTGTATAATCATCTGGCAGTTATGAAATTATTGCTTTTTTTTGCTTTGAGTAGGCTATTCAGTTCATAAGATCAGTTCATACTTGAAGCTTATAAAAGAAAATCAGTTGTTCACTATATAGAAATATAACATTTTGAAATATTTGTATTTATTGGCTATAGTATATCGGTTATCCGCTTCCAAATCTTAAGAGTTACCGGTTATCGAAATCAGCCAAAAAATCCTTATCGTTGCATCCCTACATTTTAACAGGTTTAAATTCCCAGAAAAGAGCACAATATGATAAATAAATCCATTTCGCTTGTGGGCCTTCTCATTTTTAATTAAAAACTTTTTCTGCATGAATGTTCAGATGCAGACCTTATTATTTTTTTTCTTCAAACGTCTCCTCGATTTCTATGTTTTCACCCTTTTGCTTGCTATGGGGCATGATGAGCTACTAAGCAGAGCTAAAGATCCTAATATGCTGCTGAGTGAATGTCATCTTCCTTTTCCTGAATTTTTTTTTTTTTGACATTTTATTTTTACACTGTTTGAATAGTAGTAGAATGTAATTGTTCTTGCCAGCCTTACACAATTTTTTTGGCATGCCGCATGACATAAGATAAATGAAATATTTGAAATACTTTTCATAGATCTATTAAGCACGCAAGCAGAATAACACTTAGTGATGCAGCAATTTATTTTTTTTAAAGCAAAATATTGAATTTATTTTTCTTCCCACACAGCTGAACAGTGATTCTGCAACCGACGATGCCATATCCAATCACATGGATTCCCTACAGCAGTCGCAAGAGTCTTCCAGTAGTGTCCTGACAGAAGAGGCCACGCCCACCCCCCTGCTGCACCGCCCAGATAGCCCCGCCCACGAGACCGCCCGCTCTGACAGCAATAGCAGCCAGTTGCCTGAGGTGGGATCAATCAGGAGTCTCAATAATAAATTATGGTGCACGGGTGCTATTTAGCCAATTTGCATTTCGCTCTTTTGTGATGTTACCTGGTGCTGTTTTCTTACCTATCAAATTCCCCTTATCGTTCAACGATATCAAGCTTTTAATGCTGCTAAAGTGTTACCAAAATGTGTTGCGATTTGAAATATTTGGCTCTTTGTTTTCTCTGCCAAATTGCTGGCGCATGTTGTCTTTGTCTTGCACTGGGTGTTGCTTTATGGGACATTGGATAATGATTGATTACTTTCATGGTGGGGCTTGCTTGCCTGCTTGATGTGTAATTGGGGGAGAGATTTTCATCAGGGACAAACATACACCTCAGGCCTGCTGTGCTAGAACTACCTCAAATTCGGTCCCAGAAAGGTTGAAAAACACACTTTAGGCTCTGAGGAAGACCACTCACTGCTCTCCACGGATCTGCGATCTCATCGTGAGTATTAGTGAAAAATACCCCACCACTCTGAGCTTTACAAGGGATGACAATGATCATTTACTCACCCTCCAGTTGTTTTTTATTCCGTTGAACACTGAAGAAAATATTATGAAGAATTTTTGAAACTGGCTGCCATTGACATCCACAAATATGATGGAAGTCACGTTTCCATTACTCTTTAATATATTTTCTTCAGTGTTCAACAGAATATAATACAAACAAACTGGTGTGGAACAAGTAGAGGATGAGTAAGTGAGCTATCTCTTTAAAAGACCTCAAACATGAGTGCACATTTTGTTCAGTTTGGTCATTTGTATTGCATCATCCCTGGCTATTTTTCATGGACTGGTTTTAGCAATGTTTATTAAATGTCTGTTTTCCAGCCATCAGCCTTACTCTAGATAGCATCTTCAAGAGCATGGAGAGTGTCTAAAAATACAGCTTGAGATGAGCTTAAACAGAGACGATAGATGTATGTTGATATTGTTTTTAAAGCCCTGTTATAGGAGTCATTCACCTAGGTGTCATTATTTGCTCACTCTCAAAATCTTTTCATTGAAACACAAATGAAGCTAGGTTTTTATCTTTTTTTTTCATTAAATGGAAGCATAGTGTCCATATGCTGTCAAGCTCTAAAACTGACTCTTAAAAAAATCTTGATGATTGAATTTTTTAAGTTTTTTATTATTATTATTGTTAATTTAAAGGTGCAGTAGGTGATCTGCCTAAATGATATCCGTTAGCACATTATCTTTGAAGCACAGTTCCTCCCCTGCCGTCCAAAGCCACACCTCTTGAAATCACAAACACGCAAATTAAAGATGAAAGTAGACAACCCCCTAGATCATGTCATTTGCCAGTTAGAAAACTTTATAGTACTTTACAATACTACAATTCAGATTGAAAAACTATTATAATTAGTTTGCTTTCAGTTGTGTAGCAAACATAATTTGTCATAATGTGCATTATTTCATGCATACAAGGATCGCTGGTCTCACTCTCTCCTTCGATTTGTCCTGAAGCGACTACTTAGTGGTTGGCTGGCGGCGTGCAGGAATTACACTTTTTACTAAGCCATACTTGCATGCTAATTCAGAGTAGCTTGGTAAACAATATCCGCTTGTTAAGTGTGACGTCACGCGAAGCGGCTTCCGGGTCCAAGCGCTCTATTCAACTGAATAGGGAGACTCATGAAATGGTGATAATTAACGCAAAGCAATTTAATACTTTCGAAAATCACGGTCGCAATATATATGTCCATGCATAATATCCAATGGCCAGAAAGTGATTAATTTTTTTATAAATTGTTAAAATTTTGAGAGGGTGCTCGCTGCAGAGCCATTTGAGGAGAGGTGAGCTCCAGAGAGGGGGAGCATGAGCTGTCGCTCTTCCTCCTGTAAGCTGTTTTAATGCGTACACCAACCCCACCCCTAACCCTACCCCCAGTGACATCACTCGTAGAAGAAGTGCAAAAAAGGTGGAGCTCAAGCTTAAGCTCCCCCTCTCTGGAGCTCACCTCTCCTCAAATGGCTCTGCAGCGAGCACCACTTGAAAATTTTGGTATTTGTTATGCAGCAAGGCCAGAGATTGTTGTGTACACTATGACTTTATATAAAATTAACTTTAATGTGTGATAGGAATAAAACGTGATCATAAACGAATGATTTCTCCACTCAATTGAGTGGCGGCTTGGACCCGGATACAGTATTACATACGTCTCCAACACGTCACCATTTAACAAGCGGATAGGGACTGCATCACAGGCTGTAATTTTTCATAAATAACCCATTGTGAATATAAAACCAACTTCACCTCAGTAAAGAAGAGTAGGCAGAATATAGCGATTTACTTCTGTTTTGTTGTTCAACTAAATAAAAATCGACATTATCGTTGCCGTAAAAGGAACCTTATCAAATTGAAAATAGTCACATCAAGCGATCTCCAGAGGATTTCAGTGGCTGAACAACACTTCTGTGCATATACCCCATTCATAACACAACACAATCTACATCAGCTTTGCATGACTAAAATACTTCAAAAATAGAGCATCACCTGTCTAAAAGAAACACTTCACCCATGGTGTCATCCTTCCTCCGACGTGCAAAAGTAACTTTAATATTGATTCAGCATTTGTTTTTACTGCTGTCACTCTTGTCCACGTGATCGCGGCTCGCATTGGCTGATCTGCGTGAACAGAAGTGTGCAGATGTACAAATCTATAATTGCTGACAGACAGTTTGGGCTACTTATCAGAATTATGAGAATTGTCGGCCTGACAAATTTTAATTGAACGAACATTATTTAGTCTTATACCCAATATATAAAAATACATATAAACACATTTAGATCATTTACTTTAATTATTACCATAGGACTGTGAAGAGACTTTCAACCAGCACAACAAAGAAATGTTTTTAAAGACAGTCACCTACTGCACCGTTAATCATAGCATTTAGAAAAATTTGTAATTAGCTTATTTGTATCTTAAGGCTTCTGTTTAATTCTAACAATCTTTTGTGGTTTTTGTGAAGTACTTTTTTTAAATTATTGTTTTAGTTAAATTTTTGTTATTGTTTTTAATTGTGGTGCCTCAAATGTATTTCTGTTACTTTCACATATTAATTTTAGGACTTTTTTATTAACTTTCATGTTGGTCATTTCTTTTTTTATTATTCTTTTTTGTTTATTTTATTATTTATTTATTTATTTATTTATTTTATTCATTTTTTTTTTTTTTTTTTTTTTTTTTTTTTTTTTACAAAATTTGGATTTGCTTGAAACACAAAGACTTCTAAATATATTGCTTGAGTGCTTTGAATATACGTTTTAGAGCTTTTTTAGTTTGGTTTTGAAGCTTGACAGCTCCTGACCACTCACTGAATGGAAATAGAAATATAAAGATGTCAGTTTTGTGTTTCAGAGTCAAGCCTTTTCTAAAGTCAAAAGAGTGAAAGTGATGATGATGTTTTTTGGATGTGTGAGTGAACAAACCTATGAATTGAAGAGCGTCCAGTTCGAAGCAAATAAAAACAGATGCACAGCCTGACTGAGAGAACATTAAAGACTGCTTACAGGCTTTATCTACCAATGTTACTAACACTCAACTAACTGCTGAAACCTATTGATGTTTAAATGGCAAACACAAACCTGTGTTGAACGTGATATTTCTTTGACACTTTTAATAGGTCAGCCTTCATGCATAAAACCATCCCCGTTGAGCTGATTTTTCAGTTAACATGAAGCTGTGTATGTCCCATTTCATAGCAGAAAACTCCTCTGGTTGATGTTAATGAATGAACAACTTTTGATCAGTACTTACTCTGTCCAGCCAAGAGCAGCTGAGTTCAGTCATACCTCAATATCAGTTCAAGGGCATCTGGTCTGTCATTCTCCAGCTCTTAGCTTAATGAGTCCAGATAAAACCACTGATGGTCTTACTCATCTGCTTGGCCACCACAGCCAAGAACGCCTAAAAGCTTTCTGTAATACTGGCTCCACGCCACCCTTCCTTCTTCTGTTAATGCATTGCACTCATAAATAGGAGGAGGAGGAGGAAAAAGAATCTCAAGTTCGTTCAATTAGGTTGTTTCTTTTTTTTTTTTTTTTTTTTTTGCTTGCTTGTCTTCTTTAAATAGTTTTGAATAAAACATGAGTCTGAGATGGAGCATTTTGTTCCCATGGAGGCTTTACCATCAGTCATGCCGTGTGCTGGAATTTGTCTTGATGACAAATCGTCCATCAGAGATCTGGACATCATGTGACTTTGTTCCCGTTTGCACAATGGTTGAACGGATGCACATTTAATAAAAATAATTAGGCAAAAATATTAAACAAATTAAACAAAATATGAAGATGAGTTATAGATTTTACTCTTCCGTTTGAAGTAGGCAAAATTACAAATGTTTGTCGATTAATTTTCAAAATATTTATTAATTTAGTCATATTAGAAGTAATGTTTTTGCTGCATGTTTATTCACTAAACTGCACATTTATTAAGTTGACATTTGAGCGAATTAAATTTGGGTTTTTATCAGCCATTGTCCACACTTTATAAAGCCATGTACACACTAGAGTTTGTGCTTGCGAATTTCTGTCATACGATGTTTCGAAAAGGGAAAAAACAATATGATTAGATGTTGATAAAAGCGAGTGATTGGTCCATATTTTACATTTCTTTACAGAGAGGTCATGTTTTGATCTTCTAGTGGTCTTAAGCAATCACATGATGCCATTTTGCAGATCAGAGTTTACCAAGCTTAAATTTTTCAAACGCAGCAAATAGCGCAACTTCTTGCATGAGCTTGCGTTTTTTTTTCTGCTGCATTCGCGTACGTATGAATGAAAGTCTATGGGGCGAAATGTGCAGTCTGACTGCGGCTTAACACATACATGTTTGTATAAGTCTGTATATGTCTATATAATCTTCCAAAAAAATGTAAAAATCCATTCGCTAGTTATATTAATTAAATTTAATTATTGTTTTTACCACAACAACAAACAAACAAATGAACCAATTAAAGTTTTTTCCATGGTTTTGCTACAATAACCATAGTATTTGTTGCAAACAGTGGGAATACAAATGGTAATCTAACTCTAAATGGCAAAAACGTGGTTACTATACTTTTACTACAATCAAAGCATAGCTACTTTCATACACCTTTTGTAATTAAGTAAATATCATAAATAATCATTCACTACATTGTAAATTGCATTTAAATTTAAGACTTCTGTAAGTATTCATGCAGTCCTGATTGTTCCACATGTTATGAGGCTCAGGGTAAAGGTGTTTGATTGATTTTATAGTCAGCTGCTATTTAGCTCGGTGCTTGGTGTGATTTATGAATGGAGATACAGTGGGCCATTTAATATAGATCCTCTGATGTCACAGTTTTATTCCTCCGCTGGTCACATTTGCATCGTAACTCAATGGTGAAAGATTAGCCCCATAACATTATTGATCCCCCTCCCCTTTCCTAATTGAAGCGCTCAATTTGTGTCGCAAAGCCATTTTGTGAGTGGCAATGCTTAAGAGTCCCTTGGTGATGTACACTCTAAGTGTAATGTTCACGCTGCCCAAGTTTGAACTCAAGTAAATTTCTGTTTCTGCAGCCAAGTTCTGTACATATACGGTGTACTTGTATGGCAGTGGGTCTGCTTGGTGCTTATTGCTTGAAAAATGCTTGATAGTGAGTTAGTGTTAGTGATGCATGATATTGGATTTTTGCATTTATCCGATGAGTTGAAATTCTTTCATTTTGACCAATAGCTAGTGCTGATAACCATACTTTAAGCCTATTTTTTGTTTGTGTTCTATAGAAAAATGTTCATTTGCGAGGGTCATTGTTTTATTTCAAAATGTATCAAATCAGACTTGTGATTTTACTGCTTAATAATGATAATAATAATTAATAATAATAATATTTCCTTACATTTATATAGTGCTTTTTCTATTACACAAAGTGATTTACACAATGGGGGGGATCTCCTCATCCACCACCAGTGTGCAGCATCCACCTGGATAACGCGACGGCAGCCATATTGCCCCAGCCCACACACCAGCTGATTGGTGGAGAGGAAGAGGAGATTTCAATATGAAATAGGGATGATTAGGAGGCCATGATGGACAGAGGCCAGTAGGCAAATTTGGCCAGGATGCCGGGGTAAACCCCTACTTTTTTTCAAAGGACACCTGGGATTTATAACAACCACAGAGAGTCAGGATCTCGGTTTACCATCTCCTCTGAAAGACTCACTAAGCAGCATATAGAGTCCCCTTCACTATACTGGGGTGTTAGGACTCACACAGTCCGTAGGTTGAGTGCCCCTTGTTGGCTTTTCCGGCAGCCATTTCCACCATTTCCGGCAGCAACCTAGCTTTCTTATGTGGTCTCTCATTCAATTACTGACCCGGCGCAGCCCTGCTTAGCTACAGTAAGCGACCATGTGAGAGTTGCAGAGAGCTAAATAAGGATTCGTTTCCTATTTACTACTAAAATTTTGATGATTCCAACACGGCACCACCAGGTTCCAGTGCAGGTAACTTGGGGACAATATTGTAATGAAAACGTGTTAACAGCAGAAATTAAGTTGATTGACAGTAGGGCTGAACAATATGTTGCAAAAGTATCGTTATCGCGATAATAGTATATGCTATACTTGTATTGCAGACTTTCATAATTACATTTATGTTATGCATTTGTTTATCTAAATATGACCGGATCAGATGGGGCCTTACTATCAAACCCAGAGCTGAAAATAAATACTTATGGTGGGTGTCGAGATGAGAGGAAAATATCAACAGCCAATCAGAGTCGGAATATCTAATATGTAAAGTTCATTCTATCTAAAAAGATCTTAGTATCATTTAATAAACAAATGATTAAAAAAAAAATAACAGCTAATTAAAAGAGCGTTTTCCTAGGATCACATAATCCAAGAGTCTCCTTTTGGTCAAAGATTCAGAACAACCTTATCATGTATCTTCTTTGTGTATTTTGCATCAATTTTACTTGTCTAATGCATCATATCAGATTTCCAAATTGATATTAATAATATGGTTCTAATATCATGCATCTCTAATTGAAATGAGCATTCAAAAGAGCTTGACCAAAAATACATTTTGCTCTATTTGTGTCATTTTTTTGTTTCTTTATTATGTCTGTTCGCAGGATGCCAGTGTAACAGCTGGGGATGAATTAAGCAGCAGTGTCAGTGAGGATACGGGGTTTGGCAGTGCCCCCCCTCTGCCCTCAGACCCCCCCGAGCTCTGTGACTTACATGACTCCCAGGACCCCACAGACGACCTGGATCCAGCCCCACCGCCTCCACCGGCCATGGACAGCCCGCCTGGGTCCCTCTTTGATGACGAACCAGGGATTACACCCTCCGTCATAGACACCACGTTAGACTCCATGTGTGAGGAGGAGACCGTCCTGCCACTAGTTTTGAACTCGGCCCCTGATTCAGTCTGTGAGGATGACGTGACACTGGCTTTGAAAGAGCTGGACGATCGGTGCGAGGAAGAAGAGGCAGATTTTTATGGACTTTCCAGGTTGGTCTATGATTTCTGTTGCGGTAATTCATAGGGTGAATATTTGACTCAATGATCGGTTCTGTTTAAAAAACTTTGTTGTTGTATGCTGCCTACAAAGATAGCTCCCTTTAAAGGCAGCATCCAAACCAAAATGAAACCTAAAAAGTTGATCTGAACACTCACTTGTTTTCTCGCATGAAAAATAACATCCATAGGTAATCATAAAAATTTGAAATCATGTATAGTAGTCTGCATTTGAAGTTGATCATTATCATTACAGACTTCCTAAAACCTAAACAAATAACCATTTTTGTTTTGGGACAACTTTGGTGTCCAACTTTTGATCCTCTTTAATGTTAGATACTCTAGTTAGTACTTTAAAAAAAAACTTTCATTTGTTCCTAATAAGTGCTTATTGACATAGTTGTAAACTTATAACAGCTTTCTACATCCGTAAGGGGTTCAGTATCATAAAGACTTTGTTCTCAGGCAGATGTTTTAAAATGTAATTTCAAGGTTTATATATGAGATTTAAAATAAATTACATTTCTTATGTTAATCAAAACTGCGATTATTAGATCAAAAATACAATTAAAGCAATACTTTTGAGTGAGATAGTTAAAAATAACGATTTGGTTTTTTATTTAAATACAAAAATGTAAACGTTTTACTATTCAATTTACTTCAGTAATGGCATCTCGAGGAGTTCGGTAATGTCAAGACCCTATTGCATGTAATAAATAGAAAGTACTAGAACAATGCTTTTTTATAATAGATATAATTCGTAACATTAGCATTGTCTTAATTTTTGTTTAACTTAACTTTGGAGAAAATGTAAATATATTAGTTTCTTTCATTAAAAAAATAAAAAACCTCAACATTCAAATGGTTACACATATACAGAAACTATCAGCATAATGTTCATGGTTTCCGCTATTCATTCTTCCATGGCGGGACGCCGAGCAAGAATTCATCCTGCCACGGCTACATTACAGCTTCTCATTCAAAACATTTTCTTTTTTTAATAGTGGGTAATAATTGCACCCAAACGTATTAAAAGGTAAGTGAATTATAACAAAGCGAACTTTTCTTTAACCGCAGTAGTGCTGTGCGTCATTTGTTTAACCCTTTAAGGTTAAGAGCTGACTGACTTACAGGTGCATGATGCGTGAGGCCAGCAAACAGGACGTATACCCGTTTCACTTTACTTCAGGACGCATTAATATCGCTCAGTATGTCTATTAGACACATTCATAAATATTCCTAGGAAATCTAATAAATGCACTAAATCGCACTTTAGCAGCGTTTATTTGAGAGCGCACAAGAAGATCTGCACGCTCTTGAAGCGGCTCATATTTGAGGGGGCGTGCAAGAAGTTTTGTGCATGAGCAAAGGAAATCGGCGGCCAAGCAAAAAGCTCCCCATGCTGTGGGCTATTACATAAATGCGATCTTGACTTCTAATACTGCGCTCACAACATTTGTCTTTGAAATAACGCTACAGGTAGTTGGTAGATCTGTGTAAAAAAAGGCCTGCCACCACAGCTGGAAAAAATCCTAGAGGAAACATATTATTCACTGCAAGCAATATTAAAATCTTTTGCAGTTGTTTCTTTTAAAAAAACATTTTGGACCATTTTTACAGTTGTTTATTACAGTCAACTTTTCATCAGTTTGTCTGAGACCTTAAACTTGTGCACTGTTCAAATTTACTAGCCTTTGTAATGTTAGGGATGAAAACATCCACTGAATTAAACTGCTGTTAAATGCATCAGATACATTTTTCTTTTTTAATTTTTTTTACATATATCTGTTAATCAACCTCAGTCCTGAACAAATCTCTTTTTTACTGCCAAGTTTACGAATGATGTCACTAAATTGGTGAAAAAAACTCACAAAATGACGTATTTTCAATATAAAAAGTAATTATGGACTGGATTTTTTCAACCTTTTATCACAGTCTTGGGCATGTGACTGATTAGTAACAACATTGACTTTGCATTGTTGATTTTCATTTTATTCTCCCCAATTTACAGTTGGTGGCTGTTTTTGTCCCATTGACTTCCATTATAAGCACATTTGATGGTACATAAATACAGTGTTTATTTTTTTTTAACTCCATGTAGCTCTGAGAGGTGAGATGCATATTTTGATTTTCTCAGACACATCACACTCAGACACACATACACACACTTTAATTTGCTGTTACACTCCTTATAAAATCCAGAAACTAAGCTAAACTAATGCCAACTGATGATCAACAGTAAAAAATACAAATCTGATCTCTTCCCAACAGGGAAAACTACCAACAATCAAAAATGCATCAATATATGGAGTCATGGTTTTGTAATCAAAAAATGTGATTATAATGGAAGTCAATGAGGCAAAATAGCCACCAACAGTATTTTAGGGAGAAAAAAGAAAAATCAATCAAAAACAATGCATCAAAGGCAATGTCGTTTCACATGTCCAGGACTTCGATAAAAGGTTAAAAAAATCCAGTCCACAGTTACTTTTATATTGAAAGTAGGTCATTTTGGGTGGGTTTTTCACCAAGTCACAGACATCATTTATGAATTTTACAGTTAAAGAGTTAAAATCCTACAGTTTACTAAACAATTGAGCAGTTTTAATTTGGACTGAGGTTATTTAAAAATTGAAAAAGTATTAATCTGATGCATTGTTACATCAGTTTAATTCAGATGTTTTCATCCCTAACATAACAAAAGGCTAGTAAATTTGCCCAGAGAGTATTGTTGAGTTTATTTTTAATTCAAAGCATTTTCTCAAAATATGTGTCAAAATAAGATTTATCACCAAAAATCATTCTGCTAGCTGAAACACAGAAAACGTAATGGCCAAATTAAGACTCAAAATCACACAGAGTGGATGAAAACATCAGTATATCAGCAGTCTATATTTTGCTCAGTAGTTCTCTACCATTTAATGCCATTCATTGTGTTGCTTCAGTTCTCAATGAATAAGGATGCATTTTATTAAAGCCTTGAATAGTGATCTCATCATTTTTTTCAAGGTCAGCCACTATACGCCTCTAAGTGCATCAGAAAGTGCCTCCACTAACTCACTTCATTCGTTCTTCCACATGTGCACTCTCACACATACTTTCTCTGCAGTGCTGTAGATCAACCCCTGATGTGTCCGTCTCGTCCATGATCGATTAATAAAAATTATAGTCTTGTGATTCAACAGAGGGCTCTAATTAGATTTTAGCGCATACACGGCACGACGAGGCCCTTTCCTTGCTCTTCCTGGCAACTTTCTGCAGATCTATTTAACAGCATCCGCGCGTGTGGAAAACGCTCTTGTGCGGCGCAGCAGTGAGCGGGGGAGGGAGAAAGAGGGAAAAAAACACAGAGCGTCACAAACGCAGCAGGAGAATTTAGGCTAACACGTGAGGTGAAGAGCTCAGAGAGAGAACAGCGATTAAAAAACGAGCGTCAGAGCAGGAAGACATTGAGGGGAAGGAGAAAAGCTGTTAGTGAGGATGAAGATGAAGGCCATGTCCTCCCCGCCTGGACTCAGATTCTTCTACTCGGTCTGCTTCATCAAGCTCTTCGGCCCGACAGGCCTGTAAGTGTTGTTTATCTTGTGTTTTGATGCCTCTGCAGTAGATTTGGAGTGTAACAACACTGCAGCGCGGGGCATCTGCAGTGAGAGAGAGGAGGGAGAGCTGGGGAGAAGGAACAGCATGTCTTTGTTTACGTTTTTCCTTCCTGAATGATGTCATGCTTTGTGTCGCATGAGTCTTGCTCTGTTTGTGTTTACAGTCAAGACGAAGGTGACGCTGACGGGTTTCCTGAACTTCAGGCCTCGCCACCTCCGTCGCCCTTTCTCTCTGCTATTTTGGCAGCATTCCAGCCTGTAGCCTACGATGATGAGGAGGACGCCTGGCGCTGCCATGTCAACCAGATGCTGTCAGACTCGGATGGGTCTTCTGCTGTGTATACCTTCCATGTGTTCTCCCGACTCTTCCAGGTACAAATAAGAGTGCTTCTGAGTTGCGAATTACATAAATATTGATGTACGGTATTTGGGGGATGTACTACCATTCAAAAATCTGGTGTTTGTATTTTTTTGATGTAACATTTTTGTATAGCAAAGATTAGTTAAGCATATGCTGCTGTATGTAATTTTATAATGTTTCGAACGTTTTATATTTCTTAATATATATAGATAATTTGTCTTCCTTTTTATGTTTTGTCTATTTATCTGACTATAATTTGTTTATGGACCAGAGAATTCTGCTGTAAAGGTATCATGGTTTTCATAAAAATATTCGGCAAAATAACTTTTATAATGAAAAATTTTCAAGAATTTTATTGCGTATTTGCACTGATACTTTGCTTTTTAACATTTTAACCATTTCCCTGAACAGATTGCCTTAAATTGCGTAACCTTAAATTTAAATATGAGAACATGGATGGATGGATAGAATTACAATTATTTTTGATTTGGCAGACATTAAATAAATCCTTGAATTTCAGGCTGCAGTAATGTACAGTAAAATATATTGTTGTAATGGTAAATCTAGAGTAGTATTTGGCTTATAAAATAGGTTGGGCACCAGGGGTAGAAAACCCCACTACAGTTACTTAGATAATTACATTAAATAAAATAAAAATTTAAGTTTCAACAAATGTATGATTTAAATTAATTAAACCAGAATCAAATGTTCAATCGCTCAAATAAATATATTATTAAAGGAGAAACTCATAAACCAAACAAACTTAAATTTCCAGACCCAGGCACAATACCTATTAATACCCTTCACTATACAATCAACAGGTGATAAATATAAAATAAACTTCCATAAACATATAAATCAGATAAATCACTTCAGAATATACAAAACCAAACTAAATGTCTGTCCAGCTTGTGGTCGTTAAAGTAGATTTTCCACTTGTTCATGCTGAAACGTGTATTCAATGCACTCTGAAACGTCTCTTCTACCATGTTCTAAATAGATTTTTTAAACGTATATTACCAAATTAGCATACAAACGATAAATCTTTGAATACAATACTCTACATAGCATCACTCAATTTAAAGAAGAAAAACTTTGCTTACCCGATCATCCGTTGATAATACTAAGCCCAGAAAACTGCTTCAAACTAAATCCACTCACACCAGTGATTCAACCAAAAAGAAAACACCCAAACACCTGATACGTTCAACACACATCATCAAATAAAAAAAACCTCCACCAAAAAACACCCCCATTCAAAAATGTTTCTGCTTCTATGTCCAAATCGAAAACTTTCGTCTTGTACACTTGCACTTTTCATATTGTGCCTAACTCTAAGGAACACTGCCACTTTTTCAGAATGAGAACAACCAGCATGCATTTTCACAGCAACCGGGCTTTAAACAAGCAACTGCACTGTCTGCAAGCAAACAGCAGCAAGCCCTCATGACACAGAAACACCTGCATGCTCTGACTGCATGACAATGAACGAGAGACCTAACCACCATTCAAGGCACTCTAAATAACTTTCCATCAGGTGCCAGTTGTGAACCAATCACAAATCACCCATATAATACTAGCAAATGAAATACTAACGACGACTGTCACAAATCTATTCTAGCAAACCTTAAATGTAAAATTATTAAAATAAACAAAATTGCACAAGGGATGCACCAACTTTTCAAGCTGAAAAAGGCTGCTCTGCGTGGCTTTCACACTGGAGGCAGAAAGAGATGCTCTATGAAACCCATTCATTTTAATGGGCCAACTAACTTCAAAATTCAAAATAGCTAAATATTTCACTTTGTGTATCAGTGCAACCCTAGTTTACACATTTTTAGCATTTTGTGTCCTAAATACACAATGTAATTTTTAAAGAAGTGATATCTGTTTTCATAAATGCTTGTAATCTGAGTGATTTGTGGATTCTCTTCCGTCTCTTCAGCACATTCAGAGGAAATTTGACTCGATTACCCATTCCTCAGTCCGCTTCCTTGGGGAGGGTCTGCAACGAATGGGAAACCAGTTCCTGAGTTCTCTAGAGGTCATGACCTCCTGCTCCCAGTGCCCTACAGTCCTACTAGATGCTGAAACTGTGAGTTTACCATTCTTGTACACTTCCTCTGCCATTACACCTCAGTACATACATGAAAATGCTGAAAGACTCTACCGTTTATTGATGCTTTATTTAGGTTACTTTGGCTTGTGTAGAGCTTTTATATTAATGCCAAATTATGGTCATATGATATATATCACTCTTTTTCTTGTAGTTGGTCTCTTGTGGACTCTTGGAGACACTAAAATTCAGTGTGTTGGAGTTACAAGAGCATCTGGATACTTACAACAGCAAGAGAGAAGCAGCAGAACAGGTGAGTTTATAATCTGACATTTATAAGCCGCATTAATTAACAACCAAATTTAATATTTTTAAAGTCACTATTAAAATCACAATTTTCTATGGAGTATTGCTTTGTTTTTGTTTATTTATGACTGAATATAACCTGTCAATCACATTACATGACAGGGATGTGTGTTTCTTTCATCACAATAGGAGTGGTGGGGGCAATCAGAATTTTCTTTTCGTTCAGACTTCAAACCATCTTGAAGTTATTTTTACCTCAATTTCACCTGATAGTTCTCCTAAAATTCATATCCGTCCACTTGTTCCAAGACTGTTTGAGATTTTTATTTGTTTAGCTCAAAAGAAGAAATTTTGAGAAATGTTTGAAAAAATTTGTGAATTGGGGAGGAAATGGTATTTATGTGTTTTTTATTGCTTTTCTTTATTAAACATCTGATAAACTGTTGCCTTAATATTTTATTCAATGAAACATTGAATTGCTTTTGTTTCAATTGGGTTTGGTTTGTTCAGATAATAGAAACTTATGAGCCAAGAAAAAAATGATAGCACATTTATACATCTTAATATTTCTTGTTACATAAGCCTATAAGCTCTTTTTAATGAAATCCATGCTAAAGTTAAGATCAGATCATTTGAGAATACAGTATAGGATGTAATGTGTATTCTTCAGTTTTATGCAAAACAGAAATACAACAAATAGAATATTAGATCTGTCACATGAGTCAAATAGTTGTTTGACACAATTTATCTTACAAAAGAGCACAATGTAATCTTGCTCTCATTTGAAATGTAACACATCAAGTATGTGAAGTTGAGGGTATTGGAACTGGAATGTCCTTGAAAAGTCCTTGTTACTTTAATTATTCCGACTTAAGAATCTTCATCAGTTCTACAAACGAAAAGTCTATAAACAATCTGGGAATATTCTGCACAGTTCATTTAAGTCATCTTAAAGGGCCATGAACCCTAGAGGTGTTTTCACACCTCTAGTTTGAAAAAAGTCAGGAAAGAGGGTGAGTCCAGCTTTGTTTGGGTGGGAGTGTCGAGTGTGGAAAGAGGGAAGGGTTTGCATGAAAAGGAGAGTTTTATTACGCGCACTACATCTGATTTTTTACACCAGCAGCACAAACACAGGGGAGATAGACAGTGATTCGTAGAGCAGCATTTACAGAAGCTCTGAGAGCTGTGTGAAAGTGGGGGATTTTCAGTCCATATATTGTGGTGATATTACTGTAAACTTAGTAACAAAATCATATGGTTGGCAACACAACGTGGCGTCTCTCTGAACACTGTAACAGGTAAAATGAGTCTTCAAAGCTATATCCTAAATAGTAACTAAGTTGCATCTGGTTCACAATAGAGCGCACTGATTGGTTCGAACAAAGTCTTTCTCATGAATTAATGAACAGATGTGCTGAAAATTCAATGACGTCACTTTGTACCGGCCGGTACAGACAGCCAGTTTTGGTATTTCGTGCTCCCTTAAACCCCATCTAAAGCGTGATCTTAAGGTTTATGCAATGGAGAAAAGACAACAGAGGAGAATGAGCTGACAGCGCAGGATCATAAAATGCTCCATGACGTCTCTTTGCATTTATTGTTGGCTTCTAAATCATATCAGGATGTGAGCTGATTTATCCAGCCTTTGCTTCCGTTAGCACCCATCCCGAATCTACAATGGCCAGTATCTCTCTGTGCACAGTCACTAAGAATAGCCTCACGAAGCCCCTAAATCATTTATCTGGACGGAGAGGCAGCAGGAAGGGGAGCAGAGGGGGCAGATGGAATAGTGGATGACTAGAGGACAGTAATTGAATGAGACACAGGCACTGCCTCCAGAGCATTATATCTCCCCCCCCCCATATGCTTAAACAGACCCTCTTTAATTTGCTAAGTAGCGCACTCCTATTAAATTTACCTCACGCACATACACACTAGTCGTCTCTCTCGCTCTCTATTTCTGTTTCGCACTCAAGGAAACGTCATCTGTCTTTGCTCACAGTTGTCCAGAACATCAGAAAGTTCCACCTTTGTGTTTAATGCGGTATCTCGTCTCTCCTTCCTCCTGCAGTGGTTGGATAACTGCAGAAAGACCTTTGGTGATAAAGACAGCAACCAGCGACCCAACACTCAAGCTCAGGTATAAATAAAAAAGCATTCCCATACACCCACACTCTTCTCTGCATGTGTCTGTTTTAGCATGCAAATGTTGACATTTATACTCTAAATGTCTCCATTTATCTCTGAAAAATAAACAACAATGCAAGCTGAGGTGAGTGGAAGGCAACTGATTTTCATGTTTGTGCCATCCATTATTGGATCCATGAAGAATTGGTGCCTCTAGAATCCATGGCAGAATGGAAATCTTGTTTATTTAGAGTTTTAGACTTCATTCGCATGCACATTTACCAATTTATTATCACAGTTAATAAATGTGTACACTATAACAGCTGAGTCTGTAAGATTGAAAAGGTTATTTCATTTTTGTAAGGATCCATGTAGTTAGTTAAAAGTTTCTGTAAAGATGTGCATGTATTTGTTTTACATAAATGTTGTTGTTGATGATGATGATGATGATGATAAACAAATTGATAATTAAAAATAATGATAATAAAATATTAAATCAGTGCTTCCCACAGGTTTGAAATATACTTGCGGTGATTGAAACACACTATTGAAACACACTATTTACCCACATGACATAAATAGTTGACTATATGCGACAAACAAAAAATAATTATATTTTTATTAATAATTGTATTTATTATGACACTGTTATACATTGTTTCATTTCAATGGGTTAAAGTAAAAAAAGACTTAAAGTAGTTTCATGCTATTCAGGAGCCATGTGACAGGTAAAATCGGCTTTTCTCTCTTTCAAGTTCAAAGCAAACTTGAATTTTAGATATTTAAATAAAAAAGCATATGTAATATATTGATATAATAATATCATCAAATTAATAAAACAATCAGCAAAAGAGAAATAAATGACAGAAACATTAATAAAATAGACAATATCTCTAAAAATGATCATAATTACAAGATTAAAATAAGCCTTTTTTTTTAATAAGGAAATGCATTGAATAACCATTACTAATATTTTGCAGCCAGTGTAAATGTCAATGGTCCTCTCTGAGTATATAAAAAAGTTTTTCTGAATCGTTTAGATCAGGGGTCACCAATCTTGGTCCTGGAGTGCCGGTGTGCCTGCAGAGTTTAACCCCAACTTGCCTCAACACAACTGCCTGCATATTTCAAGTATACATAGTAAGATCTTGATTAGCTTGTTTAAGTGTGTTTGATTACAGTTGGAGCTAAAATCTGCAGGACATCGGCCTCCCAGGCACAAGTTTGCTGGCCCCTGGTTTAGATCAGTGGTTCTCAAACTTTTTTCACCAAGTACCACCTTAAAAAAAAATCGTCTCTCCAAGTACCACCTTACGACGCTATTTTTTAACCAGCATTAAAAAATAGCGTCGTAAGCCTAATTAAGCAGCTACAGGTGTGCACAGTTTTAAAACGATGCAGATTACTTCCTATTAGTAAGAATATGTATTATTGTCAGTCACTTTAAACATTTGAAATAGTCTGAACATTAACTGTGCTTGCAGATAAAAAAAAAAAAGTTTTAGTTAAAATGTGCTTTTAAAAGTTCATTAAAAAATGGCGCTGTTCTTAAAAAGTAAAAAGAAAACTGCTGTACTTAAATCTAAAGTATTCATAGTAGCCTATTCATCAAAAGCTGGAAATGCTGCTTGGACCTTATAAATATAGGCTATATGTCATATTCATACACTTTCAGACAAATCTTGAAATAAATGTTAAATGTACATGACAGGGTTCATACAGGCACAGCCTAATGAAAATCAATTCCAGCACCTATTTTTTTTTCCAAGACTGACATGCTATGTATTGAAGACCTGAAATGTATTCTCAGCAACCCATAAAACATTGCATAAGAATAGATACAAATAAAAACCATTAATAATAATACTTATTAATCATATATTAATAATATAATAAACCTGCACTAAGTGCTTGTGAAATCTTTTTTGTACTCAAGTAAAAATACTATTACACTGCTAAAATAACAAAAATTTTAGTAAATAATACTAATATTAGGTATACGAATTACTCTTTTAAAAAGTACTAGTTGGTTACTTTTGAAAAAAAATCTGATTTTCATTATGAAATCACTTTTTTTAAGTGTAAACCTGATTTAATGGTTTGATTGCTTACATCCCAAAGCTAGATGTATAATTTGCACTAACAAAGGAAGTATAGTCAATTTTTTCTTTCATGACAATTAATCTTTTTCAATAGCACTGGTAAAACTACCAAATAATCTTTAAGGCCATAGAGACACTTTTTGCCCATTTTTAAAAATATATATTTTTAAGCTTTGAAAGGTTAAATTAAAGTATATGGTAAAAAGATTTAAATTTAGCCTTTTATTTACATATTTTACACTATTTTCTTTACAATATGGCAAATTTGTTTCTTAAATAGCTGTACATCACATGTAGATTTTATTTTACACTTGATCTTAATCTAAAATAGAAACGTAAAAAAATACAAGTACACTGTCAGTAAAAAAAATAAAACAAATGAATTCATTTTACTTGAGGTATTTGAAATATTACGACACTACATTTATCAAAGCAGTGCTTTAAGAGCCTTATTGTAAATTGTGATAAATAATAAGTAGGCTAACAATGGATTGCCTTGACCTGTAATGCTTTAAGACAGATCAGAATACAGCTAAATGTATAAATCACACAAATACCTCACCCAGAAACATTTCCAGCATAATTATTTTGTCGTAAAGAAATAAAAAATGTTCCACCTTTGCTAAAAGTAAGTTTCACTTCACAACACAGCCAAATAAGAAGACCATTAGCATTGTCATCGATCATGTATCAATCTATTTCTAAATATTTGATAACTTTGAATACTTTTGACTAAATTTAGTTAAGGAAGATAAATAATGTCTACTTTAATAGTGGAAAGATCGCGATTGTATTCTATCTGAGCACACACGCGATCATGAGAGCACTGCAGTTCATTTGAAAAAAGCCTATTTAAGAGCTCGCATATCTGTTTTAGCGATTTGCACACATGAATGCGCTCTGGTGTTAAAATAAAGCACTCGCCGCATTTGCAGAAATGAGTAATTGCGTACCAAAATTCAGCGATTCCTCCGCGTACCACTAGGAGGAAGCCCGCGTACCACAGTTTGAGAACCACTGGTTTAGATTAAAGAATCTATTATTTACTTTTTCTCGAACTTGCGACTGCGTGCGGAAAGTATTCTTTAATTAAAGAGTAATGCAAAAAATCGTACGAGTTTTAGAAAGTTTAAGCTTGAAAGTTGAAATCCGGACATTTTAGGAGATATAGAAACCCGGGCTAGACAAACTTATTAGGTCCCAAAAATACAGGTCTCTGTGGGTCTAAAGAGAACATGAAACTGTCTGCATGATTTTTCACAGGTACCACAGGCACAACGAAACTGGTAGAGAGAAGATCTTCTGCTACTTAATCGATCACGGATGTTTAGTTATATTGGGCGGATACAGAAAAAGTGTAAAAGGATGTTAATAATAAAAACAATTGTGTCACTAAATATACTTGGGCCAGTCATTAATATACCTGGCACCCGCTCAATTAAAGTCTATGCGTGGGAGGCACTTGACATTGAAGACTTCAGTAATCATGCTTAAAATTCAGCTTTTCATCTCTGGGAGAAATTACATTTCAAAATGTTGCAATAAAAAAAAATATTTCTTTACATTGGTAGTTCACAATATTGCCTTTTAACTGTCATTTTATCAAATAAATTCTAAATAATATGCTTAAAGGGATAGTTCAGATTCAATTTCCTTACTGTCAAGCCAATCAAGATGGTATTTGTTTTCCAAGTAGAACAATATGAACTTATTTTAGCTGAAACTGTTATAATTGGAATGAACAGGTTTTCATTTTTGATTAACTGTTCCTTTCAGAGACTTCTTTCACTTCTTTTTTTTTCTTTTTTTTCTTCTTTTTTTTAGACTCAGACTCAGTAAGATTCTGTTCTTTCCATAACCAGTATTTTATACAGTCTTTTTCAGCAGGCTTAAGTTGAAAAAGTTTGTGATGGCAAAGCTGACATTTATGCCTACATTTCTCTGTCTTACTATAACTCGTTTCTCTCAACCTTTTACTCTTTCCTTTGCTCTTTTTTTACGTATTTACCATACATTTAGACATTTTTGAATGTTATAAAATAAGTAATTAAAACAGGTGCATCATATTAAAAGTAAATTCTCCTCCCAGAATGCACTGCATGTGACTTAAATCTTTGTGTGTGTCATTGTTAAATATCAACAGACTGCAATATTTCTCTCTTTCTCTCTTATGGTGGTCTTGGAGTGTTGTGAGCCGACTAATTTGTGATCTTTCTCTCATTTCCTGTGTTTCCTCTTTTGTGACCTGCCGTCCTTCTTGCTTAGCAAATGGAAATGCTAGCAGTAAGTGGTTTATCATATATAAGAGCCTGTCGCATTCCTTTTTGATTCTGCAACACACGCATTCATCCATTCTTCACTGATTAATCGGCACATTCATCTCAACCAATCAGAATTCAAAACAAACACTACATCTGATCTCTTAACACCTCTGTAGACGTCTGTAATTCATGATCATTACACATCACCAGCTTGATTAATTATTTAATGGCTTATATGAGTTCTGCATACTCGCAGTTTGAACTTTGCTATCTAATTTGCTAACGGGTTATAAACGTTTCTAACGCTTGTTGAAATTTGACTCATAATACGCATTGAGTGTATGAATGGAGTGTGTCCATGGACATCTGAGCGGAGGATGAGACCGAAAAAATAGTTTAGATTCTTGGTTCCTTCCATTTTTTTCTTGCATGCTCCATCCACCCCTCTGCTCTCTCCTGACAATATTTTGGATCACTCCATTTGGCTCTTGATGTTCCAGAAACATCACTCTTTCAGGAGACATACACGGTCCACGCTGCACCAAATGATATACCAAGGTGTAACCCTTCTAACCTCCTCTCAAATCCAGGAGCTTCATCCATCCATCCGTCTGCCCTTCCGATTGTTCCATTCACCTGGCCGTCCGTTCATCCAATCATGCTGTTTGCTTCTGACAGTGCTGATGATTAAAGCTGAAGATGGTGGACTGGTTGGCTGTGTCGTGATCTTCCTCTCTCTTCTCTTTTTTTTCTAGGAGCTTGAGTTGTGTCGACGGTTGTATAAACTCCATTTCCAGCTCCTGCTGCTCTTCCAGGCCTACTGCAAACTCATCAGCAGAGTGGACACCATCAAGAGAGAGGCAGAGGTTTGTGTCTGTCATGTACATCATAGGATACGTAATTGTTTTCCATATGTCCCCATTTTAAAGGGTAGTTCACCCAAAAACTTCATTTTCACACCGATTAGTATTCATCCATCCATCTTCAAAGCACAAATATTTTTATATATCTGGATTATATTATCCGATTACAAAGATGTAATGCTGGTAACTAGATTAATTATGTTTTCAAATGCTTATAATCATGTTTTATAAGTATATTAAGATAAACAATACACACCAGAAGTGCTTTAGCATCATGTTGGGACCCAAGTTATTACAACATTAGCAAGATTGTAACAGCTTTAAGATGCTGTCAAGATGTGGATAGATGGACAGTATAACAAAATTGACCTCTTTTAAGAGCCTATAAAAGCCTTATATATAATAAGGGATCAGTTCACCCAAAAATAAAGAATACCTGATTTTTTTCGATACTAGGGCTGGGCGATACTGCAAAATATTATCACAATATCATGTTTCATATCATTTGATATCGATAACTATTTAATATTTTTTAACAGTACATTTAGGTATATTAGGATTTTTTAATCCACTTTATTTTATTTACCAACAATACTGAGGCAAACAGTTTTAATAGGCAAAAACTAAAATATTTAATTAAATGTCTGATCTTTTTATAATAGAATAAACAAAAGTGTTAAAGAGACTCTTAAACTGAATAAATAAAATGTTACAAAGTGTGCGCAATGGTAAAGGTAGATCAACATCTGTGATCTGTGAATAGTACTGAACAAAAATACACCTCAAACTCTGTAAGCAAAACTAATTATGATAATCAAATCTGAGCTTTCAAGTTTATTATTCAAAAACATTGTGGAGTTGAATGACTACATAACCCCCTATGCTAAAAAATCTTTCAGATGGGGAGTTAGTGGCTGGGAGGAACAAGAAAAGAAACCAAAAAGCCACTCTGGCAGCATCCTTACATTTCTCGTCTCTTGTAACTAGCCGACCATCAACCGTTTTTTCAGAGGATGACAAATGGACAAACTATAGCTGCAACTTTGATGCAAGTTCATGGAGAAAAGTAAAAAGCACAGCAACGTTTGGGTGCCCTATGTTTATTTAGGGGGTTTAGTCTGAAATGACTGAAATGTGTGTATTTCATAAAAGGTGTGAAGCAGAGGGTTAGCTGTACTCGCATGAGTCGTGGCACAGATGCGGAATTTGGACAAGTTCCAATGTTTTTTTTAACTAGGTGTACCTGGAAAAAGCGCGTGCATCATCTGTTCACTGCTTGAACACCCTGTGCATGTCATGCCAGTCGTGCGCCCTACCCTTACTTACACCCTAAGCTTATTGGCATTCCTTCCAAGGCGTGTGCTCAGCAGCCACATTTTAATAAAACTATAGCCTTCATGCTGAAACTTCATACCAAACTTTTATCATTATTGACAATGGTGTTTGTCAATAAATATCAATACCGATTTTATCATCCAGTCCTACTTGGTAGCCATTGAATTTCATAGTAGGTAAAATAATTACTGTGGAAATCAAAGAGTCCCAATAAAGATCATTTTTCTAGATGTCTTCTTTTGTGTTCAACTCATGAAAGAAACTCAAAACAAGCTTTTGAAAAGTGAAGTGTGAGTAAATAGCCGCATTTCCACTATCAGGCCAGTGCGAGCCAGGTCTTTAATCGGGCCGGGCCGGGCCAATAGCCCGGGAGGTTGAGAAATGAGGCTGAAATCATGTCGCGTTTCCACTGTCGGGCTAGTAGCGCAAACACCGCCTCCACCATCACGCAAACACCGCCCCCAGAACGTCCTAGAATCAAACGTCACACAACCCGCCCACTTCAGTGGGAATGAGGACAGGTAGATAAAGCAGACCATAGAATCATCACGAAACGAAACCATTAAAATGAAGTCAACCGAAACAAACAAACGACACGTTACTGTACAGCAGTACATGAAATGTCTATATGCAAAGACCTGTGTATTTCCATTCATTACATTTATTGTTTACTCGCCGACCGACTGTTGGCATTGTGCATCGAGTGCTCTCGCCATTAATGCAGGGACCCAACACAGAGAGCGCACACATCCATAATATAAAGCCACAGAAATTCTCTCTTATAACTCGATATGGCATGTATATTTTAACATCCTCGTTTTGATAGAAGTCGTGTTAAGTTTTCAGCACAAGAGCGAGTAGCCTAATAAAATATAGCCATATTTGTTGCGCTCGGCAGCTATTCACTAAAGCTCTTCATTTAAATTTTCATTTATAAATGTAACCACGTCATATAAAACATAAACAGTTGTTTGAGGATATAGAACACATTTTGTGTTTGGACTTTCCCCCGATGCATTTAAAGCAGCGAGCGCTGCGCAGGACTGAGTGACAGAAAAAAAGGTATAGGCTAGATTCACTCACCCAAATAATGCTCTGTTTGCGCGATTTGATTAATATCATCGTATCCAAATACTTTATAAATATTTACTTATATAAATATTTACTTTATATAAATATTTCAAACCTTCTCCGGTGTTTAGTTTTTAGAAAATATCGAAAATCTTATTTTTTTTTCAGACAGGTCTTTGTAAAATGAAAGTTAAGCTATATGTGGCTTTAAAGCGGTTTGATTTATGTATTGTATAAAGGCTACCTACATTGTTATAGCTAGCTTTTGTTTATTTTATATTGGTTAATTTATTTAATGTGATTTTATACATGTATCCAATATTTGTAATTCTTTAAATTATATTTTAATATAGCTTAGGCTATTTTATTAAGATATGACACTATATTGTTTAAAGTCTACGAAAGTGGGCACGTATTTTGTTAAGTTTTATGTCTTTCTGTTGTATTTATATTGTGTATTATCTCCAAAATAAAGAAAGAAAAAAGCCGCTCGCGGCATCAACAGAGCTGTGAAGGAGCGCTTTTGCCCGGTCTCACACACACATACAGGCATCTAAACGCGCACAAACAAACATTTTAAACTTGACAAGAACTCTCGAAAACCTTTACTGTCATTTGTGTCTTTAATATGGTGTAAAGATTATTATGCGTTATTGTAACATAGAGGAGGACGCAGCAAAAAACGTCACTATAAATTAAAACTACTTTATTATTTTATGCAGCAGCCTTACATTTAAAAGGGAAACATAAGGGTGATCATACGCAAAAAGACCCCAGACTATAAGGCTGATGTTTTCTTTCCCTTATTTCTTTATTTGTTTGGCGCATGTACTCATGTTCGATCAGAAAACTGCCCGCCTCTCCTTTTACTCCACCCCGAAGCCCCAGCTGGCCCTCCTTGGCCCAAAGTATTCGGCGGGCAGAAAAAGGCCGGCCGCTGGCCCCAAGAAAGCCCCGCTTTGGCCCGATTAGGCCCCGGAAGTGACAGTGGAAACCCCACTGGCCTTGGCTCGCTCGCTTTAGGCGCGATAGTGGAAACGCGGCTAATAATGGCAGAATAAATGTTTTGGGGTGAACTTACCCCTGTTTTTTCCAGTACTGGGTTGTGGCTTGAAGGGCATATGAATAAAACATATGCCAGAATAGTTGGCAGTTCAAGGGACTCAGCTGAAGGAAAATGAATGAATGAACTACCCCTTTAGAATAAAAAAATATTTAATAGAGTCAAGAGTTATTATGATACATGTACATATTCACAAGAAAATCACATCTTATTTGGTCAGTCCTTGTGGATTTTTCTAGTGTCACAAACTTCAGTGCCAGCAAGCGGCCCTTTATAGGGCAAACAGAGAGAGATGATCAATTTTGTCTCTGAACATTGTGGTGGTTTGTGCTAATGTGTGCCAGTATGGACAGATATAAAGGTCTGACTGTGCATAATGCTCTTAGTACACTGTAACTTCATTAAGCTCCCTGAGAGAGACTGATATCCTTAAGACTGACCAGAGCAAAGCCATTCAGCCTATTGCTCATCGATACTAACTCACTTACTGTATACACACACACACAGAGAGAAAGAGAGAGAGTAATTTGAGTTTTGTTCTTCTGTTGAGCACAACAGAGGAACAAACTGTTGATATTCTGAAAAATGTAGGAAAACCAGCAGTCATCAAATTCCATAGTATTTTTTCCCTACTATGGATGTCAATTGCCTCTGATTTCCAATGTTGTTCAAATATTTTCTTTTTTATTGAATGTTTGGATCCAATTTTCTTCAGGGTAAACTATGCCTTTAATATCACAGGGCAACTGTGCTTTGATTTTCGATATTGTCAATATTGTATCGGCAAGTCAGTTGTTTTTCACAAGTGGTTTAGTCAAGAGTAGTGAGAATATTGACTAAACATTGATTTAAAATGACATGCTTGTTTGTCTCTCAGGTGACTAACATGTCCGAGGAGCTGGCCATATTGGAGAGCTGTCTGAAGGAGGCAGAGTCAGTTAATGATGAACAGGACATTGGCGAGTTTGAGGTGGACCAGTCAAGCACAGAAACGGCCATTCACTCGCTCATCGAGAGTCTCAGAGCACGAGACTTCTGCACAGCCATCACTCAAGTTAAAGCCTTCAGGTGACACATGCTGACTTATGTCTTTTTCACACTGTCCTTAAATCTAGTTAACCTTGATGTCACAAACCCTGTTTTAACCCTGCTTTAAGGAACTCCGTACACTTATAGATGTGGGATAATATAGATGTGGGATTAGCACTGCTTCTTACGTGGACCTGACAATATAGATATGGGATTAGCACTACTTCTAACTTGAGCATAACAATCCTTGCTTTAAAGCAGATTTTAAAGAGATTTAAAGAGTTTAAGCTTTTGTCTTCATCCTAGCAGTAAAATCTGTTAAAATTCTCTGTTAATGTGATGAGGATCTGAATCAGGTGTGTTTAGTTAAGGAGACATGGGCTGTTTCTCAATTTGTGTTCTTTAGTGATCTTGTGTCCAAGTGTTCTCGTATAACGTCATCATCAGCTGCCAAAGTTCAGTTCCAAAACTCAAGACCGCAAGAAAGGAGGACACGTGAAACTTCCCGGATGTGTTCTTGATATCAAGCATGCGTCAATGCCGACTGGAGTGCAAAACTTGCTCGAGAATTCCCAGAAGTCACTGTGGCTGAATAAAGAAGGTGGAAAGCGCAGCATTTTATATAGATTTATTATTATTAAAGTTCAGGGATATAACTTAGTTACCTCAGGAGTTTTCCTAAATGAGACGGCGAAAGTAAAAATTAATATGAAAATCTTTATAAAGGCATAAACACATTAACGGTGTTTATTTGCTGATATTTAATATCAAAATTTGTTTTTTTTTTTTGTTGTCTTGTGAGGTTTTCTTCATGTTAAATATATATTGAAAAGGGAAAAAGCAATAAATCGCTGTATAAATGCTGTAATGTTTAAATAATTTAATTTTCCATTAAAAACATGTGAAGGTCATGTGACCATCAGGAAGAACGCAGCATCTCATTTCTCACAGGACGTGTTCTGTGTTCTTGCGGTCTCCAGAGTTCGTTCTTCCGGGATAACTTGGCAAGACTGTTCTCCACAAAAACACAAGTCCATTCAATCCATTCTTGGAATTGAGAATCAGCCTTGGGAAATGTGCAGAGCTGGTGGTCCTCCAGGAACATGGTTGAGAAACACTGATGTTGCAGAGTTATTCATGCTCTGTTTTGTTATTCAGAGCACAGTGGTCCTCTTCCTATTTTCCTATAAATCTTCCTATAAATTCTTCTGGGAAAAAAAGTTGCAGAAAATTTAATTGCTGAGAGACCAAAACAAATAAAAATATTGCATTAGAGTTTGGATCTCATTTAAAAGTAATGTACTGTTAGCTACCGGTAGTCCTAAATAGAAAGTCCCTCACTCTCCTGCTATCCTTTGGCTTAGTCTCAGATTTATCAGGGGGTCGCCACATTGGATTGAATCAACTGCCTTATTTTATTTGCAAACATCATAGGGTGTCCACTGGGTTGTAAAATGCCCTCAATTTTAAAACTTAATTTTAGGCCTTAAAAAGTCTTAAATTCACAAAAATATTGTGTTGTAGGTCTTAAATCACTATAAACAGGTCTTAATTTTGCTTTGTCCAAGTAAAGCTACTCAGTCGGACTAACATTCATCCAATGACCAACAATACTACCCAATTAAACATATCGAGAAGTATTGTCATTTCATATATATAAATCATTATTTATGTATTATATTATATTCATATTATTATTTATATTTATATAATAGCAAAATCCCCAAATTAAATTCCCTAATCAGATAAAAAGACCACAATTACACAATTCCTCATGATAATAAGCTGCCATTAGAAAAAGACTTTAACCCTGTATAAGTCTTAAAGGGTCTTAAGAAGTCTTAAATTTGACTAGAGAAAACCTGCAGAAACCATGAATTAGTTCTTTTACTTTGTACAGTATTTACAACATACAAATGAAATGAAAGTGTATACATTTATTTAGCACAACTTGTTTTTTTGATTGGCTGCTTTCAGAGCAGAACAGAAAAACGTTGTGTCATTGGAAGATGGTAACATCATATCTAGCTAGAATCCATAATCTAATGAAGCAACTCAAGTTCTCTTTTGCCTTAATCTGATACATTCCAGTATCTGTTTCCCCCGTTGACCCTTCTGCATCCCTTGCTCTTCTTCATTTCCTCAGGTGCCTGTGGCCCAATGACATATTTGGCAGTGATCGGGACGATGCAGTGCAGACACTGCTGCACATCTACTTCAGGCACCAGACTTTAGGTCAAACGGGCTGTTTGGCGGTGGTGGGACCCAGCAGGGATCTTTCTCAGGCCAGCGCTCGCCTCATGGAGCTCAATCTTCAGATCCGCGAAGCTCTCTGCCAGGCTCAAACACACCCGCACCTGCAGAGCCACCAGACGCACATCCAGTCCCCGACACCCACAGGCCACATCCAGACGCAGATCGACACGCAAAACACAGTCCTCAGCACTGGACTCTAGAGTATCATCCAGCTCCAACTCTTCCTCCGGGGACGACAGGTTTGCCGATTTTCATGTAGACTTCACCTCAAAGGGCTAAAGAATGTGTGGACATTAGTGACTCCAAACTATTACGCACGCAACACGTTTCTATAATATAGTTTATCCTCGGCGGATGGCGGAAAACGTACAAAAAATGGGACCGGTCATTAGGAGGAACACTAGGCGATTATGATGCTAAATTCACAGTTTTTTGTTTGTTTGTTTGTTTGTTTTTTGGCGGAATGACCTATGACCTCTTGGGAGTTTTTTTTTTTTTTGAGTGATTCACATCCGTCTGCCCCACTATGCACTGGGGCAGAGATGGGATTTGGAGCGTTTTTGTGATTTACCTGCGAGATTTATCGCAGACATAAAAAGCATGCTTGAAAGAGAGAAGCCTGCAACTTATTTTTTTGAGAAATGTATTTTTTAACAGTCTTAGGTTGTAAATGTTAGGAAATTTAACATGTAATTGTAAGCAAGGAGCGGCGTATCCTCCGTTTAAAGAGAGGTTTATCTGTTTAACTTTATTGACCTGCATCGAGGAGAACTTTCAGCTTTCACTGGGCTGCTCATACAAAACCCGTAATCTATAACCAAATAAGTAGCTGCCTGTAGAAAATACCATAGACACTTATGTGTGCGCGCGTGTGTGTGTGTGTGCGCGAGGACGAGTGCGAGCGTGTGAGTACGTTTGACATGGACTGATATTTGCACACCCGTTCTCTCTCATACATGCACGTTAACAAACCGAGATGCACAGGTGATGTGCAAACTGGCTGCAACTCATGGAAATATCAATAACTTATTTTACTCTGTATATATTTTAGAAAATGTATAGTGTAAAAGCAGTATTTTTTTCCTTGTACATTTGTGTAATGCACTGTTCAATCAGAGAGAGCTCAGTAGAGGGTGACGACTAATGCAAAAAAATAAATAAATAGCGAGTTGACTAGGGATGTACGGGCTGCCCTCTCCTTTATGATAATACGCCACCTTAATCTTTAATATTTCCCGAAGAATGAGCTCTTGCCATATGCATTCCTTAATACCCACTGTGATCTCCATGTTGGCTCAAAGTCCCCGTGGGGGCCCCCTACTGGAGCCCGCTGCTGTAGGGAAACTGGGGCCGGTGTTTGTCCATGTTGGCTCTGTCTTAACTCAGGGCTGCACTGAGGGTTTGTGTGCTTCTGAAAGGCACCGCGCTTCGCTTACCGAACTCCAAGAGACAAAGCTGTGTCCTCAAAAGCGTAGAGCGCAAACGTATGGGGCGGGGGAACGATTAATCTGTCGCGGCACATTGACAAATAAAAACGTTCACTGTATTCATTCCTCTCAGAGATCTCTTCTGTTGCTTTGTTTGGTACATTTTGAATGCTGTTCTTAATTATTTAATGGATATATTATTTACCTGGACAAAATATAGTTTTTATCTAGAGGTGCATTATTCTTATTTCCTCCCTTCCCCTTCACACATTTCTCTCTGGTTTGTCTGTTTGTCATCTGATTTACCTGCTTTTCCCCTGTACTGTTAAATAAAACTCTGATTATAAGCAATGCTGGCTTTCTGGTAGTTTATTTCCCCCCATAAAATAAATTTGCTCTCAGCTGATTTATGTTGAACTATTTTGATCAAATGTATTCAGTTCCCAAGCACACAATTCTGTCTATAAAAAACAAATGCTAACTGGATTGGCAACCTCGCCAAAAGACTGATGTTCGGCTTATTGTAAGCATGTGCTACTTGTAAACGCTTCAGCTATTTAAAGATTGCCGTCACTGTTCATTGAAGTAACATCTTCGTGAAAGTGACTCCAGAAATGTCATTTATTTGTATCATCATAGACCAGGGGTGTTCAAACTCCATACTGGAGGGCCGGTGTCCTGCATGTTTTAGTTCCTACCTCAATTAAACAAACCTGAACCAGATAACCAAGCTCTTTCTAGGTATACTAGAAACTTCCAAGCAGGTGTGTTGAAGAAAGTTGGAGCTAAACTATGCAGGACATCAGCCCTCCAGGACTGAGTTTGGACATCCTTAGTCTACAATGATACAAATAAGCAACATTTCTGGAGTCACTTTCAGTAGACATTTATATAATGTCAATATTGAACTAAAAACAAAGTTTTCCCTTCACATGACAGATACACTAAAACAGGGGTGCCTAAACTTTATCCTTTAAAGGGCCAAAATCCAAACTTGAGGGCTGTGGGCCGAATATATAAATATCTCAAACCATATTACATGAAATTTGCCTAGAGAAAGTTCCTCATTTATTTGGTAATAGTTAAAACAACAAAAAAAGACAACTTGGCTTTAAATTATTTAATATCTACTGCAGTATCACTTAACATTTTATAGTGAACTTTGTAAAAACAAGTTGCATTTAACACAAAGGAGTTCAATCCTGAATACACTAGTTGAGCTGCACCTGCTTTTACCTTGATGTTTCCTAAATGTCAGATGTTTTGCAATTCAAGGACAGTATTTAGGTTAAGCCTGATTCATTTACAACATTAGTCATTTCAGTTGCCTTTGTAGCTTAAAAAAAATACATTAAATTCAAATGGACAATTTCTGTCAAAGGCATTCGCCCCAACCACCACTCTCCCTCTTTTCAAATGGGATGGCAGGCCAAATTTAAAATGTTAATCAAAGGGCTTAACTTTTGGCATCTCTGCACTAAAGTCTTATGTCAGGTACACAATGTTATAAGGTTTAAAGACAATGGGAAGATGTCCCCCCTCACCATGTTTAAGTTCCTCTCTTCCACAGATACTAAATCTCCAGTGCATTTTACTTTTAATCATCTTGACTAAACTGGACTAACATTCCCAGCAGTAAAAGAAGTCAAATTGGCATTTGATGTGGACAAAGTCATAAAATTACAGAATCACGCTTTAAACTTGTAAAAACCAAAACCCAACCCTTCTACAAAGCTGTTCATTTAAAAACTGGGCTCCAGATGTGCTAGTAACTTCCATTTTTATTGTTCAGAAATCACACCTACAAGTACTGCAATTCGTAATCAAAGCAAAACAAAAACAAATGAGACTGTAGTGGCCGATGGGCCTGCCTCCCCCACTGCGGTCGACGAGCAGCAGAGGTGCAGAGACTGAGGTGGACAATCCAGCTGATGACAACAATGGACAGAGCTGCTAGATGATGTACTTGAAGCTGAACGTGCTGTCACAGGACAGACGCTTGCCTTTACAGCGGCCGCACAGATCCTGCCGGTGGGGTCTTTTGGGGTCCACGTGACGCGACTTGACAGAACATGTGCAGCGAGCTTTCTTGCAAGTCTGGAAAAAAATTTTGGTTAACATGGGAGTTTAAACAAAGTCCTGAAACTCTCAACACTGTTAATGGGGACAAATCTAATTCCTTAAGATTAACTGTGATGTAAATTATGGCAACTTTAAAGCATTTAGTCAGTTCACAGTCCTCTTGCTGACTGCCCCAGAGGAGCCCTGAACCCTCTGATGAGAACAATCAATTAAAAGAGCTACTTTACCTGACATGCTATGTCCTCAACCCGGTATGGGTTGAATGATTTCTGGCATGTTCTGCAGAACTGCTTGAAATAAACCTTTAAAAAAGGAAACGGAAAAACTTCAATCAGTAATCAGCAACAAGAATAGACCAGATTTGCCTAATTCACCCATTATACAGGTATGTGCATATTGTTCCATAAACATGGGGTAGGGGGACTGCTTGTGAGTCTAACAAGAATACAAAAGGAAATGGTCAGAGCGGTCCAAGACATGTGCCCAAACTCTGGATGTCCAGAGATGTCCTGCAGAATTTAACTCACAACTTGGAATACTAAAAACATTCTGGCAGGTGTTTGTCTAGTAGGAGTTAGATTAGCTGGTTCAGAATGATCCAATTTAGATTGGAGCGAAGCATGAAACAAAGCCTCCAGGACAGAATTTGAACATCCTTGATCTAACAATCCCGATTGTGTACCAAACATCCAGAACCTCTCTCAACCTCAAAATAACAGGGGAACTAAAAGTAAATTAATTCTTTTCTAGCACAAAAGGAACATTCCCCTAATAACTTTATGGGGAAAGTAGTTTTTGGGCAATCAAAAAAAAAAAAAAAAAAAAAAAAAGAATTTCTGAACATTGCAGGGGGGCTTTGTAAAAGCTTAGAGGGATAATTCCGATAGTTAACCCAAAAATGAAAATCTTTTTTTTTTTTTACTTGCACTCCACTAGATTTAAACATGCATGTTTGAGTTTATAAAAAAATTGGAAAAATGTTGTAAATTCAAAGCCACTGACTTTAATAGGCTCCTTGTTTTTCCTACCATGGATGTCAGTTGTTAACGATTTCAAGTTTTAAAATATTGTCTTTCAAATGAGAAAAAAAAGGTTGATGAAAATTCTGTTCTGGGAATCATGAAAAAAATGGTTGCCATTTTAACTGGGTTTTTTTAACCAAACGCAAATATAGCCTAGACAGGAACATGTCATCTTGGTTTGCTCAAACTACTCCATTGTTAACAGGGATCTGGAGCAATGAGAGTAGTTTTACGGAATTAAGATTGTTTGTTTGTGCGTGTACAAAATATTACCTTGTTTGTTCCTTGGACACACCACACATAAGCACTTTCCCACCGTAGGTTGCAGTCTTTGCAATGATAGAATCCATACTTCTGCTCCAAAAACTGGATTGAAAAGATTATATAATACTGGAAGTGCCAAAACACTTCAACTGCAATTCTAAAGCAAGTTATGTTAAAAACACACGTCGATTAAGTTTCATATATATGCTATGAGAATCAATTAATGTCACCTGAAATCTCACACGAGCCTTGGACTTCAGATCGTCTTGTTCGGTTTTCACTGGCTCGTTTGTGTTCTCCTCATTTGTTTCAGTCTGCTTGTTTATATTTTTCTCTGGACTAAGCGGTTGCTTCGCGCTTTTCTTACCCTGTTTGCGCACGTTTTTCTCTGCGCTTTCCAGCTTCTCTGCGCTGTCAACCGTCTCTGTGACCTCGGGATCCGTGTCCTCCTCTTCTTCACCCTCCTCTCTGAAGAGGGACACTAGTCTCCGGGATTCTACTGGGGAGTAAACGGCCTGGGTGCGCGGGAACCGGACACCACCGCTGCTGACGGGACTCCCAGGGGTCTGGACCTCCTGCCGCCGCCGGCGCAGGGCATCGCGTTTGCGTGCCAGAAGCGTCCGCGGCCCCAGAGAGCACTGGATGGACGCGTCGGTCTTCGGGTTGACCTGAACCCCGACGTCTTTGGTGTTGGCCTTCCTCAGACGCGGGGTGAGATTTGGGTTGATCTGAGACAAGATGGACTTCAGCTGCGCCCTGTGGTGATTATCAAAGTAGGTCTCGCCCTCACCGTAGTTGGTGAAGTAAGCTTTCTGTCTCCAGCCCTTGAATTTGGGGTATTTGTAGTAATAAGGGTTGTAAGAGGAGTAAAGATAGTTATCGACTGTCTCGTTTCCATATGTAGCCATTTTTCGCTTAGCCGGCTGGCAAGCGGACTGTAGCGGCTTAAGTAACGTTAGATGAACAGGGTAGATTGAGCTCAGGTGTCTAATTAAGAACAATTAATACGATTTTCGAGGTTTGGGAAAGTTAAAAAAATGTAGGACAGTCTTGAAAAGCAGTTGAAATGTGTTTGTGAGATGTGAAACCTTTGTTTAAGAACATACATAACTCGTTTTTTAGTAAACGAGCCATGTACCAACTTCCAAAACTCAGTTTAACCAGGTGGTTTGTTGTTAGTCTGTGAATGTCTGTACATTTTTACCAGCGAGTCATAGACATTTTCATCCTACAATAATTATTTGTTTTTCTCAGTGGTGTAAAGTAACATTACAAATACTTAAATTACTGTAATTGTGTAATTTTTCTCAGGAATTATAATTTACTCGTTTTAAAAATGTGTATTAAACTTTCCCTTGAGTTCATTTTTAGTGCTGTATTGGTACTTCTACTCCACTACTTTCCTTCAACCTGCAGTCACTGCTTTTTTCTTGTCTATATGGATTAGAAAAATCAGTCCTATGATTCCTGTCCAATCAAATCACATATAGGTTACATCATAATGAAGTACCTCAAGACATGGCAATTTATAAATGCAGCAAACCACTTGGAAGGAAGTGTCTAAGAAGATGTCCAGAATCTTTGCATGCAATGACCCAGAGACTGTTTAGATGCATGTCACTGTTGAGAAGATGAGAGATGTTTAATGTATGATGACCGAAATAACCTTAAACATCCAGCAGGCACAAGAAATCAACATGATGTCAGATCGACGTTGTACCCCAACTTTGTGGGGACACTGAAGTTTGTTTGGAAATGAAAATAGGGTTGACATCAGTACCCAATGTCATGCCTATGTCAATGTTCAATCTGAAATCAACCAAATATCAACGTCTAATGATGTTACAGCTTGACGTTACCACTATGACATCTATCAGATGTGGGATTTTGGTTGCCACACCTGATGGGTAAATGTCAGTATTTGATGTCAATAGGTTGTTGGTTTAAGATCTTGGCTCAACGTTGGATTTTGGTCACTTTACAACACAACCTAAAATCGACTAAATATAAACATTATTACACGTCATTATTGGACATCAAAATAACGTTGTCTTTAGCCGCTGGCTAGACATTGAAATTTGCTCACCTGACATCACAACTTAAATCTAACCTAACTTTAACGTCAAATGACATTGTGTGCCTGATGGGCAATCACTAAATGCACTAAAGAATGTTATGTTTACACGTGTCCACAAATTAGATGTAAACACATCAGCTTTTTACAGCATAATACTCACTACTCTTGAGTACTTCTGAAAGGTTTACTTTTTACTCATATTTTAAGTAACATTTACAGCAGATACTTTTACTCTACCTGCACTAAATTTTTAGGCAATTAATGGTACTTTTACTTTAGTATGATTTTTCAGTTCTCTTTCCACCACTGGTTACTCAAGAAGACAACGCCCGTCATATATTGCGGTGGTATGTTTTGGCAATAACATTATATTGGTCAAAATGACTAATTTTACTTTTATGCCAAAATCATTAGAATATTAAAATCATGTAACATGAAGATATTTTGTATATTTTATACTGTAAATATACTAGTAATGTAAATATATTGGTTATGTGTATAGCTAAGCACTTAATTTAGACAAATATATATGTGATTTTCTCAAGATTGAGATTTATTTGAACCCCCAGATTTCAGATTTTTAAAAATTCTTATCTCGGACAAATACTGTCCTATCATAACAAAGAAGTCTGTTCATGTCATATATAAATCTCGATTTAAAAACAAAATACAGTTATGACTGGTTTTGTGTCATAGAAATATACACTAGATATCGCATTAGGGCCCTGAGCATGAGTCAATAGCGCCGCCACATTGTTACAGTGCTTCCAGGACAAATGTCATTCAACCAAACTAGTCAAAACTAAAGCCAGTGTGAAGATGCTGGACTTTAGCGCTGCGTACGGGTGTAGCAAAGACAAGTAAACAAAGATAACAAAGCACAAAGGCAGAACATTTCATAGGAAGAAATTTGTTTTTTACGTTTTTATATGTTATAAACTTTGTGCTAAACAAGTAACGTTATTGATGATAATTAGCACCAACTTACACTAAATACTAGGCTTATGCTAGTTTTGTTGAGTAAAATAAGCAAACAATGAAAAAGAAATATGACAACAAGATGCTGTGGTGCCAGAAACTATTGTCAGCTAAGTCATTCATAACAGAGATTCATTCACAATCAAAGCACTCCCTCTGTTAAAATGAGAAGTAAAAGCAGGAGAGGAGGTTTGTTCCAGGACATGGATTAGATCAAATTTAACAGGGAGGGAGTATAATACATTCCCATGCACACAAACACATACTCTTTGTAGGCAATGCCCGTGTGGTCACTTATCTATCGATGTGGAAAATTGATGTAAAATTTACATTTTCGTAACTTAAAAAATATTTGCGTACTAACCACCGGGAAAACTTCTGATCATCAATATATGTTTATATGT